>NC_077229.1:300068911-300693770 GCF_027887165.1 Monodelphis domestica
ATATTTTTGTTCCTTAAACATACAGATTTTTGGGGTAAAATTTCCATGTGGTACTGAGAAATACCTATATTTTTAGCAATTCCATTTAGAGATATCTGGGGAGTGCAATGGGTAGACTTCTAGATTTGGAGACTCAAAAACTTAAGTTAAGATCCTGTCTCAGACACTAGCCATGCTAGCTAAGTTACTTAACTGCTTTCTACCTCAATTTTTTCATCTGTAAAATGGAGCTAATAACATCTCTTCATCTGTCATTTTGATGATCAAATGGAGTTACATATTTAAAATATTTTCCAAACATTAAAGCACAAAATAATACCAATCATTATTATGGCATAAGTAATTTGTTTCTAATTTCTTCAGCAAATTGTTCTACTTCATATTTTATTTTTTGTTCATCTTTTTCCTAGATTTGCCTAAAACCAAGAGAGGAACATTGCTTCATACTTTTATTGTATTACTTTGTTTTCTTATAAGACAGTAAACTTTTCCTTTATGGATTTAGTTATTGAGTTATATATTTAATATCAATATTGATTTCCTATAGCTATTTTCAATGTGATATAATTTCTTTGTATGCATTTATGTTGTGAATTATTGTTTTTCTGAAGAAATACCACCATCACATTGAATAAATCCCAAAGATCTTTGGGAGAACATTTGGAAGGGTTCTATGTGAGTACATAGTATGGATGAGCTGTGATCTGCACTGGGGAAACAATTCCCACATCAATGAGATCTCATAGCCATGATTTATAAATATATTTTTCACAGTTGTTAATTACTTACAAATCTCCTTTTTCTATCACATCACTAAAATAGAATTCGAACTCTGCAACTGATTGCAAAGAAAGAATCCAGATTAAAAGCATAATGAAATCATGATATAATTCAACAACACTATATATTAGGTTTTGATAGAGTTGCAAAGATAAAACAAAGCTCATCTCTGCTTTCAAGAACTTTACAATCTAAGCACAAACATGATGAATTTGATTATTTTTTCCAAAGGCTTCCTTTCAGACTTAGACTTCATATTTGGAAGAAAAATAAATACTATCCCTAATAAAAATGCCTCTGGATATAGAACCCACTGGCTAGAATTGAGTAGAATAAGAAAAAAACCTCATTTTTAATTTGGTACATTACACTATGCTTACAAAGTCCAGTCAGTGGAAGTCAGCCTCTTTAATAATATTTTCCCAGTGATAATATGGTTGTGAATTATAGACTATTACAATCTCAGAAGAATTAAAATAGCAATTGATAGGCCACAAAAAAGTAAAGCTGTGGATGTCACTAGGTTGAAGCATGTTACTGAAAATGACTTTCCCATAGGAAATAATGTAAAAACATTAAGGACCTGTGTAATCAGCAAAGGTGGACTGATATAGGAATATGGGACAACAGGGAGGCAAGTGGAAGTGCTACATTTGTTATGTAAATCTTGAAATTTCTCAGACTTGTGAATGTTAAAAATTTCCCCATCAGGGAATTCTCAATTGGAACAATTCCCTACTGGGAACATTCTCCATTTTGACAGTGAGAACTCTACTTGGATCAGAAATGGGAGGACCTCTACTCCACCCCTATTTAAGACTGCTTTAGGGGAGAAAACTCCTTGCTAAACAATGAAAGTACTTGGACCCATACTTATAATGAGACAAGGAGTTCTTTGAGCCATGCCTGTTTTTAGAATTGATACAATGGGATGCTAGGTACCTATAAAGGTCAGGCAACTTGTAAACTTGCCAGGAGCAAAGAGGTGAAAACTTACTCAGAGGTTTCCTCTTGAGGGGATTAGTCGACTCAGCTGTGTTTTCTCTGATTCAAACTTACTAAAGGGATTAAGTCGACCCAGCAGTGTTTTTAGAATGGGTTGTCCTTTGGAAAACGTCTACAGTGATTGGTAGATGTAAGGACTTAGGGGAGGTGACATAGGAGAAAAACCCCTATATAAGAAAAAGCAGAATCTCTTGAGAAAAAAAAAATCCTTTTGGAGGATCTCTGATGAGGATTGCTTGGGAAGAATCTCTTGAGAGAGGCTCTGGAGAAGGGAAGCTCTTGGAGGACAATCTCTAAGGAGGTCTTGCTGGAGCTCCTCTGAGGGGACTCTGTCCCTCTGGAGGCTCTGGAGAGAGGCCTTTTGAAACAGTCTCTGGCTGGAAGGCTCTTTGAGGAGGACTCTGGCTGGAACTCTCTCTGATGAAGTCAGCTGAGATGGAGCTGGCCTGGTGTCACTAGAATCCTTGCTTAGACAGACCTTGTGGTGAGTGATAAAAGACTGACTAACTGATCTCTCTCTCTTAAGACTCAGGTCTAGGCCATGTTGGCTGAAGGCCCTTCATACTTGTTTCCTTTTTCTCTCTTTCTCTCTTTTCTTTAATTCAACATTTGTATTAATTAAAATCTCTATAAAACCCAGTTGACTTGGGTATTTGAATAATTGGGAATATTTCCCTGGCGACCACCTTATATTTGATTTAAAACCAAGACACTGTAGTGAAACATATTTTCTGCGGTCAAATTTACTCACCCACTCTTATATCTACTATAATTTATATCTTCCACTATTTTACTCACTACAGTTTAAGACCCCAACTCTTTTAACTGCCACAGTTTATGACATCAACTATTTTAATTATAACAGTTATCCTCACTTTTCAGCCCCTCCCTCAAGATCCTAAAGGAATAAGCACACTCCGTAGATCCCAAGATCTTTTATGGTGAGACATGTATAAGAATTTTATTAGCTAATAACATTTTGGAAGAATTATTGGAGTATAGAATAGTGTTAAAGGAAAATTTTAATTCCCTTTGTTTATTTTAACTTAATCAATCAAGAAGTTGGAGGGCCCCTCCTTTCACACTTAGGCATTTGAAGAACCTTTTATTAGAAAAGGAAATTCACACACTCAAAGACCAGAAATGAATCCCACAAGCAGTCCATTTTCCCCCAACATCCCCCCTCCCACTGTGGTGCTAGACAAATTAAGGAACTATGATTGGTTCCTGAGATGTGATGTGGGAGTATTGTTGGGTGGAGAAAAGTGGTTATAAGGTGAGACCCCACAGGAAGTGAGGCACTTTGATTTCAGATTCCCATTTTGGATTCCCATTTCAGATTCAGTTTCTGATTTCGGCTTTCTGATTATGCATTGGATTTGTTCTGGATTGGAGATTCTGCATTGGAGATTCTTGCTGAAAGCAGGATTCTGTGTAGGAAGCTCAAGGAGTTCAGCTTTGGTGACTTGCTTGGGTAGAGGAGATCCTGGCTGAAGACAATGGCTTTTCAGCTCTTTTCCTGTCTTCAGTGCAATACTCTATTCAGTGAGGCTCAGTCTTTGCAGCATCAGACTCTCTTTTGGTTGGTGATACACTTGGCTGGAGACACTCTCATGGGCTGGTGAGATTCACATTTGGATTTGCACTCACAGTCTGGAGGCATTAGGATTCAGATTTAGGATATATAGCCAGGCAATATTTTCTACCTCCTTCCTACATTTCTCTCTTTACTATCTCTACTTTGCTACTACTTTGCTATAATAAAGCTAGTAAAGCTTCTAATAGACTCATAGTTTAATTTTTAATCATAGACAGTGACCATAACTTTTTAAAACTCTTATATTTGACCAAATCAATTTTAACTCTTACACTTGTAAAGGGAATAAAATCATAGATATACTATAGGGTATTGGAATGACTTTGGGACAGATAGATGTTTCAGTGGGTGGTCTAGAGTTAGAAAAACCTGAATTCAAATCCAGTCTTAGACATTTGTTAGCTATGTGACCCTGAGTAATATCCCTGTTTGTCTCAGTTTCCTCAACTGTAAAATGATCTGGAGAAGGAAATGGCAAACCACTCCAGTATCTTTGCCAAGAAAACCCTGAAATGGGGTCATGAAGCATAGGACATGACTGAAATGACTAACAACAAAATTAGGATAGGAAGGAAGTGCTCTAGCAGTAGTATTTGTATAACTTTAAGTATTTGTATAACTTTGAATATGCCACTTAAATTCCCCTTATGCCTCAGTTTCTTTATCTGTTAAATAAAGGGAATTGGTTTAGTGAATTCTAAGGTCATTTAAAGCTAAACTCTCCCTGCTAAGTTGAACATAAGTAGGGTAAGTTTCAATCTTAAAGGTCATGGTTTCCTTGAATGTCCTCAACACAGATATAATTATTTATTATATAATTAATTATAATCAAAATGCTTTTTAGACTTTAAAAATGCCTCCCTTTCATAATACCATGCCCCTTACAATGCTGTAATTAAATAAGATGACTGCTGAACACAATGAAAAGCACCATATTTAGGTTATAATGAACTAGCCCTTTGCACTGTCCAATGATATTATACTTTTATGGAAGCCAATGAGTTCAACCTAAATACCCAGGCAGGTTGCCAAGGCAATTTCTCATTAGTAAACACATGAGAACAGCTGGTGGCTCATAGGAACAAAAAAAAAAACGGATTTGGAACGATGTGTCTACTTAGTGACTTGCTGAAAGTTTACAATAGAGAAAACTGTATTCAGCAACTAAGTGGTAAGCCCATAAGCCTTTCAGGCGAGACACTGGGTATCCTTACCCAGTATCTGCAATGGGTGAGACAAGTGATAAATACCCAGAAGGTCACTTGGAGCTTTTGTACCACAAAATGTCATTACCAGCATGTCTCCATTTTAGGACCACATTTTTGACATAGAGTGAATATGATAAGCATATCTAAGTTATCTTAAATCAACAGGGGGGTAATTAAATTCTATGCTAAATATTAACTTTGATAAGATATGGAAGGAAAATAGATAAATGTACATTTCATAACTAAGATAAGGGAAGAATTATTAACCAAATTAGAAAAGAAATTTGGAAGATAACTTCCAATATTTAGGTAAATCCATAAAGGAGGATCTATATAAGAAAATGTAGAAATGAATAGATGATATTTATGGGAGAAAATCACAAGTGATAGCATAGGAATTTTTATTACATTGGGCAACATTCTTCCTAAAATAGAAAGAAAAACTATTAATTGGAGAGAAAAATGCTTTCTTTCAGTTATCTCTGATTTGGATATCTATGATATCCAAAATAGATGAGGAATTGACACTATTTTACAAGAGTAAGGGTATCTTCCTAATTAAAAATACTATAAAGAAATGAACCATCCTTAAAGAATTATAAACTATTAATACCAATCAACTCTTCCAAATCACTAATAATAAGGGAAATACAAATTGGTAGAACAAATAATAGAAACTTTGAGTTTTACTTCACATCAAGTAAATGGGCAAAAAGTTCAAAAGATTGAGATGATTATTGTTGGAGTGACTGTGGTAAGATAGAGAAATATGGTTGGGAGATCTGTGAATTGGTTCAACCAGTTTGGAAAACAATTTATATTTGTGTAAAATAAGTGACCAAAATGATTATACTTTTTTGTTCCAGAGATATCACTGCTAGATGTATATAAGAAAAAGGTCAAATACAGAAAGAGATGTCCCAGATATACAAAACTATATTTTAGGCTAACTAAGTATTTTATATAAAGGAAATACCCTTCATTTGAGAAATTGTTGTACATTGTGCCAGAGGAAAAAAAGAAATACTGACAATTTAGAGAAACATGAGAAAATTATATGAACTAATTCAGAGTTATGTAAGCAGAACCAGGAAAATATTTCATAATATATGAAATTATTTTTAACAATGTAAATAGAGCAATAAAGAAAAGCTGAGGGGTAGGTCATTATAATAATTGAGTTTAATCAAGCAAAAGAGAAAAGTGACTCATTATGGATATAGATAATTGAACATTCTTTAAGATGTGGTCCACATGTCAATTTGGGGTAAAGTCTGAAGATTTTTTTAGACAATCCTTTGTTATAAGAAAAAGAGACTGCTAGAGGCTGCATTGGATAAAGTGCAGAGCTGGAGTCAGGAGCACCTGAATTCAAATTGGGCCTCAGCCACTTATGAGTTGTTCGACTGTTTGCCCCAGTTTTCTCATTTATAAAATTGAGGGTAATAATAGCACCTACTTCCTAGGATCATGAGAGATATTTTAATGTTATTAGTACAGTGCCTAATAATAATAGTCACTATATAAATTTCAACCATCTATTATTACTTTTTGGTAGTAGAGGAAAGGAGCTATATCTGGAAGTGAATTGTCATTAAAGAATTATCAAAAACTTGAAAAACATTAAAAATAGAAGTATAAGTTTTCTGTCACACAAGAAAAAAACTAGTTTGCCAACTGTAGAATCATTAAGAACATATTTGCTTAGAAAGACCAAATATTGTCACACTAGAATTCCATGTAATAGCTGATGATGATAGACATCTTGGACTTAGGCCCTACATACAATACACACAAACTGATCAGCCACTTACTAGTCAATTGCAGTTGATTTTCAAGAAATAAATTCATTTGCTACACAGTTAACCTAATTAAGTTATGAAGATAACCAAAATATTCTACACAGCTAGCATTCATTCTATCTGACCAGTTAATTGGTTGGTGATTAAATAACTTGGAGGGGGCAAAGAGAATATTGACACAAAATGGTCAGATATTTAGATATATAGTTAATATCTTCCAAGGAACAATAGATTAGTAGATTTTCTTTATAATTAAATATGTTTTAATTTAAGGAAGATGTTCCTTTTAGACAGAATTATGCAATGAAGAATGTGAAGGGCTTGGAATGAGAGGATCGGGGTCTAAATTCTGGATCTGCTATTTACCTCTGAGTACCTTGGATATGTTTCTTCATTTCTCAGGTTTGAATTCGATTACCCATAAGATCTATTTTAGTTTTGAATTTATCATCTGTTATCTGGTGACTAGAGTTCATTTCATAAGGGGAGATATATTGAGTTGGGTGAGAGTGTTTATGCTTCTGGTGAAATGTTCACTTTAATTATCTTCATCATTGTTAAGGTTTTGTACCCTTATAATTCTTCAACACCTGAAAAGGCCTGTGATTTTTTTCCTAGGTATGTACTCTCTCCATCTATGGACTACAAATTTTCCATACTCTGGCTGAAGGTTGCTATGGTCAAAAATATTTACTCCTTTGATGGCTAACATTTTTTTGTTGAACTTTTCAGCTTTTGGGTTGGTCCTTGGGTATCAGACTGAACTCTTAGTCTCTTGAACTTGGTTGGTCCTACAAGACCTTACCTTCCAGTGGCAGTTTATAAGAACCTAATGTTATCTCCATGCTGCCATGTGGTATCAGAGTATACCACCTTCCCTAGTTCTCCACCTTCAAGGCATCATAATATTAAAACTGAAACAAATAGAGCTTTATCTCCATCTGTCTCTGTCTACCTGTTTTTCTCTCTGAAAGGAACAGGACCATGTTGGAATCGGTGTGAACTACTCCCTGAGAGCCAATTGTTAAATTTTTGTATCAACAGTTATATCTCAGAAATCCATGCAGCAGCTGGGTGGCTCAATGGATTGAGAGCCAGGCCCAGAGAAGGGAGGTCCTGGGTTCAAATCTTGTCTCAGACCCTTCTTAGCTGTGTGACCCTGGGCAAGTCACTTAACCCCCATTGCCTACCCCTTACCACTCTTCTGCCTTAGAACCAATACACAGTAATGATTCTAAGAGGAAGGTAAGGGTTTTTTTTTAATCTATAAATGGTACAAGTTTTAGTATATTATTGTGTTGATTCTCAGGATTCAAATGATGGAGAAAATAATAATTCAGATCAAATTTAAAAGCATCTGGTACATAAATACATACACACATACATATATATAGAAACATACTATGCCTGTGTATGTGTGTGTATATATATGTGTGTGTGTGTGTATGAATTTATACAGACAATTGTCAAATATTTACCAGAAAACTTTTGGAAATATCTAAATAATTTCCTTAGCATTCACTTGACTAATCATGATGGACCATAAAAGTTGGTCATTAGTAACCCCTAAAATCTATTTTGAGTTCAAATAATCAGATTACATCAGTTAGGCTGTTGCCTATTTTCTTTTAGGCTTTGAGCTAATTATGAGGAGAAGCATGTATTGTGTTGATCAGATGTTCTCTTCTAGTCTATTATAAATAAAAATTAACCTGAAGGTTTATTACTAGATTTATAAACATGTATTATTAAAGAGAGAGAAAGAGTGTAATAGGTTTCAGTCTTTCTAACTTTAGGTGAAGATCCAATCCTCCAGTGTAGTCAATCTCCAAGCTGGGCTTATCAGAGATAAGAGAACAGCCAGGGAGCAAACCCAGAGAACCAGTTAGTTCAAGAGCCTGGTCCAAAGAAAAATGCTCTCTGCTTCTCACGCTGGCTTTTTAAACTTATTGCTCCTCCCTCTGTGGCAACATTGGCCATGCTTGGCATGAGACTCTGTGACTCCTATGCCCACCACTGGGGTATGGGGATCAAGGTCCCCTAAATATTTTACTGAACACAAGTATTTATAACTTGTTCTTACTTGGCATTTCTACTTGTCACATGAGAATTATGGAAGGGAAAGGAGATCTACTCTAGTGTTGTCCAAATAAGAACAGAGTGCTAGCTGGGAGAGGCAGTGTACAACTGTAATGTCAGCTCCTGGGGACACTGAGACTGACAGATCTCTTGAGCTGAGAAGTTCTTAGATGCAGTAACCTAAAATGGTCAGGTTTCTTTACAAATTGTAGCATTAATTTGATGAGTTCCCAAAGGGAAGAAAACTAGAATGTCAAAGGAAGGGCAAAGTGGCTCAGGTTGGGAATGGAGTGGGCCAACACTCATTTGTTGATCAGAGTGGAATAATTCTATGAGTAACAGAACATCTAAATTGATTAGATAGAGAGACCTAGTCATTAAGATAAATAAAAGAAATAATCAAGCATAAAAAATAAGAACAAATAGGACCCTAATCATAATCATATCTACTATTAAGCCCTTAATACCTGGGCTTCTTTCCCATTAGTATTACTGACTTTCCCATTAGTATTACTCACATGAAGGTGGAGAAAAAAATATCAGAAAGAAAAAGTAGAGAAACAGTTTAAGTGGTTGTTATGTTGGGATTGTAAGTGGGGAAAGACAAGAGGGAAAACATATTAATATTTTAGGTTTATTGATGGGAAAGGGAGAGGAAGGAGGGAAACAAGGGAGAAGGAAAATTTCTTAGTCTTATCCCAAACCTAAATTCCTTAATAATATTCTAATGGATAACTTATCTAGGTTAAATAAGTTACATTTTCCCCCAAACAGAACCTTACAAACTGAGTCCAGTAAATGAGCCAAGATCCCAGAGGAAATGTCCAAAGTAGGTCCAGCAGAGAAGTGGTTCTTCTTTGGTCTTCTATCCAGCTGCCAGCAGCGGGTAAAAACAGTTTTTTTTTGTTTTTTGTTTTTTTGTTTTTTCTCCGCTAAAGCTGGTATTTTACAAAGGGCCAGAAACCTAGTAGAAAAGATGGAAATTCCAGCTATCTCCAAAAACTTCCTCCAAGAGATGGTTGTTTTTTTTCAGTTGGGACCTTAGAATCTTGATCCAGGCTCCCATGTGATTCTGTCACATGTCCCTGTTAATCAAATGAAGTTCATTTTGCAAAATCCTTTTGCAATCTTCCTTTGCTTACTACATGGTATAGTGAGGCAGTATGACAAGTTGGACCTGGATTCAAAACCTACCTCAGATATTAACCTACTAGTTGTGTGACTCTGTAGTAGTAGATGGGGGTACTTTGGGTAAATGTAGAAAGAAGACACAAATTATAATGGGTAACTAGAAATAATAGTGGCAGGAGTGGAGGAACACAAAGAGAACTGAGGGAAAGGAAATTCAGATGTGAGTAAAAGGTTCTGCTGCTGTGGTGGCATAAAATAAGAGGATGGAGGTAGGAGACTTAAAATCACACAGGACCTATTTATAAATCTGAAGATTAGTCCTGCTATTGGTTATTGACAAGTGACTGTGATTGGAAAGAGATGGATAGCTTAGAATAGTGATTTCAGGAGCATAGTTGGAGAGCTCCTAATCTATTAAATTAGAAAATTTGGAGGGGAAGTAACTTTTGTGTGAGAGGAAAGAGACAGAAAGAGATGAAGGGCCAGAGATAAACAGAAACCAAGAGACACAGAGGGACAAAGCCAGATAGAAAGGGGGAGAGCGAGATGGAGAGAGAGAGAGACAGAGAGAGACAGAGACAGAGACAGAGAGAATGACTGCAAAGTAAAAGAAGCATTTCTATTTAGGAAAAAATGTTCCAGCCATAGCAAGTACAGATTAGTGAACTTTAGTCAAGAACTATGACTTGTGGTTATTTTTTTGTTCATTTTGTTTTTTAATTTGGACTTCTGAGTTCATTGCAAAAGGAACCCTAGTGAGAAAATCCCCTTAATCTATGCATATTAGCTACTTCTCTTTAATTTACAGTTTTAAGAGAGATCTAATTAGTTGTGACTTATCAGAGGTAGAGTTGGACTTGTAATTGGGTCTTTCTGAGTCCATTTCTCTACAAGCTAGAGATAAAAAATATGATATTTGCATAAGCTTTTAAATTTGGCAAAGCACTTTATATATATATTATTTCAGTAGCCTTGTGAGGTGGTATTATAGGTATTATGATCCTCATTTTACAGATGAGGATATAGAGGCTAAAAGATGTTATATGACTTATATGTGGTCATATAGCCAGTATCAGAGTTGCAATTTGAACCCATGTCTTCTTTATTTCAAGACCAAGATTTTACTGTATTATGCCTCTCCAAGAGAATGCACATAGCCACAGGATGAAGTCCAGAGTCTTAGTGTCCCATTCCCCATAGCAGTTATATAGTCAAAGTGAGAGCATAATAAAGATTGTAAGAGCAGATTCTGCCTAGGATAGTTTCAACTGAATCACACATTTTTGAATTCTTAGATATTTTTTCAGGAAAAAATAACCAAGATTGAAAAATAGGTGAGCACTGGGGATATGATAGTAGAAATACCCCAAAGCACTTGCACATTCAGGTTGGGCTAGAATAGCTTGTGTAAGGCGTCCTTATTCTACTTTCTACCTTCACAGAAGGTCATGTCAGGAGTGATTCTCTAATGCCATTAGTTCAAGTCACCACAAGTGTGTTTCTTACTAATATTAGCAATTAATATAATTTATCTAGGCAATATTAAGTATTATTTTATTTGTTTTTAGAAAGAAAGAATTATTTACTAAAGTTATATAATGACAACAGTTGCTACAAAACATCTTCCACCTCTCAGATATCTGTGACAATATCTCCCATAGGTACCTAAAGCACCATCAGAAAGTGGGCTTTAAACTTAAATATCACATGAAACAGAGGAATAACTCACAGATCATGACTGTTGGAATAATTTTTTGTTTAATTAAATTTATTTGTTTAATTAATTAATTTAGACTATTTTCCTATGGTTACATGATTCAGATTCTTTCCTTCCCTCCTCCAACCCCCTCCCATAGCCAAAGAGCAATTCCACTGGGTTTTACATGTGTCATCGAACAAGACCTAGTTCCATATTATTAATATTTGCACTAGAGTGATCATTTAGAGTCTATATCCTCATCAACCCACAACTCTGGATGTGGATAGCTTTATTTCTCATAAGTCCCTTGGAATTGCCCAGGATCATTGCATTGCTGCTAATAAAGGATTCCATTACATTCAATTGTGCCACAGGGTATCGGACTCTGTGTACAATCTGCTGATTCTACTCCTCTCACTCTGCATCACTTCCTGGAGGTCTTTCCAGTTCACATGGAATTCCTCCAGATCATTATTCCTTTTAGCACAATAGTATTCCATCACCAACAGATATCACAATTTGTTCAGCCATTCCCCAATCAAGGGGCTTCCCCTCATTTTCAAATTTTTTTTCTCACCACAAAGAGCATGGTTATAAATATTCTCATACGAGTCTTTTTCCTTATTATCTCTTTGGGGTATAAATCCAGTAATGGTATGGCTGGATCAAAGGGCAGGCACTTGGAATAATTCTTTTTACCAATTCATGAGTTGTTCAACAAGTTCCCCTTGGACATCGTATAGTTTTTATCTGAATTCCTTGTAGAGTAGTGAGGGCATCCTGTCCTTGGCTCCTCATGCACATAATTTTGCCAGATAATTCTATCCTTTTAAGGATATTTTTTCTATATCATTTTTATTTTCATATCCCCTCTCTCTTCACCTCTTCTCTACCCATTGAGAAGGCAAGTGATGGCATATTCATTATACATATGAAGTCATACAAAATATATTTATCCATTAGTAGAAATTATTTCATAATAAATAAAAACAAGAAAAAGAAAGAGAAACATATGTTTTAATTTGCACTATGAGTCTGTCAGTTCTCTATATGGAGGTGGATGGCATTTTTCATCCTGAGTCTTTGGAACTATGGTGAATCATTGGTCACAGTTACTAAATCTTTTACAGTTTATTATCTTTACATTATTGTTGTTGCTACATAAAATATTATCCTAATTCTGTTAACTTCATTTTCCATCAGTTCATTTAAGTCTTCCTAGTCCTTTTTGAAACCATGCACATCATAATATTTTTCTTAGCAAATCTAATAAGTATAAGGTGGTACCTCAGAGTTATTTTACTTTGCATTTCTCTAATTATTAGTGATTTAGGCATTTTTCTATAAGAATAATGACAGCTTTGATTTCTTCCTCTGAAAACTGTTCATATCCCTTCACCATTTATTGATTGAGGAATGACTCATTAATCTTATGAAATTGACTCCATTTCCTATATGTGTAAGAAATGAGACATTGATTTATCAGAGAAACTGGCTGTAAATTTTTTTCCTGGCTTCCTACCACTGCAGTATTCTACCCCAGTTCATATTCCTTTGTTCTCAGATTTCTCTATCTTCTTAAAGTATTCTGATTTGGAAAAAAATGACTTTCTATGAAAATTTCTTTGATTTTCCTCTTAAATTCAGTTTGGTACATTTTCTTTGTTTATCATGGAGGAAATTCTGGAGAATCTTCAGTTAAGTTGCTACCTTTTATTCCACCTTGATTCTACCCTCCCTTCTGGAGCTATTCAAAAATGCAAACATGAATCCCCAAATCTTCCAGTCTATTTGAAGTTATAAAGGTCTTCTTCTGGCCAAATTAAGGAGACAGGAGGTAAACCTGACCAAATATGAAGCTGAGGTCTCTACTTCCCTTTCTATTCCCTTTTGCTTACCATGATTCCTCCTCAGCGGTTCTGTAGAAAACCACACTTGTTCATTATCGGGAATCAAACCCCTTATTAACTGACTTGATAATTTGTAGAAGATTCCTGGGATATAAACAGTTTCATGCACCATCTGAAAACATGATTCTTGTACAACTTAATTCTAGTTTCAAAATCTTTTTTGTACTTGGTTTTAAGGCTTAAGATTATTGATAGATTGAAACTTCCCTAACCTAGCTAAAATTCCTTCTTGAGGTTTTTTTTTTCAGTTATGTCTAACTCTTCATGAGGCTATTTGGGGGTATTCCTGGCAAAGATACTGGAATGATTTGCTGTTTTCTTTTCTATCTAATGGTGTAAAAGGAGACAAATGAAGTTACATGACTTGCTCATGGTCATATAGCTAGATTTGAACTCAGGTCTTCTTGACTCCAGACCCACCTAGCTATGTACTCCACCCTTTGTTAAAACATTGAGACTAAATAGGGTTGGTGCTTTCCATTTATTTTTCGCTAATAGATACTAAACTCCTTTTGAGGTTTTATTCTCTTCAGGGACTAAAACTCTAGAAGCCATATTTTGGTTGCTTGAGTACAAAAGGAGACAAGAATTGAATACTTAGAGCTCTCTATCAGACGTGGATGGAAGATCAACAAGCAAATGAAAAAGCTATGCTCAACAGATCCAGTATCCCCTCCATGATCATCCTTTTTTTCTGCTCTATTTGCCTTCCTCCATCCAGTTTGCATTTCACTCAAGTAACATCACTAGATGGTTGGCTCTGTTCTGGCATAAGACATACATGTCAACAGTGTTACCAATTCACAATAGATTCTGTGAAGGTAATGATATAGGGACCATGGTTTGATTAGATGAATTCATAAGATCATTATTTTTAAAAGGTTTATATTTATAGGAACCTTGGAATTCCCCCCTAAAACTGAAATTTTCACTCTCGAATGATCAAGGTTTGTGTAAAGTTCTTAATAGGTAAATATGTGGTGGTGTTTTTATCTTCTTGGTTTACATAACTATGTTACATAAACCAATTTTTTTGAGGTCATTTTTGTTTTCAGTGCAGAGGCGTCTTATCACAATAACACAGCTACAGAATTCAGTTTAAAGGGAAATGGGTAGATATAGTTTTGGATGCTGAGTCAGGACAATATTCATTGTTGAGTCTTGATTTACCTTAAGAGTACTTATATTTAAGTAAAAATCACTGGATCAAGATGCAGTTAATGAAAATCTTTTGCACTAAATCTATTAAAATCAACTATTTGTGGATTTATGCTAAGGAAGTTATGATGTGAGAAAGACAATGCCAAATTTAGAATCTTACAGGTAAAATGAGACCTTCTGTTACTGAGATTCAGGATAGAGTTGGTGTGGATATCTTCAGAATATTTACATTATTTTTTCTTTCTTCAAAAAATATATATTATTTTTATTGATAGGGGTTGCTTTATATCAGCTTCACTTGTGAAAACATCCTTTGCATGCCCACTCAGTCATTACTTTCCATAAAGACTTGAAAGGAAAGAGAAAAAAGCAATGAAGGAAAAGTAATCCATCAAAAATATCCATTTATATATATATATATATAATATTTCGTAGGCATTGTTCCCTGTTCTGCAATAAGTGAAGAAGAGTCCATTTTCCTGAACTCTCTAGGACAGATAGTCATGATAATTACACAAGATTCAATTTTGACTTATTTTGTTCTCTTTTTAACCTTATTATAGCATTTGTTTATATATATATTCCTTGATCTTCTCTCTATAAGTCTTCAGAATTCCATATATCTATCAATTTTCTGAATTACAATATTCATAATAATTATAAGATAAGATCTATTTTATTTTCAGTTGTTTGTTATCATAAAGTATCCTGCTATGGATATTTTGGTGTATATGGAACCTTTATTTCTTTTTTTTTTCTTTTACTTCTACAGGATACATTCTTCATTGGTATAACTGGATTAAAATATGAATATTTTAGTCACTTTTTTTTTCTCTAATACTAAACTACTTTCTAGAAGAGTTAGGCCAATTCACAGTTTAACCAATAGTATATTATCAGGACTGTTTTCCTAAGGCCCTTCCAATGTTGACAATTTGGTTGTTGATTATCTTTGCCAAATTATTTGATTCATGATAAAATCTCAAAGTTGTTTCTATTTGATTTTTTAATTATTATTTATAGAAACATTTAAAATTGTTGTTAATAACTTGTAATTCCTTTTTATTAAAATCCTTACCTCCTCTCTTAGAATAAATAGTGTGTATTAATTCCAAAACAAAAGAGGGGCAAGAGATAAGTGATTTTACCAGGATCACCAATATAGAAAGTATATGAGGACATATTTGAACACAGGACCTCCTACCTCTTGACCTGGCTTTCAATCCACTGAGCCATTTAACTGCCCCCATTTGCAGTTCCTTTAAGGAGAATTAGTTTCATCTCCTTTAACCTCTATTTCCCTTGGTCATAATGTGTATTATAACATAACCCTCCTCCCAGAGTTATTATAAAGACTAAAGGAGTTATCAGTTTTAAAGTGCTTAGCACAATGACTGACACATAGTTAAATGCTCCATAAATATTAGATATTATTATTATCATTAAATATAGTAGCAATTGTCAAGTATTTATTCTAGTTTCTTCTATTTGGATATAATACAGTCAATGTGTAGAATTGATTTATATTTTTTAATCATGTCAACAACTCAGAATTTATCTAAATCTCAGAATTGGATGTTACCTCAAATGATTCTTGGTACAAACCATACATAAATTAGAATTTCCTCCATTATTCTCCAGTAAATGATCATTAATGCTGTAGTCATAATATAGTTATTCCACTTTAGAGTACCTCTTACTTTCCTTTAGTAGTTATATATGACCCAAAATGCCGATATTGATACTGGTTATAGTGTAAAATGGAGATTTGAACCCTGGACTTCAATCCCCAGAAGTCCTTGGTACTTCCCAGAATTCCCTATAATCTCACCTGAGTCCTCACCTGAGTGCGAGAACACAATTTAGTATTTAAAGGGCTCTCTGCCTCCCAAGCTCTCTTTTCTTCCACTTCAAAGCACACACATCTCTCTACTTGGCATGCACGATGTAGTAAGTGAATGTGAATGGGCTAATCAGCCCTAGGCATGTGCTTTTCTTATTTTGTATTTCTCTATCCTTGATTTCTAATAATCTTTAATAAACCTCATAAAAATATAATACTTTTAGTAGAGAAACTAATTTAATCCTTACAATAGGCTAAGATTTTGTTCTCCAATTCCATAGAACTATAATGCCCTATTAATGTTGTATAACTTAGAGATTTTCAGATCTTATTCTCTAGAATCTTAGGGAAAAATAGTTGCATAATGACAATATACATTTCTGAAACATCACAGAAAAGTATATTGTATTCTGAAAATTCTAATGATGTTGTTAAAAACAGAGGAGGGATTTAGGATTAAAGAATATTATAATTTTAAAAATTGGAGTCATTTAATGTAGAAGGCTTATACCCATCAATATTAAGGATAACAGTGCTACCTAAATTAACTTACAGATATAATTGTCATATCAATCAAATGTCAGTCCTATTGCTTCTTCCTTGGAGGTACTAAGTAGTGTTTATTAGCATTTGAGCAACTATCCAGGCTTTTTAAAATGATATGATTCAGGACAAAGGTTAATTGTACCAACTTCCATTCCAGTCTGAGTTCTGCAGGTTTCTGACTTGGGTCTGACTGATGCATTCGAAGTTTCATTAGATTACTTCTGGATTCAGCCACTATCAGAAAGCTGGAAAGCTCTTCTGAGTCTAGTTCTGGAATTGCTGACCTGGTTATTTCTCCATAGATCTCAGGCTTGGTTAGGAGTGGAGACTGAGAACACACAGCTTTCCTGGTTTCAATGAGCCACATAGCTGGTGGTTGCTTCTGAGAGTTCTCTTATATCAATAAATAATCTAAGGCTGGCCACTGTTCCTCACCCTCAAATACAACCCCCTAGGTCTAGTTTTCTTCTTCAGTCTATGGAATTGGGTCATAACTTATGAAGATATTTCAATAATATGTATACAGATACATATATATTAAAATAAAGAGAACTAATCAACACAGTCCAATATGCTGAATAAATCACTGATGACTCAGACATAAGGCTTAATATTAAAAATCCTGGCAATACACAATTTTTATTTTAATTTGGTAATGATGGTGTTTTAAGTTCAGAGACTACAATTCAGCATTTTTGAAATGTTAATGCTATACAATAAGTGGGAACAGTTTCATTTAAGCAACTTTTAGGAGAGAAATAGGCTCCTTAAATAGTTTGAAGCTTTTAGAATTTTTTTTAAGATGCTGACATGCCATTTTTACATTGACCAAATGGATTCTATATTTATAACTTAAGAATTTTGTGTATTCAATATCCTCATGCTCCTCAATGAGGTTTTACTCCTTTGAGCTTAACAACTTTTTAAACTGTAAACAATACAGGTTTTACAGAATTCTAAGGAATATGGCAAAATTATGTGGTACAGGAAGAAATAGTTGCTTTGAGCCATTATGTTAATAATCTAGTGTGGGTGTTCCGATGGGAACTGGCAATAGACATCATTTCATTATAAGTTTAAATGAATGTTATAAAACCATATTTCCAGGTCACCATGTCCTGTATCATTAATGAGCATTATAGTCAAGAACAAAACCTTGACTTGGAGAGACTTTATTTTAAAGGGAGTTTTTTTGGTTGTTTTGTACACACCGCACCATACAAATAATATATGTCTTCTACTGCTTTGATTGGTCAGCGATCACTTTTGACAAAGAATCACATCTGGTCAGCACATCTGAGAGCAATCAGTGTACAGAAACCAAGAGGCAGAGCTTAACAAATGTATGTATACAGGTGTGTGTGTATAGATTGTTGATTCATATTCAAGTACTAACAGCAATCTAGAAAAACAATTGTGTTCCAGAGTGTGGTCATGAAGATTCTGTTGTGTTTCCGTGCTCTCATTTGTAAATCAGGCATCATGGTAACATTGGAAAATATGTTGGCTTTGAAGTAAAAAGACTTGTGTTGACATCTTATTTTTGCCACTTGCTGACTATTCAAACTATGGCAAGATACCTATCTCTGGTTCACAGTTTGTAGTTCACATCTACAAAATTAGCATGCCTGACTAGATAATATGCCTTATGAATCAAAATTTATGATCCTATGATCTCTAAGGTCATTTCAGAGTTAACACTTTAGGATTTTCGAAGTTTAGAATGAAATGTGGAATTCAAGAGGAACAGCTCTTGTGTCTCAATTCTATCCAGGAATAAATTACATAAAAGATAAAAATTATCTTTGAGTATTTCTTATCACTTATGAACCTGTTTGAAGCAGACTGATATTAGCTAAATTAAGAAAATCTAGGAAAGTTGGAATTTTTATTTTAAATCTGCTCCCAGTATCATTAATTATTTTCCAAATTTTTAAATGGTAAAATATGTTGAGGAGCTAATCAATTATTTTTCCATTTTCAGAGATAAGGAGAAGGGAGAAGTGAATATTCTATTCTTGGCATCACTGATAATAATGACATAACACACAAAGCTGACATTTAGCATGCTTTTTAACATTTTCAAACTCATTTAATCTATAGGGTCCCTGTGAGGTGAGGTACAGATGTATTTCATAGACTTCAGTTTAAAGCTATACCAGAGGTGCAAAAAAAAAAAGCTGTGTAAATTCCCATGTTCCTTTCATAGTATAAGAATCTATTTAAAAATGAGACTACAATAATGAAATGACAATACTCCACATTTATATATCATTTTAAGGCTTACAATGTATTTTTTTACATTACTGCAAAGTAGATAGCAAAAGTATTATTTCCACATCAATACTGAGGAAACTGAAGCTTTCATAGATTAATTTGTTGTCAAGTTCATTGAACTAATGAAGAAAGAAAGCAGGTCTAGCCTGATTCAAAGTCTTGTGCTATTCCAGGAATTCATAACCTTTTTATTCTCATGGATTCTCTTGGAAATTTGGTAAAATCTATACTTGTTCATTTGTTTTCAGAATGGTGTTTTGAAATAAATGAATACAATGTATAATTTCACTTAGAATTTAATGAAAATAAAGAACTAATCTTCTCTAAATCAGCTTCAAGGGATCCCTGAAATCTATCTATGTTCTGCTTGGCAGTACATGGATCCCAGATTAAGAATCCCTGCACTAGGTTCATACTTTTAAAAAGTTACTATTGAAGTTTCTGAAACATATGTGAATTACCTTAGATCTGCTTGCTATGGAGCCATCTGTGAGAAAAAATAGCCTTGGATAATATATTCAGCTAGCACAAATTACATGGTACAGCTGATTCTGTTTGTGGGAACTGATCATAGAATTTTCTGCTCTTTTGACTCACCTACAGAATTGCTTTCATGAGGAAAAAAAAGGATCCATCTTGAAAAGAAGAAAAGAACAAGAATGAGAAAATACTATTAACTCCAAACTTAATCTCAGAAAATAAAATTTATAGAGAAAAGATATGATTATTTTAGAAAAGGCTCCTTTTGTAGCAAAAAAAATGTTTGAAGCTTATTTAAAGTATTTCAAGATAATTAAAATATGAAATTCATAAAAGTTTGATATACAATTTTTGGAAAAAATATCTGGTAATACAGTGTATTTAGGCATTCCTTGAGTGTAAAAATGTAAATTATGAATATATGTTCATGGAAAGAACATAATTGTAGTTTTCCTATCTTTATCTCTACTCTGACATAGTTCCACTTTAGAGTTAATACAGGGAGAGTGAACCAGGGATAGTGGAATTTTGCTGTTCTCTTATAATCAGTTTATTGTGTGTGTGTGTTTAGAGAACCTCAAACAAATAATTCATGTCTCTTCCCAACCACTTCCTCTTCAATTTCCTCAGGAGAACACTCAAATTAAAGGGGAAATTAGAGCCCATCTTATCCAAAAAGTAACTTACTGAGAGCTGTCTCTATAACAGGCATTACCAATATTTAAAAAATTTTAAATTTAAATTTAATTCTTAGAATCACTTTCAACAGCAACAAAAAGAAGTACTGTGTACCCCCAGAGCAATTGAATATACTACTCATGATATTCCTTTAAATTTATTGTTTACAAGAACTACAATGTGAATTTGTGGTAAGAGTAATGATATGCTTTCCAAAGAGTAAATAGTGAGTATTATAAATTACCTCTGTGATGGCATGCTTGCATAGATTCTGAATGAAAGACAATATTCTTGTGTTTTCCCAAGTTGACATGGGACCTTGTAACCCCTAATTATGGAAGTGTTCAGTTTAAAATGTAAGCTGAAAGATTCCTTTGCCTCCTTGTATTCTTGCAAATAGTAACCCTAAAACATCAAAGAAATCCTGATAAGACCCTGGATATCCAAGAGAAATAACTTATATTCTGGTTATACCTCAATTATCATGGGTTGAAATCTAAGACATTTACCTATACCCTGACTGTAAGGATAAATTTTAGGGTTGAGACTGAATATAAATTTAATTGGTTGCCAGGGATTAATTCAAATCCCAAATAAAATATTCAAGTCAGTTGGGAAATTTTATGGTGGTTTAATTAATATAGAGGGAAGGAATTAAGAAGAAGAGAGAGGGAAAAGGGTATTGGATTTCTCTGACATAGCCTGTACCAGGGGGAGTTCAAAGACCTCTGCCATGAGGCCTCCTCAGAAGATTAGGTGTTTCCTAAGAGGATACTGTTTTGGAAGGTAAAGGAAAAAGGAATCAGCCTAAACTCTGAGAGAGCTCAGAGAAGACACCTCACCTCATCTACAATATTAAGCTTCTCCCAGTAACTGTATCAAAGACACTCACGGCCAAACATGGACAATAGCTGCAGCCATGCCAAGATGCCAAGATGCTCAGCATGCTGTCACCAGCCACCTCTCTGCTGCAAGAGCCAGAGCCACCTCTCTACAAAAAGAGCTCGAAGAGAGGAAGTGATGCGAAATATATATACCATTTTTACATCACTTTCTGCATTTCACATGTACCAATGGTAGCTTAAGCTTGACTTAAAAGAGATCAGGGGGTCTGTCAGTTGTTTCTGATTTGTCATTTGCTAGAACATGTCTGTCATAGGTCATCTGTAGGGGTGTAGACATTCCTGTTTTGTTAGACTAAGCAAAGTGGAGTAAATCTAAAATTCCTATAAGCTATACCCTATGTCTTTAAGACATAAACCACCTCTCTGACCCCAGTCAGTCAGATGACCAATACCCCACATTGTGCCTGAATTCATACCCTCCTGAAGTCACATATCATCTATTGTAAAGCGTATAAAAACCTTAGAACTGATCCCTTTGAGGAGGCAGCTTTCTATCAATGCTGTCCTCCCAGCCAAATTCAACATTACCTTCTAAATTAATAAATTTTTAAGCTAAATGTTGAAGTCTTGTGTTTTTTTTTAACGTCATATCTTCTTTATGTCTACTTCATATGTTTTTTTTCCATTTGAATTACTTTATTTAGTCAATTTAGAACATTATTCCTTGGTTACAATAATCACATTATTTCCCTCCTTCCCCTCCACCCACCTTTCCCACAGCTGATGCCCAATTTCATTAGGTACTACTTGCGTCCTTAATCAGAACCTATTTCCATGTTGTTGTTGGCACTAGGATGTTCATTTAGAATCTACATCCCCAACCATATCCCTTCGATCCATGTATTCAAGCAGTTGATTATCTTCAGTGGTTTTACTCCCACAGTGTTTCCTCTGAATGTGGATAGTGGTTTTTCTTGTAAATCCCTCCGAGTTGTTCAGCATCACTGCATTGCCACTAATGGAGAAGTCCATTACATTCGATTATACCACAGAGTATCAGTCTCTGTGTATAATGTCTTCCTGGTTCTGCTCCTCTCACTCTGCATCACTTCCTGAAGGTTGTTCCAGTCCCCATGGAATTCCTCCACTTTATTATTCCTTTTATCACAATAGTATTTCATCACCAATATATACCATAATTTGTTCAGCCATCCCCCAATTGAAGGGCGTCCTCTCATTTTCCATTTTTTTTTGCCACCACAAAGAGTGCAGCTATGAATATTCTTGTACAAGTCTTTTTCCTTATTACCTCTTTGGGGTACAAACCCAGCAGTGCTATGGCTGGATCAAAAGGTAAACAGTCTTTTATCACCCTTTGGGCATAGTTCCAAATTGCCCTCCAGAAAGGTTGAATCAATTCACAATTCCACCAGCAATGAATTAATGTCCCTACTTTGCCACATCCCCTCCAGCATTCATTACTTTCCTTTGCTGTCATGTTAGCCAATCTGCTAGGTGTGAGGTGATACCTCAGAATTGTTTTGATTTGCATTTCTCTGATTATAAGAGATTTAGAACACTTTTTCATGTGCTTATTAATAGTTTTGATTTCTTTAACTGAAAATTACCTGTTCATGTTCCTGCCCATTTATCAATTGGAGAATGACTTGATTTTTTGTACAATTGGTTTAGCTCTTTATAAATTTGAGTAATTAGACCTTTGTCAGAGGTTTTTGTAATGAAGATATTTTCTCAATTTGTTGCTTCCCTTCTAATTTTGGATGCATTAGTTTTGTTTGTACAAAAACTTTTTCATTTGATGTAATCAAAATTATTGATTTTACATTTTGTGATTTTTTTCTACCTCTTGCTTGGTTTTAAAGTCTTTCCTTTCCCAAAGATATGACAAGTATACTATTCTGTTTTCATATAATTTGCTCATACTTTCCTTCTTTATATTCAGGTCATTCACCCATTCTGAGTTTATCTTGGTGTAGGGTATGAGATGTTCATCCAAACCTAATTTCTCCCATACTGTCTTTCAATTTTCCCAGCAGTTTTTATCAAATAGTGGGTTTTGGTCCCCAAAACTGGGATCTTTGGGCTTATCATAGACTGTCTTGCTGATGTCATTTATCCAAATCTATTTAACTGGTCCTACTTTCTGTCTCTTAGCCAGTACCAAATTATTTTGATAACCACTGCTTTACAGTATAGTTTGAGATCTGGGACTAAAAGTCCTCCTTCCTTTGTATTTTTTTCATTATTTCCCTGGATATCCTTGATCTTTTGTTCTTCCAAATGAACTTTGTTATGCTTTTTTCTAATTCAGTAAAAAAAGTTTTTTGGTAGTTCAATGGATATGACACTAAATAAGTAAATTAATTTGGGTAGGATTGTCATTTTTATTATGTTAGCTCATCCCACCCATGAGCAATCAATGTTTTTCCATTTGTTTAGATCTAGTTTTAATTGTGAGGAGAGTGTTTTGTAGTTGTGTTCATATAGTTCCTCTGTTTCTCTCGGCAGATAAATTCCTAAGTATTTTATGTTGTCTAGAGTGAGTTTAAATGGAATTCTCTTTCTAATTCTTGCTGCTGAAATGGGTTGAAGATATATAGAAATGCTGATGACTTATGTGGGTTTATTTTGTATCCTGCAACTTTGCTAAAATTGTTGATTGTTTTGACTAGCTTTTTGGTTGATTCTCTAGGATTCTTTAAGTAAACCAACATATCATCTGCAAAGAGTGATAGCTTGGTTTCCTCATTGCAAATTTTAATACCTTCAATTTATTTTTCTTCTCTAATTGCTATTGATAGGGTTTCGAGTACAATGTTAAACAATAGAGGTGATAATGGGCACCCTTGTTTCACTCCTCATCTTATTGGGAAGGCTTCTAGTTTATCCCCATTGCAGATGATGTTTGCTGATAGTTTTAGATATATACTGTTTATTATTTTTAGGAAAAGCCTTTCTATGTCTATATTTTCTAGTGTTTTCAATAGAAATGGGTGTTGTATTTATCAAAGGCTTTTTCTGCATCTATTGAGATAATTATGTGATTTGTGTCAGTTTGCTTCTTAATATAGTCAATTATGTGGATGGTTTTCCTAATATTGAACCATCCTTGTATTCCTAGTATGAATTCTACCTGGTCATAGTGAATAACCCTTGTGATGACTTTGCTGGAGTCTTTTTGCTAGTATCCTATTTAAGATTTTTGCATCTATATTCATTAAGGAGATTGGTCTATAGTTTTCTTTCTCTGTTTTTGACCTGTCTGGCTTTGGGATCAGTACCATGTTTGTGTCATAAAATGAATTTGGTAGAAATCCTTCTTTGCTTATTCTATCAAACAATTTGTATAATATTGGGATTACTTGTTCTTTTAATGTTTGAATTCATTTGTGAATCCATCTGGACCTGGGGATTTTTTCTTAGGGAGTTCTTTGATGACTTGTTCAATTTCTTTTTCTGATGTGGGGTTGTTTAGGTAATTTATTTCTTCCTCTGTTAGTCTAGGCAATTTATATTTTTGTAAGTATTCATCCATATCACCTAGATTGCCATATTTGTTGCCATATAATTGGGCATAATAGTTTTTAATGATTGCCTTAATTTCCTCTTCATTAGAGGTGAAGTCTCCCTTTTCATCTTGGATAGTGTCAATTTGGTTTTCTTCTTTCCTTTTTTTTAATTAGACTGACCAATACTTTGTCAATTTTATTTGTTTTTTCAAAGTACTAGCTTCTAGTCTTATTTATTAAATCAATAGTTCTTTGACTTTCAATTTTATTAATTTCTCCTTTGACTTTTAGGACCTCTAATTTAGTCTTCATCTGAGGATTTTTAATTTGTTCACTTTCTAGTTTTTTAATTTGCATGCCCAATTCATTGATCTCTGCCCTTCTTAATTTGTTAATATATGAACTCAAGGATATAAATTTCCCCCTGAGTACTGCTTTGGTTGCATCCCATAGGTTTTGAAAGGATGTCTCATCATTGTCATTTTCTTCAATGATGTTATTAATTGTTTACCAGTTTTGGAGAACTGTATAGTTTAATTTCCAATTAATTTTTAATTTGCTTCTCCATGTATTCTTACTAATTATTATTTTCATTGCATTGTGATCTGAGAAGGTTGAATTTATTATTTCTGCTCTTTTGCACTTGTTTACAATATTTTTATGCCCTAATACATGGTCAATTTTGGTGAATGTACCATGTGCTGCTGAAAAGAAGGTGTATTCCTTTTTGCCCCTATTTATTTTTCTCCACATATCTACTAACTCTAATTTTTCTAAGATTTCATTCACTTCTCTTATCTCTTTCTTATTTATTTTTTTAGTTTGATTTATCTAGTTCAGATACAGGAAGGTTCAGGTGTCCAACTAGTATAGTTTTTCTATATATTTCATCCTTGAGCTCCACTAGTTTCTCTTTTAGAAATTTGGATGCTATGCCATTTGGTGCATACATGTTGAGTACTGATATTTCCTCATTGTTTATACTGCCTTTTATCAGGATGCAATTACCTTCCCTATCTCTTTTAATTCAATTTATTTTTACTTTGGCTTTGTCAGATATCATGATTGTGACTCCTGCCTTCTTTTTATCAGTTGATGCCCAATAGATTTGGCTCCATCCTCTTACTTTCACTTTATGAGTATCTACCTTCCTCCTGTGTGTTTCTTGTAGACAGCATATGATAGGGTTTTGGATTCTAATCCACTTTTTTATTCAATTGCGTTTTATGGATGAGTTCATCCCATTCACATTCAGAGTTATGATTACTAGCTGTGTATTTCCCAGCATTTTGATTTCTATTCCTGGTCCTGCCTTTTCTTCTTTCACTATTTCCTTCTACACTAATGTTTGTTTTTAATCATTCCCCCTAGTTCCCACCCTTATTTTACTTCCCTTTCTTCTCCCTCCCTTCTTATTCACCCCACCCTTATTTTCCCTGTAGTCTTTCTAAAACTACCCCCCCACCTTCTCCCTCCCTTGTACTGCTTCCCTCCCCACCAGTATGTTTGTTACCCTTTTACTTCCCTTTGGGGTGCAAATCTATTCTCTACACCAATGGATTGGATTGTTCTTCCCTCTTTGGTTCAATTTCAATGCACGTAAGAGTTGAGTATTTCCTGTCTCCAAACTCTTTACCCTTCCAGTGTATTGATTTTCTCAATCTCCCACCATGAGCTTCTTTGTGACATATAAATTTACCCCCATTTGTTTCTTTTCCCATTTCTTTTAGTATTAACCTCTTTTTTATCTCTAATTTTATATATATATGTATATATACACATGTATATGTATTTATGCATGCATATATCTATATACCTATTTATGTTTTGTCCTTGCATCCTATACAGTTTGGCATGATTCCCTCTGAGTGTAATTATTCTAGCTGCCCAGGTGATAACAAAAGTTTTTAAGAGTTACCAATGACCCCTTTTCTTATAGGGATACATAACATTTTAACTAATTGAGTCTCTTTTAAAAAGGGTTTTTTTGTTTGTTTTGTTTTTCTTTTTTCCCTCTTTTTAAATTACCTTTTGATGATTCTCTTGAGTTCTGTGCTTAGGCATCAACTTTTCTGTTCAGGTCTGGTCTTTTCTTTACAAATGCTTGGAATTCTTCTATTTTGTTGAATGACCATACTTTCCCCTGTAAGAATATAGGCAGTTTTGCTGGGTAGTTGCTTCTTGGTTGTAGACCTAGTTTCCTTGCTTTCCGGAATATCATATTCTATGCCTTTTGGTCCTTCAGTGTGTATGCAGCCAGATCCTGCATTATCCTCACTGTAGTTCCATGGTATCTGAATGACTTCTTGGCAGCTAGTGATATCTTTTCTTTAGTCTGATAGTTCTTTAATTTGGCTATAACATTCCTGGGTGTTGTCAGTTGGGGATTAAGTACAGGAGGCAATCTGTGGATTCCCTCAATATCCACTCTTCCATCTTGTTCTAGAATATCAGGGAAGTTTTCTTGAATGATTTTCTGTAGTATTATGTCCAAGATTTTTCTTTTGTCATGGTCTTTTGGTAGACCAATGATTCTTAAATTGTCTCTCTTTAAATGATTTTCTAAATCCTCTGTTTTGTAAATGAGATGCTTCATGTTTTCCTCAATTTTTTCATTCTTTGCTTTTGTTTTATAGTGTCCTGCAGCCTTGTGAAATCACTTAATTCTAATTGTTTTATTCTGGTTCTTAAAGACTGGATTTAATACCTGGCATTTTGGTCATTCTTCTCCTTCTGTTCTAATTTTCTTTGGAGGTCATCTTTCATCCTCTTTACCTCATCTTTCATCTCCTTTGTTTCATCTTTCATCTTCTTTGTCTCATCTTTCATCCCCTTTGCCTCATTTTCCAGCTGGTTGTTTTTAACTTTCAAGATACTATTTTCTCGTTTTAGTTCAAGTGCCTCTGTTTCCAGATGACTTATCTTAGTTTTTAAGTTCTTTTCCCAATTGTCTTCAGCCTCTCTTAATTGTGTTTTGTATTGCATTTTGAATTCTTCCAAAACCTGTATCCAATTTGCTGTGATTTCTGATTTACCCTTTGCTGATCCCTCCTCCTCTGTTTCGTTTGCTGAATAGAAGCTATATGTTGTAATTTCTTTCTTCTTTTTCTGTTGTTGGCTCATATTTACCCCTTCTTTGCTCCCTGTATTTGTCTGTGCTCTTGATCCTCTAATTTCTTTGGTTTTGGGGGCTTCTGTCAGTCTCCCCTCTTGTAGCTTTGACAGAGGATCTTTCCGTGCAGTCTGTGGGGAAGGGTTGTTGGAGTTTGAGCTTCCCTACCCTCTGGAGGCCTTTGATTGGATTTAAGCCCAGCAGTCTCTGAGGGAGGGGTGTTGGAGCCTGGGCTTCCCTGAGTTCTGAAGACTTTTGATGGGATTAAGTTCAGCTGGGTTGGGCTGGGTGTGCTCTGAGGCCAAAACCTCTGGGAAGGCTGGAGTAATATGGAGGATCTCCACAGCTCTGACTAGGCTGCCAGCTCTATTCTCCCTCTCCAGCTCCTTCCCCACCATCTGTGTTTGATGCTCTGAGCTTGGTACAGCCCTGCCCACAAAGTACACCCTCCAGACCATTGCCTTTGCCTGGCCTGAGGTTCCCGCTGCCACTGGGGCTTAGTGCTCTAGGTGGGGTGTGGGGTGGGTCCTGGGACCTTCCTTCTGCCTTCCCCTTATACCCAAGTGTTCTTGGATTCTGGCTTTTGGGGGGTATACCTTTTGAATTCAGGCCAGCCAGAGCATTCCTTGGCTCTGTCTTGTTGTTAGGTTTGATTTTCAGTCCCCTAGGAACATTCATTTTTTGATCAATAAGGAAGGGTATTCAGAGTTCTGAACTTCTGCTCCTTCTAGGCCACCATCTTAACTCCACCTGGAGTCTTGCATTTTTGCCAATGTTACCCATCCCAATCCCCAGGAATTCACCTCAAACCCCTCAAAATAAAGTAACCAATGAAGTGAAGCAGAGCTATGTGTTTGCTCCCATGGCTTATTAGCATGATGCTTTCATCAATGTTGTCAGATGCCTTCAATAAGGATGAAAACTGCATTAAGGTCAGCTACTCCATTGATGGTTAATTATTTAACTTGAAGGGGCTATAAGTCAAGACCAAACTGGAGGGACAGTTGGTACATGGCTTTCTGTTCAGATGATTGTATTGTAGGGGGGCTTGAGGTAAACCACTGGAATTTGGGATACGTACCCTTTGCAAGAATGAAAGATTCCATAACTTAGCTTAGAAATAAAAAGAGAAAGTTATTAATTTAAAAATCATGTTGAATTGGCTGGGAGGACAATGTGCAGGTGGTGATACTGCCTTCCCCAGGACATGTACTCTGGGTCTTTTATATCTTTTGACAACAGGGGCTTGGTGGCCAGAAATGAGGGAATTGAATGAGGTTAGGCAGGAGAGGAGGATGTTTGTTTTCTGACTTGGGTTTGTGTCTTCAAGACATAAGGAGTTCTTGGCATAGTTTAGGGGAGAAGTAGATGTCCTAGATTACAACCTGATTGTATCAGAATATAACCAGAAGATGTATATCTGTGCCCATCTCAAAATCTAGGGGAGAATCCAAGGAGAAGATTCCTCTCAGGGGGTCTTGCCTTATCATGAGTCTCTGATTCCCAAAGTCACCTTTTCCTCAGTATTACAAGAATGCAAGGAAGAAAAGGGTTTTCCATTTGTGGAGTTTGAGAAACCCAGAGTCCCATGCCAATTGTACACTTAATACAGCCTCTGAGACTGAACTGTAACAGAGTATGAATCAGTTTTCTGCCACTTGTGCTAATTTTGACCTTTTGGGAAGAGATATAGTTGAGTTTTTTGAGGTTCCCCAAACAAGAAAACAGAGGTTTCTGACCAGCCAAACTTCCATGTAATCAATCTGTGGGTTTCCTTTCTTAATTCTTAATTCCCCAGAGTGTATATTAAGGCCCCAGGTTCTTCAGTTCATTGGAAAATCTCCTTCTGAGGTGCATTTTACCAGAGACAATGTTTCCAGGGTCCCTGAGCTTTTCTTGATTCATGACTCTGTTGGTTGTTAATAGGGCTTTGTCTCCCTTGTCCTGATGAAGGAATTATTCTTCCTAACTGCCTTGGTGGATTTGTGTTTTTCAAAGTTGATAACATGTATTAAAATTATAACTGTAAAATTATAACACTCTATAAAATAATTCCAAATATTCTATGTGGGGCCTTTTGTGAGAATTAAAAGAAGTAAAAAAGCAAGAAGTTGGTTAAGATCATCTTAAATATCCTTATTTTTAGACATGTTGAATATACATAACATCTTAATCTAAAAAACATAAAATTTAAAAATAATTCATTATCATTTGTAATTGCAATATTATAATTAATGTAAAATAAAACAATTACATTTACATTTAATGGAAAAATAATTTAAACAACATCAAAGATGTTTAATATAATATAAAATCATATATAAATTTAATTTCCATGACAGACTTTTTATTTTTGAATAAGGATTTATATTTCACTCCAAACCAAACAGTCTTAAGTTGGATTATGTATTAAGTTTATTTCTGAATTTTTATTTCATACAATAATTAAAGTGAAAATGCTTGATTGAACAAACATATGTTTCAAAATGGTAACTTCAAACTCTTATCAAAAAGATAATAAAATGACAATGACCTACAAGTTAGCCTCTTTTTCCCTGGAGCAGCTAGGGAAGTACAATGATTCTAATGTGTGCTAATTTGTAAAAAGTACAAAATCTAAAAGCCCTATTATGGAATCTGATTTCAAAGCACTTCTAGAACTCCAAAGCACCATTTCTCATTCTCCCCCATTGCACAACCCTCATCACCATGATAAGTTTTAAATAGCTTATAATGTGCTTGCCTAGTGATTTTGGTTTTCATATTGCCTTACTTTTGACTGCAAAATGCAAACATCCATCTTGATCACATCATTATACAGCTGATTAGGTATGATCATGGAGTAATACAAATGAATTTAGCAACTACTTGTACAGGGGACAAATGGCTGTATGCACGTGTGCCTGACTATGCTAGAAACTGGTTCATGCTAGAATGTCAGACTATTGTGGGGTTTTGAAAACAATTTGATATTATCTTAAGAAAATGCAATAAGTGTTCAGAGTTGGTGAAATCATTACATGTGGACTAACATCACCTTGCTCATGATATGGTTTCTTGTAATGTGAATCTCAAAAATTCTCAGACCCTACTTCATAAGATTTGGTTAAGACCATTCCCCATTTTAAACAATGAAGGGACTTAGTCAGGAATGTGAGAACTCTACTCCACCCCTACTTAAGTATACTTTAGGGGAAGATAAAGTTGCAAACTCCTTGCTGAACAATGAAAAGTACTTAAACCCATACTTATAGTAAGGCAAAAGCACTTAAACTGTGCTTATTTTTAGATCTAATACAAAAGGGTGCTAAGTTCCTATAAAGGTCAGGCAACTTGTGAACTCTGAAAGGGCAAAGAGGTGTGAACTTAATAAAAAGTTTAGTCTACTCAGGTGTGAATTAAGAATGGCCAGTCCATTCAAAATTACCTTAGACAAAATAAAATACTTAGGAATCTATCTCCCGAGACAAACACAGGATCTATATGAACACAACTACAAAACACTTTACACACAACTAAAAATAGACTTGAACAATTGGAAGAACATTAATTGCTCATGGGTAGGACGAGCCAATATAATAAAAATGATCATCCTACCCAAACTCATCTATCTATTTAGTGCCATACCCATGGAACTTCCAAAAATTTTTTTTACTGATTTAGAAAAAACCATAACAAAGTTCATTTGGAAGAACAAAAGATCAAGGATATCCAGGGAAATAATGAAAAAAAATACAAAGGAAGGGGGTCTTGCAGTCCCAGATCTCAGACTATATTACAAAGCAGCAGTCATCAAAACAATTTGGTACTGGCTAAGAGACAGAAAGGAGGATCAGTGGAATAGACTGGGGGCAAGCAACCTCAGCAAGACAGTATATGACAAACCCAAAGATCCCAGCTTTTGGGACAAAAATCCACTATTTCATAAAAACTGCTGGGAAAATTGGAGGACAGTGTGGGAAAGATTAGGTTTAGATCAACACCTCACACCCTACACCAAGATGAATTCAAAATGGGTGAATGACTTGAACATGAAGAAGGAAACTATAAGAAAATTAGGCGAACACAGAATAGTATACATGTCAGACCTTTGGGAAGGGAAATACTTCAAAGACAAGCAAGAATTAGAAAGAGTTACAAAATGCAAAATAAATAATCTGGATTACATCAAATTAAAAAGTTTTTGTACAAACAAAACCAATGTAACCAAAGTCAGAAGGGTAGCAACAAATTGGGAAACAATCTTCATAAAAACCTCTGACAAAGGTTTAATTACTCAAATTTATAAAGAACTAAATCAATTGTACAAAAAATCAAGCCATTCTCCAATTGACAAATGGGCAAGGGACATGAACAGGCAGTTCTCAGCCAAAGAAATCAAAACTATTAATAAGCACATGAAAAAGTGCTCTACATCTCTTATAATCAGAGAGACGCAAATCAAAACAACTCTGAGGTATCACCTCACACCTAGCAGATTGGCTAACATGACAGCTATGGAAAGTAATGAATGCTGGAGGGGATGTGGCAAAGTGGGGACATTAATTCATTGCTGGTGGAGTTGTGAATTGATCCAACCATTCTGGAGGGCAATTTGGAACTATGCCCAAAGGGCAATAAAAGAATGTCTGCCCTTTGATCCAGCCATAGCACTGCTGGGTCTGTACCCCAAAGAGATAATGGACAAAAAGACTTGAACAAAATTATTCATAGCTGCGCTCTTTGTGGTGGCCAAAAATTGGAAAATGATGCCCTTCAATTGGAGAATGGCTGAACAAATTGTGGTATATGTTGGTGATGGAATACTATTGTGCCAAAAGGAATAATAAAGTGGAGGAATTCCATGGAGACTGGAACAACCTCCAGGAAGTGATGCAGAGCGAAAGGAGCAGAACCAGGAGAACATTGTACACAGAGACTGATACATTGTGGTACAATCGAAGGTGATGGATGTCTCCATTAGTGTCAATGCAATGTCCCTGAACAATCTGCAGGGATCTAAAGAATACTACCCACAAGCAGAGGATAAACTGTGGGAGTAAAAACACCGATGAAAAGCAACTGCTTGACTACAGGGTTGGAGGAGATAAGACTGAGGAGAGACTCTAAATGAACACTATAATGCAAATTCCAACAACAGGGAAATGGGTTCGGGTCAAGAACACATGTGATAACCAGTGGAATCATGCGTCGGCTATGGGAGAGGGAAAGTCGGGGGGGGCGGGGGAGGGGAGGAAAAGAAAATGATCTTTGTTTCCAGTGAATAATGTATGAAAACGACCAAATAAAATAATGTTTAAAAATTAAAAAAAAAAAAGAATGGCCAGTCCTTTGGAAAACATCTACTGTGATTGGTAGATGTGAGAACTTACAGGAGTTGACATAGGAGAAAATTACCTTTAAAAGGAGGTCAAAAAGAGGTCTCTGGAGATTCAGCTGGGAAAAGCTGAATTGGAGGAGGCAGCTGGCCAAAGCTGCCTTGAAGGGCTTGATGGCTGAACTTGATTGAGCTAGCTGAAGTGGAACTGGTGTCTCTCTGAACACTAAAATCTTGCTTGGGACAAATCTTGTGGTGAGTGGATAAAAGACTGACTGATCTCTCTCTTAAGGCTTAAAAGCCTAGGCTGGCCCAGGCTGGCCTATCTCTTTTCTCATTGTTTCCTCTTACTCTCTCTCTTTCATTAATTCCTTAATTGTATTAATTAAAATCTCCATAAAAATCCAGATGACTTGGGTATATTTCATATTTGGAAATTTTTCCCTGGTGACCATTTTATTTTTAATATAAAAAATATCTTTGCAGTCATAGTTTAAGGCAACCACTCTTTTATCTGTAACAGTTTATGCCAAACACTCTTTTTAATTGCCACAGTTTATGGCTTCCACTATTTTAACTGTTACAGTAACCAATGAAACAGACATATAATTCTTTAAACATACAAATGCTTATTTTCTCAGTGGACATATATTTGTTACATATCTGGGCAATTATTTCCTAGTTAAAACACCCATTAAATAATTTTTAGCATAAACACCTTGGATCATTGTCTTGAGTTCCCAAAGACTTACAAAGAATTCAATGGAAACTATTGTTTTACAATATCCCCATTAGGTTATTCAATCTGTGAACTTGAAATATGGAGACCCCACGTTTAGTCCCTTTTACAACAGGGGTTACTGAATAAGAAAGGGGGATTATGAATGAGGTAATTTCATTGAGGTTGGGGGTTTAGGGGATGGTCAATAGAATTTAAAGGAAGATTTTATTAGGTACCATCCAATGTTTTATCAGAGTAGAGCCCAGAGGTACATATCAATATTAGTTGAAATCTAGGGGATAGTACAAAGAGGGTTGGATGCTTTTTTTAGAAGTAGGAAGGAATTTCATAAGTCTTCTTTGACAGAGAATATTTCTGGAGTTTTGGGGTGTCTAGAGGAAAACCCTGGGTTCCATGCCAAATTCACTTCTTTGTATATGTTTCCTGATAGTTGGGGAATATTTGTACCATTTACTTAATATAATTTTGGTGAAGCTCCTTTGTAAAAACTTAAATTATTATAGAAATATGAGCAATTGTTATTTTTGCAATTTAGAGAAAGATATATCAATTCTCAGGTTTATTCACTTTGGGAATTGTCAACCTTAAAAAACACAGAACAACCAAAATTGTTGGAAAGATTGCAAGTCTTTAATTAGGACAAGGGAGACAATGTTCTAATGGCCTCCACACAGTGTCTTGCACAAAATACCACACAGAGACAAGCCCTGGACTCTGGGAACACTGTCTCCTGGGAAAATGAACCTCCAGAGAGGATTTGTCAATGAACTGAAGAACTTGGGGTATTATAAATCTTTTAGAGAATAAAGGACAGGAAGAATAATTGATTGGCTTCCAATGAAGACAAGGGAAGGAAGATTCCTGCCAGAGGCTGGACTACCTGAAAGAGGCCTAGATATACAATGGGACAGTTTTTCCTCATCCTGAAGCAACCTACAATACTGAAGAGGAATTTTAAAGGATTAGTTTTGAGATAGCATCATTTCTATTATTTTTCATTGAAAGTGATCCTTCAGGTATATTTGGGGTAAATTATTTTTTAAGATTTTTTTCTGGGGACATAGTAGTCATAATTTTTTATCTCTCAGGAAATTGCTTTCTGAGTTTTAAATTAGTGACTCATAAGGAAATGGGCTTTTTATTTAAAGTTGGGGACTTCCTGAATTATATCAAGGAAAAAAAATCCTGAGCTTTCTTATTTAAGAAACCCAACCTAATTCAAGGTGTTTGAATATTTTTTTTCTCAGATTCAATAGTGAGTGTTCTAAAACTTCCTAGAACATCTTGTTTCTTAAGTTGCCTATTATTATCTCAGTTAAGTATCTATATATAGGACCACAGGATTTCATGAGACTGATAAAATGTCAGTTCCTTCATAATGAATTTTGGATAATCTATATGGTGATGGATTTTTTTAAATTTATTTTTTCAATTACATGTACAATTTTTAACAATTGTTATCTGACATTTTATGATTCAAATTGCCTCCATCCTTCCTTCCCCTCTCTCTATGCCAAGGGAGTAAATAGCCTGACATCAGTTATGTAAGTACTGTCATGCAATACATATTTCAATATTCCTCATACTGTGAAAGAAAACAACACACATATAAGGAAAAAAATATCATGAGTAAAATAAAATGAAAAATGTCATGCTTTGGTCTGCAATCAGATTCCAATAGTTCCTTCTTTGACTATGGATAGCATTTTTTACCATGAGTTCTTTAGGGTTATCTTGGAACCTTGTACTGCTGATAACAGTTTAGTTCTTCACAGTTGATCATTGTACAATATTTCTATTACTGTACATAGTGTTCTTCTGGTTCTGCTCATTTGTTTTTACATCACTTCATATAAGTGTTTCCAGCTTTTTCTGTACTCATCCTATCAGTCATTTCTTATGGCACAATAATATTCAGTTACAATTACACAGAACTTGTTCAGCCATTCTACAGGTGAATGTACATCTCCTAAGTTTCAAATTGTTTGTCACAAAAAAAAGAGCTGCTAAAAACATTTTTGTACAAATAGGAACTTTCCCTCTATCTCTGATCTCTTTGAGATGCATATCCAGTAGTGATATCATTGGATTAAAATGTATGCATAGTTTTTTGACTCTTTGGTCATGGTTCCATATTACTCTCCAGAATAGTTATATCAGTTCACAATGCCACCAACAATGTATTAGTGTATTGGAGAAAAAGTTTGGGGATGGTAAAGGAAACAGGATATAGGAGAGAACAGATGATGTTTGGGGTTGACTCAGAGAGAGGAGAGGGGGTTTTTCCCCTTCACCCTTCATTCCTTAGCTATGTCTGCTCTCCCATATTTGCTCTTGTCCATCTTGTCCTCCCTCCACTACTAGAGACCAAAGGGTTTCTTCTTAGGAAGATGTCTCTCCTCTTGATCTGTTTACTCACACTTGATTCACAGCTTGGGGAAAAGATAACTACTTTAATGTCAATTAACTCAATCAGGGTAATACAAAGGGAAAGAATGGGAAAGGAAAGTAGGGAAAGGGAGTCCCTTTCTCTAGCTAAAACCTTTTTCCCTCCCTCCTCAGAGTTTGGGGGGAACTCAGGCCTTGACATCCTAAGCCCCCTGAGAGAAAGTCGGGAATTGGCCCCTTGGCCACAGTTCCGACCCAAGGCAACAGGAGCTGAGGTAAAGTCTGACAGATTCAAATGACTTTTCTCAGGTTTCTCTTCACTAAGTCTCTTCAATTGGGAAATGTTGGGGGCAAAGGATTTCCATTCACAGGAAAAGGTGGGTAACATTCAGGAGAAAGTCTTATTCAGCCTTCTCTCTCCAGCTTCTCCAAACTGAGAGACCAACTGCTCTTCCCAAGGGAATCTTCTGCTCCTTGAGATACCAATCTCCTTGGGCCCCTCCCCTGATGAGGAGAAAACTCTTCTGGTAGTGCCAGCCTCTGTCACATTAGTGCCCTAATTTTATGACAACCCCTCCAAAATTTATAATTTCCTTTTTATACTAGCCAATCTGACTTGTGAGGTTGTATCTGAATTGTTTTCATTTGCATTCCTCTAATCAATAATGACTATAGATAGTTTTAATTTCTTCATCTGGGAACTGCCTGTTCATATCTTTGACCATTTGTCAATTGGGAAATGCTTTTCATTCTTATAAATTTGAGTCAGTTCTCTATATATTTGAGATATGAGACCTTTGAGATAATTGCTATATATTTTTTTCTAATTTTTGTTGCCCATCTTGGTTGCATTGATTTTGTTTGTACAATTTAAAGAAATTAATGTAATCAAAATTATTCTTTTTGTTTTTCATGGTGTTCTATACCTTGTTAAGTCATAAATTCTTTCCTTATCCATAGGTCTTACTAATTATTCCATCTTCCCTTAGTTTGTTTACGGTATCACTTTATTTCTAGATCAAATTCCATTTTGATTTCATCTTGGTATATGTTGTGAGCTATTATTCTGTGAATAGTTGCTGCCACACTGATTTCCAATAGTGATAATTTGAGAAGAAAAAAAAATTATGAGATTGTGAAGTGGAAGATGAGAGAATAAACAATGGCCTATTTTAACTATATTGTTTTGATGATTGGCAGATTCTCAGTAGAAGACATTAGAAGCACTTTTAATTTTGAAGGTTATTTCTTATCTCTGCAGTTGTAATTAGTATTGATAGATTTCTAAACATTTGATTTAAATTTAGTTAATGTCTCTTAAAATAGATGGTCTTCCAATAAGTGTTGTTTGAATTTAGAAATTTCCTCATTTTCTTAGTAATTCCTTCCCATTACATTGAAGTGCTTTAATGTGTTTTTTCTTTAACATATTGCTTAAACATTATCAAGGAAAAATTAAAATAGCACTAAGATCACTGAATTGGGAATAAGAAGGCCTATCTGTATAAACTTTGTCAAATCATTAATTTTTCTGTGCCTCAGTTTCCTCATTTATATAATAGGAAGATTGGACAAAATGACCTCTTATGTTTCTTAAAATTTTAATATTTTGAGAGCTAAAGTCTTTAGTTATAATTTGTGGGAAATTGCCCTCTTATGAAACAACTTCTTGGCAATCATTTTTCTCCCCAAAACTACTCTTAGAGGAAAGACCACCAATGACTTGTGTTAAGTTCTGAAATGTGTTTACTATTTCTCTCTTAAACATTATATGCTTCTTTATATGTGTTTACTTTCCAGGGTATACATTTCTTGGTACATTCGTTTCACAGAACATATACACATACATATACATATACATATATGTGTGTATACACATGTGAATACATATGTAAATAGAGAAAGAGAAATTGCTGTTTTCCCAAAAGGCACATTTAGAGAAATTAATGTGGATACACATAACCAACACAAGCAAAACAAAGTCCCCCAACCTCTCTCACTGTCTTTCTCTCTCTCTGTCTCCATCTCTCTGTTTTCTCTCTTTCCTCTCTCTCTTTCTCCATGCATACATGTATGTGTATATGTGTACATAATATGTGTATGTATACATATATTATATATGTATTGTGTATATATATGATACATGTGGGAATATAAACCAAACAATGCAGAGTAAATGAGCTAGATGGAAGCCAAAGATGATTCTGTAAGCAGGAAACAAGGTCAGCTACACAGGATATCAAAATCAGATTACAAACTGAGGTTAGGAACACAGGAAATAAGATTCAGCAATTGAAGTAGCATTCAGATTCAGGGATTGTGAAGGAAACACTTCAAATGATTTCATAATTCAATTCAATGAGTACCTACTAGGTGCAAAAATTGCATCAACTGTTGGAGACTTAAAAAACAAAACCCATAGTTCCTACCTTCATGGAGTATGCAATCTAATAGGGAGTAAATACCTAAATAAATGTCATTTGTATAATGTGACTGAAGCAGAAGAGGACTCCAAAGAATTTCCATTAGAAATTTAGAGAGAAAGATGACTTTGGTGAAAAATGAATGGGGACCAGAACATTGCATGGACAAGGCGATATGAGTTAGGTCTGGAAGGTATAGAAGGATGTTACTGTGGAGTAATGTAAAGGAAGTATATTCTAAATAGAAGGTTAGACTGGAAATATATAGACATATAGAGGAGAGGACAGAAAAAGACTAGTAATAACTAATAGTCCTATTTCACTGGAACATTGAGTTCATAGTAGGGACAGAGAGAAATAACGCTAGAAAGGTTAAATTGATACCAGACCACAGAAAGCCCATTTCTGCCAAGGATACCAACCTTATCTCCATATACCCAGGCTCCAGATTTAGGTGTCATTCTCAACTCTATACTCTCCCATGCACCTCCCTATATTCTGTCAAGTCCTATTGATTTTACCTTCATAATATTGCTAGCATATGCCTCATTCTTTTTTCTGACAAGACCATTACTATAATGTAGGCCACCATCATCTTATGACTGGAAAATGCTTTCTTTGCATCAAATTTCTCCTTACTCCACTCCATCCTCCCATGTCAAATTGATTGACAATGTTATCCATTGATATTCAGTAAACACTAATGGCTCCCTATAATTTCCAGGATCAAATATACAATCATCTGCTTGACATTTAAATCCTTTTATATCTTGGCCTCTTCCTACTGTAAAAATTAAATTATATCTCTAATAATAAAAATATTATATTTTATGAGGTTTATTAGGGATCATTAGAAATCAAGGAATAAAGAGGATACAAAATAAAAACCAGGTCGGTTCCGGTTAAGATGGCGGCTTAGAGAAAGCTGAAGTTCAGATCTCCGGAAAACCCTTCCCGACCGATCTCAAACTAGAAGCTCCTAAGGCGCCGAAATTCAAAACGATCAACAGCACAGACCCTGGGAACCCTCCTCCTGGACCTGGACCCGGTTCAAAAGGTACGGCTCCCCTTAAAAGCCAGAACCCGAGATCCCTCGGACCTCAGGGGTAGGAGCGCAGAGTCCAAGGCTCCCGGAAGCGGCAGCCGCGCCGGGCTCAGAGAGCAGGGTCTGAGGAACAACAACCCTCAGGGTCTTCTACCCAAGTCCCAGTCCGGGTGAAAGTTACTGCCTGGGGCTTCCGCTGCAAAGAGCCAGTCGGTCAAAGAGCCGGTCAGTCTGGGTGAAAGTTACTGCCTGGGGCCTCCGCTGCAGAGAGCTGGTCAAAACAACAGCAACCCTCAGGGCGGGCAAGACAGCCTCACGGGCTGGATCCTGCTATCCAAGTCTCAGTGAAAGTCTGTGCTCTCGGAGCTTGGGGAAGCGGCAGCCCATCCCCCCGCAGGCCGACGAAACAGCCTCACGGCCAGGGATTCTGAAGGCAACTTCCGGAAATCGAGCCAGGGGGAGAGTGTGGCCTCGTGGTCCGACCCTTCCATTCCAGTTCCAGTGAGGCATATTCAGTTTAACCCAGGGAACGCTCATAGAACCAACATCTGCCCAGGACTAAAGCCTCTGATCACCAGACAAAGACAAGAAAAGCCAATCCTCCACGTTCAGAGATGACAAACTCCACAGAAGCACAGAAGCCCCAAAATACCAAGAAAAATAAGAAGAAAGGGGCGACTCTGGACACATTCTATGGAGCCAAAATACAAAATACAGAGCAGATAGAAGAAGATATACAAGAAAATTCTCCAAAATCTTCCAAAGGAAATAGAAACTCTCCACAAACACATGAAGAATTTGAATCAGAAAGGACCAAAAAGATGGAAGCCCTCTGGGAGGAAAAGTGGGAAATGATGCAAAAGAAATTCACGCATCTACAAAACCAGTTTGACCAAACTGTAAAAGAAAACCAGGCTTTAAAGCAAGAACTAGTAAAGCAAAGCCAAAACACCAAGAAATTAGAAGAGAACATAAAATATCTCACCGACAAGGTGATAGATCTGGAAAACAGGGGGAGAAGAGAAAATTTAAGAATAATTGGACTCCCAGAAAAGCCAGAAATAAACACCAAACTGGACATGGTGATACAAGATATAATCAAAGAAAATTGCCCAGAGATTCTAGAACAAGGGGGCAATACATCCACTGACAGAGCTCACAGAACACCTTCTACACTAAACCCCCAAAAGACAACTCCCAGGAATGTAATTGCCAAATTCCAAAGCTATCAAACAAAAGAAAAAATCCTACAGGAAGCCAGAAAAAGACAATTTAGATATAAAGGAATGCCAATCAGGGTCACACAAGACCTTGCAAGTTCTACGCTGAATGATCGTAAGGCATGGAACCTGATCTTCAGAAAGGCAAGAGAGCTGGGTCTCCAACCAAGAATCAGCTACCCAGCAAAACTGACTATATACTTCCAAGGGAAAGTATGGGCATTCAACAAAATAGAAGACTTCCAACTTTTTGCAAAGAAAAGACCAGAGCTCTGTGGAAAGTTTGATACCGAAAATCAAAGAGCAAGGAATACCTGAAAAGGTAAATATTAAGGAAAGGGGTAAAATGTTATCTTCTTTTACTCAAACTCTCTTCTATAAGGACTACATTTATATCAACCTATGTATACTAATATGTGGGGAAAATGTAATGTATAAATAGGGGGTAAAGAAAGACCAAATAGAATAATGGTTCTCACACAAAGATTCACAGGGGAAGGGGAGGGGAAGAAAACTCCTATAAGAAGGAGAGGAAGAGAGGGGGGGGGTTTACTTAAACCTCAATCTCAGGGAAATCAACTCTGAGAGGGAAAAACATCCAGATCCATTGGGATCTTGAATTCTATCTTACCCAACAAGGGTAAGGAGAAGGGAAAACCAAGGGGGGGAGGGGGAGAGGGAGAACAAAAAGGGAGGGAAAGAGAGGGGGGAGGGGGAGGGAACAAAAGGGAGGGACTAAAAAGGGAAACATCAAGGGAGGGGACAAGGGGGACTGATTCAAAGTAAATCACTGGACTAAAAGGTAGAGCCGAAGAAGAAAAGGTTAGAATTAGGGAAGGCAATCAAAATGCCAGGGAGTCCACAAATGACAATCATAACTTTGAACGTGAATGGGATGAACTCACCCATAAAACGTAGACGAATAGCTGAATGGATTAGAATCCAAAACCCTACCATATGTTGTCTTCAAGAAACACACATGAGGCGGGTTGACACCCACAAGGTCAGAATTAAAGGATGGAGTAAGACCTTCTGGGCCTCAACTGATAGAAAGAAGGCAGGAGTGGTAATCATGATATCTGATAAAGCCAATGCAAAAATAGACCTGATCAAAAGGGATAGGGAAGGTAATTATATTTTGTTAAAAGGGACTCTAGACAATGAGGAAATATCATTAATCAACATGTATGCACCAAATAATATAGCACCCAAATTTCTAATGGAGAAACTAGGAGAATTGAAGGAAGAAATAGACAATAAAACCATACTAGTGGGAGACTTAAACCAACCATTATCAAATTTAGATAAATCAAATCAAAAAATAAATAAGAAAGAGGTAAAAGAAGTGAATGAAATCTTAGAAAAATTAGAATTAATAGACATATGGAGAAAAATAAATAGGGATAAAAAGGAATACACCTTCTTCTCAGCACCACATGGCACATTCACAAAAATTGACCATACATTAGGTCACAGAAACATAGCACACAAATGCAAAAAAGCAGAAATAATGAATGCAGCCTTCTCAGATCACAAGGCAATAAAAATAATGATTAGTAATGGTACATGGAAAACCAAATCTAAAACCAATTGGAAATTAAACAATATGATACTCCAAAACCGTTTAGCTAAAGAAGAAATCATAGAAACAATTAATAATTTCATCAAGGAAAATGACAATGGCGAAACATCCTTTCAAACCTTTTGGGATGCAGCCAAAGCGGTAATCAGAGGCAAATTCATATCCCTGAAAGCTCATATTAACAAACAAGGGAGAGCAGAGATCAATCAATTGGAAATGCAATTGAAAAAACTCGAAAGCGATCAAATTAAAAACCCCCAGCAGAAAACCAAATTAGAAATCCTAAAAATTAAGGGAGAAATTAATAAAATCGAAAGTGATAGAACTATTGATTTAATAAATAAGACAAGAAGCTGGTACTTTGAAAAAACAAACAAAATAGACAAAGTACTGGTCAATCTAATTAAAAAAAGGAAGGAAGAAAAGCAAATTCACAGCATTAAAGATGAAAAGGGGGACAGCACCTCCAATGAGGAGGAAATTAAGGCAATCATTAGAAATTACTTTGCCCAATTATATGGCAACAAATACACCAATTTAGGAGAAATGGATGAATATATACAAAAATACAAACTGCCTAGACTAACAGAAGAGGAAATAGAATTCTTAAATAATCCCATATCAGAAATTGAAATCCATCAAGCCATCAAAGAACTTCCTAAGAAAAAATCCCCAGGGCCTGATGGATTCACCTGTGAATTCTATCAAACATTCAGAGAACAGTTAACCCCAATACTATACAAACTATTTGACATAATAAGCAAAGAGGGAGTTCTACCAAACTCCTTTTACGACACAAACATGGTACTGATTCCAAAACCAGGCAGGTCAAAAACAGAGAAAGAAAACTATAGACCAATCTCCCTAATGAATATAGATGCAAAAATTTTAAATAGGATACTAGCAAAAAGACTCCAGCAAGTGATCAGAAGGATCATTCACCATGATCAAGTAGGATTCATACCAGGGATGCAGGGCTGGTTCAACATTAGGAAAACCATCCACATAATTAACCACATCAACAAGCAAACTAGCAAGAACCACATGATTATCTCAATAGATGCAGAAAAAGCCTTTGATAAAATACAACATCCATTCCTATTAAAAACACTAGAAAGCATAGGAATAGAAGGGTCATTCCTAAAAATAATAAACAGTATATATCTAAAACCAACAGCTAATATCATCTGCAATGGGGATAAACTAGATGCATTCCCAATAAGATCAGGAGTGAAACAAGGATGCCCATTATCACCTCTACTATTTGACATTGTACTAGAAACACTAGCAGTAGCAATTAGAGAAGATAAAGAAATTGAAGGCATCAGAATAGGCAAGGAGGAGACCAAGTTATCACTCTTTGCGGATGACATGATGGTCTACTTAAAGAATCCTAGAGATTCAACCAAAAAGCTAATTGAAATAATCAACAACTTTAGCAAAGTTGCAGGATACAAAATAAACCCACATAAATCATCAGCTTTTCTATATATCTCCAACACAGCTCAGCAGCAAGAACTAGAAAGAGAAATCCCATTCAAAATCACCTTAGACAAAATAAAATACCTAGGAATCTATCTCCCAAGACAAACACAGGAACTATATGAACACAACTACAAAACACTCGCCACACAACTAAAACTAGACTTGAACAATTGGAAAAACATTAACTGCTCATGGATAGGACGAGCCAATATAATAAAAATGACCATCCTACCCAAACTTATTTATCTATTTAGTGCCATACCCATTGAACTACCAAAATACTTCTTCACTGATTTAGAAAAAACCATAACAAAGTTCATTTGGAAGAACAAAAGATCAAGGATATCCAGGGAAATAATGAAAAAAAACACATATGATGGGGGCCTTGCAGTCCCAGACCTCAAACTATATTACAAAGCAGCAGTCATCAAAACAATTTGGTACTGGCTAAGAAACAGAAAGGAAGATCAGTGGAATAGACTGGGGGAAAACGACCTCAGCAAGACAGTATACGATAAACCCAAAGATCCCAGCTTTTGGGACAAAAATCCACTATTCGATAAAAACTGCTGGGAAAATTGGAAGACAGTGTGGGAGAGACTAGGAATAGATCAACACCTCACACCCTACACCAAGATAAATTCAAAATGGGTGAGTGACTTAAACATAAAGAAGGAAACCATAAGTAAATTGGGTAAACACAGAATAGTATACATGTCAGACCTTTGGGAGGGGAAAGGCTTTAAAACCAAGCAAGATATAGAAAGAATCACAAAATGTAAAATAAATAATTTTGACTACATCAAACTAAAAAGCTTTTGTACAAACAAAACCAATATAACTAAAATCAGAAGGGAAACAACAAATTGGGAAAAAATCTTCATAGAAACCTCTGACAAAGGTTTAATTACTCATATTTATAATGAGCTAAATCAATTGTACAAAAAATCAAGCCATTCTCCAATTGATAAATGGGCAAGGGAAATGGATAGGCAGTTCTCAGATAAAGAAATCAAAACTATTAACAAGCACATGAAGAAGTGTTCTACATCTCTTATAATCAGAGAGATGCAAATCAAAACAACTCTGAGGTATCACCTCACACCTAGCAGATTGGCTAACATAACAGCAAAGGAAAGTAATGAATGCTGGAGGGGATGTGGCAAAGTAGGGACATTAATTCATTGCTGGTGGAGTTGTGAACTGATCCAACCATTCTGGAGGGCAATTTGGAACTATGCCCAAAGGGCGACAAAAGAATATCTACCCTTTGACCCAGCCATAGCACTGCTGGGTCTGTACCCCAAAGAGATAATGGACACAAAGACTTGTACAAAAATATTCATAGCTGCGCTCTTTGTGGTGGCCCAAAACTGGAAAACGAGGGGATGCCCATCAATTGGGGAATGGCTGAACAAACTGTGGTATATGTTGGTGATGGAATACTATTGTGCTCAAAGGAATAATAAAGTGGAGAAGTTCCATGGAGACTGGAACAACCTCCAGGAAGTGATGCAGAGCGAGAGGAGCAGAACCAGGAGAACATTGTACACAGAGACTAATACACTGTGGTATAATCGAACGTAATGGACTTCTCCATTAGGGGCGGTGTAATGTCCCTGAACAACTTTCAGGGATCCAGGAGAAAAAAAAACACCATTCATAAGCAAAGGATAAACTATGGGAGTGGAAACACCGAGAAAAAGCAACTGCCTGAATACAGAGGTTGAGGGGACATGACAGAGGACAGACTTTAAATGAACACTCTAATGCAAATACTATCAACAAAGCAATGGGTTCAAATCAAGAAAACATCTAATGCCCAGTGGACTTACGCGTCGGCTATGGGGGGTGGGGGGGAGGAAAAGAAAATGATCTATGTCTTTAACGAATAATGCTTGGAAATGATCAAATAAAATATATATTTAAAAAAAAAAAAGAAACAAGAAAAAAAAAATAAAAACCATGTGCCCGTGGCTGATTAGCCCCTTTTAAATTCCCACACTTAGCTTACAATTATACTTGCTGCATTATTGCAAAGAAAGAGAAAGTGGGAGGCATTACTGCCAGTTAAATACCAATAATGTGATCTTGTCAATGTGGATACTCAGGAGAGATTAAAGAGAATTCTGGGAAATACCAAGGACTTCTGGGGATTGAAGTCTAGGTTTCAAAATCTCCATTTATACACTACCCTTCTAGTCCTCTTATATCTTATTATCTGTATACCATATATTTTGCCATTCAGTGATTCTGACTTCTTTACTCTTTTTCATACATCTCCCAACTCTGTGTTTTCACTGGCTGACCCCCATTTTTCCTCTTTCTCAATAGAACTATTCTTTAGTTATGCCCTTCACTGCACTGGCCATACTTAAAGAGAAAAATATAGAGGAAGACCATATGGTTCATAAATGTCTAATCCTCTCACTTGACTACTATGAATACCTTATTTGTGACTTTTATCTTGAAGGACAGAAGACAAATTCCAGTTCCCATTTTCATTCTGATTTTGGAAAGGTTATCAAAGGTTATATTAATTATATAATTCATAAGTTTCAATAGGATTCCCTATTAGAACTCAGAATCTTTAAGCTAGGATAAAGGGAAAAAATCTTAGCTCTTTTAGAAAGGGAAGACCAGATCTGTTTTCCCTTTTTTTCTTTTTTATGAATCTTAATTCTGTTCACTAACCTGCTCAATTGCAACATCCACCCACTTCCCATTAGCAAGAGCAAACACAGATAATATAATGGTTATGACTAGTCATAATTTTATGTTTAAAAATCAAGAATTAGAACAATTTAAGCAAATAGATAAATTTGGGAGCAAATTTCTGCCACCTTCTGGAAAAGGTAGCAAGGAGGGAATATTGTAACTAGTTTGACTTTTATATATGTTCAGAATTGGCTATGAATTCAGCAAGCCTCTCTTTGGCCACTTGAGCCAAACCTGCAATGCCCAAGGTCTATTATTTGGATATGAATTGTAAAAAAGGATCCTCTAAGGACAGATAGGTGATACATTGAATAGAGTACCCAGCCTAGAGTCAGGAAGATTTGAATTCAATCCTGGACTCACATATTTATTAGTTGTGTGACAGGCAAGAAACTTAATCTGTTTGCCTCAATTTCATCATCTGTAAAATGGGGGTATTAATATCACTTACAGTTGCTGTGAGGATCAAATGAGACAGTAATTTTTAAGTGTTTGCCACAGCACCTGGCTATATAAGTATCAGCTTATTATTATCAAAGTTATGATCTTTTTCTTTCTCCATCTCTCTCTTTATCTCTACATGCTTCTCTCTGTCTCTGTGCATCTCTCTTTTACTTCTCAACCTCTTTTATTAGGCTCAACCTCAAATCTCTCATTTCATATCCAGTCATATTTTCATCTTCTACTACCAAGATCCCGCTATTCATTTTCAATATCATTGTCCAAAATGTTCTCTTCGAACCCCAAGACCTTTAATTATCACTATTCATTTGAGTGTGTGTGTCTCAGAGGCCCACAATTTACATCAGCATGCCTTATGCAGGTTTGTGACATCTGTTTTGCTCTAACAAGCCCCTTTTCTGATTAAAAAAAATCTGAGCTGAATTTATTTCTCTTTTTTGGGAGGTGTGAAAGAGGAACTGGGAAAGCATGCAGCAAGACAAGAAGCAGTGGTGAGTGGTGACCTGTCAATAAAAACAAGGTTCCATTTGGAATGTTACCAGGAAAGGCAATTTGGAGCAAAAGCCAACTGTGGCTGAACTCTGGACCTGACTTCTGCTGGTTCCTCATATACCAGGGAAGGAGGACCTCATTCATCTCTTGGACTTGAAATAATCTCTCTGACTTGCACTGTTGGTGATAGTGACTGAAAGTCAGACCTATCAATCATTCCTCTCAATTTGAACTATATCCCAATATCCTCCAACTTAAGACCAATCTGTAGTCTAGGGAAATCCTTAACCCTCTTACCTCCATTCTCCATCTTTTCCTGTCTTCCCCAAATAAACCCTTACTTAAGATAAAAGAAGATAAAGTATTTTCATTTGAGACAACACAAACTTACCTTGAGTGATTTAGTAGGCAGAAGAAGAAGATAAAAGGGGAAGCTGAACAGGCTGAAGAGGGAGGAGAGGAGAGAGGGAGGAAATGGGAGGAAGGGAAGTATAGTATAGAGGGAGGAGGGGAAGACAGAAGAAATAGGATAACTGCCTGATCTGTTAGCTCTCAATTACTCATCAGATACACCCCCAACATTATCATCTTGCTTATCTTACCCCTAACCACCATTTGTAAAATAAAAGTTGTCAGTTATCTTAAATTGACTTCCTTGGCATATTGGAAGAGGGAGATAGATGATTCTTCTCTTTCCCCAAGTGAAGAGGTTCACCCATTAAAATCAGTTATTAGAGGAGAGTAAAGGCAGGGTTAGTGAGGAGACATATTTTGGGGAAGACTGAAGGTGGGAATCCATCTCTCTCTCCTTCTATCTTCTGGACATTTATCATCTACTTTTCCTCCATTATACCCAAACCAACCCTCTAATACACCTGTACTGCTCTAAGTGCTGTTTTCTGTGTGCTTTGTGCTCTCTGTGTATGTGTGTTCTGTGTGGGGTGTATGTGTGTATGTGTGTGTGTGTGTGTGTGTGTGTGTGTGTGTAAACTTTAGTATTAGGGTGATAGGTGATCAATGACTGGATCTGAGGACCATTTCAGTGTAAGGGGGAAATAAGGGATTATTAAAAGGTTGGACTGGATTATATTTAAAATAGGATTGCCAGGCCCTCAGATGCACAACACAACAGCCAGCAAGAATCAGTTTACTAAGGAGACCAGATTTTTTTTTAATTTTATACATTATTTTATTTGGTCATTTTCTAAGATTATTCCTTGGAAACAAAGATCATTTTCCTTTCCTCCCCCCTCCACCACCCCTCCCAATGCCGACATGCTATTCCACTGGGTATCACATGTGTCCTTGATTCAAACCCATTTCCATGTTGTTGATATTTGCCTTAGGATGTTCATTTAGAGTCTCTCCTCATTCATGTCCCTTCCACACCTATAGTAAAGCAATTGCTTTTCTCCAGTGTTTTTACTCCCACAATTTGTCCTCTGCTTGTGGATAGTGTTTTTTCTCCTAGATCCTGTAGAATGTTCAGGGACATTGTATTGACACTAATGGAGAAGTCCATTATGTTCGATTGTACCACAGTGTATCAGTCTCTGTGTACAGTGTTTTCCTGATTCTGCTCCTCTCACTCTGCATCACTTCCTGGAGGTTGTTCCAGTACCCATGGAATTTCTCCACTTTAGTATTCCTTTTTGCACAATAGTATTCCATCACCAACATATACCACAATTTGTTCAGCAATGGCTGAACAAAGCAATGGCCCCAATTGAAGGGCATCCCCTCATTTTCCAATTTTTTGTCACCACAAAGAGCGCAGCTCTGAATATTCTTGTACAAGTCTTTTTCCTTATTATCTCTTTGGGGTACAAACCCAGCAGTGCTATGGCTGAATCAAAGGGCAGGCACTCTTTTGTCACTCTTTGGGCATAGTTCCAAATTGCCCTCCAGAATGGTTGGATCAATTCACAACTCCACCAGCAATGAATTAATGTCCCTACTTTGCCACATCCCCTCCAGCATTCATTACTTTCCTTTGCTGTCATGTTAGCCAATCTGCTAGGTGTGAGGTGATACCCCAGAGTTGTTTTGATTTGCATCTCTCTGATTATAAGAGATTTAGTGCACTTTTTCATGTACTTATTAATAGTTTTGATTTCTTTGGCTGAAAACTGCCTGTTCATGTTCCTTGCCCATATATCAATTGGAAAATGGCTTGATTTTTGGTACAATTGATTTAGCTCTTTATAAATTTAAGTAATTACACCTTTGTCAGAGGTTTTTGTTATGAAAATTTTTCCCACTTTGTTGCTTCCCTTCTCATTTTGGTTTCATTGGTTTTGTTTGTACAAAAATTTTTTAATTTGATGTAATCAAAATTTTTTATTTTACATTTTGTGACTTTCTATGTTTTGCTTGGTTTTAAAGTCTTTCCCTTCCCAAAGGTCTGACATGTATACTATTCTGTGTTCATCTAATTTACTTATAGTTTCCTTCATTATATTCAAGTCATTCACCCATTCTGAATTTATCTTGGTGTAGGGTGTGAGGTGTTGATCCAAACCTAATCTCTCCCATACTGTCTTCCAGTTTTCCCAGCAATTTTTGTCAAATAGTGGGTTTTTATCCCAGAAGCTGGGGTCTTTGGGTTTGTCATATACTGTCTTGCTGAGGTCACTTACCCCGAGTCTATTCCACTGATCCTCCCTTCTGTCTCTTAGCCAGTACCAAATTGTTTTGATGAGTGCTGCTTTATAATATAGTTTGATATCTGGGATGGCAAGGCCACCTTCCTTTGTATTTTTTTTTCATTATTTCCCTGGATATCCTTGATCCTTTGTTATTTCAAATGAACTTTGTTATGGTTTTTTCTAGATCAGTAAAAAAAATTTTTTTAGAAATTCAATGGGTATGGCACAAAATAGATAAATAAGTTTGGGTTGGATAGTCATTTTTATTATATTGGCTCGTCCTACCCATGAGCAGTTAATGTTTTTCTAATTGCTCAAGTCTAGCTTTAGTTGTGTGGAGAGTGTTTTGTAGTTGTGTTCATATAGTTCCTGTGTTTGTCTTGGGAGATAGATTCCTAAGTATTTTATTTTGTCTATGGTGATTTTGAATGGAATTTCTCTTTCTAATTCTTGCTGCTAAAATGGGTTGGAGATATATAGAAATGCTGATGACTTATGTGGGTTTATTTTGTATCCTGCAACTTTGCTATAATTGTTGATTATTTCAACTAGCTTTTTGGTTGATTCTCTAGGATTCTTTAAGTAGACCATCATATCATCCGCAAAGAGCAATAACTTGTTCTCCTCCTTGCCAATTTTAATGCCTTCAATTTTTTTCTTCTCTAATTGCTATTGATAGGGTTTCTAGTACAATGTTAAATAATAGAGGTGATAATGGGCATCCTTGTTTCACTCCTGATCTTATTGGGAATGCATCTAGTTTGTCCCCATTGCAGATGATGTTTGCTGATGATTTTAGATATATACTGATTATTATTTTTAGGAAAGACCCTTCTATTCCTATACTTTCTAGTGTTTTTCATAGGAACGGGTGTTGTATTTTATCAAAGACTTTTTCTGCATCTATTGAAAGAATCATATAATTTTTATTGGTTTACTTGTTGATATGGTCAATTATGTGGATGGTTTTCCTAATATTGAACCCTCCCTGCATTCCTGGTATGAATCCTACTTGAACATAGTGAATGACCCTCCTGATCACTTGCTGGAGTCTTTTTGCCAGTATCCTATTTAGGATTTTTGCATCTATATTCATTAGGGAGATTGATCTATAGTTTTCTTTCTCAGTTTTTAACCTGCCTGGCTTTGGAATTAATACCATGTTTGTGTCATAAAAGGAATTTGGTAGAACTCCCTCTTTTCTTATTATGTCAAATAGTTTGTATAGTATTGGAATTAGCTTTTCTTTGAATGTTTGATAGAATTCATTTGTGAATCCATCAGGCCCTGGGGATTTTTTCTTAGGGAGTTCTTTGATGACTTATTGGATTTCTTTTTCTAATATGGGATTATTCAAGAATTCTATTTCTTCTTCTGTTAGTCTAGGTAGTTTATATTTTTGTAAATATTCATCCACATAGCCTAGATTGGTATATTTATTGCTGTATAATTGGGCAAAGTAGTTTTTAATGATTGCCTTAATTTCTTCTTCATTGGAGGTGAGTTCCCCTTTTCATCTTTGATGCTGTTAATTTGCCTTTCTTCTTTCCTTTTTTATATTAGATTGACCAGTAATTTGTCTATTTTGTTTGTTTTCTCAAAGTACCAGCTTCTAGTCTTATTTATTAGTTCAATAGTTCTATCACTTTCGATTTTATTAATTTCTCCCTTAGTTTTTAGGATCTCTAGTTTGATTTTCTTTTGGGGGGTTTAATTTCTTCACTTTCAATTTTTTTAAATTTGCATTTCCAATTCATTGATCTCTGCCCTCCCTAGTTTGTTAATATATGCACTCAGGGATATGAATTTTCCTCTGAGTACTGCTTTGGCTGCATCCCATAAGGTTTGAAAGGATGTCTCACCATTGTCATTTTCCTCGATGAAATTATTTATTGTTTCTATGATTTGTTCTCTAACTAACCGATTTTGGAGTATCATATTATTTAATTTCCAATTAATTTTTGATTTGACTCCCCATGTACCCTTACTGATCATTACTTTTATTGCCTTATGATTTGAAAAGGCTGCATTTATTATTTCTGCTTTTCTGCATTTGTATGCCATGTTTCTGTGACCTCGTGTATGGTCAATCTTTGTGAATGTGCCATGTGGAGCTGAAAAGAAGATGTATTCCTTTTTGTCCCTATTTATTTTTCTCCATATGTCTATTAACTCTAATTTTTCTAAGATTTCATTCACTTCTTTTACCTCTTTCTTATTTATTTTTTTTATTTGATTTATCTAAATTTGGTAGTGGTTGATTCAGATCTCCCACTAATATGGTTTTACTGTCTATTTCTTCCTTCAATTCTCCTAGTTTCTCCATTATAGATTTGGGTGCTATACCATTTGGTGCATACATGTTGATTAGTGATATTTCCTCATTGTCTATAGTCCCTTTTAACAAAATATATTTTCTTTCCCTATTCCTTTTAATTAGGTCTTTTTTTGCTTTGGCTTTGTCAGATATCATGATTGCAATTCCTGCCTTCTTTCTATCAGTTGATGCCCAAAAGGTCTTACTCCATCCTTTGATTCTGACCTTGTGAGTGTCTACCCACTTCATTTGTGTTTCTTGAAGACAACATATAGTAGGGTTTTGGATTCTAATCCATTCTGCTATTTGTCTACATTTTATGGGTGAGTTCATCCCATTCACATTCAAAGTTATAATTGTCACTTGTGGATTCCCTGGAATTTTAATATATTCCTCTAATTCTGACCTTTATTCGTTAGCTATAACCTTTTAAGCCAGTGATTTACTTTAAATAAGTCCCCCTAGTCCCCTCCCTTGACATGTTTCCCTTTCGAGCCCCTCCCTTTTTGTTCCCTTCCCCTCCCCACTCTCCTTCCCTCCTTTTTTGTGTTCCCTCCCCCCCCCTTGGTTTTCCCTTCTCCCTTACCCTGTTGGATAAGATAGAATTCAAGATCCCAATGGTTCTAGATGCTCTTCCCTCTCAGAGTTGATTTCACGGAGAGTAAGGTTTAAGTAAAAACTCTCTTCGTCTCCTTCTTATAGGAGAATTCTTCCCCTCCCCTTCACATGTGTATCTTTGTGTGAGAAAGATTATTCTATTTAGTTTCCCTCCCCCTCTATTCCTTGAAGTAAATCTTAGTACCATCAAAGATTCCCCTCCTCCATTTTTCTTTCTTTCCCCCTTTCTCCATATCATCATTATGCCCCAAACTTTCCCTATGCCTGATTCTTCTGATTCTTCTTACTACTCTGATGATGCATACAATTTTTGAGAGTTACACATTACATTTTCCCCACATATTAATATATATAATTTGATTTAAATGTAGTCCTTATAGAAGAGAGTTTGAATAAAAGAAAAAGAAAACATTTTTCTCCTTTTCCCTTTCCTTCATATTTACCTTTTCAAGTTTCTCTTGCTCTTTGTGTTTGGATGTCAAACTTTTCACAGAGTTCTGGTCTTTTCTTTAAAAATACTTGGAAATCTTGTATTTTGTTGAATTCCCATAATTTCCCCCGGAAGTATATTCAGTTTTGATGGATAGCTGATTCTTGGGAAGATCCACCTCTCTTGCTTTTCTGAATATCATATTCCATACCTTATGGTTGTTCAGGGTGGAAATTGCTAGGTCCTGTGTGACCCTGATTGGTGTTCTTTTATATCTAAATTGTCTTTTTCTAGTTTCTTGTAAGATTTTTTCTTTTGCTTGGAAGCTTTGGAACTTGGCAATTACATTCCTGGGAGTTGTCTTTTGGGGATTTAGTGTAGAAGATGTTCTGTGAACTCTTTCAATGCATATTTTGTCCCCTTGTTCTAGAATCTCTGGGCAGTTTTCTTTGATGATATCATGTATTATGATACCAAGATTACTGTTTATTTCTGGCTTTTCTGGTAGACCAATGATTCTCAGATTGTCTCTCCTTCCTCTATTTTCCAGGTCTGTCAGCTTGTCAGTGAGATATTTTGTTATCTTCTTTTTTTTTTTTGCTTTATTAATTTTTGCTCTTTTGCAAGATCATTATCTTCCAGTTGCCTAATTCTGACCTTTAAAGACTGGTTTTCCTTTTCAGTTTGGTCTGACCTATTTTTTGAGGCTTTGAGCTGTTTCTGCCTTTGCATATTTTGGTCCCTCAGATTGCTGAGTTCCTTTTGCATTGTTTACCATTTTTCCTGCCAGAAGGTTTCCATCTTTTTGATAATTTCCAATTTAAATTCTTCAAGAGCTTGTGGAGAATTTCCATTTCTTTTGGAAGGTTTTAGAGCATTTGTTTGTGTTTCTTCTTCTATCTCCTCTGTATTTTGTATTTTTGGTCCATAAAATGTGTCCAAAGTCTCCCCCTCCTTCTTGCTTTTCTTGGCATTTGGAGGTGGTTGCACCTCTGCACTCTTTGCCATCTCTATGGTTTTTCCTCCCTTTTCAGTCAGAAATTTGAGTGGGGAGGGCTGGCTCTCAGTGTATGGGTTTGATGATCTGAGGCTTTAGCCCCAGGCAAATTATCCATTATCCGCAGCTGCGTTTTCCTCCCCTGACTGCCGGTGTTTCGGGTGTTACTGCTCTCAGTTCTCCCCAGCTGCTTCTCCACTGCCCTACTTCCACTCTCTGAGCCTGACACAGCAATGTCCACAAGGTACCCCAGTGCCTTTGCCCACCCCTTGGTTCTTCTCCTTCCTGGAGGCCCTGCACTGTAGTGGGGAGGGGTCCTGGCCTCCCTGAGCTCTGAGGACTCCTGATGGGATTACATTCAACTGGGTTGGTCTGGATGTGCCCAGAGGAAAAAGCTTTTGGTGAGACTCCGATGGATGGACCCAGCCACTGGGCTGCAGGCTCCCTCTGACTCTCTCCCTGGTGTCTGTGTTGGATGCCCTGAGCCTGGCCCATGTTGCTTTCTAGGTGCACCCTTCAGAACAGCACCTTTGCCGGCCCAGAGGTTCCTGTCCTTTCGGGAGGCCCTGCACTCTAGGGGGTGAGGAGTCCTGGCCTCCCTGAGCTCTGAGGACTCCTGATGGGATTTTGTTTAACTAGGTTGGTCTGGATGTGCCCCGAGGCAAAAGCCTCCAGTGAGACTTTGATGGAAGCACTCAACCATGTATCCCCCCATGTCTCTGGCTTTTTCCCTGCCATCTGTGTTGGATGCCCTGAGCCTGGCCTAGGTTGCTTTCAAGGTGAACCCTTCAGAACAGCACCTTTGCTGGCCCAGAGGTTCCCACTGCTGCTGGGGGCTCAGCACTCTGGGTTGGGGGGGAGGGGTCCTGGGACCTTCCTTCTGCCTTCCCCTTAGACCAGAGTGTTCTTGGATTCTGGCTTTTGGGGGGTGTATCTTTTGATTTGAGTCCAGGAGGAGGGTTCCCTGCCTCTGTCCTGTTGTTAAGTTTGAATTGCAGTCCCCTAGGAGCATTCAGTTTGTGATTGGTAAGGAAGAGTTTTCAGAGGTCTGAACTTTTGTTGCTTTTAAGCTGCCATCTTGACTGGAAGTCCAGGAGACCAGATCTTAAAGAGAAAAGTGAAATAAAAAGGAAGGTAGGAAGTACAGATTGGGGCCAGCATGCATGAGAAGGACCAAGTGGAACAAGGGATATACCACAAGTTCAAATTTTAATGGGAATCAATTCATATATATGTGTATATATGTTTTCTTTAACAACTAAATGGAGCATTATTACATAATTGACCAATCTTAAACTCTTTTTTATTTTTTGGAAAATGTCAGTTAATTAGTTAATTTAGAATATTTTTTTCATGGTTACAAGATTCATGTTCTTTCCCTCCCCCCCTCAACTCCCTCCCATAGCTGATGCACAATTCTACTGGGTTTTACGTGTGTCTTTGAACAAGACCCATTTCCATATTATTGATATTTGCTTTAGGGTGATCATTTAGGGTTTATAATCCCAATCATATCCCCATCAACCCATGTGATCAAGTACTTGGTTTTTTTTTTCTGTGTTTCTATTCCCATAGTTCTTTCTCAGTATGTGGATAGTGTTCCTTCTCATAAATCCCTCCAAATTGTTCTGGACCATTGTATTGCTGCTAATAAAGAAGTTCATTACATTCCAATCATAAGCTCTTAAGCATTACATCATTCTTATTAGTGTAACTTTCTCACAGAAAATTGATTATGAAAAGACTACTAATAATATTTTTAAAGCATTTCTAGAAAACCAAACAACTGAGGAATATTGACAATAATTTGAGTGTTTATAGGGATTAGGTGATAAGAAAGTCTGGGTCATTTGGTCATGACTTTACAGAAGCTTCTTTGGTCAGGAAAATAATGAACAACTAGAATATTATTATGAAGGTAGCCTTTCAGGAGATGTCTTATTTTGGTTATAGCTAGACAATACTTTTTGAGCTGCTATTTTGAGATCTTGGCCCTGCCGTGAAATCATAGGCAAACAAATAAGCATATCTTTTATGGCTATTTTTCCTCAATGGATCCAATTTGTCTTTAGGTTTATCCACATATCCTCTCACTCTAGACCCTTGATATTAGAAGTGTTTCTGGATTGAGCTTTGAGTCATCCTCTTATGTACCAAAAAGTTGCTGTCTACTCAATAACTGGTTTAATCAGACTCTTTTGGCAAGGTATTCTAGTCATAATCAAGTTAGCAAACTTCATCTAATGCAGGTATACACAGTTAGCAAGCTTTCCTATTCACAGTGCCATTTTTAATCAATAAAAGAGATTGGAGTCTAAGACACCAGCTGATTCATTGAAGAAAAGTTCCATCTCTGATTTGGTGCCTATGAATCTGTCTACCAAGAGTAAACCAATTCAAGGTCAGGAACCCAGAGGTCTGTGATCTCTCCTTGAAGTACAAATCTTACCAGATGCCCATAGCACAATCTATGCTTGCTCATGTGAGTGAAGGGCTGAGGAGACACACACTTAAATTCTGGGAGTTATAAACTTCGTAAGTTGTTTTTAAAAAATGGAATGAATTGAAAAATGTTCTTTGTGGTCAATTCTAATGCCAAGATGATACAATTACATGTGAAACACATTTTTCTTGAATGCTGATTTTATTGTCAACTGTTTAGAATATTCATTATGCAAAATTCAATATTATATTCTTCTTCCTGAGTAATGGTTGAGAGATAAGGATTGCATTGTGTTCTTCCATTTGTAATAAAGGGGTTCTTGATCCACATTCAATGTGAAAAGAATGAGTGGCAATAGTTCTCAATAGCTCAAAAGACTGTTCTCAGAGAGTGATTGTCTTATAAGAAAGAACTTAAAAATGAATGTTGTAAAATAAACTTTCCTAACCAATAATTGCACCTAGATAAGGATTTTATACTGCATGTCAGTTAAAATGGAAAATACATATTTATAAATGTTATAATTTTCTCAACCTGCTTGTTTTATGCTTGGTTAGACTTACTGCCTAAATACCAATACTACTGATAGAATTCTATAAAAGTTATTTGTCTGTAAAATTATATTATTTAAACCTACCAGTTATATCTTACATTTCTAATAATACATGATGTGGCTCAACCATGTAAAGTGAGGTCTTTTTTTTTATTCACTAGATCTACTGTTAGTTTCCAATACTGAGTCTGGAATTCCTCCCTTTAATTTCTCTTCTGAAATGATATGGTACAGATGAGGTGGAAGCAATGGAAAAAAACAAACCAAACAGATGGGCTGTAGGAAGCATCAAGCCTTACACAAGGGTAAATAGAAGCAAGTGGAATAAGGATCAGTGATAAGACTGCCCCATCCCAAAATACCTCTCTTTTGAGCCTTCCACTGAGCTTGAAATTCAACCCTAGACATCAGACACTTATCAAAGATATAAAGTAAAGATTTTTTTATAAACCTGGCTTCTCTTTTTAAACTACCTACATTGATTTTATTCATGCCAAAGCCTTTTCATTAATATTATTTTAAGTCTATATTATCTATTTTGATTTCCACTGCAGCATAGATGGTTTTTTATTTATAGAAATTCTTACTGTGTATTTATTGATACAATCAGGTGATTTTTATATAATTTTGTTCATTGTTTACCTATTATTGGATTATAACAGTTTCTCTGAATCTAGCTAAGCCATACTGCATCATTTTTGAGTAATATTGGTGTGATCTTCCTAATAGGATTTTACCAAAATTTTTTATTCAGGACTGATATTGGTTTACTTGTATCATATTTGTCCCATAAAAAGAAATTGATATTTTTATCAATTCTTGAGAATTATTTCTATTTATATTAATGGGTGATAGTATACATGAAAGGTAATGAGAATGAATTAAATTGATGACTGTCTGACTAGAGATTGGGATAAATGTTCTGGAAGAAGGAATGACATCGAATATACAATAAATGAGTCAGAGTGAGAAGTAGAGATGGCTCCAAGGGTTTCAAAACTGAGACATAGTCTTATAGAGACAAGGTTTTGATTTAGAACAATAATGATAACCTTGATAGAAATAAGAAAGTTTAGACCTTCTTATGAGATATTTAGCCTTAAATGGCTAATAAACAATTTTTGATTCTGAACAAGAACTCAGGAGAGTTTGAAGCTGAACATAAAGATCTGGGAGTTATAGAAATAGAGATAATTATTCAACTCATGAGACAAAGAGCTATTAGGAAAGAGAATGTAGGGTAAGAAGGGAAGAAGACCTAAGACAGCTTTTAAACAGAGATGAGATTATATGTCTGTGTATGTATGTTTGTGTTTATGTATATACACTTGCCTTATAGATACATGCACACATATGGGAGTATGTTTTTGTGTATATGTCTATGAGTCTGTCTATATATGTGAATGTATGTATGTTTCAAAGATATTTTGAGAAGAAAAGACACATACAAACATGGATAGATGTCTGCATATGTTTGTATATATGTACACACACATAAATGCATGCACACATATGTCAACACACATATACATACATACAAATATGTATGCACAACTAAAATGTAATACTAGATGATGGAAACTATTAAGGAACACCAGCAAAAGCCCTCCAAAACTCTCCAAGCAAAGTCTTTGTGGCTATAGTTATTAGAGAAGAGTGTCAGTGTCTTGAAACAAGGAAAAACAACAAAAGTAAAGTTCATAATATATATACACATATATACAGGCAAACACATATGCTCTATGCATATGTGTATATATTGCATATTTTCTTTCCTAGAGATTTTATTTTAGTATTATGTCCTATATTCAGGGTTAGTTTTATATTCAGAATAGTATAGCCATGTATAATGTTAAATTTATTTATATATATGCTATATGCTCACTATATAAGAACATATTAGACTCACAACTTTCCCAATATAAAGGAAGCAAACTTCAATCATGTTTATGAAATTATATTGAATATACATTTAAATTTGTCTTCATAATCAACTTCCTTTTATAGTATTCTTTTATCCCTTCTCTAAAAGCTCTCAAATCAATGCAATATCTGCTCTCCCATTTTGACTTTAATATTCTGAAAAGTGGATGAAGTTTTGAATTCCTATGGTTTATTTCCTCAAAGCTAACCCTATGATTTTTTCCTATTGAAGGAGCTTCCCTTGTAGCTCAAATCACAAATAATATATTTTTAAAGTTGGAAGTGCAGTCCTTTACCCAATATAGGAATATTGAGAACCCTGAAAGGTGGTTATAGTTTTTCTAGTTGAACACTTCCAATAACAAGTAAATCAATACAAGGCATTTTAATCTACTTTCAAATAGCTCAAAAGATCAAGCAATACTTTTTCTAAAAGAGATGGAATCTATTTCCCTATAGCTTTCAGGCGTTAGCTTTAGTTCTGTTCTTCAAGGCACAGACAATAGGACTAAATTATTTTTTCCAAATGATTTAGAAAATTGCATCCAAAGACTATGGGTTTTAGCTTAAATAACTACTTGACTCTAGTGGATTCATGTCTGGAGAAAACTTACAAACTAAACATTATTTTTTCAAAGTGAAGGGCATTTAACAATAATTGATGCATTGGACTCATCTGGAGAAAGCCTACAAATTAAACACAGCCATTTTGAAATGAAGGGCCTTTAAGAATGACTCACTGAGGGGGGCAGCTGGGTAGCTCAGTGGATTGAGAACCAGGCCTATAAATGGGAGGTCCTAGGTTCAAATCTGGCCTCAGCCACTTCCTAGCTCTGTGACCCTGGGCAAGTCACTTGACCCCCATTGCCTAGCCCTTACCACTCCCAAAGGAAATGACCCTCAATCTTTTAATTAATTCTCACTCAAACTATTATTAAGTCCCCTCACAGTTCCCCTCACTTTACTCTTGAAGTTTATCAGTCAAGAAACAGTGTTAGCAGAAGCATGAGCTTGACTTTCACTTTTGATGGTCTTTTATTTTTCTGATTTTTTTCCAAGGGAGTGGGCATGGAAGCTCTTGTTCAAGAATGTCTGAGCAGTTGTTATGTGAACTCCTTTCCCATATGGATAGTAAGAATCCTTGGGGGTTAGAGCTGGTAGGGAGGAAATCTGAGTCTACCATTATTATCTTACTTCAAGAAATCTGCTTTATTCCCCAGTAGTATAGACATTAGGATTTTCATTGGCATTAGTTGATAGATGCCTTCACTCAGTATTAGGTTTATCTCCTCATTAAGGCAAAAGTACTTGTGATCCTATACAGGCACAATTAAAAAAGAATTCTGAGCAGTAATTATCCATGAATCTCAATGCTAGACTTTTAGTGCCATACAGAGACAAGTTAATGCCATCTCAGGGTACATAGAAAAAATTTAGAGTTCTCCATTACATCATAAGTCACATTGCCTCTCTGGTTTCTAAATTATGGTCTATGAGCTAATGTGAGTGCTACAAATGAGTTATTTATAAATTTTGGACAGAGGAAATATCAAATGATGAAGCAAAAAGCTTGAGGCTCCCACATACATGCTCCAGGTTCTGAAGGCCTTATTTTTCCAACATATCTATTCATGAAAGCCCTCATATGCCATTTGTTCCTGTGGAAACTCATCTTTGCTATACATTATGTCCCAATAACTACTGCCAATGATATAACATTCAATAGTCCCATATAACTATGTCATTCTTATTGAAGCTTATCACACTGATAGAATTTAGCCTAGATTTTGACTTTTTTGAGATGACTAACATAAGAAAAACACATCTATTTTGAAGACTTAATTTCTTCCATGATTTTTGATCCTTTTTCCATTTGGTCCATTCTAATGTTTATGGTACTCATTTCTTCATTCAATTTTTTTGCCTCTTTTTTCAAGTAAGACAATGGGGGCTATACCAGCAAAAGAGTACCTCATATCCACCCCTTGAAAACCCAGACCTTGGCTCCAACCTGAAGTGAGGACCAGAAGTCAATCTGGCTTGGCATGCTCAAGTCTCAGTGTTTGGTTGCATTGAAGACTTAACCCTAGGGAAAATTAACTCATTCTGCCTAATCCTACAAACCAGAAGAAGAAAGGGAATCACCAGGCAGATTTCAGAATCCCTACTCCCTAGGGGAAAAATATCCAAAAAGCTGGGAAAATGAGCAAACAACAGAAAAAAATGTAACTCTCAAAATCTTCTATGGGGAGAAAGAGAAAAGAGTAATACCAACAGAGGATGAGGAGATCTAAGAAATTACAAGAAAAACTTTTTTAAATATGTCCCAAATAGAAATTGGTCTCATGGCTCTGGAAGAACTAAAAAAGGTAATTAAAAATCCAATAAGACACATGGAAAAGAAAAGGGAAAAAATGACAACTTAAAAAGTAAAATTAGTCAACTAGAAAAGGAGATACAGTAGTCCAATGAAGAAAAATGTTTCTAAAAAAACACAGTTGACATACTGGTAAAAAGGCAAAAAATCCAATGAAGAAAAAAGCATCATGAAAAGCATAATGGATCAAATGGAAAAGGAGGATCAAAAGGTCATGGGAGAGATTCAGCCTTTAGAAATTAGGTTTCGACAAATAGAAGTTAATGACTTCATGAGGTGTCAAGAAACAATAAAACAAAATCAAAAGAATGATAAAAGAGAAGAAAATATGAAATATCTCATTTTTAAAAAACAACTGACCTTGAAAACAGGTCCAGGAGAGACAATTTAAGAATTATTGGACTACCTGAAAGTCATGACCAAAAAAAGAAAAAAAGCCTAGACATCATATTACAAGTAATTTCAACGAAAACTGCCCTAATATTCTTGAACCAAAGGGTAAGATAGACATGGAAAGAATACACAAATCACCTACTACAATAAATCCCCAAATTACTACTCCAAGGAATGTTATAGCCAAGTTTAAGAGCTACCAGGCCAACTGAAAACAGCCAAAAAGAAACAATATCATGGGGCCCCAGTTAGGATTAAAAAGGATCTAAAAGCTTTCAATTTGAAGGACTGGAAGGTTTGGAATATGATATTACAGGAGGCAACAGAACTGCATTTATAATGAAAAATCACCTATATATCAACACTGGCTATGTTCTTTCAGGGGAAAGTATGGTAATTTAATAAAATGGAAGATTTCTAAGTATTTCTGAAGGAAAAAAAAGAATTAAATAGAACATTTGATATCCAAGTACAAAATTCAAGAGAAACATAAAAAGATAAGAAAGAGAAAAAAATTAAGTACTTGAATAAGATCAAATTGTTTATATTCTTATATGGAAAGATGATATCTGTAATTCTTTAAAATCATTATCATAGTACTTAGAAGTATATATAAAGGGTATAGTAGCAAGCTATTTAAGTTGATATGACAAAAAAAGTAAGAGTGAAAAAGAGAATTGTACTAAGAAAAGTGGGAAGAGAGAAGTAAAATGGGGTAAATTATATCACATAAAGAGGTGGGGGGGATTCTATTACAACTGTGAAGATTAAATTTAACTCTCCTCTGATTGTAAAAATGAAATTAATTAACTCTCCCCTGATTGTGAAGATTAAATTTTAACCCCTGCCTATTTTTAGACTTAATCACCAAAGGTGTAAGCACCCCATTCACACTTAAGTGGGGGAGGTCTGTGACCCACATGTGTAATAGTGGGTGATGAATCAGAATTAAACTGATTGTGCCTGGGCAGACCTAAAGCAAAGCTTCAATTGTGATTGGTAGATGTAAAATTAGGAGAAGGCACAGGAAGTGACACAAAATAAAATGTCTTTAAAAGGGAGTTACAACTTTCTGAGTGAGTTTTTACTTGGAGTTATGAGTTTGAGCTGAGAATGAAGAAGAATCTGCTGACTGGACATGAGAACCTGTTTCTGGTGATGCTGTTCTTAAATCTCTTCCTTTTGGACAGACATGTGGTGAGTGAAAAGGCTGACTCCTTTTGTGGATATTTTCTGAAGAAACTAGCCTCAGGAGAGACCTACCTCTTGAGAGAGACTTCTCCAGGTCCTCAGCTAAATTAAGTCTCCCTACCTGGGTGGAGCTAAGGACTAGGAGTAAATTACTTAGTACTTAGGCGAGGTATCTTACCCTATCTTCTCTCTGGTTTTCTTACTTTATTCTTTCTATATTTTGTAAACGCGTTGTAAATAAATCTCTTTGGAATTAATATAAATTCTTAGTGATCCTATTTTAAATGTAATCCAGTCCAACCTTTTTATATAATTAACCTCCTTTTCCCCTTACACAATGAAGGGAAAGATGAGGGTGGTGTTGGATAACACTTAAATGTTAATTTCATTGGAACTGGGTCAGCAAGGGAAGAATAGCCAGATTCATTGGGGTATAGATATAAAATATCCTATTTTACCCTATAGAAAAGTAGGGGAGGAATAAGAAGAGTAGTGGTCAAAAGGGGAATAATACAAGGGAAGGGGAAAGGGGAAGTGATTAAAGCAAAACACTGGAATGGAGGGGAAGAGTGAAAGGAGAACGGTTAGGATTAAAAGAGGAAACTATAGGGGTTTAAGGAGGAAATAAATAGTAAAATTAAACTAGTAGGAGGTCCTCAACGTTTCCCTATCAGAACTAGATAGATCAGACCGAAAATTAGAAAGGAATAAAGGAAGCAAATGAAATTTTAGAAAAGTTAGAGTTACTAAATATTTGGGTGAAATTGAATAGAGATAGAAAAGAATGTGCCTTCTTTTCATTGGCAAATGGTAAATATCCAAAGATTAACCATGTACTTGGATGTAAAAATATCAGTCAAATATAGAAAAGGAGAAATAATAAATGTTACCATTTCAGATCATAATACAAATTATAATCAATAAGAATTCATTGAGTTGAATTAAAATCTAATTGGAAACTAAATAATTGAATTCTCCAAAACCAGTGGTTCAAAGAACAAATCATAGAAACAATCACTGATTTCATTGAAGAAAAGGAAAATGAGGAGATAACATATCATAACTTATGGGACACAGCCAAAGCAGTACTCAGGGGAAAATTTCTCTCCCTGAGTTCTTATATCAACAAAATAGAGAAAAAGCAGATCAATGAATTGGTCACAGAACAAAAAAACTAGAAAAAGACCAAATTAAAAATCTCCATTAAAGATTAATTTGGAAATCCTAAAAAACAAAGGAGAAATGAATAAAATTGAAACTAAAAGAACTATTGAACTAATAATTAAGACTAGGAGCTGGTTCTATTGAAAAAAAACAAATAAATTAATGTATTGGTTAATTTGATTTAAAAAAAGAAGAGACTAAATTACTAACATCAAAAGAAAGTACTAAATTCTTTGATCTTTCCTTTTCCTAGAGAATCCTTGGCCTGAGTTCCTTGGGCTTGAAGTTTCCTAGACCGTGTCAGCTCAGAATGTATACCTTTTACCTTGAGATAGGATTTGCTTTTTCATAGTACTTGTGGTAAATGAAGAAATTTATTATTTTATTCATTATATGGCTATACAGCATTTATCTTCATATTTTTCATAAATATTTGATCTCATGCCCTTTTAAGTCTTTGCTGAGCATATATGGGAGTCACTATTTTAATCAGAAGTTCTGTAATAGTTTATATAGAAGTTTAACCTAAGTAAATCAACAGGCATAATATAAAAACTAGTAATACCTCAACCAGAAAATAATGGATCTTCTTTCCAATTAAAGAAATATGGTAGCCAAGGACAACTGCCATGTAAAACATAAAATACATTTTAAAGTCTTACAAAAAAAAGTGAAAAATTGTAAGTATGATCACAACATAAAGCAGACACATTTGAAGAAAACTTGGCCAAAGACCTAACTAAATAAAGACATTTCAAGGCTATTTAATGTCATAACATGATGTAATTAGAGGAAGGATAAAAGACATAAAAGTATTTGTTAAGGGTATTTAAACAAACTTTTTTTTTACTATCAAAGAGAATGGAACCACCATATTTGTATTCTAACAACACATTCCTGAAGTGGATGCCTGTCAAAGTAGAAACTGCACTGAAGAAAGCACATAGGAAATGCAGCTGGCTTTGACCAATTATAACCAGAGCTTTCTAATGGAACAGCATAACTGGGAGAATATTGAATAATCACTTTTTAAGGTATCTTATCTGAAAGACCTAAGGATACCAGAAGATTGCAGACTTTCAGACATTATTATTTCCACAAGAAAACATTTATAAATTCTGATCTCTATGACTATTTCTACATCTCAACAAAGATTTTATGGCAATGATCTAGATAAACATCAAAGGCATCCTTGATAAAGAAAAGGGACGAACAAGAAGAAAAAAAGCTTTTGAAAGTGATGTTCTAATATAGATCACATACTTTCAATTACATAATTGACCAAAAGATAAAATTCCATGGTGGTTGTTATTTATTGATAAAAGTATATTTGATTGGCCAGAAGTGGCTAGGTACTTCAGAAAATCTGTATTCAGGAAGATCTGTGTCCAAATCTGACTTCAGACATTTATTAGCTATGTGAGCATAGTAAAGTCACTTAACCTTTGATTGCTTCAGTTCCTTCATCTGTAAAATGAAGATAATAATAGCACTTATCCTAGGGTTGTTGTGAGGATTGAAGGAATTAATATTTACAAAGTAGTCTGCAAATATGAAAATGTAATACAAATACTTTGAAGCAAAATGTTACTGATAGCAGGCTGCTTAACCTGGGTTCTATGAACTAGTTAAAAAACATTCTTATAAATATACTTAAAGATAATTTATTTCCTTTGTACTATTATGTATTTTACTTAATTGATTTTAAACATTACCCTGAGAAGAGAGGAATACATATATGTCAACAAATGAAAAAAGGGATCCATGATAGAAAAAGCTACTTGTAATAGATCAAATCTGAAATAACTGGAAAAAAAGATTCAAGTTTTAGAGGTTATTGATTTATTAAGGAACATGCCAACTGTATAACAAATTGGGAACAAGTTGCCCCAACTTTCCACCGGATCCCTAATACAATATGAGACAGATTTTTATTTATTAAAAGAAAATTACAGAATACAAACTAAGATACAAGACAAGATAATCTGATCTGAGAGTCCTAAGGAAGTAGCAAAGAAAGCAGGTAGACTTTTCCAGATGTGAAACAAGATGTCACTCAATTCCCATGATTAGCAAGCAAGAGGAATTTATAGGAAAATGCAACTTAGAGTCTCAAAATATAGGCAGTGTTACAAGATAGTTTCATTCACACATTTACCAAAATTATCTCACTCTCTTCCAATAAAGTGTTCACTGTGTGTATGTTAAAATTATAAGATTTCAGGAAAGTTGTACCAAGAAAGATAACTTTGTTATACAGCCCTCCAATCTCAGTAGCCAAGTGTAAATCTTGAAATCTCTCAGACTTGTGAATGTTAAAAATTTCCCCATCGGGGAATTCTTAATTGGAACAAATTCCCTACTGAGAAACATTCCCCATTTTGATGTGAGAACTTGCCAGGATCAGAAATGGGAGGACCTCTACTCCACCCGTACTTAAGACTGCTTTGGGGGAGAAAACTCCTTGCTAAACAAAGAAAGTACTTCGATCCATACTTATGGTGGGGCAAGGAGTTCTTTGAGCCAGGCCTGTTTTTAGAATTAATACAATGAGATGCTAGGTACCTAAAAGGGTCCTGCAAGTTTTCTCTTGATGAGATTAGTTGACTCAGCTGTGTTTTCTCTTCTTCAGACTTACTTGAGGAGATTTGGTCGACACAGCAGCATTTTTTCTGATTCAGACTTACTGAGGAGATTGGTCAACTTAGCAGGAATTTAGATGGGCAGTCCTTTGGAAAGCATCTACAGTGATTGGTAGATGTAGGGACTTAGGGGAGGTGACATGGGAGAAAAACCCCTATATAAGAAAAAGCAGAATCTCTTGATAGAGATATCCTTTTGGAGAAATCCTTTTGGAGGATCTCTGATGAGGATCGCTTGGGAAGAATCTCTTGAGAGAGGCTCTGGAGAAGGGAAGCTCTTGGAGGACAATCTCTAAGGAGGTCTCGCTGGAGCTCTCTCTGGTGAAGTCTTCCACCATTTTAACTCACTACTGTTTAAGACATCAACCATTTTAAATCTCACACAAGTGAGGCATAAAACAGAGGCATGTTAGGTCATAAAATATGGGCACCATTGTTATGAAAGAAGCCCATAAGATAGTCCAAATTAAAAAGGGTCTTCCAATATAGGGTAAAATCCTTCTCAGGAATTTTCTTATAAATAAAAATGTTTTGATTATTTGAAGTTCTTTAACATTAAAGACAAAGAGTCAGATAAGACTGATACTGCTGAACAACAACAATGGAAGGCTCCTAAATGATATGCCTTGTTATTCATTGTTGTTCAGTCATTTCCAACTCTTCACAATCCCATTTGGGGTTTTCTTGGCAGAGATTCTGGAGTTGTTTGCCATTGTCTTCTCCATTTTGTTTTACAGAGGAAGAAAATGAGGCTAACAGGGTTAAGTGATTTGTTGAGGGTTACATAGCTGGTAAATGCTGAGGTCAGATTTGATCTTAGACCTTCTGGATTCCAAGTCTGGCAATCTATCCATTGTGCCAGCTTGCTGCTCTAAATGAGATTCATAATCACTCACAAAAGTTGTTATATTTATTGTTACAGAGGAAAAATTCCAGACATTGCTCCTTGTTCAATATATGCAGTTAGTTAGACAGCACATAGAACTCATTCATCAGTACTTTTTCTTGACAGACACAAGTAGAAAAACCATTCAGACCAGAATTAAATAGTATGAGAAAGCAGGCTGGATTTGAGAAATAGTAGTGACTTAAAACTTTTTCTCTGAATAAAGGCCCCTCTTTTTAACATCAATATTTTTTTCTGGAAAAGTAAAAAAGAAGACAATTTTCTCTGGATATAATTTTGACTACTATTGATATCCTTTGATATCCAACAATAGAATACAATGCCAGAACAATAGTTAGGTCATTCAGTGAGAATATGAAGTACCTAAGATTAGTGTTTCCTGTTTATAAAATGTAATAGGAAAGGAGGGATTGAAGGCTTCAAAGGAAAAGCAGTCAGTCCCACTCTTCCTAATTTGTTTGAAAAAAAAAAACAAAACAAAACAATGAAACCCCAAGGTTAAGAATTTAGTTGCATTAGTCAATTGCTACAGAATTCAATGACTAGATGGGACCTTGAGAGCTTTTTCTCTTCTATTTTTGCACTTAAGTATCAGAAGATAAAAGGCAATTCAGCCAAAATAGATTCACTGTCTAGGTACCAAATTCAAACTGTTCCTAAGTCTTATTTTTTTTTGCTTCTCATACACAAAAAATAGATTACAATAATTCTGTGCAGTTAATGAATTATATTCAAAGGGAACAGAGAAAGAGGAAAGAAAGGAAAGTAAGTAGTTGCAGCTGGAGTTCCACTATTTCTCCTTGATTTGTTTCCTTTGATTTTAGCCTTTGTCAATCTTCTCTATCTTTTGCTTGATGTGAACTCTTGCTTTTTGCTATTGTTATTGTTGTTGTTGTTCCTACAGCTATTGAGCATAATGTTCATAGATGAATCACCAAAGCAGGAGCCTAAGTCTTTATATTTCTACATTTAATAAACCGTATCCTCTCTTCCTTTTTTAGATTCACCTTTATATAAAAGGAATTTTAAAACAAAAATCTGGAAGAAATGGTCACCTAGAATGCCTCTCTCTCTCTCTCTCTCTCTCTCTCTCTCTCTCTCTCTCTCTCTCTCTCTCTGCCTCCTTCCCTCTGTTTGTCCTTCCCTCCTTCCCTCCCTCTGTCCCTCTCCCTCCCCCCTCTCACTCTCCTCCCTTCCCTCTCTTAGGTCCTTTTTTCTTCTCCTTCCCCCAATGGCCCCACTACCTCTCTTCTGCTCTCCTCTCTGTTATGGGCAGGAAGGGATACCTTTTGGGGTTTGGGAAGGATGCCTTTTGCAAGCATGCAATGACTCCATAACTTAGCTTAAAAGCAAAAAGAGATTTATTAATTTAGAAAGTAATGTTGAGAGTGGCCAGGAGAATAGCAAGGTAGAACAGCAAGATGGGGAGCAGTTCCCTGGGAGGACAGCATGAAAGGAAAGGCTGTTCCCCCATGGGGACAGCGTAGATGGAGAGGCTGTCCCCCAGACCACATCAGTTCTGGGGATTTTATACATTTTTTCAAGAGAGTTAGTCACTCAGGCATGAGGTGGGGTGATCATACTGGGGTCTGCCTGGGGACATAAAGATCCCTTAGTTTTAGGAGACAAACAGATGTCTGATAGGATCGAGGTGTGGTCTGAAGGTGCATCTTTCTGTCCATCTAGAGGACAATCAAAGGAAGATAGTCATCTCAGGACCCTAGAGGGGTCATTGGATGTTTTTAGGCTCAGAGTCAGGAAAAACAAGGGAGTTCCCCTGACAATAGTTCGCCTGGGTTTCTGGGAGTACAGTGCCCATGTTACTCCCCATCATATATACTTCTCCTTTCCACCTCCCTGCTCCTCCAAGAAGACTTGGGACACATGATAGCAAAGGACTCTACAGGTCATGTGGGAGAGAGCTGTCTTCTTTCATCCTATATATCAGAAGATTGAAGTTCTGAAGAAACACATTTAAACTTGGTGAAAGGGTTAATAATCTAATAAAATGAGACTTTCTAAAATGGAATTAGAAGCCTCTGTGTGCACAAGTCCTTCTACACTGGATTTCTTTTAGCCAAAGCTATATTAGCACTTTTCAGGGTTGTTATAGAAAGGAATCTTGCTACTGTGGTCTCTTCTAATTTTAAAATTCTGTGATTCTTTGATCCTATCTATTTGACTTGCAAGAACAGAACTTGGAATAATTGGTGTAAGTAAAATGTCTTGGGATGATTTGGGAGGTCATGGATTCCTCTTCACTAGATGTTTTCAAAGTTGAAAGGAGTTTTGTTTGGTTATAGGTTGGACTAGCTGACTTCTAAGATATCTTCTCCTTATTCTCAGTTATAGTAATTCTATTCCTTTCATCTTTAAAATTCTATGACTATAATTCTAATCTAGAATTAAACTCAAAGTATTATAAAATTGCATATACCCTTTGACCCATAAATACCTCTATTCAACTTACTTTCTAAGGTTATCATGGAAAAAGGATAACAAACTATACATTCTAAAGTATTATTAATGACTCTTCTTATGGTGGCAAAGAACTGGGAACAGAAAAGATGTCCATCAATTGTGGAAAAGCTTAACAAGTTGTCGTATTTTATTTTAATGGAGTACTATAGTATCATCAGAAATGACAAACAAGATGATCACAAAAAACTGGAAAGGCATATAAAATGATACAAAGTAAAATGAGCAGAACCAGGAGAACATTATATAAAGTAACAATAATATATGATCAGGGTTTTGCTAAGGGACTCATGGTTAAAAAGGATATCCACCATCATAGAAGGAACAAATCGAGTCTCAACACAGCTTGAAACATACCATTCTTCATTTTCTTTTCTTCATGAACTTTCCCTTTATTGTTAGCAATATGTGACTTGTTTCACAACATAACAGGGAAATATATATTATAAGATAATATATGTACAACCTATATCATATCACATTTTTGTGGGAGATGTGGAAAGGAGGTGGGAATTAAAAAATAAAACAAATCCTGTGCTCACATGAATCAGTGGGGAAAATACAAAAGAATCTATGATTCTGACTATTCATAAATTTTCACTAACTTTTGGTAATGATAATTTTTAGTTAGGCACACATATAATTACTTGTAGACTTCTGAATTTGGCTTAATTCATTTTTTCTCTATAGGAAAATCTCAGAAGCTGTACTTTTCTTTCCTTTAAAAAAAGTAACAAGGTTTTAAGAGGTGAACTAAATAAAATCTTTAGTGAACCTCAAATCATAAGGGTCTTGAGGAAGTAAAAAATTACAAGGGGTTGGAAGTCAGAGCAGCAAAGAGGGTGAAAACTAAAATAACAGAGGATAGTGACTGCTGCTCTGAAATACATTCATTTAGAACTGTTCTCAGCATGGGTCATTTGTATTCAGATGGAATTTATTTCCTTTTCTTCTCAACTCATAGAAATTCTCCCAATCAGCAATCATTCCTACATCCCATGAAGCATTATCTTTGCTTACCACTTTCAGTAACCTGTTTCTCCCCCCTTTCCCTTTTAGAATGAAAATTTCCTGACATGATGAAAACTTTATTTTAGCATATCCTCAAGTATATGTCAGCCCATATTTCCCTTTATACATTCCTAGAAGCAGCATCAAAAGTTAAATGGATATATGATGGAATAATATTATAATCTTTGCCTTATTGAACAGGAATGCTTAAATATCTGTTTGCAACATTATGTTGTAAAAATAGTCATAATAGTTATAATGCTTGATAACATTTTTAATTGGGAAAAACTATGCTCCAGGTTTTACAAAATGATCATAAATGCACTGTGCCTACTGATTATATGTAGGACTCAATATCAAATATATCTACCTCAATACTTCAAATGTTAAATGATGCTATATCTGCAGAGGAACTCTTCTCTTTGACTCTGCATTATCCTTTCAATCTCACATCCCAGGGATTCCAGATATAACTCTTCTCTTTTTCTCTGTTCTTGGAACCATTTTCATTCATTCTGGTGTCCAGATCCTTCTACTATCTAATTAGTTAACTTGTATGACATAGATAAAGATATGAATATGGATGTAGATAATGGCACAAGTTCAATTAATAGGCATTTATTAAGTGTTTACCATGGGCCCTGCAGGAGAGGTAGCTAGGTTGTTCAGTGGATAGAGCACTGGTCCAAAAGTCAGGAAGATCCAAATTAAAATCTGACTTCAGACACTTACCAACTATGTGACTCTGGGCAATACACTTAATCTTTGTTTACCATAGTCCATTGTGAAAGGAAATGGCAAAGCACTATAGTATTTTTGCCAAGAAAATCCCATGTATAACAATGATGTGCTATGGATCACAGGGAAATGAAGAGTTGGACAGATTGGCTGAACAACAATGGTGTGCCAGGTACTGTTTGAAGTATTAAGATTATAAGAAGTTTTGTATACTCAATAATATGTTTATTCATCTTTCACAGGTTATAAAAAGGGAGGGAACTTTTCACTACAGTTTACACAAAACAAATAAAAAATATGAAACTAATGCATTCAATAAAATTAATATCTGAAAGATCAAAGACAATTTTTCTTAATAAAATTTTCCCTTTTGTTGCTACACCTATTTTATTTTGAGAGAAACTGAAGCTTAGTGAGTCTAAAAATAGAAGAAAATTTTTCTCCATTTCACAATTTAAATAAGAATTCTAAAAATATAAAATATTTCATATAATAAAGATACAAGTAATGCACCATTCCACCAATAAGTACAAAGAAAGGCAAATAGTCCCTAGATCCAAGGAACTTACTTTCTATTGAAGGAAGAGAAAAAATAAAGGAAGCTGAAAAGGGAAGATGATTCTTGTGTATTGGCATTTTGGAGAAAGTCCAGAGTGGGGAATGAAGCCTATGTTGGCCTCATCATTTTCCTTAAAATGGAGCTTCTGAAAGGAATCAACCCAGCAGAAAAAGTGAAATAAGTGATAAGATATACTTCTAGGAGTAAGGTAATATTCAAGGTGAGGAAGCTATAGTGGAATAGAAGAATAAACTTCCAGGGAAAAAAGTTTACTGTGGCATGGTAAAGAATCAGCAGAAACAAGAGAGGAATGGAAACATGGATGACCTGGATACTTTACTTAAAAAGGAGGAATTCTGAGATAGAGGATAGAGAGCTGGCTCTGGTTCAGAAAGAGCTAAACTTTCAACCTTGTTACAATCCTCAACTCTTCATTATCTATCACTCATCTTACATATCTAATTCTTTACTGTATATCTTCATTTTTATCTTCAAAATATCTCTGGAATACATATCCTTTCCTCCACTTACTCAGTCACCACTTAAGACCTTATTGTCTCTCACCTGGACTATTTTTTTAAACCTTTACCTTCCTTCTTAGAGTAAACATGTATTGGTTCTAAGGCAGAAGAGTGGTAAGGGCTAGGCAATGGGGGTTAAGTGACTAGCCCAAGATCACACAGCTAGGAAGTTTCTCTTTTTTTCTCATCTAAAATTAGAGGTTTGAAATAGAGATCATGAAATAAGGATGCTAGTTTGACCTAGTAGGTGTCAATAAGACTTGGTATTATAGAACCCATGATTAGAATATGTCTATGGAAAGGTACATCTATTGAAATGGAGTTGAAGAGATTAAGAGATCCATAAAATAGTATTATGTATTGAGAAGATATGCCCAAAATTTCAATATGTCAAAGTAGTTGCAATTTACTGAAGTGGATACTTTCCTCTCCACATCATCCTTTTCAAATCCTGGATTGTTCTTCTATACACCTTCCATTGAAAAACTGTCCAAAGAGTAAGGGGAATGTCTGTACATTGTTTTAAAGGACACACACATTTTATTGATAACAGTGAAATATGTTGACAGTCAGTTCTAATCTCTTGCTTTACAATGAACCCAGATCCTTTTCTCCTTATGCATATACTTTGGGTTATCTTTGGTTCCAGGGGAGGCAATGTGATCTGGTGGAAAGGGAGCTAGATTTGAAGTCAAAGGACTAGGTACAAATCCTGGCTTCCCCATTTATTTCCTGATCATTGATACAGCCATGGCCAAATCCTTACACTTCCTTACTCTGGTTTCTCAACCTGAAAATTAAGAGAATGAACTAGATGATCTTGAAAGCTCATCAATCTATAAAGCTTTTTATTCTATATACTTAATGGTTGAAAATGTACTCCTTACACACAACATATATTTCTGAGCTGTCTCCTGGATTATTCATTTTTTTATATTTTGAATATTGTGGTCCCTTATGATTAATAGTAAAATCACTGAGAGAATAATGAAATTTTAAAGGTACCTCTTTTATGTCAGAGTGCTCCTTAAAATTGAGAATACTACTCACCTTAAATATAATCTAATCCATTCTTTGAAACCAAACATCTTTCAGAGTTGTTTACAATATCTCCATGCCCTAATACGTGACCAGTTTTTGTCAAAGTTTCACTTGGTGCTGAGTAATAAGGATATTCTTTTGCTAATCCATTTAGAAGGTGCTATGTATCTCTTTAAGTCATTTTCAGCAGTTTGTTCAGTTTCATATTTTCCCTTTTATTTATCTTTCTATTAGACTTATCTAAAGAAGAGGGAACATACTGCAAAAAAAAAAAGTAATTGGTTCAGGGACCATAAAGAAAAGACACAGACAGGGTACTTCCATTAGTAAATTACAAGAGCATCAAGTAATCTACCTGTAAGATCTATGGATAAGGAAAGAATTTATGACCAAATGAAATAGAAACCATTATAGGATATAAAATGGATAACTTTGATTATATTCAACCAAAATGGTTTTGGACGAACAAACCAATATAACCAAAATTGAAAGAAAAGAGGAAACCTGGGGAAAATTTTTGCAATAAGTATCTCTGATAAAAGCCTTATTTCTCAAATATATAGGAAACTGAGTCAAATTTAGAGGAATACAAATCATTTTACAACTGATGAATTGTTAAAGAATAGCAGTTTTCAGATGAAAAATTATGGCTATATATAATCACATGATAAAATGTTCTATATTACTCTTGATTAGAGAAATGAAAATGATCAATGGGTATGAACAGCTTTACAGCTCTTAATGTGATGACTGAATTCATTTACTAGATTTGGAGGCCATATTTTCTTTCATTCTTAATATTTTCCCATTTGCTTTATCTGTCTAAGCTCAAGATCTTTAAGAGATTTTTTTCCCCTTGCTGACATCTTTTGTAATTTCAGTCTTTTTTCTACTATATTTCTCCTCTAATGCTCACTTCTACAGTCTGACATCTAGGTCTTTATAGCATGGTAACGGTAGTATAGAGATGAATTTTGTTATAAGACTGACATGCCATTTGGTCTCAGCCTCTGACAATGAGAGATTATTTAGGGATACTGATTGAGCTTATTAGGGTTAGTTTACAATTTTTATCTTTTATCTTTCTATTTTGTGTCTAAATAATGGTGACAGACTAAATTATTTTGTTTTTGGCAAATAATTTCTGTTTTGGAGAGGTTTAAAAAAATGTAGGAATATGAGAAAATATCTTGTCCTCCAACTTGTTGCTAATGTAACCTGAAAATCCTATCTATTTTTTTTTAATTTCAGTTTTTTGACGTATAATTGGATAAGTTAATTTCTAACAGTTTCTTTAAATTCCTATTTTGTTTTTTTCCACTTTTTTGGAGATTTTGTTTCCCTTGATGATATCAGGTTTCATGGGTCTAGTTAATTACCATCTTTGTGCAGATAATTATTAGGTCTATATAGTCCTCCTGTTTTTCTCTCTTGATTTCTAGTCCTGCATCAACTGCCTTTTGTAATTGTGTCCTACTGACAACTCAAACTCATCATCTCCAACACACAGCATTATCTTTCCTTCAAAACCTTTCCCTTGGGGGCAGCTGGGTAGCTCAGTGGATTGAGAGCCAGCCCTAGAGACGGGAGGTCCTAGGTTCAAATCTGGCCTCAGACACTTCCCAGCTGTGTGACCCTGGGCAAGTCATTTGACCCCTATTGCCTAGCCCTTACCACTCTTCTGCCTTGGAGCCAATACACAGTATTGACTCCAAGATGGAAGGTAAGGGTTTAAAAAAAAAAACCCTTCCCCTCTTTCCAGCTTTCCTTTTACTGTTAGGGTCACCAGCAACTCCCAGTCCTCCAAATTTGTATCTTTGGTGTCAGATTGTAGGGGGCCTTAAAACCTAGATCTAAATTATGTATTCTTTTTTTTCACTACATAATTGGTCATGTGATAGTAGAATCATTGGATTTGGAACTGATTGAATGACTAAATATAAAGAATGATCATTAATAGTTCATTGTCAAATTGGAAAGACATTTTAGTTGCTCTATTCTGAGCTATTAAACATTTCTCTCAATGACTTAGATATAATTTTAGATGGCAAGCTTATGAAATTTACAGACCATATATAATTAATATTTTTTTGGAAATAAGAGAAAGATTCTAAAACATCTTGACAGTTAAGGGTTTATATTAAATAAAATACTATGAAATTTTATAGAGGCAAATGGTATACATTTATATTCATAAAATTTAGTCTAAATTTAAAGTGCTTACCACACTTTCCATTTCTATATATGTTCAATACTTCTTTGTCCACTTCAGTTGAATAAGGTCATGAGATACTTTGTACCCTTACTCTCATCTCAGTGTTTGTATTGTATTCTGATGGTGTACATCAAATATTATCATTTCTTCTCTTCTTACTACATTGAGGAGGTTACTGGTATTTCTCCTTGATTATACTGAGTCTTTGATTCACCTATGAACTTTTTCAGCTTTGCTGTTAAAATATATCACCTTTTTAAAAAAAATCATATTTGAAAGTCAAAGATTAGTGTCATGTTTTGTAATTCATCCAGAGGGACTATTAAAATAGAAAGTAAATATAAGCTAACAATATAACATGGCAGGGGGAAAAGCCAATTTGAAATATGTTGAGAAAAACTACCAAGAACTAAAAACAGTAATTTTGTAGTCCACTTCCATGATCAAAGCATATTTGGAGTAGGGCATTCAGTTTTGGGATATCACCTTTTAGGAAGGATATTAATAGCCTGTGAAGCATTCGGAGGCTAATGAGAATGGTGAAAAATGGTGAGATCATGTCATACAATGTTCATTTTATAATACTGGGAATTCTTAGTTTGTAGAAGAGAAAGCAGATATTTGAAGGACTGCCTTGTAGAAGAAGAAACTGTTTTGTTCTTTCTAGCTTCAGATTAGAACAATAGGTTAAAGTTACAAGGATGGGGGAGGTCCTCTCCAACAACCTTAAAATAAAATTTCAAAATAAATACTGGAATTTTAAAACTAACAAGGGGAAGGAGTAAGGTAGAAAGTAATTAACAATTTGAAAGATAGGCAGTGAGGATGTTTAACTGGGGTGGGAGTGAAGCACAACCTACATCAAGGCTATACCAAGAGGAGCACTAGTTGAAGCCAATAACAAACCCTTCCCTCAAACTCCCAATTACTGCTGGAGGTTCTGAACCTGGGGTCAAGCTAACTTTAAGACTCTGAGACTGCCTAAGCTAAAAGTGGAGCACCTGTACAATCACCCTTGAAGTTCTGAGCCCTAGTTAAAGCCTGCAATGAAATCCCAGCCCTCAAGGTAAGGCAGTCCACAGTGTACCTGGCCAGTGCAAGCCCAACAGAAGCCTGGGAGCCTTTCTATGTGAATTTTAGATTTAATCCACCCTGCTTAGTTTAACAAACAGGAATGTTTACACCCCTACTTAAGGATTAAGTGTTGAGAAGGATGACCTATGACAGACATGTGCTAGCAAATGACAAATCAGAAACAACTGACAGACCTTCTGGGCTGTCTTAAGTCAAGCTTAAGCTACCATTGGTACATGTGAGATGCAGAAAGTGATGTAAAAGATGATCTATATATATTTCACATCACTTCCTCTCTCTGGGCTCTTTTGGCAGAAAGGTGGCTCTCTTTTTTGCTGCAGAGAGGTGGCTGGTGGCAGCGTGCTGAGCATCTTGGTATCTTGGCATGGCTGCAGCTATTGTCCGGGTTTGGTGGTAAGCATTCCTAATGAGGTAACTGGGAGAAGCTTAGTAGCCTGGTTCAGGTGAGGCATCTTCCCTGAGCTCTCTCAGAGTTTAGGCTGATTCCTTTATTTTCTTTACCTTTCATAAAAACACCATCCTCCTAGGAGGACCCTTATATTGGAGGAGACCTTATGGTTGGAAGGTCTCTGAACTCCCTTTGATTCAGGCTAGTCTAGAAAAATCTTATACCTTTTTCCCTCTCTCTTCTTAATTCCTTCCCTCTATATTAATTAAACCACCATAAAATTCCCAAACTGACTTGAGTATTTTTATTGGGTTTTGAATTAATCTCTGGTGACCATAAGGATAATATATGCCCCTTATATCCATATGCCTGAAGTGAGGTCCAGAGTACCAGAAAATGGTATCTCATAGTGTCCTGGACCCTATAAGTCATTAGCAGCCTCAGTGGAAGAAGGAATGGGCAATGGGAGATGGCTATCAGAATTCTCAGCCCATAGGCCATAATATCACCTTGAAAGAACCAAAACCTGCATACCCCCAGACCTAGAGCTGAGGATAGTAGCTAGGGAAAACTGAAATTTAAGTTTCCTTTCTACCCTGAGAACAGAGCCCACCTTTGAGATAAAAATAAAGATCAAGAAAAAGGCTACAAAATTGAACAAACATCAAAATAAATAGCTACACATAGAAAATCATTATGGAGGCAAGAAAGAACAAGGCAGTTAAAATGAGTATTTATAGACAAAGTGTGGGAATAAATTGATAATGATGATATCTTACCACCCCCAAAAATAAAGGGGGTGAAAAACAGGATTGAAATGAAAGAAGAGGGAAAGGAGAGGTAGAGTGGGATAAATTATTTCACCTGAAAAGGTATGGGAAAAGCTATTAAAGTGGAGGAGAGGATTAGGGTGATGCCAGTCAATGGTTAAACCTTAATCTCATCAGATTTGACTCTGAAAGAATAACAACCATACTCAGCTTGCTATAAAAACCCATCTAGCCCAATTGAGAAATAGAGGAACAAGAAAGAGGGAATAATAGAAAGAATGATGAAGTGGGGGAAGTATTGGTTTAAAGGAAAATATTTTTGAGGAGCAACAGAGTGAAAGGAAAGAGAAGCAAAATTTAAAAAGGAGAAAATAAAATGAAGGGAAACACATAGTTAGCAATCATAACTGTGAATGTGAATGGAATTAACTCCTCCATAAAACAGAAGCAGATAGCAGAGTGAAAGATCCCTTTTGGGTCCATATGCACATTTGTAATTATAAACCTTCTTCCTTCTTTACTCTGAAGTGACAATTACGATTTCCTACTTGGCTAAACAGAAAATTTTATAACAAGACAAAGCAAAAGCAAAAATAGCTCTAGTTAAGGGATAAGGAAGGAAATTACATCTTGATGAAAGGTACCATAGACAATGAAATAATATCAATATGAAACATCAGTGCACCAAATGGTATTATCTACAAATTTTTTAAGGAGAAATTAAATGAGATACAAGACAAACTATATAGTAGAACTATATTAGTGGGGGACCTCAACATTCCCCTCTTAGAACTAGATAAATCTAACCAAAAAATAAAGAAGAATGACATTAAGGAGGTGAATAGAATTTTAGAAAAATTAGAATTTCCTCCCTGGAGGAAAACAAATGGTAATAGAAAGGAATATATCTTCCTCTCAGTTGTACTTAGCACCTCCACAAAAACTGACTATGTATTAGGGTTTAAAAACTTCACAACCAAATGCAGAATGCAGAAATAGTAAATGTATCCCTTTCAAATCATTATGGAATATGTATTTTCTTCAATAAGGGTCCATGGAACGACAAATTAAAATTAATTGAAAACTAATGGAATTAATTCTCATAACGGAGTAGTTTAAAGAATTTCATAGAAATAATCAATAATTTAATTAAAGAGAATTATAACTAGGAGATGATATGCCAAAATTTCAGGGATGTAGCCAAAGCAGTAGTTGTGGGTAAATGTATATCTTTAAACACATCAATAAAATAGAGAAAAGCAGATCAAAAAATTTAAGGCATGTAATAAAAAGAAAACCTAAAAAATCAACAAATTTTAAAACCTCAATTAAAGACCAAATTGAAAATCCTGAAAATCAAAGAGGAAATTAATAAATTTTAAAGTAAGAAAACTATTGAATTAATGAATAAGAGTAGGAGTTGGTTTTATTAAAATAAATAAATAAACTGATAGAGCATTAGTTAATTTGATTTAAAAAGGAAAGATGAAAATCAAATGACCAGTATCAAAAATGAAAAGGTTGAATTCAATGCCAGTAAAGGGGGATTTAAAGCTAGGAGCTATTTTGCTCAATTATATGCCAATCAGTCTGATAATCTAAGTGAATTAGATGAACATTTACAAAAAAATATAAATTACAGATATTAATAAACGAGAAAATAGAATTCTTAAACAATCCTATCTCAGAAAAACAAATTGAATAAGCCATCAATAAACTTCCAAAGAATCAAATTCCTAGGGCAAGTAGTCCTAAGAAATTCTTTCATGACACAAATATGTTGTTGATACCTAAAGCAGGACGAGGTAGGATTTGTATCAGGAATTTATGGCTGGTATAATATTAGGAAAACCAATCAGATTAATGGATCATATCAATAACAAAATGAACACAAATCATATGATTATCTAAATAGATTCAGAAAAAATTTCTGACAAAATACAACACCCATTCCCATTAAAAATCAATAGAAAACATAGAAATAAAAAGGCCTTTCCCTAAAATGATAAATAGTGTCTATCTGAAACCATCAGCACATATTACCTATAATGAGAATAAGCTATAAGTCTTCCCAATAAGATCAAGTATGAAGTAAGTATACCTATTATAGCTATTATAGTTTATTATTATTTATTATTAGTTTACTATTGAACTAGAAATGCTATCTTTACAACAAAAAAAGGAAATTAATGTAGACAATAAGAGACTAAACTATCACTCTTTGTAGATGAAATGATGATATAGTTAGAGAATCTTAGAGACTCAAATAAAAAACTAGTTGAAATAATTAACAACTTTAGGAAAGTTACAAGATATTATAATAATTAAAATTAAATTATGAGACTGTTTAGTAGTTTTAGTACCTTTATTACATCAAAGTAGTGATAGTAAAGAGAGGGAAATGTAGGAAAGAGGAAAGGAATTGCTTAGTTAAATACCCTAGTTACTGTTTGATAGAATGAAGCTCACCACCAACAGAGATTCCTTCAGGTTCCCATCTCCAGCCAGAAAAGCATGAGAGTTCATGACCAGAGCCTTTGCCTTGTCTTAATAAGCAGTTTCTCCACCCACTAGCTCTCCCACATTATTTCTCAGGCACCATTCATAGTTCCTTAATTTGCTTGACATGGCCCAGGGAGGCAGTGCTTATGGGATCAGTTTCCCATCTTGTTGGTTTCAACTTCCTTTCTCTGAAGGCCTATCTATTCCTGCACATCTCAATGGTAAATGCTGATTGATTACATCAAAGGTCACTGATTGATCACATCAAAACAAAGTGACATAATGGGAGGAGTTCCCTTCCCACAATACAAAATAAACCTACATCACACATCAGTACTTCTGTGTATTAACAACAAAGTAAAGCAGCAAGAGATCGAAAGAGATTTAAAATAAACACAGGAATAAATGAACACAATTTCAAAACAATTTTCACACAAATAAAGCAAGATCTAAACAATTGGAAAAATGGCTATTGCTTATGAGTAGATCAAGCTAATATAATAAAAATGACAATTCTACCTAAATTAATTTACTTATTTCATGCCACACCAATCAAACTACCAAAAATTATTTTGTAGAATGCAAAAAGATTTAAAAAATAGTCTAAAAGAGAAAAAGGTCCAGAATAGCAAGGAAATTAATGAAAAAAAGTAAAGGAAGATGACCTGACAGAATAAGATATAAAATAGTGCTATTAAACAGTAATCATGAAAATAATCTGGTACTGGTTAAGAAATGGAATACTGAACAAATGTAATAGATTAGATACACAATATACAGTAGTAAATGACCATAGGAATTTAATATTTGATAAACCCAAAGGTCTCATCTTTGGGGATAAAAATTGACTATTTGAAAAATCTGCAGGGGAAACTGGACAGCACCATGGAAGAAACTAGGTATAGAGTAATATTTCATTCCCTATGCCAAGATAAAGTCAAAATGGGTATATGATTTAGACATAAAGTGTAATACAATAAGCAAATTAGGGGAGCATAGAATAATTTACCTATCAGATCTATATATGACGGAAAATTTGTTTTATTACCAAACAAGGAATAAAGAACATTAAGAACTATGAAATGAATAATTTTGATTATGTTAAATTAAAGTGGTTTTATAAAAAATAAACATGACCAAGATTAAGAGGGAAAATAAATTTGGGGGAAATTTTTACAGCAAACTTTTCTCATAAAGACACAATTTCTCAACTATATAGAGAACTGAGTCAAATTAATAAGAATACAAGTCATTCCACAATGAAAAAATGATCAAACAGTATGATTAGGCAGTTTTCTGATGAAGAATTCAAAGCTATCAATAATCACATGAAAAAATGTTCCAAATTACTATCAACTTGAGAAATACAAATTTAAACCCCTCTGAGGGACCTCACACCTAGCAGTTGACCATTATGACACTAAAAAAAAGTGATCAGTGTTGGAGAGGATGTGGCAAAAATTAAGATTACTTATGCATTGTTAATGGAGTTGTGAATGATTTAACAATTCTGGAGGACAATTCAAAAATATGTCCAGAGGTCTGTAAAACTATGTGTGCCCTTTGACTCTATTAGGTCTGTAAACCAAAGAGACTTAAAAAGACCTATTTGAACAAAAAATATTTATAATAGCTCTTTTTGTGGTGGCAAGGAAGTGAAACTGAAATTTCCAACACTTGAGGAATGGATGAACAAATTGTGGCATATTATTGTGTTGGAATATTATTATGCTATAAGAAATGGTGATAAGGAGGATTTCAGAAGCATCTGGAAAGACCTACAGAAACTGATGTAGAGTAAAATAAGCAGAACCAGGAGAACATTGCATACATCATTAGCAATTTTGTAAGATGATCTACTGTGGAAAACTTTGCAATTATCATCAATACAATGATCCAGAAAAATTCTGAAAGAATTATGACAAAGAATGTTATTGACCTACAGAGAAGCAGCCATTGGAGTCTGAATGCAGATCAAAATACACTACTTTTCACTTTATTTTATTTGTATTTTTATGCTTGGTTTTTGTTTTATATGATTATTCTCTCACAACAATGGCCAATGTGTAAATATGTTTTGTATGATCATACAAGTAGAACCCAGTTCAAATTGCTTACTGTCTCAGGGACGGAGGAGGAAATTTAGAGAGGGCAACAATTCACTCTCAACCTGATTTAGCCTGCCTACTGAGACAGTTTATTTGGAAGTGACCACTGCCTATGCTACAGGTTCTTGGAGCCACAAGTGAGAGTGCCACCTGGGTGACAGGTAGACACCAAAGAAGGAGAGTCTTGAAAAAGGCTCGGCAAGCCCTCATAATAGAGATATGTTTCCCTTGAATAACCCCTGTATCTTAAGCATAAAGTAAATGCCTTACTAAGGAAGTACTAGTCAATCATTATATATAATGAAAGAGATTATAATTCATGAAGTATATTATTAATTTTTCTGATTATATTTTATAAATACACTGTCATTTTTTAATATTTTTAAAAACTACTCTTTTCTAGTAATAAAAGAATACTTTATCTCATGAACTCTTTGGAGCTGGATTGATTTTCCTAATGAAATTTTAGAGGAAAATAAAAACTAGAGGCATGAATATTGTTCCATGGCAAAACTTTCAAATGAACACTCACTGATGTTTTCATGAGACAATTACTCTATGAAAACAGAAAGTAGAGGTCAAAGTTTGATTTGTTGCTCTCTTTTTTAGTGTAAAGTCATACATAAAGTTATTTAAGTAAGTACATTTTTGCTATAGTTTATATGTTTAAGGCATACCAATAGAACCAAAAATGAAACCTTTCTTTTACCCCTCTCAACATTCTTATTAAGTTAAAAACCAAAGTGATTCAGGAAGCTGAGAGGAATAGTGCCTTTAAGGAACAGAACATTTTTTTTTCTTTTTATATGCCATTTAGCCATCTCTAATAGTTTTTATTTCACAAGTTTATTTTCCTTAGAATTCAATTTTAAAAGGAACAGATTTTTCTTTTTAAAATTAAAAAATCCTATTTACTTCATTTCTGGGTACCTCAAAAGTTTTTAAGTATTATTAATTTAATGCACCTAATTTAAGTGTGTTGTTACAGATGTTAGTTTACCTATTGAATTTGCTCTTCAGAGTAGATGTTTTTCATCCCTTCATCTATATGACAAAATTGATTTAAAAAATAATAATGAAATGAAATTTAAAATTATGAGCAGAAATATCAAAGTGAAATTTTATTTTATTGATTTTCATACAATATAGTCATATGCTGTTTTTAAATGAAGCAATTATTATGATATAGAAAATGAAAAAGCCATGTTATAAATAATTTAAATTACATTAATATATTTTTTGAGAAAAAGAAAAAGAAAACCTATGCTTACATATTGATCTGCTGAAATCATTAATAATAACATTATAGTAATAGTTTCTTTTGCCAATCCTTAACACCAGTAAATTTGTTAATGACTTTAGAAAAATTGATCTTTTAATAGGCAGTATGGCCTGATTTGTTAATCAGTCTTTTCTTAGTTGATTAAATAATTAAAAAATTAATTTTGCCTTAGAAATGTTTCCTTTATATAAAATGATGGATATCCAACTGTTCAGTAATATTAAATATAAGGATTAGTTTGGACTTACCTATACATGAAAATCCTCTTTCATAAGTGAATTTTCATTATATCAAAATTTCAGTAAAAAGTACAAATTAGACAATGACCAAGTCATATTAGTGATGTTTTTTTTTCCTTTTTGTTTTAAAAAAAAGCAAGAAAAATATATTTCCATTTTAAAGATATCATCAAAATTCAGTATATTTCCTGCATAAACAAGAATTTTCACTTACAAAACAAAAATATTACACTTCCAAGTTCAAACTCTTATTGATTTTAAATTTTAATACCAAGAATGCAAATGGTCATATGGATCAAAGTATCTTTTGTTCCTTTTCCTTTAGCTATACAATTGTTGTGTTACCATTGTTTATTTAGAATCTGTTGTTTAAAAGCAAAAATATATAGTACCACAGGAGCTAAAGACACATACTTCATGAAAAGGAATCTCTTACAACTCCAAATAATTATTTATGACTCTCAAATCAAACATGGCTAGCCACATCTGAATATGTCTGGTGCCAACTGTGAATTTTAAAACTATTCCACCCTAATCAGACCATACTTTAGAAGATCTGATATAGCTATTTCCTGATCAATAACAATAGAGATACTTGGACTAACAGAATCAGGTCTTGGAAATCCTGCATTTCTCCACCCTCCTTAGTTTAACAAGATTAGGAAGGTCTGCACCAAACTCAAGATTTAATTAAATTAAAAGTGGACAGACCCCTGGGCTGTCCTAAGTCAAACTAAACTATCATTGGTACAGATGAGATGCAGGAAAGTGATGTAAAACCATCTATATAAGGCACGTCACTTCCTCTCTCTTCCTCTTTCCCTGGAGAGGCACCTCTGGAAGCGTGCTAGGCATTCCGACATCTTGGAGTGGTGGCAGTTATTTTGTCTGCATTTGGCGGTGAGTTTGCCCTTGAGCTAATTCAGATTCGGGCATCTTGGCTTAGCCCTTTCTTTTTGGAGTTCAAGCTGACTCCTTCCTCCTTCACACTCCAAAACCTTATCTCCTAATCTTCCCGCCTGGTGCTAGCCAGGCCGGGGGTGGGGGGGTGGTGGTATGGGGGGGATAGAAAATCTATTCCTTTCCTTCTTCCTTCTCCTTAATCTCCTCCACTATCAATTAAATCACCATAAAATTTCCAGCTGACTTTGGTGTTTCATTTAGGATTTTATAAATAAAATCCTTGGCGACCAAAATAATTATTATATTTAGTCTCACCCACAATTTTAACCTTTACACAACTATATAACAAGGAGTTTTTTTTTTTTTAAACCAGCTTCATTGCAAAATTCGGTGCTTATTTGTTTAACATAGCTAACAATTTTTCTTCCCCTTATTTTTTGTTCTTATCAATGCACCAGAGTTTCTTTTGGGGGAAACTTCTGTTATTTTCTCTTGCAAGTGTCATATAATTCAGTCATAGAAAATGTTATTTCTTACATGTTTCAAAAACATTTCTAAAGATTATAATATGGATTTAATATAGACAAAGTGTGGTTATTGTAACTGTTAAGGTTTTCTTAAAGTTATACAGTCAAGTCAATTATGGCATAGTTATTTTATTTAGACTCTAAATGTGAAATATGTTAAGTTGTAAGACCATGTACAAGGCAAGATATATTTTGTTTTTAGACTCATTGAATAATTTTGTTCCAGATAGTACCTTAAACATCATATAGTACAACTTTCTCATTTTATATCTAGTAGTGATTTAAGTAAAATTATAGTAATATAAGATAAAGGTCACCAGTTACTTCTCCAGTTTTGCCAAATCCAGTATTGCAACTCCACTCCAGGTAATCTTCATGACCTGTGCTTGCTTCTAGGTCAATGAATGGAGTTAGGATTAATATAATCCAAATGGAAGGTAAGGCTGGGGGACTGGCCACTGAGAAGGGGAAAAAGAAAATAAAGGCCTGAGAGATTTCCTGTCATCGTGTGTAATTGTATGTATGATTCACACACCAAAAAGGTTTAGAATACCATTAGATTATGGCTTCTCTCTGAGTAGCAAGGTAGACAGAGCAACAGGAAGGCCTTAGTTCAAATATGGCTTCAGAAACTTACTAGCTATGTGACCTTGGGCAAACTATATAACCATGTTTGTCTCACTTTCTTCATATGTAAAATGAACTGGAGAAGGAAATCATAAACCATTTCTGTGTTTTTGCAAAGAAAACCTCAAATAGTGTCACAAAGAATTGGTCACAACTGAAAGGACTAGACAACAACATGACCTCTCTCCCAAGAGATTTCTAACAATTCCCTTGTGGTCAAAGGTCCACACACCAAATTTAATCCAGCAGGAAAATAATAGATGACAACACAGTTGAGAAGATAGCTCACATGTTGAAACCAATAGCTCACAGCTTTATAGGTAATTATAGAAAGCAGTCTTGCAGATGAAAGCACCAAACAAATGCATGATATCAGCACATCTGTAAAGGATCAGAAGCCACAGTACCCTTCCAGAAAGTATTCCATCTGACATTAGACCCTAGCAGCATGAACTGTATGATATTACAGATTTCCCTTTCCAACTACTAGCTGGTATTAGATTGTTCCTCTACTTGTAAGGATATGTTTTCCTCATTTAACTTGCTATTCTTTTCGAATTAAACATCTTTTGTTCTGTCCTAATGCATACTTGGTTTTGGTCTAGCACAAGTGATGTATCATTAGAAGTGTGTGAGCTCTGATTTTGAATATATGATGACATAAAGCATGCCTTTTACCTAGGTATAACTTTCAGGGAACTATATTTTATGAAGAGCATTGGTTTACATATTCAAAATATGAGAAACTGAAGACTGGTGAAGTGATCAATGGAATTATATAGTAAAATTTTAACACTCAGTACTAGAAATGAAATCTATTCATCTTCAACCTCATGACCAAGGGGCATAGGTATGGAGCAGTAGGTAGAGGGCCAAGCCTTAAGTCAAGAAGTTCTACATTCATATCTGACTTTAGAGTCTTACTAGTTGTGGGATTCTGGGAAAGTTGTTTAACTTCTGTGTGACTCAAAGTCTTTGTATGTAAAACAGGAATAATAATAGCACCTACCTCCTAGGATTGTTGAGAAAATTGAATGAGATAACTTTAAAATATTTAGCATGGTGCTTCACAATAGAAAGCCCTATATAAGTGTTAGTTATTATGATACTGTTTTAATTGTTAGGACATTTCTCTTTATAATTAAAGTCACAATTCAAGAAAAGTTACTTCCTTTGGCTAATTGCTTCCTTAAAAGTAAAATAAAATATTCTTACATTTTGTAAACCTAATTCTTTCAGAAAGTCTGTTCTCTTATTTTCTGTTTTATGTAAACAAGCATTGAGAAAACATGGATGGTATTCAGTTAAGATGGTCAAACTAACTGGCCCTGTTCCAGTAATTTTATTTGCTCATTATTTCAGCTGCCATGATGATTGAGTCAAGTGGACAGCCCAAATTTGATAATTGAAATATAAATAGATCTCTTATGATTGGGAAAACTAAACCAATCATAAACCAGTTGATCTAGCATGTGTATTTGTATAGAAAATTTTAAAGAAAAGGATAAGCAAGAGAAGATAAAGAAACAATAACTTAAATTTGCAGTTCATAAAGCACTGTCATGTGATTTTTACATGAAATCTACAATGTAGGTCATGGGAGCAATTTTATCTCTCTTTTACAGACCAGGAAACTAAGGGTTAGTGTATTTATCATCAAACATATAATAAATTGTAAAACCAAGGCTTGAATATTTGACTACAGGTGAAGGTCATTTTCTACTGCTTCCTGAAGAAGTAGATCAAAAAGCTCTTGCTATCAGCAAAACCACGTAGTCCAAGTAATAAACTTTAGGAGAAAACAAAGCTTAAAATAAATATTGATGTGGTTGACATCTGTAGTGAATTTCAACAAATAATAAACAATGAAAGCTTTACCCCTAAGTTAAAAAAATATCTGGAAGATCTTTTATATAAACTTTAAATAATTTCTACATTTCATCCTAATTACTGATTTGTCATACTGAGCAATCTATTTGTTAACATCAGTTACATCATACGACATTGAGAAAAAAAATTATCATAGAAAGGAGATAGGGTTCCTCCCTCATAGAGATAATATATTACAATGTTTCAGAGAGTATAAATTCTAAAAAGTAATAGAACATCAATGGAACATGGGGTCTGTCAAAGACCAGGGACCTCCTCCCTCTTGAATGTATTTTCATGACATAAAGATTGTATGAATGAGCCTATTGACAGGCATAACTGTCTTGACCAGGTAATGAGCAAGGCTTGTATTGCTCATCAAGGCATTAAATGAATGAATGAGTGAAAAATAATCTAAGTGATTATTTTGTACCAGGTCCTGTGCTAAATGTTATGGATATGGACATAAAAACCAAAATGGACCATGACTTCAGAAAGTATACCTTCTAAAGGGGAAAACAACACATATAAAGTGCCATTGGCTTGGAGGTCTTTTGGATTGGGAAGTCTTTGGTATGGTGAGTGGAGATGATGTACAATTGATTGACACATACTTTGGCTTCTGTTCTTTTCAGTCTTCATAGCTTCTTCCTCCTCCTCCTCCTTAAATATTTTGTAAACTTACCATTAGAGTTTGCTCCTCCCACATTTCATGCCAGAGGTCTCTCATTCTTAAACAGAAGTCTCTGAATTTCCTGTACCTTTCTTCACAATATTTTAAGATCTCCAAATTCATCTTCTTTCTGTAACCCAGAGAGACTACTTCAAAGGGCCAGTATAAGTTATACTTATGTTACTCTCATTTAGAACAGGACACACAGTAGAGGTAAGAGGAGGGTCTTTTTATGATGAACATGGATTGTGAAAAGAGAAGATGCCATTTAAAAATGCTATTATATATGTCCATAAAACAAGAATGACTATGAAACATACATTTTGTTCCTTTAGTGTTATTCAAATAATACTTTTCTAAAGTCCTTGTGAAAAGATTTTTTTTAATTTTTGGAAATAGGAAGGATTCCTTAAAAATGATTTTTTAATTTATGAAAACAGGAAAAAATTATTTAAATATAAGAATTGTTAAAGCACTGGTCTTGAAGTCAGGAAGAACTGAATTCAAATCCTGACTCTAAACCTTAACAGTATCATCTTGGGCAAGTTACAACTTCTGTTTTTCTTATCTTCTTCTGTAAAATAGGATCCAACTCAAAGTTTTGTTGTGAGGACCAAATAATAAAGTACATGTCAATCAGTTTTTTTAAGTCTTAAAAGAACCACATAAGTATTGTTAATTTGCAAAGAAAAGTTTCCATGTTATTTTTAGAGGGAGAAGAACTGTTGTAGGGGTGAAGAGGTACACCCCTGGGGTTTGGGAAGGATACCTTTTGCAAGAATGCAAGACTCCAAAACTTAGCTTAAAAATAAAAAGAGAAATTTATTAATTTAGAGAGTAATGTTGAGAATGGCCAGAAGGATGGTACAGGTGGAACAGCAAGATGGAAGGCTGCTCCTTGGGAGGACAGCAAGGATGTTAAGGCTATCACCCTGGGAGGACAGCATGGATGGAAAAGCTGTCCCCCAGATGACATCAGTTCTGGGGATTTTATACTCTTTACAACAGATGCTATGTCATGGTGTGGACATGACTCTAGAGTGGTAGTCACTCAGGAATTTGGTGGGGTGGGGTGGTCATCTGACTAGGGCCTGCCTGGAGACATAAAGACTCCTTAGTTTTAGGAAACAGACAGATGTCTGAGATGTAGCCTGATACAATCGAAGTGTAGTCTGGAGGTGCATCTCTCTGTCCATCTTAAAAATAAAGGAGGATCAAAGGAGGACAATCATCTCAAGGACCTATGGGGGTCATCAGATGTTTTAGGCTAAGAGTCATGAGGATGAAGGGAGGAAAGGAATTTCCCTGTTGCCCAAGTTTCTGGGAGTACAATGCCCATGTTAGAACCATATCTGTAATTTCATTAGTTTAGGGAATTCCCAAGCAAGAAAACTCACTTTATCAATGTACTTTGGTGCCTTTTCCATATTTTATAGTCTTATAGACTTGCCAAAAGGTAGTAATTGAACATGTGCCTTCCTAGATTCATGACTGGATTCCTATCTACACATTGTCTCTTTTACCGTTAGAGACAAGACACAATAAATGAGATCACTGACATTTAGAGTTGGAAGTGAACTTATTATTTAGTTCAGGGGTTACTTTTGTTCCATAGACCCCTTTGGTGACATAATAAAATTTTTAGACACTTTTTCAGAATAATGTTTATTGCCTAAGTTCATAATTGAAAGAAATGACAACTTTTCTTAAGAGATTAGAGAAAAAATTTTTTTTTAATTTCCATCCAATTTATAACAAATTGGTTATGATTTGTAACAAATCCACAACACCCTTGTAGGTCTGACAACATGAGGTAAAGAATCCTTGATCTGATCTGACTCTCTTATTTTACAGGTGGAGAAAATGAGGAACAGAGATCTGAGAAACTTTACCCAAACTAATACAGTAAGTGATAGATTGAAGATTCTAACTCAATTACTTTACTAGTACTTCAAATGTGTTTGTCTATGTCATACTAAATGACTTATGGGTAATTTTTGTTTCATGTGGGAATGTTGCAATAATTACAAATGAGGGCAAATATAAGCCTGGAAAAAAAAATCCTTACAAAGCAACAGACTTCAAAGCAACTGTGTCAAATCCAAAATATATTTGAAGTTACAAAGAAGTCAGCCAGTATTTATAGTTGTCCCCACACCTCATGTTGCCAAATAGCAGGAAATGTAATGGTGGCATCTCAGCTGGCATTAAAAATGTATATCAGAATAGAATCTGAAAGAAATTCAGAAGAAGAAGAAGCTAAGAGAAGGCAAATGTCTAGTCATCTTAAATCAGCAAATAATTTATTCATTAACATATGAATATCTCTAGTATCTATAACTTTTTCCCTTACTAATTCCTACTAAAAACTCCTCAAGGTCCCAGAGTCCCAGAATCTTAGATCCAATTGAGAATTCAGAAGCCTTCTAGTCAAATCATTATCTAAAAGAGAATGCCTTCTGCATTATCCTTAATAGGTGGTCAGTCAGTTTTTCCTTGAAGACCAACAGGAAAAGGAAATGAGGAATTCTGAGACACTATTTTCACTTATGCATAGCCTTAATGATTAAAACGTTTTTCATTATATTGAGCTGAAATCAATTTCCCATTAGATTCCATTTATTTTTTCTCAGTCTAACCTCTAGGCCTTAGCAGAACATTTAATCTTTATTCCATTTGGCAGTCCTTCAGAAAAACAAAAGAACTATTCTGTTCCTTTTAAATCTTTTCCCTCAGAATTAACATGGTTGGTTCCTTCAATCGTTCCTCCGATATCAGTATTTTATCTGTTCATTGGCTTGACTTCCTTCCTCTTCTTCATCCTCTTTACCTTGGCCATGTCCTTCCTAAAATAAGGTATTGAGAATTGAACATAATTTTTTGGATGTGTTTTGAATAGCTGAACTATCACATTCTTATTTTGGCACCTAACATTTCCTTTAATGCAGTCTAATTTGTATAAAGACACTTACAAGCTATGTGACCTTAGGCAAGTCATTTATCCTTGTTTGCCAGTTTCTTCTTCCATAAAGTTAGCTAACAAAGACAATAGCACACCATTCCAGAATCTTTGTCCGAAAATTATTAATGGGGTCAGGAAGAGTTGGATACAACTGAAAACAAATGAACAATTTGTGTTAATTTTTTTAACTGCTACACCACATTGTAGATGTATATAGAAGCTTTAATACACATGCAAAACCTATGGCTTTTTAAGAATGAATTACTATTGAACTCTCCTCCTTCATAGTCTACTCATGATGTTGATTTTTTAAATCCAATTCTAGGAATTATTCTTTATCTGTATCAAATGGCTCATTCTCAGGGGCAGAGCCAAGATGTTGGCTTAGTAGCAGCAAAAGCAGGACAAACCACAGAACATGTCTGAATCTTACTTTCTACTTCTTTAAATAGGGTTAATTAGACTAGAATATTTATCTAACACTGTTGTTTTAAGGAAAGTCATTTGCAGACTTTGGATTGCTCTCCAAATGTGAATGACCTTCTTGATGTCATGAAGCTACAAAGTATTAGAACTGGAGCTTACACATAGTTAATATAAGTCAAGACCATTTCTTTCTCTACTATACAACTCAGCCTCTTAATTGGTGAGTATTCAAAAGGATCTTTCTCCCCACAACTTTTTGAAGAACTCAAATTTCCATAGCAGTGTGATCCCCTGATCCTTTAGTAACCTTAAGTATTCTTAGGACTCTTCATGAAGGCCTGTTGCTAAAGCACAAAAGACAAAAGAGTGTGAATTGGACAGATGTCAGTAAGTAGTATTCCAACATCTCTAGCAACTATGAAAACATGAGAAATCGCAACTACTAATTCCAGGAAATTGTCACATAAAGAAGCCTCAGGTAAGTTTGGAATAACTAAAAGGCTATATCTTAAAACTTAACCTTCCTCTATCACTGAGAGAAATCCAGTAAATACAGCTATAACTGGGAAGAGAAATCACACCATTTGGACAAATGATGACATCATTTTTTCCAATAATATCTACTCCTTTTCTGTACAGCTACAAGTAGAAGCTGTCAAAAGTTTCTGCTTTTTCTTATGCAAAAGCTTTGAAATAGTCATTAGCAGTCTCAGATCATAGTTTCCATATTTACTAACTCTGACTCAATAAAGTCAAGATGTTGATAATGTACAGCCCTAAGGTGCAACCTTTTGAGAGCTAATTTGGAAAGGAGTATCATTCTTAAGAACCCACCCTGATGAGTTTGGGAAGTCTTTTTTAGTTCAACAGTATATATTTCTATCTTTCATAAAACTATAAAGAAGTATTTTTGTCATTCCTTAGGAAATATTTTGGAAAATTTCAACTTAAAAAATGTTTTCTTTACAAACCTCATTTATCCAGGCAAACAGCAATGAATGGTAGACCTATACTTAATCTGATGTCATTCATGTTAATATAAATAATTATTATTTGATACATGTAAATGATGTTTCTAAATATGTACTTCAGGAATAAAGATTATTCCCACTTCCTTTTATTTTTTTAATCATACATAGAAACCTTTTTTACAATTATTTTCTAACATTTTATAATTTGGATTCTTTCCCTCTCTCCTTCTCCTTCATCCCCAAGTTGGTAAATGATTCATTATAGGTTATAGCAGTACTTCATGCAATACAAATGTGCACATATTCAATTCCATGACAGAAGAAATATTTCATATATGATTAAAAAAAAACTCCTGAAGGAAATAAAATGAAAGATGGCATATTTTTATTCAGCCATTCCTTTCTTGGCTTTTTTAAAATCATAAGTTCCTGGTGGTTATCTTGGGCTCTAGAGATCCCCAGTTTATTTAGTTTGAGAGTATAAACCCCAGGTTTTGACCTTGTCACAGGAGAGGTTTCCCCCTGAAGAAAGGTCCCTCTAGACGTCCACTTTAGGTGAAGAGGTAAATCCCATCCGAAGTCAAGTAGCTCTTTTGTCTCCAGAAGCTTCTCCCAGTATATCACACCCTCCTTTACTGAGGATCCAACTCAGGACCTTCAGCTTGCGAGATTGGAGCACTACCTACTGTGCCAAAGCTGAAGTGGATGTCTATTGTCTGGTGAAGAGGGACCTTCCCTCAGGGGGAAACCTCTCCTGTGACAAGGTCCAAACCTGGGGTTTATACCCTCAAACTAAATAAACTGGGGATCTCTAGATTTCCATGTTGACATACTAATAATTGTTTAGTCCCTCACAGCTGATTATCATATGATATTGCTGTTTCTGTATATACTGTTCTCCTGGTTCTGCTCACTTCACTTTGCATCAGTTTGCATATCTTTCTGGATTCTTCTGAACTCATTGTAATCATCATTTCTTCTGGAGCAATAGTATTTCATTACTATTGTATACCTCAACTTGCTCAGCCATTCACCAATTGATGGACACACATTCCATTTCCAGTTCTTTTCCACTACAAAGAGAGCTGCTAAAATTTTTTTGTATAAAGAGAACCATTTCTCCTGTTACTGATCTCTTTAGAATACAGACATCATGAGGTAAAGAATCCTTGATCTGATCTGACTCTCTTATTTTACAGGTGGAGAAAATGAGGAACAGAGATCTGAGAAACTTTACCCAAACTAATACAGTAAGTGATAGATTGAAGATTCTAACTCAATTACTTTACTAGTACTTCAAATATGTTTGTCTATGTCATACTAAATGACTTATGGGTAATTTTTGTTTCATGTGGAAATGTTGCAATAATTACCAACATCTACCAAGGAAGTTTAATTGATTTAAACTGAGAGTCCAAACCTGTTCTTATCCATCACTTTCCAAGCAGAAGGATATCACAGCCAAGGAGAACAATAATTTAAAATATAATTCCTTTTCCAGGATTTTATAAATTTCTAATATGAAAAGAATCATTTAATAAAACCACAAGAATACATGAAATGAGTTTTCAGAAACCTTAAAGATCCAAATAAACCAATTCATTATGGGAGTATTTAAGGATAAAACTGGAAAGAGGACCCCTAATATATTTTTTAAATGGAAACTTCTATAATTTTTTTGACAAAATTCTTTTGTCCATCATTGAGAGTGGAGCTATCAAGGTTAAATGATGCTACCATAGTCTCAACATATTACATGAGGAAATAGAAATAAGAATTATAAAAGTAGTTAGTTGCAATAGGTCAAATATGCACAAAGGAGGTTTAAAATGGAGCCAACAAAAATTAGATACAAGTTAGGGTCTGATTCTTAATATATTTGAATTGGGAAAAGATGACAAATAATGTGAAAAATTACAAATTTTATCTGATATTGATCCTTATTCTTGTTTCCTATCTCTGCCAAAACATTTAGAATAGTCGGTGGGACTACTGAAAGAATCCTTTTCAAGGAATGAGAAATGAGGAGTGCTTTTACAAATAGCAATTTTCTGCAAAGTATATTTTTACTATGACAATTGGTGGACATGTTCAGAGAATATAAATCTGGTTATATATGTGAATATGTATCACATATATATTTTTTCCATGAGAAATCATTCAATTAAATCAATGAACTGACCATTCTCTTATAAGGCATCTCTTGTGCATTTTTTAAAATCATGCAAATTTTCTAGAAATATGTTACAATAAATTTAACCTAATTCAGTGAATCTCTGATTATTAATATTAAGGCATAAAAGAGCCAGGTGTTTGCTTACCAGAGATATTTGCTACTATGTTGAAAGATTTATTATGGAAAATGAGATCCTCCAAAACTGATTGCTTTCATATAACACCATTCTCATTGGATCAAGTTCCAGAATGTTATAGAGCCTCATCAATGAGGTATAATGAGATATGCCACCGTTCAAAGACTGCAGCCTAACTACATGTCAATAATCAAGGGAAGGAAGAATACCAATTTTCTAGACTATGGTATACAGCTGGATGGACAGCTCATAGAGTTAGTCTATCATTATATCTATCTATCTATCTATCTATCTATCTATCTATCTATCTATCTATCTATCTATCTATCTATGTCTATCTATCTATCTATCTATCTATCTATCTATCTATCTATCTATCTATCTATCTATGTGTATGTGTGTGTTTATGTGTGTGTATATTTGGTATAGACTATGTAGAAAGACTATGATAATGGTGATGTATGCACTAGTATAAGGGGAAAAATAAGAATTGGGCCTCAAATGAAACAGGACAAGGAGATTTGACTAGATTACATATGAGAAATTTCATATTGCTTTTATGACTTCAGGTTTCTTTCAGAAGCCAAAGTTTATCTTTTAACATCAATATTCTACTGATTCAATTATGGAATAAAATAGTCTTTGTTTTTTAGTTGATAAAAAGTTATTTTTTTTAATTTCCACAAATGTTCTTAAACAACAACAACAACAACAACCCTCCCTACATCGCAGAAGGCATCATCTTGCAAACAGACATGTTAATACAAATTATATCTTTCCAGTTTCTACTTTTCAGTTCACTCTTTGGAGGTAATATTTAAAATTTATTTTTCAAAAATTAATTCTGTAGTTGTGTATGATTTTCTCTTGTTTCTATTCATTTCACTATTAATTATACCATGTAGCTCTTTCCAAGTTTTATTAAAATTAGCCTGCTCATTGTTTTTTATGGCACAGTTATGCCACAATTTGTTTAGTCATTCCCTAATTGGTGGTCACTGCCACATTTTCCACTTCAAAGAGAGCTACTATACATATTTTGGAACATACAGATTCTTCTCCTTTTTCCCTGATCTCCTTAGTAAAGAGACCCAGAAACAGTATACTTGGGCCTAAGAATATACAGTTTTATAACTCTCTAGGCATAATTCCAAATTTCTCTCCAAAATGGTTGGATTAATTCACAGATCCAATAACAGTATATTAGAATCCACATCCCTTCCAGAATTTGTCATTTTAGTCAATGTGATGGGTGTGAGATGATATCTTAGAATTATTTTGGTTTACATTTCTCTAGGAATTAATGATTTAGAGCAATTTTTCATATACTGATATATGCTTTGATTTCTTCATCTAAAATTTTTGTTCTCATAACTTTTACCCATTAATCAACTGGGAGATAGCTATTAAAATAAAATAGTCTTTAAAGAAATATTTGACAGTCACACAAATAAAAGCGTTAAGTGGTCATGAATGGTCTGTAGCTTTTTTAATACTCAAAGAACTATATAGCAAAAATGATGTTAAGAAAAAATTTAGCAACTAGAACACTCAAAAAAAAATGGAATGAACTACCCCAAAAGGTAGGAGTCTACCTATGTTTCTAAAACTCTAAAGAGAATGTAGAATACCAAGTAAATCACTCCTTACTCTGAGAATTGGCAATTAAATGTCTAAGGTCTCTTCTAGCTCTACAAGGTGATCAGTTGCCATGGATACAATTGCAATAGAGTGGTGAAATGGTACCAGAACCAAAGTTACTAAATTGGGAGTAGGTGATGGGCAGATGAGAATCGAAACAAGTTCAGTACTCAGCATAATTATATAGGGTTGGTTTGTACTCAAATTTTAAAACTCAAAATGCAATGAAAATCAGTTGGAACCAGTAAGTTTAATCTTTGGTGAAGGAGCATTCTGAAGTTCCCATGTTCAGAAGTCAACTACAACTAGTCAAGGTCATTTAGAGGCCTCACAGAACCTTATTGAAATATTAATCCAATTATTTTAGTTAAGTGACATTTTTCCTAAACACATTTGACCTTCCCAAAATTTCCCCTGGAATGTTTCTAAAATAGCTTTCTTTACTTAATCCAATTATTGATCTCATACTTTGTTAAATATTGAACATGTTCAACATCCTATTAGCAGTTGCTTGTTCCTTATGAAAGGGTCTCTGTTACATAAAAAGGGTATTAAAAAAAAACTTATTTAGCTAAATCTTTTGGAGCACAGTCTTGCAGATTTTTTTTTCCTGATTGAAGTCTTTCCTTAGAAGCATAAATGTCCTCATAATAAGGACTTTCTCAGAAAGAGATTTGTTTTTTCATAGGCAAGGGCATTATTAAAAGCCTGTTTTGTTTTCAACAATGAAGCCTTCAAATTGACAGATCCCCACTGTGTTCTAGCCATGGAAATAGGTTGGGATTTTGATTTAACATTTGCCAAATATATGTGGCACACGGGCCTACCAAGCCATTGCATGACAACTCAATATTCTGCAATGAGTGTTTATGAAATAGTTTTCTTCCCTTAGGAGATATGGCGTTTAGTTTGAGAACAATGTCCTGAAAAACAGCATCTGGCCTTCAAAATGCCCCAGGTCTCTTAATCACCAAGAAACATCCATATTCGCCTTGATTTTGTATTCAGGAAAGGCTGTCAGGGCCTTACCTGGAGATTCTTAAGTTCCTGACAGGATATATCTCAATCACTAAGTGTGGTCTGGTCCTCTGCTGGTTTATGCAGCTACGTTGGGCACATTGCAGGTTCTCAGAAGTGCTCCTTTCTTTCATTTGAAGCACTCTGAGTTTAAGGATAGTTGAATTATCTGGCCATAGTAATACTAGATTTCTCTGCCTAAATTTAGTTAATATACATATAAGTTACCAAGTTAAAGTAACAAAAGTAGCAAAAAAAGAAAAAAAGCTAGAGCAACAAAAAACCCCTTATCTAAATCTTCATAAAGACTCTACATGCAACTTAAATAAGATCAGATTACAAAAAATGATTCAATTTGCATACAATTAGAGAAATTAGAGCCTAAAATTCTTATTATACTGTCTCTTAATTACCAAATCTAATGGTCTTTTCACAAAACTCTTCCATCTTGACTTCTCTATAGACCTTGATACCACCAGATTTCTCCATCATACTCTCTTCTCCGTGGCATTCTTTTCTCTCTAGGTTTTCATGATCCTGCTTTCTCCTATCTAATTATTCCTCATTTTCTTTTATTGGATCTTCATTGTCCCACTGAGCTCTATACTGGACCTTTTTCTCTTCTTCTAAACTATTTCTCTTGGTGGATCTCAATAACTCCTATGGATTGAATTATCATCTATATGCTGAAGTCTTGTAAATCAGTTTATCTTTGCTTTTGATCACCAGACTAACGTCCAATTGCTTGTTGGATATCTCAAACTAGATTTGACATCTTAAAACTCAAGATATCTAAAACAGAATTTACCTTTTCCCTACCAAACTCTACTCTTCCTAATTTCTCTATATCTTTCAAGGGTACCCCATAGTGCCAGTCACCCAAAGCTTGAAACCTAAGTGTTATCCTCAGCACTCCATTCTTTCTCATCCTGTCCATATCCATAATCAGTTTCCATGTCATGTCATTTCTATCATTATAACATCAGTGTCACCACCCTGATACAGATCCTAATCATCTAATACCTGGGTGTTTGGAACAGCTTGCTGCTATCCCTGCTTCAAGGCTCTCCTTTCTCTACACAAGAATCAAATGGATTTACAAAGCTCAAGCCTGACCAATGTCTCAAATGTCTCCGTGCTTCCAGCATCAAATACTTATTTTGCCCAGAATTCTTTGCATAACATCTTTCCCATTAGTCCTTAAACAAGACCTTTAAAGCAAAGACTGTATTTTACCTTTCTATATATCCTTAGTCTTTAACATGATGTGTGGCACATAGTGGATGCTTAAAGTATAATTCAATGACCAATTGGTTTAGATATCATTCAGCTCAGTTCCTTTTCTTCAAAGCACCCTATATTTCAAATCAACTGAAAAATCTTCTACTTGTGTCTCCAAGGCATCTCTTCCATATATTCTTTTTTCTAAATCTCATGGAGTAGAAAGAGAACTGGCTCTGGAACTTTAGCCTGGACTTAGATTATGTATTTAACACTTACTACATTCAATGTCTTTTAACATCTCTAAACTTTAGTTTCCCCATATGAAAAAGAAATGGACTGCACTAGATAGCCTCTGAGGTCCCCTTTAGACCTAAATCTCTGTTTCACTCACACACGAATAACCCTAATTCAAGTCGTGTCACCTTTGGCCTGGGCTATAGTAGTAGCCTCCTAATCAAATAATTTGCTTTAAGTCTCTTCTTACTCTAAATCATCTCCTGTCCAGCTGCTATAGTTATTGTCCTAAAGCATAGGACTAATTATATCACTGCCTTTATCAATAAATTAGTGGCTCACTATTACTTCAAGGAGGCAACATGAACTGTCATTTTAAGTCCCTCACAGCCTGGAAGCATCCTACATGTCCCGCCTTATTACATATTATTCTTCTCCACACACTCTTTAGTTCAACCCAAATTGGCTTTCTTGCTGTACCTCATCTTCTACTCCCATGTCTTTACAATCACTGATCCCCCAAGAACGGAATGCATTTTTTCCTCCATTCCCTTTGTTGAAATCCCTGGTTTACTACACCACCACTTCAAACGCTGCCTTCTGCAGAAGACTTTTCTTGGTCTCACAGGATGCTAGTGTATTTTTTCCTTTCCATAATTGCCTTGTATCTATTTGGGGGATGGGTTTATTCTAGATGATCACAGAATAGGAGATTAAACACTGGAATTGGAATAAGGAAGACCTGTGCCTGAATCCCCCTTTAGATTCTGACTAGATATGAACTCGGGCAACTTATGTTGTCTCTTTATATCTCAGTTTCTTCTCTTATAAAGTAACAATGCACTTGATTGCTTCTAAGATCCTTTGTGGTTCTATGTCTATGTCCCTAAATTGTATCCTTAGCTAGGATACAAGCCTCTTAGGGGCAAGAGTTGTTTTGATTTTGTCTTTGTATCTCTCCCAAACTTTTCACAGTGCCTGGAATATAGTAGTTTCTTTAAAAAATACTGCTTGATTAATTAAAAACAAAATAAAGATCTCTTTACCATCAAATACTATGTAATGATCTCTCAAATGTTGCTATAAACTGATCTGATCCTCTAAGCAGGTTGATGAGGCAGAAATATACACTATGTGTTTTGAGGGGACCTCACAAAATACATTTTAGAAATCCTACATTAATGAATTGATTAAAGGTATTAAAGACTTCCAAACTTAAAAAATATTATGAGAGAACCAAATTATTATCAGCCCTTAACACATTATTTATTTTTAAAAATTTTATTTAGAATATTTTTTCATGGTTATGTGATTCATGATCTCCCCTACCCTACTCTTTCCTACCCCACCCCAGAACTGACAAGCAGTTTCACAGGGTTATACATGTAGCATTGTTCAAAACCTATTTCCATGATATTTATATTTGCAACAGAGTGATCTTTTAAAATCAGAACCCTCCTCATCATATCCCTATAAAACTTTGTGATCAAATATATGTTCTTCTGTATTTCTGTTTCCACAGTTCTTTCTCTGGATGTGAATAATGTTCTTTCTCCATAAGTTCCTCTGGATTGTCTTGGATCAATGCATTGCTGCTAGTAGAAATGTCTATTACATTCCACTGTGCCACAGTGTATCGGTCTCTGTGTACAATGTTCTCCTGGTTCTGCTCCTTTCACTTTGCATCAGTTCTTGGAGGTCTTTCCAGTTTACATGGAATTGCTCTGGTTCATCATTCCTTTCAGCACAATAGTATGATCAGCCATTCACCAATTGATGGACACCCTCTCATTTTCCAGTTTTTGCCACCACAAAGAACACAGCTATAAATATTTTTGTACAAGTATTTTTCCTTATTATTTAACATATTATTTCTAATTAGTTATCTTATTAGCTAGCTAATCATCTAGGAAAGTTAAGAGGAATAATGAAAGCAAGATGCAGTGGAAAAGAGCACAAGCCTGAGAAGAACAGGACCTGAATTCAAAAGTGCTACTTTTGTGATCATGGGTACATTATGGTGCCTCTCTGGTACTCATTTTCCATATCTACAAATTGAGCAGAGTAAATCAAATATTTTTAGTGTCCCTCTAACCTTAAATATACAAATAGAACATTCTCGGGAAAATATAAGACACTAGCTAGGCTGGCTTCTGTAATAATTAAAATAGTGGTAGACATAAACTATGGCAGTTAAAAGAGTGGTTGGCTTAAATTGTGACCGCAGAAAATATGTTTTCAAGACAGTGTCTTGTTTTTAAATCAAATATGAGGTAGTCACCAGGGAAAAATTCCCAATTATTAAATATACCCAAGTGAGCTGGGTTTTATAGAGATTTTAATTAATACAAATGAGGAATTAAAGAAAAGGAGAGAGAGAGAAAAAAGGAAAAATAGAAAAAAAGATAGCCCAGCCCAGGCCCAAGTCCTAAGAGAGAGATCAGTCAGTCTTTTATTCACTCACCACAAGATTTGTCCAAGCAAGGATTCTAGTGTTCAGAGAGACACCAGTTCAGCTTTAGCCAGCTGCCATCTCCAGGGAGAGTTCCTCTGAGACTCTCCCTCAAGTCAGTCTTTCCTCTCCTTTTAAAGGGAATTTTCACCTATGTCACCTCCCCTAAGTTCTCACATCTACCAATCACAGTAAATGTTTTCCAAAGGACAGACCATTCTTAATTCACACCTAAGAAGGCTTGAACTTTTGATTAAGTTCACACCCGAAAAAACCTCTGAATAAGTTCTCACCTCTTTGCTCCTTGTAAATTCACAAGTTGCCTGACCTTTATAGGTACTTAGCACCCTTTTGTATTAGATCTAAAAATAGGCACAGCTTAAGAACTTTTGCCTTACTATAAGTATGGGTTTAAGTACTTTTCATTGTTCAGCAAGGAGTTTCTTCCCCTAAAGCAGGCTTAAGTAGGGGTGGAGTAGAGGTCTCACATTCCTGATCTAAGTTCCCTCATTGTTTAAAATGGGGAATGGTCTTAACCAAATCTTATGAAGTAGGGTCTGAGAATTTTTAAGATTCACAATCCCCCTAATGATCATTGGGAGACTAGTCTCCCCATTGATCAATTAACATAATCATCTTGTAGTCCTAAATGCACTTCTAACTACACACGCATACAATATTCAATTTTCTAAGAGGAAATTAGAGTAGTGAGGGAGGAATAGAAAAGAAAGAAAGCAAAACCAATGTTTTGCTAGGTGCATTGACAGAAAGCCAAATTAGGGGCAGTCCCTTTTGGCATAAATGTATACATTTACAATAAATGTTCAATCAAAATTCAGCTCAATCAACCATATCCAAAGTTCATTCTTGATCTTCTTGATGTAGTGTGGATTTTCAAGCATCTTTCTGCAACAGTTCATTCTCTGGATATAGAAATTAGCAAGCTTCCTCCTTGAAGATATTTTCTCAAACAAAATCAAAATCTTAGATTTTTATAAAAATACAATCTCAAACAAAAGATCAAAAATCTTGGATTTTAAGTTAAAATACACGTATACTGAGGGCTCTGGGAAGCCAAAAAGCAACAGAAGAATATGACAACCTCATGGTAAGAGAATAAGATAAAAAACTGTAGAAAAATCATATAGAGGAGGCATAATATATTACATAAGTTACTTCACAATTTTTCACAGAGACAGCCCCAACTGTAAACTTTTCATGGAATTGAAACTGATAAACAATTCTGAGGGATTTTTGAACTATCTCATATTTTACCTTTGACACAGCTAGATGGTACAGTAGATAGGGTACCAGGTTGGAGTCAGGAAGCCTGGAGTTCAAATCTGTCCTGAGACACTTACTAGCTGTGGGGCCCCTGTACATTTAATATCAATTTGCCTGAGTTTATTCAACTGTAAAATGGGATGGTAATAGCACCTATCTCCCTGGGTTGTTTTGAGAATCAAATGAGATAATTAGAAAGTGCTTAGTACAGTGACTAGTACATAGTTAGCTCCATATAAACATTAGTCATTATTATTATTAACTTTTTTTCCTATTATCCTAATGGTAATGCATAGTAATGGTAATACAATGAAGTGTGCATCTCTCTTTCCATGATGTTTCAACAGATGTCATTGGTTTTCTCCTTTCTAGAATTCAGATTTTTAAAATATATTTTATTTCTACAAATTACATGTAAAAACAATTATTAACATGTTTTCTAGAATTCAGAATACTAAATTCTCCCTTTCCCCCCTCTCCCCTTCCATAAGGCATTAAGCAATTTAGTCTAAATTATACATATACAGTTATAAAAAACATATTTCCACATTGGTCATATTGGGAAACAATACTCATACAAAAGGAAAAATATTGCAAAAAAGAAGAAAATAAAGTAATAAATAATATGCTTTCATATGCATTAAGACAACATGGAATCTTGATTAACGCACACAAAATTGACCATCTGTGTTCATTCATTTATCCATCCATCAATCCAACATCAAGCCATTAATCCACACATTTATCAAACATATGTTTCACCTCCTATTTGAAAGATAATTATATTGGGTAAAATAATTTTTAAAAGTGATTTATTTACCATGAATTATTGCTAGCTTTTCTTAAACATATAAACACATAAGTGTGTGTGTGTGTGTGTGTGTGTGTGTGTGTGTGTGTGTACTCATAACAGTGAAATTTGAATGGAAGCTAATTCACAAGATGTTGTTGCCCATGAATAAAAAGTCCATTATTAGAGGAGAAATGTCATACTTCAAAGGCAAACCATGAAGTATTTCTTTCTTAGGATTTCTTTTTCTGCAGAGAAAAACAGAGAATAGGGAGAAATGTGTCTATCTGATGCTCAGGGCAAATAATATTGCATAGATGAATCAGTTTTTCAGAGAATTCCTAGTCAAAGAACCAATATCCTTAATGATGCCTGAGTATTTCAGTAACCAAGAAGATAAAAATAGAAAGTATGCTTGTATGGGAGGATGGAATGAGCTAGAGCTCAAGAGTTGGAATAAGGCAGATCTAGGTTCAAATCCCTCCTCAGACATTTCTGTGTGACCTTTAGAACAGCAATTAATTTCTCTCCCTGATTTTTGTTAACTAGAGGTAAAAAAGAGTTTTACTTGATGGTTTTGTAGATCCCTTCTAGCTCTAAACTTATCTTTTTTTCCTATGCAATAAAATGGAATTTCCTTTTACTGAAGGCCTCATATTATTTGGCTCTAATCTATTATTTTGCTTTCCTTAAAAAAAAAATCCTTGCTTTCCATATTGGAATAGATGCAAATATTGATTCCAAGCAAAAGAATAGTAAGGGCTAAACAATTGGGGCTAAGTGACTTGCCAGGGTGACATAGCTAGGAAGTTTCTGAGGCCATATTTAAATCCAGGACCTTTAGGCCTTGCTCTTTGTCCACTTAGCCACCTAACTACCTCTGCTTTACTTCTACCTATTCTGTCACTATCCATTCCAATAAAACTGGACAATGGCAGCTTCTCCAGCTCTCACTACACTATTTTGTATCTATGAATATATGCAGGCCATCACACATTCCTGTCATGTTATCTGTACTTTTGTAGGTTTTTTGAAATCCTTCTCTTCCTTCAAGGTCAGTTACTGACTCTTCCCAAAGGATATTCCTGTTTCCTACTGATAAAAATTATTGGTGTAGGGAAAGAAAGCTTGAGAATGGAACCAGAAAATCTGGGTTCAATGCTTTGCCACTTACTAACAGTGGGCAAATGATCTAATCTGTCTCAGTTTCAATTTCCTCATCTCAAGACTTTCATTTTCCATCAGCTGTTCTGTTTGATTTTGACACTAAGAACATCATCCCTTCTCCTAAGATAAGCTTATCATCTGTAATCTTATTAGCATGGAGATCGATTCAGTTTTTATACTCAATACTTTCTCATCAGCCTCAGTTGGCTTTCTTCTCAGACTGGAGGGCAGTAGGATGGAGCAATAAATTCCTCCTAAAGCCTTCCCTTTCAGAGGGCTCACAACTTTCCAGTTAACTTCAGTTTCCATCAGCTGCTCTACTTGATTTCAATTCCAAGAATATCATACATTCTCCTGCCCATATTCTGAGGTACCCTCTGATGCCCTCCCTTTGAGTTTCCTTTGAATAAAGTCTTCCCTTTGCTAAATTTTAAGTTCACTGAAGAAAAGAATTCTTTCTTTTTCTTAGTTGTATCTCTGGTACTTAGCACTGTTCCTGGCACATATTAGATTTTTAATTAAAAAAATATTGATTATTGATTGTTGAAGGAGGTTCTAAAAAGTCTTGATTAGGAACCAATGAAAAGTTCAGTTTGAATACAATATAGAGAAAACAATGTTTCTTCAGGTGGCACATAGAATCATACTTATGGGTATGCTGGAACCAGTCCATGCTGGTTCACCAGAATCAATTGTTAAATTTTTAGTGTGATCATTTACAATTTTAAAATAAACTAATGCTACAATCAGGACATCATTTATTGCTTTGTTAATCATCTAATGTTAAGAAAGTGATGGAGAAAATGACAATAATGCAGAATAAAGTCACAAATTTGTCATTAATACATGTTTTTGGACACACTAGTTAAATTTATAAGAAGCCACTACCCTATCAGAGAAACTTTTAGTCATCAGATCTAGTTAAGCCACATCCTGATGATGGCAGGTGCTGTTTTTATCCATTACTTTTTGAGAATTTCCACACTTTATACCATTGAATCCCTGCAAAAATGTGGAGAAGAAATTCAATTAATCTAAATTTGCAGAGAAATCAGAATGGATTCCGGGAAGATGTTCCCAGGAATAGGCTTTGTTTGTTTTCTCCCCCCGGGGGGGGGGAGAAGATATTGCCTAAATTATTAGTCTTGACCATCCCACATGCAGATGCTAGAAGAAAGAGATTGCCTTTTTTTCCTCATCAAATAAATTAAGAGATCTGTTACCAAGAGGCTTCTGGAACTTGTGTTAACCATAAAAATTTTCTAATTACCAAATACTGTGCAAGTTTGATTTAACTTGGGAAATTACAGAAGTGCCAGACTTTTATTTAGAGAGTATGACAATATGCATAGCACTACTAAATAATCCCAGAAAGGTAGACTGGAATACATATAGACACTTACAAAGTAATTTGGGAGGAAATTCAGGAAAATTCCTTCTGTTTCTTGTTTGTTTTGCTTTAGCACTCTACTAAGTAGGAAAACGAAAAAATCCACCCAATGCACATTTCTATGGATAGCAAAGGCTTGAGTTTAGAGGTTGGTAAGAAATGGAAGTAAATGAGTATTGGAAGTAGAATTAGGGCTGGAGAAGACTTTATCGATCATAGGATCAGACATTCAGGGATAGAAGGACTTTAGAAGTTGGCTAGTCCAAGCTCCAATTTTTCAGAAATTAGGGGATTGATGACAAAATATTCAAAGCATCACAATATATGTGTTTGTGTATCTATATGTATAACCTCATTTAATCCTCAACTCTATGAATAGTATAAAGAATTTTTATGTTATATTTATTATATGTTTACATTATAAGTATTTTTTAATTTACACTATATTTTTTAAATAGTATTTTATTTGATCATTTCCATGTATTATTCATTAAAGACAAAGATCATTTTCTTTTCCTCCCACCCACCCCCCCCCGTAGCCAATGCGTGATTCCACTGGGTATCACATGTGTTCTTGATTCGAACCCATTGCCATGTTGTTAGTATTTGCATTAGAGTGTTCGTTTAGAGTCTCTCCTCTGTCATGTCCCCTCAGCCATTGTAGTCAGGCAGTTGCTTTTCCTCGGTGTTTTTACTCCCTCAGTTTTTCCTCTGCTAATGGATAGTGTTTTTTTCTCCTAGATCCCTGCAGATTGTTCAGGGACATTACACTGCCACTAATGGAGAAGTCCATTACGTTCGATTATACCACAGTGTATTAGTTTCTGTGTACAATGTTCTCCTGGTTCTGCTCCTCTCGCTCTGCATCACTTCCTGGAGGTCGTTCCAGTCTCCATGGAATTCCTCCACTTTATTATTCCTTTTTGCACAATAATATTCCATCACCAACATATACCACAATTTGTTCAGCCATTCCCCAATTGATGGGCATCCCCTCGTTTTCCAATTTTTGGCCACCACAAAGAGCACAGCTATGAATATTTTTGTACAAGTCTTTTTGTCCATTATCTCTTTGGGGTACAGACCCAGCAGTGCTATGGCTGGATCAAAGGGTAGACATTCTTTTATCGCCCTTTGTGCATAGTTCCAAATTGCCCTCCAGATTGGCTGGATCAGTTCACAACTCCACCAGCAATGAATTAATGTCCCTACTTTGCCACATCCCCTCCAGCATTCATTACTTTCCATAACAGTCGTGTTAGCCAATCTGCTAGGTGTGAGGTGATACCTCAGAGTTGTTTTGATTTGCATCTCTCTGATTATGAGAGATTTAGAACACTTCTTCATGTGCTTATTAATAGTTTTGATTTCTTTTTCTGAAAACTGCCTATCCATGTCCCTTGCCCATTTATCAATTGGGGAATGGCTTGATTTTTTGTACAATTGATTTAGCTCTTTATAAATTTGAGTAATTAAACCTTTGTCAGAGGTTTTTATGAAGATTTTTTTCCCAATTGGTTGTTTTCCTTCTGATTTTAGTTACATTGGTTTTGTTTGTACAAAAGCCTTTTAATTTGATGTAGTCGAAATTATTTATTTTACATTTTGTGATTCTTTCTATGTCTTGCTTGGTTTTAAAGTCTTTCCCCTCCCAAAGGTCTGACATGTATACTATTCTGTGTTTACCCAATTTACTTATGGTTTCCTTCTTTATGTTTAAGTCTTTCACCCATTTTGAATTTATCTTGGTGTAGGGTGTCAAGTGTTGATCAGTTCCTAATCTCTCCCACACTATCTTCCAATTTTCCCAGCAGTTCTTATCGAATAGTGGATTTTTGTCCCAAGATCTGGGATCTTTGGGCTTATCGTATACTGTCTGGCTGAGGTCACTTGCCCCCAGTCTATTCCACTGATCCTCCTTTCTGTCTCTTAGCCAGTACCAAATTGTTTTGATGACTGCTGCTTTGTAATATAGTTTGAGGTCTGGGACTGCTAGGCCCCCCTCATTTGTGTTTTTTTTTTCATTATTTCCCTGGATATCCTTGATCTTATGTTCTTCCAAATGAACTTTGTTATGGTTTTTTCCAAATCAGTAAAGAAATTTTTTGGGAGTTCAATGGGTATGGCACTAAAGAGATAAATAAGTTTGGGTAGGATGGTCATTTTTATTATATTGGCTCGTCCTACCCATGAGCAGTTAATGTTTTTCCAATTGCTCAAGTCTAGTTTTAGTTGTGTGGCGAGTGTTTTGTAGTTCTGTTCATATAGTTCCTGTGTTTGTCTCGGGAGGTAGATTCCTAGGTATTTTATTTTGTCTAAGGTGATTTTGAATTGGATTTCTCTTTCTAGTTTTTGCTGCTGAGCTGTGTTGGAGATATATAGAAAAGCTGATGACTTGTGTGGGTTTATTTTGTATCCTGCAACTTTGCTAAAGTTGTTGATTATTTCAATTAGCTTTTTGGTTGAATCTCTAGGATTCTTTAAGTAGACCATCATGTCATCTGCAAAGAGTGATAACTTGGTCTCCTCCTTGCCTATTTTGATGCCTTCGATTTCTTTTCATTCTCTAATTGCTACTGCTAGTGTTTCTAGTACAATGTCAGATAATAGAGGTGATAATGGGCATCCTTGTTTCACTCCTGATCTTATTGGGAATGCATCTAGTTTATCCCCATTGCAAATGATATTAGCTGATGGTTTTAGATATATACTGTTTATTATTTTTAGGAATGTCCCTTCTATTCCTATGCTTTCTAGTGTTTTTAGTAGGAATGGGTGTTGTATTTTATCAAAGGCTTTTTCTGCATCTATTGAGATAACCATGTGGTTCTTGTTGGTTTGCTTGTTGATGTGGTCAATTATGTGGATGGTTTTCCTAATATTGAACCAGCCCTGCATCCCTGGTATAAATCCTACTTGATCATGGTGGATGACCCTTCTGATCACTTGCTGGAGTCTTTTTGCTAGTATCCTATTTAAGATTTTTGCATCTATATTCATTAGGGAGATTGGTCTATAGTTTTCTTTCTCTGTTTTTGACCTGCCTGGTTTTGGAATCAGTACCATGTTTGTGTCATAAAAAGAGTTTGGTAGAACTCCCTCTTTGCTTATTATGTCAAATAGTTTATATAGTATTGGGATTAACTGTTCTCTGAATGTTTGATAGAATTCACTGGTGAATCCAACAGGCCTTAATTTACACTTTATAAGGAAAGTGACCTTCAGAAAGGTCAAATGGACAAAGTGCCTATGACTACACAACTAGTAATGATAAGAAGTAGAGTTTGTACTGAGGTCTTTTCTATTCCAATACCAAATCTCTGTGCATCAAGCCAACCCCTCTCTCAGAATTCATAAAATCACAGATTTAAATAGAGATACAAAGGACTTGCAGATCAACTAATCCTGTATACTTCATTTAACAGATAAAGAAACTGAATTTCAGAGAAATCATATGATCACAGATGTAGTTAGAAGGTAGTTTAGAGATCATCTGAAACAACCCTATCTTTTTAGATTTCAGGAAACAGGCTCAGAAATATTGTGTGGTATGATATGATGCAGGGTGAAGTAAACAGAACTAGGAAAACATTATGTGCAATAATAGCAATATTGTACTCTCATCAGCTATGAATGTAATGATTCAGGACAATTCTGAAGGTCTTATAATAATGAATGCTGTTCACCTCCAGAGAAGGAACTGTTTGATTCTGAATGCAGGTAAAAGCATATTATTTTTCACTTTATTTTATTGGGGTTTAGGTTTGGGGTTTATATGGCATTTATATGAGTATTCTCTTATAACAATGACCAGTACAGAAATATGTTTTGTATGATCAGACATTGTAAAAATAGACTCGAACTCTGGACTTCAATCTCCAGAAGCCCTTGCTCCACTTCCCCAGAATGCTTTGCATTTTCACGTGGGCCAAGATCGGGAAGGGATTTAAGCTGATTGCAAAGGCTTTTGTGTCACTTTTTGGACTTCCATTTTGGAGCAGAGGCGTCTCTTCCACGATGTGAGATTATCTTGTCTAGGCCTCTCTGGCCTAGGCACGTGTTTCTTATCCTGTATTTTCTTTAATCCTTAATCTTCAATAAACCTCTAAAAAATATAATACTCCTTGCAGAGAGAAACTAATGTCTACCTGCCTCAGTCTCACCTAAATTTTAATCTTTACAGTTGGTGACCATGAAAGGACAAAAAACTCTCAATCTTCTGATTTCTTTTCTGATCTTTAGTTCAGCTTTTAATATCTAGTGCCTAGAAATTTTTTTTGAGCCACATTTCTCTGGCCAAGTTTTTGGTATTTTTTTTTTAACCTTCGCAAAGCTGTTGCTTGTTCCAGCTGTTAGATAGCTCCCCCACCCGGCTCAGCCACTTCTGCCTGCGGTCATTCAGCCCCCAATCCAGACCTGTTTGCAGATTGCAGCTCACCTGCCCACCCCGGCTGTCCACTCCAGCTCCAGGCCGCTTCCTGCCTGCAGACCCTGATCCTGACCTCTCTCCATCCTCACCTGGTCCCAGCTCTGGCTCCTGCTCCTGGCCTCTCACCTGGTGCCTGATCTCCTGGTCCTGCCTGCCTGTTTCTGCTCCCCAGAGCCACGAGCTCAACCCCAGCTGGCTTATCACCCAGATCCTTGGAGCAGACCACTCAGGACTCATTTCTACCAGGTGGTAACTATTGGCCATGTGGGCGAATGGTAGCAGGGGAGAGAGAGAAAGGGAGAGGAGAAGAAACAGATTTTTCAAGCAGGAACTTAAAAAGCAATGGGCTATTTAAAAGGATACCTTTTGACTGTTCTGGTAATAGCATTGATTTCACCTGTGTGCAACTTTAACTTTGAAGGGGCAAATGGGTGGCTCAGCAAACTGAGAGCCAGGCCTAAAGACATGGGGTCCTGGGCTAAAATCTGGCCTCAGATACTTCCCAACTGTGGGGCCCTGAGCAGATCCCTTAAACCCCATTACTTAGCGCTTAACACTCTGCCTTCAGACAATAGACATTTAAATGGATAATTAAGAACAACAACAAAAAAAAAACAAGGAACTTTAAAGACTGGAGGTTATATATTCTAAGGCATTTCAGACTCCAATGGTTTATACAAATCTCTGTATTTCTAAGGTTTAACTTTGTAATTTTAAGTTCATATATTACTGGATTCAATATTATTCTGTTTCACTGAAGGTTGATTGAATTTATTTTTAATGTACTGAGTTTGGAAATTCTGTTGTTTTTCCCCTATAACTGTGCTGAACAAATATTATTGTAATTAAGCCCATTTTTCTATTTTGACTTTGTAAATTATCACATAGAGGATAGATGGACATCAGGACTGGTTATAATTGTATAACAACCTTTGGAAAATTTAATATGCTAAATATCTCAAATGATTTTAAGGGTTTTTTAAATATGATTTTTGTAATCTTTTTTAACAATCTCTGGTCATTTTTGCCTGCCCCTAACATGAGGTGTAAGGCTCACTCTAGTAGCTGAAGTGAAATACATTTTATAACCCACAACCTTCCCACATTTCTAAGTATGTGAATGGAAGTTGGGGCAGTTAATCTCAGGGCATTTGTACCCCTAAAAAGCCTCCAAAAATGAGCATCCCTTTATTTATACTCTTCAGCTCACTATTTTACTTCCACCAGATTGATATATAGATTTCTTGATTATGTTCTTAACCCAAGATGAGTTTTACTTTGTTTTAAAAATATGTTTAAATACCAAGCTTGAAAGATTTGCTATGGTTGTAAAAACGTGTGACAAATGTCCATCAATTCATAGGTTTTTTAAAATGCCATACAGCAAATTATGTGAAATACGATAGTGTGTTTGTTTGCTATTGTAATTAATTGGGCTATTGAGAATTTTGGGGATATTGATATCTACATATTTGTAATACTGTTCAATTCATTTGCCTCATACTTACAGTGGAGCATGGCCAGATATTAAGAGGAAATGGATCTCATTTTTGGTGAGAAAGCCTTGTAATCTTTATTTTCTTAGCTGACACAATGTGTCAATGATTATAAGCTATATTTTTTAATTTTTAAAACTCTTTTATTATTATATTTTTCTTGCATGCACAATATGCTCTTTGTTTTTTCTCTCTTTTTTATATTTCAAGCACATGTCACCAGCATTAAGATTTTCTTTAACTTTTTGACTTTTCAGTACTACAAGTTTAAGATACATTTGCTAATGCATGCCCTAAAAAGCTAGAGACTATAAAAACAATGCCACTAATTATTTAAAAAATTATGGGACTTTGTTTAATGATTCAATCTGATTCCAGGACAAGATTTACACACAAGAGCCATTTCACAGAGCCAAAGAAAAGCCAATCCAGGATGGATTGATGCACTTCTAGGCCAATACAAAGGTCTTGAACCTAGTGTGAAGACTCGAGGTTACTGTGTTTAACATTGTTAGACATAGGCTTTCCTTGGGTCCACACTCACTCTGAAAATACTCACAGACAAGTATCCCCAAACTTGGCTCCTACTTGGCTTCTATAATCTAGCCCCTTTTCTGCCTCTCATAGTATGGTACCTTTCTGTAGTGCTGGCTACTGACTGGGTAAATGCATCATTGCTTAGATCATTTTGATTGGGCCCTGATTCAAGGACCTGTTATAGATTTATTTTTCTTTTACTTAGAATTTTTTCACATACGACTTTAATAGTCTATATTTTCATCCAGGGTTTTTTCTTTTATTTGGACTTTTCTGATATCTTTTTCATTTCTCTTACCAATTGATTCATATACCTCATACCTCAGCCATGCATCCTTAAGTGATCCTGTATTTGTCAATCACCCTCTTAACGGGGGAATGTAAAAAATATCATTATTTAAATTGCAAAGTTTAAATTCCTTTTGAGAAGAATTTTAGGTAAAGAAGATGCTACCTCTCTTAATCCAGAAACTGAACTGTTGGAGAAGCCACCATGAAGAAGCCTCCAAACCAGCCAGCTGCACAAAAATTGAACTTTGGGTGTGGTTGATTGAACATTTATTTGTATGTATACTTTCATGCCAAAGGGGACTGCCCCCTAACTGGCTTTTTGTCAATGCTTTAAGCAATTATTGGTTTTGTTCTTTTTTCTCTTATCCTCAAATTATTGTAATCTTTAAGTTGATTATGTTTTTGTGATCCTTTTTGGGGAAACTTGTCTCCCCAACAACAAACAAATGGGGGAATGTAAAAATAGACTCGAACTCTGGACTTCAATCTCCAGAAGCCCTTGCTCCATTTCCCCAGAATGCTTTGAATTCTCACATGGTCCAAGATGGGGAAGGGATTTAAGCTGATTGCAAAGGCTTTTGTGTCTCTTTTTGGACTTCCATTTTGGAGCAGAGGCGTCTCTTCCATGATGTGAGATTATCTTGTCTAGGCCTCTCTGGCCTAGGCACGTGTTTCTTATCCTGTATTTTCTTTAATCCTTAATCTTCAATAAACCTCTAAAAAATATAATACTCCTTACAGAGAGAAACTAATGTCTACCTGCCTCAGTCTCCCCTAAATTTTAATCTTTATAACATGCAGACCTTAGATCTAATTGCCTGCCATCTCAGGGAGAATGGAGGGAAGGGAAGGAAGGAAACAATTTGGATCTGGTATTTTTGGATAAGGTATATTGAAAATTGTTTTTATGTGTAATTGGGAAAATAAAATATATTTTTAAAAAGAAATATGTCTTGTTGAGATCACACAGGTATTAAGTGGTAAAGATGTAATTTGAATCCAATTCCTGGGAATAAATATCCAGTGTTTTCCAACACAACATGCATCTCTAGATCAATCTGGCATTTCTGTTCAATTTAATTGAATAAACATTTCCTTAGATTCAATTTCGTACAATTTATTGTGTGAGGAGTTGGGAATATAAAGATGAAACTAAGCAGTCCCTGACTTCCAGAGGTAATTTGTGATAAACTGTGTTTTGTTTTGTTTTTTGGAACTTTGATTGCTTAACTAAGAGTCTCAATTTCATGTCTCTAACTAGCAGTTAAATCTCTTGTTCCCCAGATATCTACCACTATAATAGAAAACAGCCCCAGGCTACTGTAAACCAAAATTAAGAAGTAGCATGGTGTATATCTTTATTTTAGAGGAAGACATCAGAGTCAAGGCATAGCTTATTTCATATTTAAAATGTGACAACCCTCCTTGAAGAAAGACATCTCACATCTGATTACATTTGCATTGTCTTCTCTCTTGGCCCTAATTGACTCAGTTACTGTTAGTTCAATTTGCATTTTTATGCTTAAGGGCAACAGTTCAAGACAAAGAAAGCTCTAGAAGGAGTAGAGTGATGAGGGTTTGAGATTTGACTTTGTCATTCCTCTGGTTATGTAACTTTATAAAAGTCTAAAGGTCTCTAAGCCTTGGCATCCTTACCTGTAAAATTGGAAGCTGAAGCACAAACCTTCAATGAAGAGGTAAATATGAGTGATCATTATTCACATGACATAGTCAGGTTATATAACACCTTGGAGTAATTATGCTGATTGGTGTTATAAGTATCTCTCATTTCACAAAATGCCTTTGACTTTCTGTCATTCAAGTTGGCCAGAGATGCAGCATTGTAGAAATAACAGTGTGTGGGGTTCACATATTGAACCCAATATGTGATGAACTTGATGTCCAGAAGACCTGTGTTCAAATTCAACCTTGGACACTTATTAGTTGTATGACCCCAAGCTAGTCACTTAACACCTGCCTGCCACATTTTCCTTACTTGTAAAAACAGGGATAATGTCACCTACCTCCCAGGGTTGTTATAAAGATTAAAAGAAAATTGTGAAGCTTTTAGTACAGCAAGTATAGTGCCTAGCACAGAATGTGTGCTTACTAAATGTTTATTTTCTTTTTTCCTATTACCTCAGAAGAGAGACAGATAGACAGACAGAGAGAGAGAGAGAGAGAGAGAGAGAGAGAGAGAGAGAGAGAGAGTTAGAAGGGACTTCAAAGATTATCTAGTGTAATGGCTTTCTTCCAAACCCTTACCTTCTGTGTTAGAATCAATATTGTATATTGGCTCCAAGGCAGAAGAATGGTAAGGGCAAAGCAATGGGGCTTAAGTGACTTGCCCAAGGTCACACAGCTAGAAAACTGTCTAAGACCAGATTTGAACCAAGGACCTCCCATCTCTAGGCCTGGCTCTGGATCCACTAAGCCACCCAGCTGCCCCCTTGCCTAATGGCTTTAAAGAGGAGGCAGCTTGAGTCTCAAAAAGTTAATCTACACATCTAGGGTCACATAAACTCAGGAGTTAGGTAGGCAGCAGGTGGTCCTGCCCAAAGTAGAATAATGATTTTAGAAAAATGAAAGAGGAGGCTCAAAGATAATCTTAGGTGTTGAAATCAACTGATAGTATACATGGGAGTGCAACTGACAGAAAAAGTGAAGTTACAAGGAAGAACCAGATTTGGGGAAAAGGTAGTAAGTTGATTCAGTTTGGGACATTGAGTTGTAGAGTATAGTTTATATTTCTAAATGCCAATTAAAGGCAAAAAAAAACCTTAAGGATACCAGAGATCGATTTAATTCAGATGGTTTAAGAGTACTGCTGAGAAACTGCTGATATAAGATAATTAATTATTTGTTCAATAACCATATGCTTTCCACAATAAAAGCTGATTGTAGGACTTTCTGGTGGACAGAAAAAGGGAAAAGATTTTTTATTTTTACAATTTTTTCATCATTGGCAAGAAAATGTTTTTTTTTTCATCAGTTGACAATGTAGACAGAACACCTCTTGCACTCTAACCAGAGGCCTAAACCCAATTTAATAGCAATAGATTGTCAGGAAAGATCCCACAGTAGAGTCAAACTATCATTCTATGGAAGAGGGGGAGCAGGAGAGGGTCAAGTCCTTATAGCAAGAGATCTTAAAGGACCATATCATGACTCAGTCACTATTTCACAGAGGAGGAAACAATACATTCTAAATGTTACTTGATTTTTCTCACAACTGCATTATCTCTCCTCAGACTATTTACTTCTGGCTTTGACCTCTTGTTTTTCAAAGGATTTTGAATTCCTAGAAGGAAAGTTATTCATCCCTTTGTGAAATTATTTATAGAATTTTTATATTAAATAGTTTCTTGTGGTTGCTCCTGACCTTTTGGATGATTTATTTGCTGAAACTACAGGCTGTCCATAGAAAAAAATGCCAAAAGGAGGATGAGAAGCAAAACTCCTCTTACACTGTAAATAATTTTGTAGAAGAGACCAGTCTTTTATAAATGACCTGTTGTCAAACAATCTTGAAAAAATAATGGCATTTCTATATCTATAACTAATTCTATACACTATACACAGCTGAAGAGGCAAAATTGCTTGACTAAGTACTAACACTGGGATAGAGACTATCTTTGACTCTAATTTCAGCACTACTAGTGCAGTCCACCCGGTGGACCCTGGTAAAAAAAACAAAAAACTATTGCTTCTGTCCTCATCATGAAATCTTTTTTATTGGTTCCCATTTGTTAAATTGGAATAATGGACTTCTACTTTTTCTTGAGAATGGTTATTAAGGGAAATTATGAAATGATTGCAAAGCACTTGGCTCTAGCTCTGATCTATAAAAAGTTTTAACATTTAAATTAACAAGATATGTTGTTGATGGCATATCCACAGCAGGGCAATGCAGCTTTTGAGTCTTTCACTCAGTATGGCCAATACCATAGCTCTCCTCTCTGCATGAAAGTTTTCAACAAAACATTTTGATTGAAGAAAGGAATTTATAGTACCAGCAGCCAGGTCTGGAAAAAATAATTTCCTTCTTAAATGGAATTTCCCCACTGTTCGATCAGAGAATTTGGCAGAGTAGAAATGGTTGCTCCTTTCTCCAACATGCAATTTTTTAAGATTAGAAGGGCTGCTTTCACTTTCCTGAGGGAAGAAGATAAAATTATGTGTATGCGTAGAATTCTAGAGCCAGAAGGTACTGAAATGTCATTGATGTCATCTAGTCCTTGCTATGTGTCCAGAACATCAGATTTCCAAGGGTCTAAATATTGGTAACTTGGGACATTGGAAAACCAATTTAGTGTCTTTTCCTTGTATGTTTTTATTATTTTTATGTCTTAGATATTTCATTGTCAATAGTGAGCACTCTGAGTTCTTTTATGACAAAAGATGTAAAAATCAAGATCCAGAAAGACTGGGTCATTTGATGAAGGTTCATGACTGGTTAGTTAGTAGTAGAGCCATGTTGCCCAATAGACAGAATGAAAATTGGGCTTAGATTCTATAAAAACTAAAGGGCCTATACTTTTAAACTAGGTCTTAAATTAGATGATAAAAGTTCTAATAAAGACATTTTCAGCATGTATAGGAACAACAAAACATTGATAGATATCCCTAAAATGTATTCACCAAATTGCCTATAAAACAGAAGTTTCTAGATCCTATAAACTTTAATCCAGCACTTGTTCTCAAAGTAGAGTCTAGGGACCTTGGAATAAAGTGCTCACTCCATGCTAATAATTGAGGTTTTAGTGGGTAAGTGGTATGAATTAGTTTAGAGATGTCAAATTCATGACCCACTAGCCACAAGGGACCAGCAGTAATCCAAAGTGGGACACAGATAAGATTAAAATATAATGGGAAAAGGGGACAGCTGGGTAGCTCAGTGGATTGAGAACCAGGCCTAGAGATGAAAGGTCCTAGGTTCAAATCTGGCCTCAGACACTTCCTAACTGTGTGACCCTGGGCAAGTCATTTAACCCCCGTTGCCTAGCCCTTATCACTCTTCTGCCTTGGAGTCAGTATTGACTCCAAAATGGAAGTTAAGGGTTTATATATATATATATATATATATATATATATATATATATGTGTGTGTGTGTGTGTGTGTGTGTGTGTGTGTGTGTGTGTGTGTGTGTATACATACATATATAAATATATATATATATAATGGGAAATGTTTAAAAATATAATTCCATAGAGATAGCATTGATTTTGTGGGTTTTTAAGTTAATGTGTGGCAAGAAAGAATCTGTTCCTGTTTGAGAATACCACCAATTTAGTTGACTTAGAGTCTTCAGGAAATCATGTAACCAATCACACAGTTTATAGCATATATTATACCATCACAGACCCATCAGCACCAGGGTACCTGCTAGGAAACAAGAGAGGAGCTGCAGCAGTTATGTGTTGCCCATGAGAATACCTGTGGCTAACATTGGATATGGCAACTTTGTTTATCCATTGTTCTAATAAAACAAAATATTGCCAGTTTTTTTATAGTTCTTTCTCTAATTTGTAAAAATATGAATCAAATTACTCAATTATGAATACAGTTTTGAGAGATATAGACTCATTCCAGCTAGCTTGGAACCACCTTGTATCCCAGAGTGTAACAACAAGAAGATGGTATCCAGGGAGACTGAAGAGTTGATATGGCTTCTTCTTCTTCTTTTCTTTGTATTATTTGATTGTTTGGAATATTAAATATTTCATTATCCAACATGAATAGTCTGAGTTGTTCCTTTTTGACAAACCCTAATAGAACCTGACTGGAGGAGACCAGCTACTGAGATTTGGGAAGAGTGAAACATATAGAAAAAGCATAGGTAGGATCATGTGACATTCATTCAGTAGAAGTTAGCCCAGGTTTTCTCAAGGAAGCCTAAGGAAGTTGTCAAGAAGGAAAATTCTAACACAAACACAATTTTTCAAGTGAGGAAGGAAATGGGGGAAGATACTGTTTAAAATAAGTGATAAAATTGCTCAGTGAAATATAGAAAGAAGGGGTGAGGGATTGCTAAACACCTACTAATGTACCAAGCATTATGCTAAGCATTTTGCAAATATTATATCATTTGAATTGTATCACAACCCTGAGAGGTAGCTGCTCTTATTATTCCAGTTTTACAGTTAAAGAAACTGAGGCAGACACAAAGGTTAAGTGATTTTCCCAGGATCACACAGCTAGTAAGGGGTTGGGGGTAGATTTGACTCAGATATTCCTGACTCCAATCCCAGCACTTTATCTGTTCTGACTCAAATGAAGGAACACATAAAATAAATAAGATTTTTTAAAGTGTCTGGATGAAGGAAGCATAGAAGGTAATAAAAGATTTTTTTTTAAATTATGGTCCTATAAGACAAGTGACAAGTGTGTTAGATTCTAGATGACACAATATTTTTTGGTAAAGAAAAAAATAACAAAAAAATTCTAAGGCTTTATTATATACCAAGGGAAGATGGAAGAAGAGATAGGATAGATTCTAAGGACAAAGAGTATATAGTATATAGCAGAAAGTGGAAATAAAATTGAACTATTCCATTTGGTTTAATAATAGCAACACCTAGCAACTGCAAAGCACTTTAAAGTATGCAAAGGACTTTACACATGCTATTTCATTTGTTCTTCACAATAAATCTATGAAGTAGGTACTATTATTTTCCCCCTTTTAAAAATGAGGAAAACAAGACTGAGAGAGACTAAATGACCTATCTATGGTTACACAACTAATAAACATTTGATGTTGGGTTGGAATTCAGGTGTTCTTGACTCCACGTCCAATATTACATCTAATATACCAAATGCTTTTGTTTCCTATACCAGATTCCTTTGGACTAAAACTAAACTTTTAAAAATGTTTAACCAACATAAGTATATGAGCTAAAATACTGATCTGGCCAAAATGAGCTTAGGGCTACTGGTGCACCTGCAGCAGCAGAGTACAATGAAATAAGAGGCAGATGGGATTGTGAAGAACAGGAAAGGTCTTAAAAGATAGGAAAAGGGCAAATGTTTGGACTCAAAAATTAATAAAGGAAGGAGTTAATCTTCAAACTACAAGTCCTACTTTCTATTATAGAACACAATAGTAAGTGGATGAATTATAAGATTTAGTAAGGAAAGAAGTGATCAATGGCAAGATAGCTGATAAACCACCATGTTACCCTTATGGACAAAATGTAAATAGTGGGTTAGATAATAATATTATTACGTACATTCCAAAGGGGTTGAATGAACATATTGAAAGTATATTAATTAATATTTTACTGTCCATTTGGATATTGGAATAGTCAAGGAAATTATCTTTGTGATTTAGATAAATGTTTTTATTGGTGATTTTGGCATCATTAACAAATTCACATATGCCATGAAAACGTTGCAGGATAGTTACCATATTTTATAACTGTGAGGTATCAAAAGATTCTGAAAAAGATTGGACAGCAGACCAAATCTAATAAGATGATATTTAATCAGGACAAACATAAGGAACTTGAGCTAGGCTCAAAGGCTCTTTTGTGCAAGTACAATAGAGAGGAGAAATGGTTAGATTAATAATTATTCCCTTAAAATATTCTGTTTCAATGGATTATAATGAATTCATATGGCAACCAAAGACACTAATATAATATTAGGCTATTTTGAAACACATGGGGTCAAAAATCAAGGTGATGATAGAAGCTGTAGGGGGGGCAGAAAAAGGCTCTTGGAAGGGAAAAACTTTGTACATTAAAGAAATCTTAAAGTAGAATTGACAGCCTTATGTGTATTCCTTAGTATTAAATGTCATAAAATGATTGAATGTTCATCTGATTGCAAATGTCAGAAACAGGATTCTTATTTAGCTATACACATATACACATATATTTATGCATGTATATGTGTGTGCATCTCCCAAATAAACTCCCATTGTTACAAAGGAAAACAAAGTTGAATGATATAACAACATATATACTGATCTATATTCACAGTACACTATATCTCTAATGAGATGAAGGAAGAATATGTCACCATCTGTCCTCTGGGCCCAATATTAACATTATTTACTTTGATCTGAGATGAGTAATCTTACTGTATTATTCAATTTACAATATTGCTGTCATAATGTACATTGTTCTCCTGATTCCCCTTTCTTCTTGGCATTAATTCAGAAAAATCTTGCCACTTTTATGAATTCCTCACTTTTGTCATTTCTTAGTGAACAATAATATTCCCATACCACAATTTCTCCAACCATTGTTCAGTTCATTGGGTGCTCACTGTGTTTCCAGTTTTGCTGCCACAAAAATGTGCTTCAACAAACATTTGAGATATATATATATATATATATATATATATATATATATATATATATGACCTTTTCTTTAAAACCTTTCTCCTGTTTGGAATATATCGCAGTAGCGGGATTGCTGAGTCAAAGTGTAGTGAATTTTCTTCTAAATTCCAAGCTTCTTTCTATGATTGTTGGATCAATTCATAACTCCACTCAAGGAACATTAATGTTACTATTCAACCCCATTGAAAATGGACTCTTCCATCTTTGATTTCTTTGTTGTCTAGACTCAATTGTAGTAAACATGAATCAAAGCATATGTATGATCTGATAACTTTTTGTACATAGTTCCAAATTTCTTTCTAAAATGACTAGTTCAATTTGTAGCTCCACTAACAGCACACTGCATACCTATTTTACCCTAGCCCCTCCAATATTTCTCATTTTGTCATCTTTACCATTATTATGGGTGTAATGTGGTACTTCAGAAATATTATAATTTGAATGCCTCTTATTCTTAATGATTTAGAACAAGCATCTGGCCTTCAGCCTACTTTTTGTCCTGGCAAGATATGAATTTTATTTTTTATATTTTTAAACAAAGTGTTGTTGTATTTTTAAAATGTAAAAACCACTTTTAACTCTCCCATACAAAAATAGGTAACTAGTCTTCTGGCAAAAGCTTAGCAATTTTTTATTTAGAATACCTTCTTTCATGTGATGGTTTACAGCTTGGATTTCTTATTTTTAAAACTCCATACATCCTTTGACCATTTTTTTATTACAGAATGATTCTTGGTCTTCTAAGTCTGAATTGATTTCATATATACATATATATCCTGGATGAGACTTTTATTTGAGAATATATAGCAAAAATTTCCCCCAAGTTTCCCTTCTAATTTTTGTTATTTTGTATTTGTTTGTAGAAAACTTTTAATAAGTTTCATATAATCAAAAATTTCCCCAAAACCAGGACTAAGATATATATTAAGAGTGCTGAGGGGGTAGGAAAAGATCTCATAGCTGGAGAAAAAAGAATGTTTTGTACACATTGTCTATTTTAATTATTTTACAGGATTCTAAGTAATTTAAATAGCAAACAAGTCTTATGTCTAGCCTTCCAAAATACTAAGCAATGCTAGGATTTTTTTTTGTCATTTTCCATGTATCAGTACTATCCTTCTATGTTTTTCCTCTCCAAATTTCCATCCCCACAAAATTTTGGGCCTGCAAAAGATAGAAATCCAAATGAATTTATAAGCTGTTTCTTTAGGAATAATTTATTGACAAATAGCAGCTACATGATGGAGCCCCATGTGTTTAAGAGATAATCATCATTATTTCATTTATAAGAAAAGAATTATTTTAGTCATTCAATGGCAATTTATGCATTGCATTTTCATACTAACTATGCCTTTTTTTTTGGTGTCTGCCAACCTAGCAAACATAGATAACTTGTTGTTTTTTTTTCTTTCTGAACACAGATGTCACTTGTACTATTTGTCAAATATTGCCAGTGTTTAGAAAAATCTTCAAAAATATTCTAATTTTTCTTGCCTGATGTGCTAAATTCCACTTATTTTTTAAATGAACTGTCATTGTGAAATTGTAATAATGGCATTTTATAGTGTTTCTTTTATGATTAATGATTGTAAGGTTTGTGTGTGTGTGTGTGTGTGTGTGTGTGTGTGTGTGTGTGTGTGTATACCTGAAACCCAAATCCTTGAACAGAAGGAATATAGGAGTGGAGTAGTCTGTCAAAATTCTCCATATCCAAAGTCCTATGGAAGTCTATGTTAATAATCCTCCTCTTCCACCTTCCCATTCACCCACCCAACCTTCCACCTCTACCTCTTCCATTATTTAACATTTCCAAGTCTGACATACCTGACCCCCCTTTCCTTTGTCACTTTTATCCTTTCAGCATTAAATCTTACAATTAGTTTCATCTTTATGGACTTCAATTTCTTTTTTCCATAAAAGGAGATTAGACTAGATGATACCTAAGGTCCCTTCCAGCTATAAACACTTCATGATCCTATGATGTGCAGAGCACTGAACTTCCTTTTGGAAAATACACCAAAATTATATGTCACTGATGTATGTCATTCATAGAGCATGGAATAAAAAAGAAAATAGAAAATAGTCAAAATTATAATGTAGTAAAATATATAATTACTTAGAAAGGCAAAAAATTATTATGATTAAAATTCCTTAGATACTGTACATTAATTTATAGTTATTTATTAGTAAAAGTGTGTGTTGAGAGAGAGAGAGAGAGAGAGAGAGAGAGAGAGAGAGAGAGAGAGAAAAGAGAGAAAGAGAGAGAGTGAGAGAGTGAGAGAGAGAGGGAGAGAGAGAGAGAGAAAGTGAGAGAGAGGGAGAGAGAGAGAGAAAGGAAGGATATCTTAGCTATGGAAAAGAGTACCAGAAAATTCAACGTGTGCTCAGGAGACAAATAATAAAGTAAAAGATAAAATGGCATGAGACTGTGTAAGTACTTAAATATTGAGTAAAGAATCCTGGTAGTACAGAAATTTCTTTTTGTACCAGTTTGTAGGGGGACTGAAGCATTAGTAAATTGGGGACATGTACAATTGAGTGTATTTTTCATCTGCCCCAAAACAATATGTAAACAGAAAAATAAAAAATGATGATCCACATTCATAGATATTCCTAAAGAGAAATAAGCTACATTATAATTGGCTAAATAATACTCAGTGTATATGAGGAAGAAAAATTTGGTTATTTCAATCTGAAGTGATTGATGCCTTTAAATATTTGAAAACCTGTCATGAAATAAAGAGACCAGACATTCCATATTGCTGCCAAAGTCAAAATTAGAACCTAAGGATGGAGCTTATAAGGAGCTGCTTTTCAAATCAACATAAGAATTTCTTCACTCTCAGACCTATCTAACATGGGAATGACATTATCCTGGCAGCCACTAAACTCCTCAGAATTTGACATAGTTAAAACTTAACTTAATGAAAAATGTAGGAAACTAACTTTCTATCCTATATACAAGTTTGAAATTATTAATTTGATCATATGGAGGATTTAAAGACAATGTTACCAATCTCCATGTAGGTTGAAAGTAAGTGGAACAATCTACCCTGAACTGAACTTGAAGTTGGCCTGGTTTTTCTCCTAGTAGATATAAGGGACAATGTCCTATGGGAAGTTTTTTCTAATTACATTATTATTAATGACCTAAAGACCTAGAGGTCATTTAGTCAAACCCTTCTACTTCATACATTAGGGAAAAAAATCCAAGACATATTAAAATATTTGTCCAAATAAATGAAAGTTTTTAATCATCATAAACAGAGATTTTGAAAGAGTCTTTACATTTTTTCAGGCTTGACTACTTCAGATTTTAGAGGATCATTTTATTCATGGTGTAAGTACATAGATGTGTACCAGTGTTATAGAAACAAAAATTTCTGATCATAAAAGAAAAGAGGGTGGAATTGGTTCACATATAACAGATTTCCTATTGGGTTTTTATAAAATATTGACAATGAACTGATTCTTTTCCTTGATGTTCACAAGTGAATGAATAAAATGCCTTTATCATTAAAAAATTATTTCCCCAAAGTCACATAGATATTAATCATTAGAAATAAGACTTGAACCTAGATCTTCAAATTCAATTCTTTTATTTACTATGTTGCTTATTATAGTAGTCCACCCCTAGCTATGGGCAAGGGAAACAGTATGTACAGATTGTCTTAGAAGAGAGCATGCTCAGTCTTGTGCTTGGCTGGGAAAACCTCTGACCCTTGACCCCAGCTTCCCCCAGGTTAGGCGGGAAAACAGGTTTATTTGTGTTCACCTGGCTAAGAGAAACCACACCTATACCTTGTCATTAACCAATGATAATCATCCCTATGTAGGGTGTATATTTGCATATCAAAGACATTAAAAGTAGCCACAGCAATCTCGGCCCTCTCTCTTCCCTCTCTTCCTCTTGGATCTCAGCTCCCACTGATGTCTGTCCTTGCTGGAGCTTGGCCATCTTAATTTCGTTCCTTCTCTATCTCTCTCACCTGGGACCTGGCCTTCGGCCAGGCACTTTTTTTTTCTCTATCATCTCTCCAACCTGTGTGGTATTAAGTTTGGATCTTTGGATGGGTACAAGCCTTCTGAGTAGTCCACTGATCGGAGTTTTGCTGTGGCTCATTGATAATTAATAAGGCCTGCATTTCTGACTCATTCCTGCCACCTCATATCTCTAATTTGGCTCCGCCACCCCCCTCGCGGTATCCAAAACTTCTATCCTTCCTCTATCTTCCTACCTTAAAGCTTCTCTCGCCTCAGGAAGCTTTACTTATTGACTTCCATATTTGAGTAGGACTCTTGGCACAACTCTAGCTCCAGCACCAATTTCAATTCATGCTGCAACCTTTGGCCTTTTGACTGACCTCTCAGACTCCTAGTTTATCTCTTCTTCACTTGTCAAAAGTACACTTTCTTTGATGAGATCGATCTCTGAGCAACCACCTTGAACTATATAATTTAGTTATTACTCTCAACAGACCTTTCCCCATCTACCAGCACTCTAGACTCATTCTTCATGTATTAATGTACTCTCAACCAACCATTTTACTCTTTGTACCCCAATGGTTTTGTACTCCCAACTACTAAAGTACATATTTCTTTCCCTAGCCCAGGTTCTCATTTTATTATTCCTATCTTCTCCACCATACTTCCCCAATGGCCCATTCTAGATTTGTCTGAAAATTCTGCTGTGCCCTATATAATGACTGTGCCATAATTAACAAACTTCTTTATATCTTAAACATTTTTATTTCTCACTCCTTTCATCTGTAACTCACTGAGACCTGATTCCCTATTTCCTATTGACTACATTGTTTTCATGGTCACTCTTTCTAGAAGTGTCTATACTTTCTCTCATACCTTCCATCACACTAAGGAGTACCTGGATACACTTTTGTACCTCTATCTAATTCTTGACTTTCCCTCTACCACCATTCCTCAATGACCTATCTTACATTGTGGTTGATACATCCAAATCTATGACCTTGGCCAGATGCTGTTGTCTATCATCTGCTGGTCTTCATCCCTCTAGAGTCATTTTTCCTTTTGTCAAGAAATTCAGTGTCTGGGCCACTGTTTTTTCAACTCCATACTCTGCCTTCAGACTCAGTATCTTAACAAATATGTTGAAAATCTTTAAATCCTAACTTCCCAATTCCACAATATATTCATTTCCAATGACCTCCTCCTCCATACTATTTCAACTACACAAAAAGATTGTCATACTTTACCATCATTTATGTGTTCCATATCCATATTCCTGAAATCTAAAATTACTTTATCTTTTCAAAATTTTATCATTCCATCTTTTTCTGTTTTGTAGCTGTTAATTGTTCACTAGACAGTCTCTTCTTTCCCAATATTAATCTTTTGGTGAAATAGTTCTACTATATATTATACACTCTACCTTTGTGAATGTTAAAAACTGTAAAAAATGCCAAACTCTAAAGGTTTTGGCCAAAACTGTAAGGATAATTTTTAGTGTTTTGACCTAAAATCTAAAATAAGTAGTTGCCATGGGAAATTCCCAAAATATGAGTATACCCAAGTCAGCTGGGATTTATGGAGATTGTAATTAATATAAATGAAGTAATTAAGGGAAGATGAGAGAGAAAGAGAGAGAAAGAAAGAGAGAGAGAGAGAGAGAAAGAAAGAAAGAGAGAGAGAGAGAGAGAGAGAGAGAGAGAGAGAGAGAGAGAGAGAGATTTTCCTTTCCCCACTTCCGAAAACCTTACCATCTGTTTTAGTACAAATTCTAAATCAAAAGAGAAGAAAGCAATCAGGATTAAGTGATTTACTTAGGGTCACATAGCTGGGACAGATTTGAACCCAGGTCTTCCCAAGTCCATGCTATCCACTGTGTATCTGCTTCTTCTTGAATGTTTTTCAAAATATTTAGAACTATAATATTTAGAAGTGAAAACTGCCATATCAATCACCTATTTATGTAATTAGAAATCTTGTAACTTTGAATTACATTACCCAAGAGCCCACTCACTTCCTATTGTTATGTGCTAACATAGACAGAAGATGAATTGGGTGGAATTCTGTGTTTAGCTCTCTTTCCTTCCTGTGTTGTCATTTTGATGCAGTGGGCCCTTTTGAGCAGGTAGATTATTAACTTAGTCACAATATTCTATTTTGTCAGATAATAAACTTTAAAAATATAATACTTGAAGTATTGGATATTAATTTAACTCTTACATATTACAACCCATTCATTCTATAAGTGCAGAATTAACATGTTTAAAAATGAAAATATTTGCCCGTAGTCACAAAAGTTAAAAATAGAACTAGAATTTTAATCTAGATTTTCTTTTTACCCCCAAATTCACTGCTCTTTGGGGAAAAAAAGAATTCTGGCTCTTTGCAAGGTAATTAGATGTCAACATTCTACTTTTCCTTTAATTATACCTTAATGTTTCCAATATTATCTCCACGAGAAGGAAATAGTTCCAAAATACCTCTATAATATCATGAAATCACTTTACCTTACTTTTCTTTTATTAATACTAAACTATAGAGAAAAGGTAGTAGAATAAATGAATCAACACGAGAAATGAATTTTGGGGAATTTAGTTTCTTTTTTTTAACAGTACAATTTTTTTCATCACAAGACATAACCATATACACAATACATAATTACCACCATTTTAGAATATAAGTATGTACATTATATTATATTATATATGTATATATATATATATATATTCCTATCAGATCTCAGAAAAGAAACAAGAAAATATTTTTGGTGATTAGAAGAATTCATCAGGGTAAAAGGCTCCCCTTTTTAGGCATAGTTTTCAGGTTTCTGCTGAATCAAACAATTCTAGCTTTGGGAACAAATTCTCATGAAAGGACCATAGAGTACAGTCACAGTTCTCTCTTTGAGAAAGTGCTAAGAGAAATTCAGCCAAATGTATTCCTTTTACTCCAATTATTTTTCCTGTCAGGCTGCATTATACATACTAAATGACTAAAAAGGGGGTAAGAACGACTATTCAAGTTTGGGGCCAAGTTTTGCTCAGAGATACATCCCCAAATGGCACTTGATTGTCAGAAATTGCCCTTTGAAATTTTCCAAAATTTCTTTTTAGTTTTTACTATATACCAATAGATTAAGAGGACAGTGATTATACTTCTGATTTCATTAGGCTACGAAATTCCCTGGGGAAGAAACTCCCTTGACCAGTTGTGGTTGGCACCTTGTCTGCAGTGTATAAGAGCTGTCTAGAGCACTGAGCAGTTAAGTCTTTGCCCAGGATCACACAGATAGTATATGTCAGAAGTAGAATTTGAAACTAGACTTTCCAATTATCCACTGAAATATCAATATGTATTATAAATTTAAAAAAAATCTTTATGAAGGACTATTCAAGGCAAGGTCATAAGAAGGATCTTTGATGCCCAAGAATCACACTTCTCTACTGTCTGGGTCATTCTATTCATTTTATTCTTTTATCTATCTAGGTCACTGCTGCTTTATCGTACTGTACCTCTCTCCAAATCCTTAATCCCTTGTCACAAATCTATATGATAGAAGTGATCACTGGTAAAGTAGAAAAATTGTAACAAAAAAGTGTGTGTGGGTGAGCAACCTAAAGTTGGACAGTCTAATTCTGTCCTCAGATAGATACTTGTTTTGTTTTGCCAGAGTGGCACAGCAAAACATAATAGAATAGGAATTAATAAAAGAGGGCTTTTGACAATGTCATTGTCTGAGGGCATGTACTTGGCACAAATCTTGAACCTCCTGTTACACAGAAAAAAATTTCTAGGAGAGGAACTTTAAAACCAGGCAATATTTTTGATAAAGAGGTTTTATGCTCCATACTCTTCTTCTTATTATATCCCTAAACTTTGCATCTTTCTATGTGTTTTATGGGATCAAATGTAGACCTAGTAAGTGCCATAAGAGTCCCTAAGCATCCTTCGCACAAGATGGGAAGATGTCTTCTATCTAGTATAAGATGACCTCAGTGCCAGTCAGGGTATTAGCATGAGGATACCTCATGTGCACTTCACAGAATCCTATTTCATGCTTAGAATCCCAGTTTTTATTTACTCCCTGGAGTAAAAATTGCAACAGGGAGCCTACAGCACAAACAGATGAATTAATTGTTCCAGGAAATAAATAAGATTACCTTGATATTTATAAATATTATGTATAATATGCTTCAGAAAGGAACATACTTCTTTATTACTCAGTATTATGTACTCAAGCTACTGTGTATATACATATTCGTATATGAATATTCACATGTTTTCACATATATGTATGTATACACATATCCATTGAGGATTGCAGTTGGTATATTTAAGTATATCACAGTATAGTCAATAAATATTAAAACTGGCTATATATCTGGCTATAAAAGCACAAATGTTCTTAGATAATTCAATGAAATATAAGATAAAAATTCCTTAATTTTCAGTTAGAGATGTGTCCAGGGACACAGTCCAAAGAATTTAGGAAATATTCTGCAGTTATAAGATAGAGACAAGCTAATACAGTTGAGGTAAGTCTGAAAATATTGGTTTAACTTCTTAAGTGCCAAGTTTTGGTTTAGTGGACATAGCAAAGACACACGAGTATAAGAGCAAGCAGGCATATTCCCATGAGAATTAAAATACTTTCACAGATGTGAATATGTCAATGGAACTATGAGAATAATTATCCTTTTTAAACTCTGGATGGTTTTTTATCTTGTACCCACCTGGGGCAAAGCCTTAGTCTCAAATTCACCCATTGGCCCAGGCATATGTCAAAGCAATGAACAAGGAGGAGGAAAGTACCCTAGCTTGGTGGAGTAAAAGAGAATGCATTAATGAAGTATAATTCCCACTATAACTGTACTGTTTTGAAATTTTATCACTTTAGAGCTTAGAGAACAAATGGCAAAATCACCATACATAGACTGCTAAAAGCCCTACCCCAACTACTCCTGGTGGTACCTGACCCAAGCCAAAGCACAATAAAACAAAACCATATCATTTCAATGCTCCACCTATGAATGACATTTCACCAGTGTATCCCACCATAAAAAAAAAGAACATCCGAGCTCTATTTACAGAAAATTTTCAGTCTATACTGATGATGGGCTCAATCCAGATACATTATAGGGCTGAACCCTCAGCATGAGCTAAACTTTTAAGGAAACGTTAGAAATGGACTCTTTTGAGTTAAGCAGGCACACCAGTACTCTAGCTATCTGAAAGAGATTGCATCACTTCCAAAAGTCCTAAGATAAATTCCAGAAAATATGGTAATGACTGGAGAAATGTTTTAAGTACTACAATGATTGCCAGCAGTATCATCTCTCCAAGTGAATGAATTACCTGCTTAAGTTATTTTTTAATTAGGCACACATGTCAAGAAGAACTAATAATGGGCCAGCCCATCCTTTATATATATATATATATATATATATATATATATATATAATATTTCAAGAAGAATTTCTGGTATATTCTAACCAACCAAAGTCTCTCTGACTCAAGTTCTCTTTTTGTACAGAGATGATGAAGGCAAGATTTTTCCCCAACATATTTTCTGAGGTGACTTAACAACTGTATAATTTATCAACTTAAATACCAAGAGAATACTAGCTAAAAGTATTAAACATCATCTTCAGATGCCAAGTACATTAAAATATATTAGAAACTTTATTTCTGGCATCCTAACATTTTATTTTTATCTTTTTAAATAGTAAAAGACTTTCACATTATACAGAAACATTATACACTTTAGGTGTAAATTCGGGCCATGCTTAAGCTGAAATTTTTGCCACAAAATCAAAGGAAATTCTTGTCCAGGAAGAGTAAAGAGAGATAGGGAGAACTTCACAGTGGCCATCCTTCTTCCTTCTTGAAACTGCCACTGTGCAAAGATCTGGATTTACAGTGTTCACTCTCAGTCTAAAGCAAATGCTTCTTGTTCTTCTTTTAAACTCAAGTACACAAACAATATCTCTGCATATAAGGCCATAGCAAATGGTGGTGAGCTTAGTCTAAGCCTTAGAAGATGGAAATCTGACTTTATCTTCCCTAGTGATAATTGTCAGATAGTCTGACCTCCTAGATTTAAAGAAGGTACCTTCCCACTTAGATTTTTTTTTTGTCCTCAAATCCTGCCTTAAACTTTGATATCAACTGAGCTTGACTGCCATAGCAGCTAACCCTTGCCATGGCTCCACAACATAAGAACTTTTAAAAGTCTTTCCAAAAATAAATTTTTTATGTTTCCAGGCTCAGACTGCTGTGGTAATCTGAGTTAATCCTAGATCATTGAACTCCTCTCTTCCTGGAGAACTATATGAAGACATTTCCACGACTAGTCATACAGGTTTATTTATCCCATCAACCTCCCTCATGTAGGGAGTGTCCTGAACTGTGTTTTGGACTCTACTGGTACTCTGTCTCTCCATCCTCCTAAATGGGAAACAAAAGTCCCTGAAACATCTTTTGAAGTTTTCATCCAAGAAAGCATAGAGAATGGGGTTTAGGCTGCTGTTGGTATACCCTAAAGCTATGCAGAAATAATAGCTAGAAAGGGCTGCTGTACTATGGGAGGTGTTCCCCAGGGCCTCAACCAGCACAAATATATGAATGGGGGTCCAACAGATTATAAAGACAGCCACCACCACCAGAACAAGTCTGGTGATTCGGCGGAGGTTACGATCTTTCTCCCGAGAACCAGAGAGTAGCCTCACACTCTTTAAGCGCAAGATCATCAAAGTATAGCAAACAATAATGATAAGAACTGGGATCACAAATGCAAAAACAAAGACACAGATTTTCATGAAGAGGTCCCACCAAGAATAGTCAGCATCTGGGAACTGCAAAGAGCATTCAATGGTATCTAAATCTGGAAGAAATAAGAGAAAAACAATAATAAAGAGGTTAGACCAAGCATCTCATACATTTTTATGGATACATGGTAGTGATCATTTAAAATGTGCTCAGCAGATTTTCTACTTGGATAATTGAGTTATACTAATATATTATCACACAGGGGCCAGTTAGATAGTCAGTAGGTTGAGAGCCAGGCCTAGCAATGGGAGGGCCTGGGTTCAGAAATGGCCTCAGACACTTCCTAGCTGTGTTCCCTGGGCAAGTCACTTAACTCCAATTGCGAGCCTGTACCACTTTTTTTTTGCCTTGGCACCAATATATAATATTGATTCTAAAATAATAGGTAAGGGTTTTGTGTGTGTGTATGTGTGTGTGTGTGTGTGTGTGTGTGTGTGTGTGTGTGTATTACACAAAGTAGGCCAACAAAGTATAAAGTCCACACCCCAATGAGGCATTTACCTTTCAGAGGAGACCAAGGGTACCAAGCAGCTAATTACACACTGGTCACATAAGGTACTTTAATTACAGTGTAAATCAATAAAAATATTAACAAACATTGTTCATTTCCTTGTAATGTATAAAACTCATGATTACTAAAATTCATTTTTCTTAGCTGACTTTCACAAGGAACTCAAGTAATATTTTTCTAATGGGAAATTGACTTTATTAAGTTCTTTTTCAAAAAAACAATTTTCAAACCACTGACAACATAAAATAAAATCCAGTTTGATTAAACAATAGAACTTTAAGTAAGCCATACAGTTTTGCAATGAGACACAAATATGAAAGACATTTGATTGAGCTACAAGATATCTGGAAATGAACCAAGATGAATGCAATCCATGGCTCAAAAGCTCATTTGCATGGAATACTCCTTATTAACAAATATGAATTACTCAATGCTCTTCAAATAAATAAGGAGAAATGTAAGTGAGAGCTTGAAGGAGAAGACAAGACCTTGATCTTCTGGTTTCCAGTAGTCAAAAAAAAATACACTGTTTCAACTTCTCTTTAGGGAGAGGTCACTGAAGGGGGGGGAAAGACTCTGGAAAGAAGCTGACTTTTAAGGTTTGAGCAATGGGTTATATCAATTAGAAAATAAATAAATTTCAGTAACTATGACTCCATTTCATATGTTTGGGCAATTGCGTAAAATGCAAACAAAATAATTTTGAATCAAAAAATATTTAGGAAATCATCTAAATAATAGTAGCAAAAGTTTATTTTTCCCCTTTTTAAAAATTCTAATATGTATAAGGGAGGGTATGGTCATTCTTTCTTCTTTTAAACTAGAAAATCACTTCCATTTCACTGCCTCCTTTTGGTTGAACAGATTTTTTTTCAACAGGGGAAGGAGCAGAAACCCAGATCTCTCTTTATTTAGATGGTATCCAGTGGCAAGTTTATTTGCTCATGCCTTTTCCTTTAGCATGTGAGAAAAGAGTTCAGATAATACAGAAAGGGATTCTCTTCTTATCACAGGAATTGTTAACACAAATATTATGGAATGAATTTTTTCCTGACATAAGAAAGTTCTATTCCTTAAGAAGCACAAGACTATTTCCTAAGATATTTTAAATACCTTCTACAACAAATAATATAGAAAAGAATAAAACATTCTATATTCATATTACTATTAGTCATCCTACAAATTGCAAAATATGTAATTATTGTGAATGCTAATAAGGATAAATTTTTCAGAGGTATTCCCTTTTGCTGGCTCAGAAGCAAGTCAAAGAGTAGTAGATGAAAAGTCAATCAAGTAAAAGGTCATTTTTAGCACCTGAAGAGAATTTGCACAAACTAATGCTATGAACATTTGATCATAATGAGAAGCTAACAGGAAGTCAAAACTTTGAGAGGAGTTTCTTAAACTTCTGGATCCAGCGTTTACTTGGACATTATTAATGCTGTACAAGAAAAATAACATCAGGGTTGTAAGGTGGGACAGTGGAGAGAGTGCCCAGGGTGGAGTTGGGAGGACCTGGTTTCAAATATATCCCGAGAAACTTCTTATCTGCCATAATCCAGGACAAATTAATTGGACCCCATTTGCTTAGCACTTCCAGTTCTGTCTTACAGTTGTTACTAAGACAGAAAGTAAGGATTTAAAAAAGAAAAAGAAAAATATTATTCATTTTTTCATCATCTTGTGGGGGAGGGACAGATCTAAACCTAAGATTTAGTTAATAAAGGGATCTCACAAAGAGGAAATTCCTTTCACTAACGCGGACTGCCAATTATTATACTTTACAGTGATTTTTGCCTAGGTTACTTACAAGGTAAGTGACTTTCTGCACACTCAAACAGCTAGTTATGTGTCAGAGGTAGGACTCAAATTCAAGGCTTCCTGATTCTGAGGTTATTCATCTCATTGCCTCTTTTGCCATTTTTGCCTTTACTAGAAATGCTTAATAAACATATTTAAAATATATTTGACAAAAACATATGATTTTGTGTCTTATCACCTTGTCACTATCTTGGATTTTATTAAGAAAGTAGCCTGTAGTAGTTAGGTGATACAATGGATAGAAAGCAATACCTAATGTCAGGAAAACTCACTAAAAAAACAACTAAACAACAATACACAAGAATGCAACCTGGTTAAGAGTAGAGGACCTATTTTTGACTTCTTTATTCTTTCAAAATTCCTCACTGGGGGGTCTTTCATATAGGAATTCCTGAATAATATTAATGGTAAAAACAATGATAGATTGTTTCTCAGGTCAAGAGTGGAAGAAGCTTTTAGCTCTATGTAAAGCAGAATACTAGCTTTATGAGCTTGCTTAATTATTTTAACTTTGAAATGTTATTTCCTCTGTGAAATATAATTAATAATAATTATATAGCTTTTGTCTATGAAACATCAATCAAAGTAAAGTTGGAAGTGGTCCATTACTGTTATAAATTTAAAGAAAAGAGAAATCCTTCAGTGAATTCCAAGAAGTACACTGGATAGAGAACCAGGTTTAGAGTCAGGAAGACTTATCTTTCTGAATTCAAATCTGTCCCTCAACATTGACTAGCTATGTAACTCTGTCCAAATAATTTAATCCTGTTTGCCTCAGTTTCCTCTTCTGTAAAATGAGATGGAGAAGGAATTGGAAAACCACTCCAGTATCTTTGCCAACAAAACCCCAAAATGTCATGAAGAGTTGCAAACAAAAATACATATACTTTCATATGAAAAGACTCATGAAAAATGGAAGAAAATTGAAAAATATCTAAATTATGAGAGGAAGTAGCTTTTTTTCTCTTAAAATCAAAGAACTTATTTTGTGTATTATTAGACATGCTTGTTTATATAAAAATAATGTTAAAAGTGTATAAAAGAAAAGTAATATAATTAAAATGAAAAATTGAGTTTAGGAAAAATATTTATAACAAACATGACAGATACAAATATCAAGAAAATTATTATATTTTATAAGGGCAACTCTCAGTCTGCAATGGATAAATGGTTAAAGGATATGAATAGATATTTTTCAAAAGAAGAAAGTCAAATTGTTCATAATAAATTCAAATTTTTCAATATAGTAATTTCAGAGGTACAAATAATGATAAGAAAAAAACTCAATGTAAATAAGGTTATAGAGAGATGGGTACACTTATTGCTTCCTGCTAGGATAGTAAACATACAACCTCTTTGAAGAATAGTACTCATAGTACTTAGTGAAAGCTTTAAAAAAATCAGCATATATTTTGAGCTATTAATTCCTTTGTTGGAAATATATATATATTGTGAGTAAAGCAATAACAAAAATAACTGATTGCTCAAAGATTTTTCATATTACTATCAGTTGTATTTAGAATGAAAAAGAACTGGTAACAACCTAATTTTCCAACAATAGAAGAGTGATTAAATAAATTGTAGTGCACTAATGTAATAGAAAACAAATCAAATTAATATAGTTAAGAATGAGAAAAGGAAATATAGAAATAATTTTATTAAATAATTCAAGGTAGAAATGTCAAATTAGAATAAATATGCACATTAATTATAACCACATAATGGGAAAAGTAAATAAAATGAATAGACAAATGATCCTGTTAGAAACATATTTCATGTATTAAAATTCATCTATTTCCATGTAAATAGTAGGAAAGGGAGTTTAATTAGTTGTATTTAAGTATATTAAATCATGAATCATTTATCATATCATTTTTCATAGGAGAAAACTAAAGGGATTACTATGAAAATTAAAACCAAAATAATCATTCATTTATCTGATTATTTTTGGTATAAATATTTTTAGCTAGATATTGTTGACATTCTACTTTAGCTTGTCTGCATTTTTCTTAATAATCTCTAGAAGGCGCTTCAGCTCCTTCTTTCATGATCTATTGTTTTGTCTTAAAATCTTATACTTCATGTCTAATATTGCCTTGCTAATTAATCACCAAGTTAAATTTCTCACCGTGTTCTTAGATTTTTTTTTACTCTATTTCCATTTATGTAAGAACATCTGGTGTAAAAACCCCTTTCAATGATTGCCTTGAATGTTGAGAAGTTAAAAGACTTGTTGAGGGTCACTAATTTCTTTTTTATCAGAGTTGGATAAAACTAAGCCTAACAGTCCTCTACTCACTATACCATACTGCCTCTGCTATTTGTTACCATGCTAAAAATACTTCAGTGCCATAAAAATCCTTCTGTGACTCATCATTACTGGCACATTTTCCCACCAATCCTCTTCAATAGTCAATAGTTATCAAATCTTGTCACGTCGGACTTCTCAAAAAAATTTCGTATCTGTTTCTTTCCACTCACATCACAACCACCCAGATCAGGCCTTCCCTTTTGAGACAATCCATTTCAATAGATGCTTAATCTACCTGTCCTCCTCAGGCCTCTTTTCTCTGATCTATCATCCACATAGTAGCCAAAGTAATATTCCTAAAGCATGAGTTTAATTAGGTCACCCCCTACTTAAAGGAGCTTCCTTATTTCCAAGACAGGTTATTAAATTCTTTTGTGTCATAAAGCTTTTTGGCAGTCTCATTGATGAAACTTAGAGACTCCTTCACTATTTTAATGTTTTAAAACACCAATTATGATAAAATGCAGTTAACAAGTTTTTTTATTCTGGTTCACAAACCACAGCTTAAGAAATCTTGGTCTAGGATAATTTCAAAGTCCTCTATTTGGCATTTATAGCCTTTCAGAATCAGACTCCATCCTATATTTCTAGGATGAGACACAGTTTCCTGGTATACAACAGGTTGCCACTTCTTGGAACCTCTAGCATTACTCAGAGTTCAATGGAAATGTTATTTGCTTCAAAAGATCCTTTCTGAGCCCCCCCCCCCCCAGTTGTTAGAAAGATTTTTTTTCTTCCACCAAGTCTTAATTTGTCTCAGAAACATCCAGTAGTTGCTTTTAAACCAAGCAGTCTAATGCCTCCTGTCTTGACAGTCCCTCAACACCTCAACATGACTATTGTGGAGATTGAATTTAGGTATTTCCTGATTGTAACAAAGAAGATATTGAGCTCTTCTTTTATTGTGAACATTAAATTGTAATCCTTTGCTTTTATTAATGAAGGTACTTAACTCTTCCTTTATTGGGAAGATTGAATTGTAATCCACAATCTATTTTTAGATTTTAATCCCCAAAAAGGTGGTAGCTCAGTATTTTAAGTAGATCTGCCCATTTTAACTACAAAAAGGTGTTAAGTAACTATAAAAGGTGAACTAACCAAAAAAGGTATTAAGTAACCAAAAAAAGGTATAATCTAACCAAAGAAGATGTGAACTAAAGAGTCCTAAACTAAAGGTGTGAACTAAACAGTCCTGGAGAGGAGCCTCTGCTGTGATTGGTAGACATGAAATTTAGGAGAGATGACACAAGAGAAAACAATCTTTAAAAGAGGCCCAGAGGCCAGAAGAAGAGATATTCAATTTGAGATTCAAGTTGGATGGAGGATTCTTTTGACTCGGAGTTGTACTGGAGGAACTGGACCCCCTGGAGGAATTTGTGCAGGCAATCTCAGACTGCTTTTCCATTTTAGATGGTCACCATTGGTGAGTGAAAGGCTGACTTAATGAGCCTGCCTTTCCGGGAGGTATAAACCTCTGAGAAAGGTCCATCATCTTGAGACTCTTTTCCCTGATTAGGGCCTTAGTATTTCTACCTGGCTCAGAGGAAGTTGGAATTTGCTATCTCTCTCATTCCTTAATATTTTCCCTCTATTGTAAATAAACTACCATAAATTCCATTTACTTTATTAATTCATTTGGGGATTTAGAAATTAAATCCCTGGCAACAACCTATAAAAATATTCAGAGTCCAACCACAAATAAATTTAACACTATCAAATCCTAAACCTTCTATTTTCCAAGCTAAACAGCTCTAGTTTTTAAAAAATCCAATTCCAGAAAATTAACTAGTCCTTTCATCTTCATGATGGCTTACCAGTATATTAATTTCCTTCCTAAAATATGTTGTCTAAAACTTTAACACAACGTTCCAGTTGTAATCTGGCCTTAAGAGAAAAAAGACAATGAAATCATCATCTTCCTGCTTCTGGATGCTGCACTTCTAAATGCAATCTCAGTGTTCATTACCAGTCTTAGTTTGGTGAGTTTCCTGGGTTCATGCAGATAGTAAGAGAGCCAGGATTTAAACCCAGACCTCCTGACTGCTTATTTGGTGCTTTTTCTACTGCATCATGTTGTCAATTACCAAAAATTTCTAACAGGCTTAATATTACCAATGCAATGTACAAAAATTATTTCCTATAAAATTCTCAAAAAGGAAATCTTTAATACCCACTACATTCTGAACTGCTATACAAAAGAAATGCATTTTCTCTGCTAATTTGGTTTCCAATAAATGCAATAAAACAATAATGATAGCCTCTGTCTTCATGTGTAAGTCTCCTCCTATCACTCAGCTGCTTATTCACACACTACATGAAATTTATAGGGGCAGTTTCTTACCTTGACTCAGACTTCATATTCTGCACAAAGACCTAAGACTTTAAAAAGACTCTTCTGAGTTTTTTTTTTCTCTCTGAGGACATAAGAAACAAATTCCAAATGTAGTCAAACATACAGAATGTCTTCTCTTTAAGAAAGAGTTAAGACATGAGTATGGGTGAGCACATCTGCAATCCACCCTTGATACTAAAGAGGCTGAGTCTGGTGGAGAGGACAAGCCAATCAGGTGTCCACACTAAGTTCAGCAGCAGTACAGTGAGCTCCCAGGTTCAGGGGACCAGCCAGGAGAGGTGAAAAGAAGAGAGGAGGGAGAAAAGGGGAGAGAAGAAGAAGGGGGAAAGAGAGAGTGAGAGCAAGAGAGAGAAAGATTACTTAGATATCTTCAAAAAGTTATTAATCATAACCTTCTTTGGCTATGATGGAAACTCAGTACATAGTTTTAAAGAGAAAAGCACAATGTGCTTTATTAAATTACTTTTACCATATAAGATATGTTATTATTTCAAGACATGTACCTGAGCCATGACCTTGAAAGTATTTTACAGCCATATGTAGTCAATTATCTGTGCCCACAGGTATTCATGAATTGTAGCACTTACACAATTGCTGCAGAGAGAAACATCATCTATAATTTTCAAAGTGATTGTTCTGCCAGCAAAAATGAAATTCTATTAAGAGCAGAGTTCTTTTCATAACTGTACCTTTTACCCTAGAGATGCAAAAACCTAGAAATAGAGTGAAAAGAATAATGATCCAGTTTGGCTAGGGACATAAGCTAATGACCTGAACCTGAAAAGTTTGTCTCTCTCTCACTTCTTAAAATTGATTACTAAGATTTTGAGAGGACTGGACCTTCACATGTATGAGGCTAAAAAAATGGTGCTGCTGAAGACAGGCTGACTTGTTACTAGGAGGGAAGGAAAAAGCCCCAATTTGCCTTATGAAGGTTTTAACATGTTGACTTCTTCCATGGTACCCAAAACATTCAGCAAGGCCTTGGAATAGGCACTCCAAATATATTTTTTTCTCCTATCTTCTATTTTTTTCTTACTGGGTCTATTTGATAGACACAATAATATCATTCTAAGAATTCACTTTTCTCTAGTTCTCTTCTAGGGCCTAAACTGTTTAAGACTTTACAGATGAGATTTAGGACTTATTTATGAAAAGAAGCTCTAGTCATGTACACTGAATTGAATATTGACTAATCATTAATTAATTTGGTGTGAACTGCTTGTCTGATTCACCCATACATTAAAACAAAACTTGAATTGATCATGATTGGTTAGAACTTATTTTGTGTCTCAAAGAATGCTTTGTTATTATTTTTTAATTCTTACCTTTTGTCTTAGAATTAATACTAAGTATCAGTTCCAAGGCAGAAGAGCAGCTAGGGTTGGGCAGTTTGAGTTGAGTGACTTTGCTAGGGTTAGACAACTAGCCAGTATCTAAGCTCACATTTGAATCCTGGACCTCCCAACTCCAAGCTTGCCTCTCTATCCACTGAGCCACTTAGCTGCCCCTTTAAAGAATCTTTTTATATTTAACTATATTCTATATTTTTCTATATTTGCCATTGATGTAGTATTAAAACGTCCTTGCCTTTAGACATTAGCTACATGACTATTGGCAATACACAACCTCTAACTGACAGTTTCCTTGTCTGTAAAATAGGGCTGAAAATAATAGCATCTACTTTTCAAAGTTGCAGTGAGGCTAAAAACAATAATAGTTGTAAAGATCTTTGAGAAACAGAGTACAAAATCAGTATTATTACTACCATTTTAATCAATTTACACTGCATTTGTTGTGAATACAACTTTTCAAGAACAAATCTATTGTACAAAGTTGAGAAAGGCATGTAAACACATATAATCATTAAAAGACATTATTTTAGCCAATTGTCTGCTATCCTACATTTTTCATCCTGCATCAAGGCAGTCTGTTGTAAGTTTTGAGAGAGAATTGATCGGGATTCAAAGTCCATCTCTATTGTCTGACAATGGATAAACACACTCTCTCTGAGGATTATTTTTCTCATCTGTAAAGTAGGATAATAATACCTGCAATACATACCTCCCTGGGCAGTAATGAGGGTATAATGAGATGCTATATGTAAACTGCCATGAAAGCTTAAATTGCTATGGATAAATGTCAGTTACTTTTTTCTAGAGAATACTTCATGCCTACCTGCACTTGTCTTATTCTGATGTCTCATTCATGCAGCCAATTAACATTCATTAAAAGTATTCTATGTCCCTGCCAGACTGTGCTAAGTGCTGGGAATATAAAGAAAAGCAAAAGACAGTCTCTGTTCTCAAGAAGTTCACAGTCTAATAGAGGAGACAATTTGCAAATGGCATGTATAAACAAGCTATGAAGATGAAAAATTGGAGATCATTGTGGATATGATCCTAGATTTTCAAGGGCTATATCAGACAAGTATAAGATCTGTCAAATCTTACTAAGCCAAAGAGGTTTTGAGTAGGGATCAGGCTAGTAACATCATTGATATCTAGTATCAGAGGACAAGGCTGGTTAAACTTAAAAGGGCTAACAATCAAAACAATGGCCACCAGATGATGTTTTGGTGTTTTCTGATTGCTTCTTATCAGAGCAATGGCTACAACCAATTGAAGAATTGTCAGTGTCCACACTAAGAAATCGCTGACATTTTGAAATGATGAAATAGCTCAAATCCAATTATTTTGCTTAATAATAATTACATATACATCTAAATAGCACCCCAAAGTCAATAGAGAACTTTACATCTCTATTTTATAAATAAGGAAATTGAGTATGAAAGAGATAAGGGACTTGCCCAGGGTCATATAGTTAAGTAGGTGTCAAATTCAAGTCTTCTTGATTCCAAATACAGCTCTATTTCCACTACAACACCTAATGTCCTAACTAATGTGGCACCCTAATAACAGGTTAAAATAATTACTGGAAGAGAAGAAATTCACTCACTCTCTCTTATTCCTAAAATTCCCTCCCCCCTCATCACTATCATTTGATTTCTTTCAAGTTCCAGATAAAATTTCATCTTCTATAAGTAACCTTTCCTGATCCCCCTGAATTCTGGTGCCTTCCCTCTGTGGATTATCTCTGGGTTTATTCTGTCCCAGAATTTTCTATTGTTTGAGGAGAAGGGACAGAAACTTGGGTAATATTGAAAGAGTTAAATTTTGACCTCTTACCTTCTCTGACTTTGGTTCCCCCTAGGACTATAGCAGAAATACCAACAGAGGATGATAGTAACCAGATACATATGTTGATAATCTTTGCCTTCAAGGGAGTGCGGAAGTCCAAAGCCTTGACAGGGTGGCACACTGCAATATAACGATCGACACTCATCATGGTCAGTGTGAATATGCTGGTAAACATATTATAGTAGTCAATAGAAATCACGACTTTACAAAGCACATCTCCGAAGGGCCAAGAATTCATCAGATATTCGGTGCTCTGGAAAGGCATAGTGGTAGTAACCAATGCATCTGCCATAGCCAAATTAAATATGTAAATATTGGTTGCTGTCTTCATCTTTGTATATCTGAAATAAAAAACAAAATTCAATTTTTCTAGCGATATGTCAGGTTCATATATGAAGTGACAGAATCATAGAATTTTAGTGCTACAAGGAGCTAGAAGATCAACTCCTTAGAACTGAGGAAGCTAAACATTCTGGGATAAATTTAATAGAGTACTATTTATTCTGAAGTTCAGCTGGCCCTGACTCATTGAATATTTTAGTTTTCTCCCCTTCAATATAGAGTTAATGATATAGGTTTGCAAGTATTCTGTCAATAAATAAAATTTTCAGATAATATTTGCAAAAATATATTTTTGACTCTTTCACAGATTTCTCCTTTCAAAGAAAAACTACAGATTTTAAGCTATGAAAAAGTATTATTTAATGACAAAACAAATAAACAATGATTAATGATCTTAGAGATTCTAAAGCATTAGAGATATGAGTCAAAAGTAAATTATGATATTGAAAATGATAGCAAGTTGACATGCCTTATAAAAAGCTGAGCAAACTACTCATGAGGAATGGAGGAAAAATTATAAAAGTTGAAAATAATGAGATTATTTATCCCAATTCATTTTCTAGCTAAGAAAAATCTTCCTGTTCAACAGAGGATAGAGGATTAGACTTGGAGACAGGAAGACCTGAGTTCAAATCCCACTTCACACCAGAATGAGAATATGATCCTGATAAGTCACTATCTCTATCTGCTTCAGTTTTCTTATCTGTAAAATAGGGATAAGACTAGCACCTACCTCCCAGATTGTTTGAGTATGAAATGAAATATATGTAAAATGTTTTGCAAAAATTTTTACCTCATTAAGCCTCCAGTTTTTATTCTATGCAATGATGGAAATATAGGAATAATGTTATATAGAGAGAAGATATTTGTTTTAACTAAACTAACTTCCTTAAAATATATCTGGTCACATAACTAGAAGGATATAAGAAGTAAAAGATCCCTAGGTGAAAGCAAAAACATCCTTTAAAAGTTCTAAAAACTTTTTAATCATTTAATCATTTTAAAAGACTAGGAGGAAGCTCCAGTGATCCTGATGAAAAGAATAAAATATAGCACTACAGAAAATAAAGGGAGGCAGCATGGGACATGAGAAAGAGTGCTGACCTTGGAGTCAAAGAACCTGGGTTTATATCCCAGTGTGTGATCCTGGGCAAGTCACTTAACTTTCTTGGCCCTCAATTTTCCCATCTGTTAAATGAAGGAGTTAGGCTAGATTACCGTTGAGGTCCCTACTGGCTATAGCTCTATGCTCCTAAAAAGAAGCAGAGGAAATATAAAGCAATGATTTCTGAATAGTATTAGGAGCCTGAGAGGATGAATATATCTCTCTCTCCCTACTGCTTCTCTGCCTCTGTCTGTCTGTGTCTCTCTGTCTTTGTCTCTGTATAGCTCTCTCTGTACATATCTATATAAAATGGGCAATATATTTAACTTCTACCTCCTCCATTTCTCCTGTCCTCTCAATTCTACTTTGTATCTATCTCTTCAATTCAACAAGTAACATTGAATAATAGATGATTGCTATAATAGTCGTTCTATCAAGATTTGGACTGGCTGCCTTATAAAACAGGCCCAAGTAGCTAAAGTGTTGCACAGGTTGTCCCCAAAGTCTTGGGACACTGAAGTTTTAATAGCTTAAGACTACAGGAAGGCTTTTGGGGACACTGAGTTTCTTCCCAATGTGGGCAGAGAGAAAGCTAGAGACTTCAAGATGAGAACAAGGGGATAGAGTTTTCCACTACATTGTCAGCCCTGGAGTTTCAGACAATGAACAGTAGCAGGAGCTATAAAAGTAACAGCAGAAAGAATATGTTTTCCAGGAGACTGCCTCTAAGCTTTGCAGCAGCTGAAACCTCTTCCTTTCTCTGGAACGACACTGGGCTTATTCACAGTATCCAACAGCGAATGACTGACTGAATTATGTCAGTTCAGAGAAACCACTGAAACAACAGTGAATTTACTTTATATTTTATTGCCACAAGCAGTGAGTGGTATGATTCATTATTAAATGTATTTCAAAGTTTGCTTAGTGGTTTTTTATATCTTTAAACAATGATTTTCTAGATAAATAATTGTATTTGCCTTGAGTTGACACTTTTGCTCTACTGTGATAAGAAGGTATGGAGAAGAGAGGAATGGCCAGCAAATGATCGATTTTACTAAAGTCATCTGTCTAGAAGACCCCCAGCTTGGCCTGCAAATAAACAGATTTCCTGGGTATTCAGAACATTTATGAATTTCATTTACAATCTGTGTTTTTAAGCTCTCTATGTTGTCAAAGAAAGCCTCATGCAAACAAAACCTCCAGCTACATTTCACCTCCAAGTAGGCCAGTCACTCAGCCTTAGGGGATTTTGGATTTTTTCCACTCCCTAGTGGGGAAGAAAGAGGTTGGGGGAGGAGTAAAGTGCTGAGAACTCTAGAGAAGTCAGCCCAAATGTTGGCGGCAGGCATGGTTAGAGAGGGTCAAATGCACTCATTCCTCCTCATCCCAAAGGCCTTCCACAATGATAGTTGTTAAACATCATTACTATGGGCAAAGGATTCTGAAAGGTGTGGCCAGAAATAGAAAGGCAAATAAAATGCAATACTTGCTCTGAAAAAACCTACAAGATCAGAATGGATATGTCTACAGAGAATATAGACAGGCACTCAATTGAACAAGTACAAATTATGAAAGTTCAAAGAAGAAAATGGTCAATCGCATCTCTGGGATTCATTTCCATTGATCTAGTATCCATTGCCTTAGAGCTAGAAGGGACCGTGGACATCATTTAATACAACCTCCTCCCTTTGCAGTTGAGAAAACTGAGTGGAATTTGATTCCAGGTCTTAACTCCAAGCCCAGGATTCTATCCATCAAGGGGTTAGTTGTGCTTTATTAATAACATCTTGGTCAATAGTGTAACATAGAGTAAGAAATAGGATTCATGGCATTAGAACAAAGCTAAAAATACAAGAAACATGGATAGCAGATATGAGAAATATAAGGAAATAGGTTTCATTAGATTAAAACAAATTAAAATAGGGAACACATATGTAAAAATGGATCTATTCATTTAGTTCTTTAAAGATAAAGATCAATGGATACCAAAGGAAATGAAGTGGAATTTTTTTCCATTACCATTATAATATTTTAATATATTTCACACTAAAAATAGTAATGAAAAATATAGGACTGGGGCAACTAGGTAGTGCAGCAAATGCAACACTACACCTGAAGTCAGGAGGTCCTGGGTTCAAATGTGACCATAGACACTTCCTAGTTGTATGACCCTGGGCAAATCATTTAACCCCAATTGCCTGGCCTTTGATACTCTTCTGCCTTAGAATTGATACTAAGACAAAAAGTCAGAATTTAAGAAAAAAATTAGGACTTTACAATCAAAACTAGAAGAATAACAATCATGTTTTTTTGCCAACTAAAAGATATAATTTTTATTCTATGAAAAATAGCAGTGTAGTTCTATCTACTAAACTTGGTCAAGGAGAGTATAAAGCTTTATGTGACTGTATTTAAAATGGAAAATCAGCTTGGGAGAGTGGATAGTGAAGTAGCATGGATGTCAGGAAGATCTGAGCTTTAATCTTGCTTCCAACACATGCCTCTAGAGTTAGCCAGAGTAAATCCCTTAACCTGTCAGGACCCCCAGACAACTCTTAAGTTTCTGAGCAGATACTAATTTGCATTGGATGGTTAGGTAGCAAGTTAGGAAGACCTGACTTCAAATTTAGCCTCACATACTTACTAGTATATAAAACCTTGGGCAAGTCATTTTATCTTGTTTCTCTCCATTTCCTTATCTATGAAGTGAGCTCAAGAAGGAAATAGGAAACCACTATCTTTGCCAGGAAAACCCCCAAAGAGTCATGAAGAGCTGGCTATGAATAAAAACACCTAAATAGTAACAATAAAATCATATACTTTGGCAGAGAGTTCCTTCACTGGAAGGTGCGTATGTCAATGAAATTATAGGTATGATTAAAAAAATGACTAAAGTCTATATTCCTTCAAATCAGACATCAGAATAAGGCACTATCATATAGAATATGAGTGGAACAACTTTAATGCTATGAATTTGATTTAAATAATATAATACATTTGAATTAGAAAAGATGAAATTTTTGCACATAGTGTAAATTCAATTGTAGAAAAAAAAAACCTTTAATTCCAAGCATGCTTAGTACTCTCTGGGGGCTGATGAAAACTACCTTCATTATATCTGCTTCTATAAAAGAAGTTAAAGGGCATTTGCCAGGCACCGGAGTGGTGACCTCCTCCAGGGGTGGGAGGAACACCTATCAATACTAAATGTGACAAGTCAACCATTTAGGTTCATTATACAGTCTGGGCAATATTTGTTTTCATCAACTTTTTTTCAAATGATGCTAAGTAGATTGATCTCTGAACCATTACTATGTATTTCAATAAAGAGAGACTATTATTATGATTCAGTTGCCTTCTGTTCATAGTATTTAGAAAACCTTGTCATCACTGGGGACTTCTTCCTTTATATGTATGTATTCTGCATGAGGTATTTTCCCTGAGGGAGAGGTTCCCAATTTTCATAGTTTTGACAAAGATACCTTCAATTCATAGCTAGAAAATGACTGAAGATTTTACAGATCTAAGAAAATATGCCTATTGGTAAATAGTTGCTGCTATCTTCTTGGTTAAAAGTATTGAATGTAATGACTTCCATTCTGGGCTGCTAGGTGAACAGGGCTGGACTTGGCATTCGGAAGACCTTGGGTTCAAGTCTAGCCTTATATCCTCAACTAGCTGTGTGACCCTGGGCAAGTTATTTAATCTCCATCTGCATCAGATTCTTCATCTGCAAAATGTGGTTTATATTAACACTTACCTTCCATGCTTGTTATAAGGACCAAATGAGATAATTTTTACAAAGTATTTTGTAAACCCTAAAGTGCTCTATAAATGCTTTTATTTCAAGTCTTCCCTTTTTGAGATAACTTAAGAATCAGTCCCATAATACTTTAAAATATTTTTAAAAAATTTGTGTATGTTGTAAGTGACACTCAGCCCCTCTTGACTTCATTCTCTTACATGTCATTGGGTGTTTCCTTGCCTAGTACATCACATGGATGGATAGATGGAGTCCATAGTCCAAGTTTGAGAGTACCATCATCATCATTGATAAAATTAATTCTTTCAAAAGCACTGGAAGTTATTTTTTCTATTTCACATATATGTATTCGTCAACTGTATCATTTTTAGTTTCATTTCTAATTCTTGAGACAATATAGCTTAGATGGCCTGTTAAACTCTCTTTAGTCTCATTATCTTCTCATTCATTTCATGAGATTAATTTCATTTCTAGTATCACTTTGACACCATCCCAAAACCCTCCCCCCAAAAAATCATCCTCTGGTGGTCAAACTTCTAGTGATACAATTTCTATACTTAACTAAGCAAGGCCTCAGACATCTTGCCCAGTATAACTTTCCTGATCTGTCTGTAAAACTTTCCATTTAGATAGGCCCTTCCAGGCTCTGCCTTCTACCCCCATAACTTTCATGAAAACAATGTTATCTATTCAAGAAGATGAGACTTTGCAGTCTTTTGTGGAGGCAGAATCATGGCAATTTTTTCCATATTAATTTGATAAAATCATTCAACTCTAAGCCCAGGCACTTCAAAGAATCTTAAAGGCAGATGGAAGAATGTAATTCTTCCTCTTTCCATTAATATATATATACATCGAGAAGAAAAAATTGCAGAAATATTGAGTTTGAGAATAGACAATACTTTTCTCCAAATTTGTCTCATAAAAGCTGAAAGGGGGCTCCAATCAATATTACATTTTATTTTATATTTTTCTTTGCTCTTTTAGGAAACTTGTATTTAACCTGCTAACCACTTCCCTTCCTTGACTTCCACTTTTTCTGGTGAAGAGGATGACATTAATGCCACATATGGAATGCTAACTCCATATACTCAAAGATGGTAAAGATAAAGGGACAGGTTGCCATTGAAGGTGGTAGAGAAGCAGGAGGGAGAGTCACTGATCCTGAAGTCAACAGAGCTGTAGATTTGGATCCTGTCTCCAATACTCACTAGCTACCAGAATATGGAAGTCATTTAACTTCTTGTATTCTAAGTTTTTTAGCCTATAAAATGATAATAACAATAATAGTATCCATCTCCAAGTATCATTTGATAGATATACAGATTTATTGTTGATGCTGAGTCATTTTCAATCATGTAAGACTCCCCATGACCGCATTTGGGGTTTTCTTGGCAAAGACACTAAAGTCATTTGCCAGGTCCTTCTCCAATTCATTTTACAGATGAGGAACTGAGGCAAGAAAGGTTAAGTGACTTGCTAAAGTCACAAAGCTAGTAAGCGTCCAAGGTCAGATTTGAACCCAGGAAGATGAGCCTTTCTGATTCCAGGCCCAAAATTCTATCCACTGCACCTTCGCTGCCTCATATACAGATTGATAAAGCATTCATCAAGCACTTGCTATATGTCAGGCACTGGGCTAAACAATAGGGATACAAAAATAAGTCAGCAAGGCAATTCCTGGCCTCAAGGAGCTGAAATCTAATGGATAAAGCAAACATAAAAAGAGAGCTTTGGCAGTCAGGGGTGGGAGTAGAGGAGGAGGTGGCAGTCAGGTATAATTTCCAATGGTATGAAATGGTGGGGAGCTACAAACCACCACTATACCTTTACTGAGAAAATCTCAACTAGGGTAATGAAGAGTTGGGTGAGCCTGAACAACAATAAGAAGTCAGGAAGCAAAGAGAAACCCAGGCTGGTACGATAGAGATGAAAAGATCAATTTTTAGAAAATAAGGTATTTCCACGATCAGAGTACATTTTTTCAGAGGGAAGTAGAGCTGATGGTGAAATTAAAGAAGATGTAAGGAAAAAAGAATACACACACACAAACATATATACATACACCAATATAGGTATAGATAGTTGGCTATAGATATAAAGGTACTTATGTATATATATGTATGTGCATGTGCTTATAGGATTATGTGTATATGCGTGGGCATATTCATGTATGTGTATGATGTACTTATATTGACATATTTAAATGAGTATATAAAAATGTCAATGGGCATATATAAAGCACTTTTTGAAGTCATGTTACTATTTTAAGTAAATCATAGGTATTCTGGGGCAGTCTATATTGGACCAAACAAGGATCCATGTTAACCAAGAAGCCATGAAGTCAAAATTATCCATGACAGAACAAGGCCCAACATGAACTACTGTGAGAGTTATCAAGAAACACAAGAGATCATACCCTAGAAGTGGTTAAAATGTAGTTGAGCATCCAGAGAACACAAGTCTAACAAAGCCCCTCAAGTTAGCAAATATCTCTGTTATTTACTAGATCTTTATGCCTCAGGGCTATAGAGTACTGCTTTTTCTGGGAGGAAATCTATGATGGTAGCTTATTCACCCTGTTTACCCTTCTCCATTTTATTCAAACCAAACATGCTTTTTATTTCCCAGATGGGGGTTTTGGGCAGGTCTATTTTTGTTTCAAGTAAATTGGTGGGCATCCCAGAGAGAACTTTTGGCTTATGTAGAAAGCCTGGAGGTGGAATCAATAGCAGGTTGCTTCATTTGCTCATTGCACATAGCACAGTAGCATATGGCCCTAAAAGAGTGCAATATGTGACCTAAGTTACACTTGATGATTTTTCAAAGCTATAAAATTGCCATAGGATGTGCCATGTGGGAATATGTAGGGTAGGAAGCTGAGAAGCATCCAAACAGAAAGGGGAGATGCCATTCCACTTCTGGATTTCAGGCAGCAGCAGGACACCCAATGATTTTTGTGCTTGAGCTCTGATTCAGGCAATACAGGACAAGAGTAGTACTCTGCTTTCTTTGATCCAGAGAAAAGGGCATTGCTTTCCCATGGAATCTGGCTAAAGTCCATTCAAACATATAGCAACGCAAAAACAAAAATAGGTAGCTCTTTGCAGACAAAATGAGCGAGTTGGTCTCTGCAAGCAGACAGCTGTATTGCTTTATGCAAATCAGAAAGGGAGCTGAATCACTCATGGAGATGCCAAGAATCAAGATCCTTAGGCAGGGTTTTGTGGAAAACATGACCTTCCTCAGTTGAGAAACAAGCATAAGGTTGGAAAAGACCAGAAAACAGAGGCAATCATTAAAATGACTGTGTGCCGCTGTCCCTTGGTCTTTCAGCCAGTTCCTTCTCTGTCCAGTGTCAGGCAGCAGGCAATTGATAGGACTGAATATTGCTCAACTGTCTCTATGTGCAAATTATGTTTCCTTAATCAGGAACTATTTTAAAGACAAGACCACAACAGTTTATATACAACTTGATCTCTCATTAAAAAAAAAATTATTCATTATTTTTTCTTTTTAGTCCATTTCCCCCCCTTTTTTCTCAATTTTTAGAAAAGAAATAAAATTGGAGAGATGAAGTGAAGAGGAAGTTTGTGGAAAAATCAGAACTTGAACCCTAGTCACCTGCCTCACTGAAGTGAATAGCTCTGAGGATCAGTTTAAGAAGCCAATGATGGTTAGACTAGAAAAGAAGACAAGGAAAACAAGATTGTCATGTTCAGTATTTGACCAGTGACCACAAGAAAGAGGAATTATACTTGCTCTGGTGAGCTTATCAAAGCCTGTCTTAGAAGCAATTAGAAGTTACAGAGGGGCAAATTTTACCTCAAATTAAGAAGAAATTTTCTAATAACTAAAGTTCAAAGGTAGCATGGAACAAAGAAAGGAGCATTCACTTGGAGGGCAGCTAGGTAGCACAGTGGATAGAGGGTCAGATCTGGAGTCAGGAAGACCCAAATTCAAATTTGACCTCAAAAACTTACTAGCAGTATGACCCTGGGCAAGTTACTTAACATCCTTTGCCTCAGTTTCCTCATTTGGAAAATGAGCAGAAGAAGGAAATGGATAACCATTCGACTATGTTTGTCAAGAAAACTCTAAATGCAGTCACACAGTCAGACATGGTTGAAAAGTGCCTAAACAATGACAGGACTGGAGTGCAAATCAAACCTGTGCAATTTACTCTATGGGTCTCAGTTTCCTCATCTGTATCAAGGGTTTGCATTTGTATTTGATGACCTTTAAGTACCTTTCTACTTCCTGATCTATAATCATGTGAAGAATAGAGTGAGCTTCTTTGGGAGATGAATTTCTCCAAACTAAAGGTCTTTTAGGGAAGATATTGTGGATAGAATTCTTTCTCAGAAGCACTGAGCTCCCTTCTAATAAGATTCTACTATTTATTTCAGCAAACCAATTATTTACCTTAGTATAATAATTTCATATATATGAATTGTTTGCATACGGTCAAGTGGAGGAGGTAGGTTTTCAATTGGATCTTGAAGGACTGAAAGAGTAGGGAAAATAAGATACTCCAGGCAGCAAGTTATATGAACAAAGACTTAAGGTTACTAATGGTCCATAGGACCACTGGGAATCAAAGAATGCAGTATCTGTGAAGGAAAATAGTAATAGGTAAACAGGAGTGTACTGGAGAAAGCTCTATTGGCCTGAAAGAATCTATTGCTATCAGTGTGAGCATATTCACTTCTGTTATTAGCAAATATTAAAAATCAAGGCTCAATTTGTATTTTTGTTGATTTTTTTTAAAATAAGGAAGTGAATAAGGATATGTTGATAGTATTGATTAAACCTAAAAGCATACCATGGGTATGTTTATTTTTTTCAGAGTCAATTGTTAAAGATTTGACAGCCTTCCCCTAAAGATAAGGCTGAACAGGCAGACTATGAATTAACAACCAAGCTAAAGTTCAGGATTTGTCTTTAAGTGTTGGGAACCTTAAGAATGTTAGGACAGAGGGGGCAACTGGGTGGCTCAGTGGGTTGAGAGCCAGGCCTAGAGATGGGATGTCCTGGGTTCAAATTTGACCTCAGGCATGTCCCACCTGTGTGACACTGGGCAAGTCACTTAACCCCAATTGCCTAGACTTTACCACTCTTCAACTTGGAACCAATACACAGTATTGATTCTAAAGTGGAAGGTAAGGTTTTTAGGGGAAAAAATGTTAGGACAGAGAAATGGAATAATTAATATGAATTGTATAAACTCCTTCAATACTGTCCTGCCCACTTTCTATGACACCAGAATTTCTATATAATAAACATGGGAACAGAATTCAGTCAAGGCTCAGAAGAGCCTCCCCTTCGTATGTAGCTAGGAATGTATACTAAGTATGGTGTCATTGGACATGAAACTGAAGCCATTGATATAAAGGCCAAGTAGTTCTGGAAGAGAGTCTAACTTGGAATATGGTCAAAGGGACTACTGTTGCATAATGTATCATGAGTTTAAAGCCAGAAGGACTCTTACAAGTCTAGTCCAAATTCCTCATTGTAGAAATGAGGTAAATGAGAAACTCTAGTCGCTTCCAAAACTTGTCAGAAGTCAGAGACATAATATGTGGTGGGGCCAGTATTCAAATTCAAGTTCTCTGAAGCCAAATCCAAAGCTCTTTGTTCTCTTTGTTTTTCATTTGTCCATGTCTCAAACTATCCTTTGAGGCTCATGAAAAGGCACCTCTAGGAGCATATGTCTGAAAAAAAAAAATTTATTTTTTTCTTATAGGTCCATCTGAGCTTATGGACAGTTTGATGGCCCAGAAGACAATGTCATACTACAAAGTAGCATTAATCAATCAATCAATAAACCACTAGATGGGACCTTGGGCATTGAAAAGTTAGTACAATTATTTAAGTACTTAATTATTTCAAAAGAATGACAACCATTAGGGAGGATGTAACCCCACATTTTTTGGAAATGAAATAGATTTACCAAGTTAGGCAAAATTGGGAGCAATAATTCATCAGCATACATAATTATTCCTTTCCCATAGTCCTTTCAGTTATGTAGTATCCATGGTTTTGTGCTCAAAAATATCTAAAATAATCAGAATTAATGGATGCTACATCTGAGTTGCCAGAGAAACTAATTTGAAAACATAATCAGAATCCAATTCAACTAAATTCTTCAAACACCTTCAAAGAATCTCAGGGAAATTTGCTAAATGTCCATTTAAATGCCTTGCCACTGTAATTTGTTTCTTTATTAAGGGAAAGTAATTTGGCATTTAAAAAAAATCTTGATTTGGCTTCAACAAAATTCAGTAAGTGAAAATTGATAATACTTATGTGCAAAAGTAGTAACTTAATGTGCATCTAAGTTACTCAAGCAGCACAAATTATGTTCAATTATCTCCAATCACCTTACTTTTATTGCTCATTTATTATGAAAGGGACAGGTTCATATACCCTCCATATCTTTTCTCTGTTGCCTTTATTGACTCCATGTGTACAAAAATAAAAGATAAAGGGGGCCAGGATGCAATCAGGCAGGTGGTGGAACATTTATCCTGAATATCAGGGCAGACAGGTGTTGATGTTGTCACAGTTGCCAAAATTAAGGGTTTTAATATGTTTGCTGACCAGTAAGAATATAACTACATCTGTGCCTATACAATTGAGAGAGACAGACAGACAGACAGACAGACAGAAAGACAAAGAGACAGAGATAGAGAAAGAGAGATGAAGAGAGAGACAGAGCGACAGAGACAGAGAGAGGCAGAGAGATTAGGAGAGGATTACCATAGAAAAGAGCACCACCATAGTTGATGCTATTGATATTATTCATGACTCTGTATTAAGCTTTTCATGGTTGCAATTCATAGTTCTACTACATGTACAATTTGTTTTCATAATACTAAAGAACAGTTGAAAACTGAAAATTCCAAGTAATTTTATTTTTCATACCTACAAAATATTGAACAAATGGATTGATTTGAATCGTGGATATTTCATTAAATTTTTCAGTTTTCCTAGAGATAGCAGCAGGTTTGATAAATTCATATTTATGCAGACATCATTCTAGAGTATCATTGCATTTGGGTATCCCATTTCTTTTCCACAGTTAGTCCTCAGTAAGCATCCTTGATTTAATACAAGATTAAGTCATATGATTATGAAGTTCTCTTCTCAAGCTAAGATTCTATTATTTTAAATCTTCTTTAGATATGAATTTCCTTTGTTATCAAATTGTTAAAAGATGACTTAGACTGCTGGATTTCTTTGAGAATTAAGCTAATTTTATCATTATTTCTACTGAGTATAAATACTTGTTATATAAAAGTAATTCAATATAATTCATCTGAAACTTTTCTCATCTAACACAATAAACTATCCCCAAACCACAAACTACTATTCCCTTGCAGATTAAATATTTATCATTGTGAAACCAACTTTTTTTGATGATATATTCAAAACTAGAATTACTTGTACCACTGATTTGGCTCATAAGCCAAATGACAGGAGGAACTAGATAAAGAACAGCATGATAGCAGTTGTAGCCAAGGAGGTAACTTCCTAAGGCAAGATACTGAGTGCATTCAAAAATCAAATCAATAATTCAGGAAATGACAGCCACAGAGCTCGCACTAGATTTGTTATTGTTCAAGAAAAGAAAGTAGAATGATTGATTGGAGGGGTACTCTGCTCATTCGGAAATAAATTCCTATGGAAACCAATCCTGAACTATGGAAAAATGAAATGATAGAATGCTCTAAAAAGTACATTTGAAGTAGAATTCATAACTGGATTGTCCAACTCCAGCTTGACAACTGTTGAACTACTGGCTCATCAACCTACTACTTCATACTTCTTTTTCAACTTCAGATGTGATTTTGTATTTAAAGGGAAGTCTGTTAAACTGGTTAACTAATCAACATAGGCCACTGGAATGAAACCAAATGTCCATTCAAAAACTTTGTGGTTGGGTTTTTTTTGTTTGTTTTTTAAAATAATTTCTAAAAGAATTTTTTGGGAAGAGAAAGTAGCTGTTTTAGAAAACAACTTGTGCAATGGGGGACTAGGAGGAAATAAAATAACCAATTTAAACTTGATTATGTATCTGGCAAAGCTAAGGAAAGACTTTTTTGTTTGCTTATAAGGCTGGATTTGTGAGAATTTAGATTTACCCTAAAGAACACTATGGGAAAATGATGAGGGTGAAGGATGAATCAATCAATCAACTAACAAACTCCTAATGTATGTCAGGCATTGTGCTAAGGACAAAAAAATAAAACTATTTTCTCAGGTAAGATTTTACTATTAAAATTAATGTGAACCACTAACTGATCTATATCTATATCTCTCTATAGATATGTATCTATATTTCTAGAAGTAAAGACATAGATAGAAAGACCAAAAGCCATTCCTCTAATAAATAAAAAGACAAAGGATATGATAAAAGTAGTTCTCAAGAGAATTTCAAACAATTAACAGCAATGTGAAAAAGGCTCAAAATTACTACTAATAAGAAAAATACATATTAAAACAACCTTCAGGTTTCACTTAACATCCTGAAATTGTCAAAGACAAAAGCTGAGTATAGTCAATGTTGAAGGGATTCTAAAAAGATTGCTGATGTATTGTTGATGCAATCTGAACAAATGTTTGGGATTAATTTAGAATTCTTGAAATAAAATGACTTAAAGATCAAACCCTTTGAACAGAGATTCTACTACTAAGCTAATACCTGAGAGGGATCATGGATATGAAGAAAACCCCCATATACACCAAAAGAGTTGTGAGGACATTTCTCTGGTAGCAAAGAATGGATAAAAAATAGATACCTATCATTTGGGGAATGGATAAATACATTGTGATTCATGAACATAATTTAATATTTCTGTTTTGTAAGAAAACTTTAATAAACTTAGAGTCTAATGAGAAAAATAAAATGTAAATATAATATATAGCATAAATATGAAATAAATACATAATAGCATATACAAGGTGGTGAAATGATGCAAGGTAATTTGGGACAGTAGTCACCACCAGTCAGAGGAATCAAGAAAGGATTCTTTCAGAATGGAGGTAAAGTGAGTGTCTAGGCATGAGGGAATAACCAGAGCAAGGGCATGGAAGAGAGAAGGGCTGGGAGAGAATAACCTTGTATAGAGTACTTAATATGTGTCAAGTAATATGCTAGTTCCTTATACAAATATAACACATTTGGTCCTTACAACAACCCAGGGAGGTAAGAGCTATTATTAATCCCATTTTAGAGTTGAGAAACCTGAGCAAATAAAGATTAAGTGACTCACCCAGGGTTATACAGCTAGGAAGTGTCTGAGGCTGGATTTTTAGCTCAGGTCTTCCTGACTCTAAGTCCAGCTACCCCTGTGCCATCAGTCTCTGGGAGAGAGGAAATCATATGCTGAGTATGATGAAGAGAGGGAAAATCCATTTTACTGGATCTCAGAGTGTGAGAGAAAGGAAGGCTGGGGCCAAATTGCACAGGACTATGAAAGTGAAATAAGAGATTATCTTTTATATCAAAACCAATAGAAAGTTACTGGAGTTGGTTTAGTAGAGGAATATACAGTCTGATATGATCTTAGGGAAATTTAATTTGGCAGGTGGGTGTAGGATGCACTGGAGTAGTAAGAAGTGAGGTAAGAAGACAGTTATGAGGCTGTTGCAATGATCTAGGCAGGAAGGAATTAAAGCTTCAACTAAAATGGTTTGAGTGGAAAGAAGAAATTGGATACAAGAGATATGGTGAAGGTAGAAAAGGCAAGAGTTTGCAACTGATTGAATATGCAAGAGAGGATAAGGAGTCCAGGATGCTTCAAAGATTAAAAACTTGTGAGGTTATTATAAACTTAAGGGTGAACAGAATTTATCTCACCAGAAATAAAGAAGCTTGGTGTGGAGCATTTAGAGACAAAGATAATTTCCATTTTAGACATCTTGAGTTTAAGATGCCTCTAGGACATATAGTTTGAAATATACAATAGGTAATTGGTGATGGGACTGAAACTCAAGGGGAAGAATGGGACTGGATCTGTAGACCTTGGAATCATCAAAAAAAAAGATGATAGTTAAATGCATGGAAGAAGATGAAGTTTTCAAGAGAAAGTATATAGAATGAGATACAAAAGGACCCAGAATAGAATATTAGAGAAGACCCAGTCAAGGGGTAGAAGGGGTATGATGTGGATGATGAACCACTAACGGAGAAAAAAGAACTTGTGATTAATGAAAAAGATACTGGGTTATGTCATTGAATTATTTTCATTAAAACTTCTCTTTAAATATACTGAACCTACTTTGGTAACATCAAGATCAATTGGATAGCTGAGGGCAAGATGTACAATAAAGGGGGGAAAACACATTTGGAATCAAGATTTTAGGTTTAATTCTGGCACTTTAGTAATCTCTGTGCCCCTGGGCAAATCACTTCCCATGTGTAGGTCTCAGTTTTCTCATCTACAAAATGATGGGATTGGATTATTTATGATCATTTATGAGCTCCTTTTATACCCTCAAAAGTCATGATGCTATATGATAACCCTTATGAGTCGGGGCAGGAATCCATGATGAAAGTATCACTCTTCTCTTAGAGAAAGACACTACAATTTCAGAAACAGTAAGAGGCGGGGAAAGATAGCCTAGCTGATTAATGCTTGAAAATGTGAATTTAAGGAGGCAGCTGAGTAGCTCAGTAGATTGAGAGCCAGGCCTAGAGATGAGAGGTCCTGGGTTCAAATTTGACCTCAGACATTTCTTAGCTGTGTGATTACACACAGTATTGATTCTAAGATGGAAGGTAAGGGTTTAAAACAAAAACAATCCACTTAGAAGAGAGGCACACAGGGAACAAAGAACACTTTAGGTAATTCATTCTGATAGTACTGCATAGCTTTAATTCTCCATCCCTCCTTGTAGTGTCCTCATGCTTTTCTTCTTGGGTGCAGTATCTCTGCTAAGATCATGAACAATACTCTTTGGATCTATCCCCTTAAAGTTCAGCTCACAAAAGTAGCTAATCCTTTGACCAGTCAATGATTAGTCTTCTTCTGATTCTTGAATGATGAACATGAAATTTGAATGATTAATTTTTTCATACCTTATAAAGGATTAATAGTTGAGGGGGTAGGGGCAGCTAGGTATCTCAGTGGACTAAAAATCTAGCCTATAGCCAGGAGGTTCTAGGTTCAAATCTGGACACAGGAACTTCCTAGGTGTGTGATCCTGGGCAAGTCACTTACCACCCATTGTCTAGTCCTTACCACTCATCTGCCTTGGGACCAATACACACTATTGATTCTAAGATGGAAAATAAGTGTTTTGTTTTGTTTTTAAATAGGAATAATAATATTATATTATTATATTATAATTTTTATATATTTTATATAATTATGTTTATATATAATAAAGTTATATAGAAATATAAAATATTAAATAGGAATAATAAAAAATTTTCATTTCATCCATATCATCATAACTTATACAAAATAATGCATATAGACACTTTTAAAATTTCATTTAATATCTTATCATCTTGGCTCTGTTGCCTATTCTTTAGATTCTGTAAATTGGTCTGGTGGAGAAAGTCAATTGATCCTGATCTCTTGATTTAATCCTCCACTAGACTCCTAGGTAAACATTTGCTTTGCCTAGTAAGTGAACTCAGATGTTTTGGGCACCTTTGTATATAGGGCTAATTCCAGATAGGCTTGAGGATGCTCAAACATTGTCTTTTTCCAAGTACCTCCTCCCAGTGCCTTGTATAAAGAATGTCAGCAAAGTGAATGTGATGCAGTTTTTAGACAATCCCAAATTTTAATCTTCCCTTAAGACCTAGTCCTACCTTTGTCTCTTTGTTTTATAATTCATTATCTAGGTTTCAAGCAAAGCAATTAGTCAACTCATATCAATATATGTATACATGTGTAATGGAAGAAAGCTGATGGATACATGTATATATGAACACAAATATGTATATGCATTATACATGCATGTATATATCTGTATAGTGTTTAGGGAATATATGCATGTATATATATGCATACATACACAGATGTATACATACACAGAGAGATAGATATATAGCCAGATAGAGATATGGATTGTGTATCATATGTACTCCAAGATTTAGCACAGTACCTGAGACATAGAAGATACTTAATAAATGTTTACTGATTGATGTGCTTATATATAAATACATACACCTTTAAATATCTATATAACATAAGTTCTCATATGTGTATATACAGATGCACACGCACATTCACGCAGTCCAGGACTATGATTTCATTGATGCAGAAGATACTTTGTAAGTAAATATATAGTCCCTGGGGCCTTAAGATGTTAAAGGACCTTCCCAGGGTTACATAATGAATATGTGTCAGAGGCAAGACTTGAAATCAGATTTTCCTGACTCTCAGGTTAGGTTTTGCCACATGACCTTTCATATTAGGGTGACCAATTATTTTCTTGACTGAAGTGAAATACTTTAGATAGTTAAATGTCCATGTTTTAGATTTTATTTTTGTGGGAGAGCTTTGGACCATTCACAGAGAAAGAAATTATATTTCTCTAGAAAAACATTTCGCTATTTATAAAATCCAATGTCAGTGCTTCTGTATGTTAAACTCGATTATTCTTGTAACATGGATATATGTGTATATATTTGAATACATTCACAAACATAAAAACACATATGTGTGTATGTATATGTGTATACATATGTTATATGTGCATAATGGAGAGAACTCTAGTTCTTTTGTCTGTTAAGATGAAAAAACACTAGCCTTATAATATCATCTCATTTTAGGTTCTTTTTGACTCTTACAAAAACTTTTTGCTGAGCTAAATATTCCTAGTTCTTTACTAATCCCTTGATTGTCTATTACTCAGATCCATCTTTAGATTTTCCACATATTCTTGATCTATGAAGTCCAGAACCAAACATTTTTCTACCACCATTTCAAAACTGTATTCTCTCTCTATTTATTATTTAATTTAATTCCTAAGGATATTGAGAAAAAAAAATTTCCCTAGAATCTTACTTACCTAATTCTGATTTGGGGTTAAATATATCTATAATTAGTATATTTTAATTTTTAATTGCCTTGATTTGAAATGCATATTTACCATTCAATTTTTATATGACTCATGAACAATCTTTGCATGGTATTTTTTTGCTTTCTTCTGACATTTAAAATTCTACAAATGATAGGCATCCTGGAATACCACCACTAAGATTATGTTCTCTTATCTCTTAGTATTCTTTATGTCTTTTAGCCAAGACATTCACTCTAGAAGAAGACACACCCTAGAACCACTGAATACAAAGGTTAAGAAGTTTGTTCCAAACTAAACATTTCAACAAATCATTTCTTAAATATGTTAATGATGTTAATCTATTTCTTAATAAACATTCATATTATAGTAAGTAGAAATAAATACTGACATACCATTAATAACTTTCTTTTGGGTATATTTAAAAAATTAAGCATCATATACCAAAGTCATAAGATAATTTCACTTAAAATCACAAATTTCATTCCTGTCTCTTTTGCCACATAATCTTCTTCATGAAGATTAACTGTAAAATTGATAAACATTGAGATATATTTTGGTTTTAATATCCCTTTCCATAACACTAATTGAACTCCTACCACATGAAATAAATTACAAGAAACAAGTGTACTGAGGTAGTTTAACAAATCCCAGTCAATAATGAGTAAAATGAGTTTTAAAAGATACACTTGGGAAATTAGCCAACAGATTGTGCTTTCTTAAAATGTGATCACATGCATATTTGAAAAAATACAACCAAATATCTGGAAGCAAAAGTAAAATTCACTGAACTTTCTTACTGTGGTTTCTGTTATTCTGAAGGAACAAGAGAAATAAACACTCTAGGTTTAAACTCAATTAGTGATTAGAAGAGAAATTAGTGCATTGCCATTCCTTAAATTCGCCACCCCATATCTTTGTCACTTATTTTGTCACAGATTTCATCATCTCAGAGATAACTTATTGAGATTCCATATCAGGACACAAGTGAAGCTTTTTTGAAAGTGGACAAAGGCTCAGCAGTCAGAATGCCAGCATGCTCATATGTCACCCAGAGATATTTCTCCCAACCTAGACCTTTTTTACCTGATGGGGGTTGGGGGGAGGAGGGAGAGAGAGAATTATGTTCAATAAAATACAACAAAAGAATGTTGATCTCCACTTTCTCTGGATGAAAGCATCAAAGTAATGTAAAATTTCACAAATTCATAATCCCCCTCCCCAAATATATCATTGGAAAGTCAAAAGGCTTACTAACCGAAGCTGTTAATATTGCCACAAAATAATGTCATTTTTCCTTTCTAATTTGTAGAGTGGAATTTAAGTTATAAACCTTCAGCACATAATTGGATTTTAACTACACAATTGACAACACTAATCTGATGAGTCACAGAAAACCTTGAAATGTGTGTGTGCGTGTGTGCCAGGGGATTTTGAAAATTTATTTCCATGAAACCTTTCCATGAAGGAAAAAAACGAAAACTTGACTTGTACAGCACCTAGCAGGGACTGACTGCCCACCTCCACCTCTAACCCCTCCCCCAAGGGGCAGAATCTTGTACTGTTTTTTTCTCTACCTTGTTAAGAGTTTTCTGTCTCCTGGGGGCGCTCCATATCGCCTAGCTGGGATGTATTACCCATCCTTTCCCCTGTTTTCTGAATCCCCTAAAAAGTAGACTGGTAATCTATTTCCCTTCCTTCCCACCTATCTTCTCTCACTTTTCTTACCTGATGATCACAAACATGACCAATGAGTTGCCCACCAAGCCCACCACAAACACCACGGAGTAGACCGCAGTGATGATGATGGGAATGACAGGGGAGATGTGTGTATGGTTCAGCTGCTGGTCCTCATAGCTGTCACTCTCGTTGTTGTCCTGGTCTGCCCATCCTGGGAACCAGTTGCTGCTATTGGGAAGCAGGCAGTTGCCTGGGGGACAGGTAGGAGCCATATCCCCGCGGAAAATCTGTACCGGGGACTCCATTGAGAGGCCGGCTGAAGCCGAATTAAGGGGACAAGGAAGCCGGAAGCCAGAAGTTACGAAATCTGAAAAAGGGAGAGAAGAAAGAGTGCTTATGGGTGTTGGGGGCACGTGAGGCAAACTTTTCTTGAGCAAATCTCAAGTTTTCGGAAGCATGGAATAACACAGAATCATAAATTTGGATCTGGAAATGACCTTAGAGATCTAGTGCAAACTCTTTATTTCACAGGAGCACAGATCAGTCAATTGAAGTCCAGCTAGAGCAAATAATTGCCCAAGGACACACAAGTGTTAGTAAATCGCAGTGCCAGGATGAACTCTGCTTCAAATCCAGAAGTCTCTTATAGACACCACAGAGCTACCTTGAAGGGGAAGAGTCTCTTAAAACTACTGATCGAGGTCCACACTCTTCTCCCCACACCCAGTGTGAAACACCAGATCTCCACCCCTCTCGAATGTCTAGACAGAGCTTTGAGATCCAAAAGAGAAAGGTCAAAGTACAGATCTCATACCAAAACCTTTGCGAACATACACAAATACACGCGCGCGCACACACATACACACACACTCACACACACACACACGAGTTGCCGTCTTCTTATCTCTGGCAGACTGTGGTTGAACGGGGTGGGATGCTATGGAGTGCAGGGGAATGGACCCTTTTCCCCCTGTTATGTTACAAGTGCGCCCTGATCCTGAATTCTGTAACCCCTGAAACAGGGCCAGGTAAAAATGGACTTGGTAACCCCAAGGACAATGAAGTGCAAAAATATCCCCCAGCCCCGCAAAGCTTACCTCTGTCCCTCTGCAGGGTCGTTCTTATACAGTGCCCCTTCTAAGTCCAGGCGAGATTCTTGGGGTCCCCCAGGTACTCGCTGGCCGGACAATCTCAGCGCTGGATATGCGGGCGCATCTGCGCCACGAGGTGAACCCCGAGTGGAGCAAAGCAGTGGGGTTTTGTTATTGTTGTGAGTTGGCTGCTGCAGCTGCAGCTGCAGCAACCGCTGTAGACTCTCCCTTTCCCCCCCTGTGGTTCGCCTGGCTCTGACTCCTGTTGGCGCCTCCAGTGCTGTGCCAGCCTCTCCAGCCAGCCGCGCTCTGGACTAATGGGCACACACTCTCTAGCTCTGATCTCAGCTGCAGCTCGCAGGCTGTCAGGCTCACATGACTTCTAACTCAACTCCTAGGCAGAGATACTGAAAAGGAAGGTAGAGAGAGGAGAAAGGGCGATCCTGCTGCAAACTGTTTACATTTTTACACACATGACAAAGTTCCGGTTCCCATCACCAAAAATCTAAAGGACAAACCTTGTTAGAGTTCCCGCTGAGGCTGTTGGAACAGTAACATTCAGTCAGCGTTCTCTCTGCCTGCGAAACACTGACCTTACTGCTCTAATCCTTTCATGCCTCCTTGAATTCCTGAAAATCACCCCCAAAATACACACCTCTTTGAAATGTGATTGTGCTTTAACATGGCTTCTCCTGCTTTGTTCTCATGACCCCAAATCTAGGGGGTTGCTGATTTTGTTTCCCTTAATTTGGAAATGACTGGAAGATAGAGACTAGAGACCTATACAAGCAAGGAATATGCTCCTTGGAAAAACATTGGGAAGATACTGGTGCCTTCCATTTCCTAGCTTTGCTGTTTACTACTTTTGTGACAAAGGATAAAGTATTTAGAGAGTCTAGATCTCAGTTTGTTCATCTGTAAAATAGAAACGTTGCCTGAATGGCCCTTGAGGTTCCTTCCAGCTCTAAATCTGTGATCTTTGTGACTGTGTAAGAATATCACGTTGGAAATAATCTTTTGGAGTTTGAAGAAAAGATGGTTTATTTCTAAGCTCAGGTAGAGGTGGGTGAAAAAGATTCAGTTATGAGAACAGATCACAAAATCTGATTTAAGATGTAAATAAAATTCTTTTATTTATTCACATCCTTTCAGTTCTCTCACCCTGACAGTAACAATATCTTTGTTCACTCCATATACACCCACCCTCCTCTTCCTCTCCATTACTAATATTGTGACACTTAACTAAATCTTCTATATGTGCAAATGATGGAGAAGATAAAATGTGTGTTTTAGTTTTATATATGTGTGTGTTTAACTTTATACATATTGTGTAAATACATATATACTATAATTCATACAGATATAGAAAATATCTACATATATAAAACTGATGAGAATAAATGTATGAAGAAAAAATGATAGGGTGTCTCAAACTGAATGAAGAGTTTTGGGACAACCTGCATATAAATAGTACATATGCATATATATAAACATCTAGATATATGTTATATATCTAGCTATCTATTTACACTCTCTGACAAATAAATGGTTAGAATAAAATGAAAACTTAAATGGGAGGAGCATTTAAAAAGCCTTCAGGTGAATCTTGTTGCTAAGGGAAACTAGAGGGTCTCTCTGTACACACTCAGACCAGATGCTTCTGTAGAGTCTGACTCTCAGGAATATGAGATTTAATCACAGGAATGGATAAAAGCTTATAAAGAAAAATAGCCCTTTAAAATGCTAGGAACTGCATAGAGATTTAGAACTTAAACACATTGATATACAGCCATATATACTCACAACCATGTGCCTATATATATATATATATATATATATATATAAATATATATATATATATATACATATTCACACTGGGTGATGTGCTAACAGAAAGCTAATTCTAGTCTTGATTAAATAATATAGTATAGAAAAGGACACTGATTTGAAATCCAACTGGGTTCAAGCACTGATTCTGCCACTGTATGTCCTTGGAAAAGTAATTTTGCCCATTGACATTTAACTTTCTTCACTTTTAGATTGAAGGTGTTAAACTAGATAATGTTTAAGGTCACTTCCAGTTCTAAGTTGGAAAGATAAGCTCTTAAGATTTTCAGTGGGTTTTGAAAAAAGTCAAAAGCATGATATAAATATAAGATAGTTTCCCTTAATTATTTAATAAAGATTTATTAAGCATCTACCCCTGGAAGAAATATGCTGATATATGAATTGTATGCCATATACTCAAGATACTTATACTCTACTATGATCACTTTAATTTTTATTGGTTAGTAGAATTAGGACCAATAAATACATTTTTTTCCTAATTCACAGAGTTGAGTTTAAGTCCACATCTTCCACATGGAAGTAAAGTTGCCACAGAACATTAGGAGTGGATATGTATCTGTGGGACAGGAACAAGTTGATGTTATGGCAGTGAGAAGAAGATATCTTCATTATTTAATTTGGACAAAATCATTTCCTGACCATGTGCCAGAAATATGTGAAGGAAAGAAGTGGAACATATCCACCTGATGTGAAGAGAAAAGAACCTGATTCTTGGGGAATAACACACTTTGGAGTAGGTTTTATTGCCCTGTGTCTAGGCCACAGTCTCCCTTCCTGAACTATGACATCTGGGCTAAAAAGACATCTTAAAAAGACATTAGGAAATATGCATCATATCCAGAACTATTTCCTTAGCCTATTATATGTTTGGCAATGCTATCTTTGTCCCCTAACAAGTTTTCCTTCTTCACTAAATGAGCCTCTGAGAGATGCTAGAGTAGGAATGACTCCCTGGTCACATATAATCTGCTTACAGATAGTAGGAAGTTGTTTGTATATGTTATTAAACTCATCTCCATCACTAAGACTTTGGATTTTCCCTTCTGTCTTCCTTTGAACATCTGTGCTGATTGGATTAAAAAACAAAACAAAACATGTTTCAGTGCATTGCCTTTATCTAAAGGAGTAGGGCTCTCCTTCCTGTTGTTTTGGAAATTAGTGAAGTTAAGCTGCCTTTGAGAAAAAAGTCATTAGTGCAAATGAGCATCATTATTTCATGGCAACACCAAACACTAGTTCAAAATCTATTCTGTCTAAATTCAGAGCTAAGAATGATTGTCAGTCTATACCTCTCAACAGGATCTCAGGGAAGTAGCCGGTGATCATTCTTAGCTCTGCCCTATATGGAAAGTTCCCAGGTGTTGATCATCTTTCTTCAGTGCAGGGAATGGATGGGGAGCTTTTAAAGACCAAGTGCCCAAACTGCAACTTCACAATGCACTTGAGTTCCCCTCCACCCACCTTACCCCAAACAGGGGAGGGAGGAAGTGTTCCCATTGGGTTGCTGGGCAGAGGGGAGGCTAATGAGAGAAATGTCCTCAGGTTCATGGGGAGGGGAAGAGGCGCAGCCCCCTACAGAATATATGCCATAGGTTCTCCAACACAGGAGGTGGGGGTGGGAGCTCACGGCAGTGATGGTGAACCTTTTAGAGATGTGAGAAATGTTTTTAGGTTGGTGTGGAAAGGGGGAAGGAAGAAGCAGCCCAGCCCCCTCATTCCTCTGGCTTTCTAGTAATGAACTCTGGTGAACTCTGTACTAGGGCAATGGCATATGTTCCCACAAAGAGGGCTCTGAGTACCCCCTCTGTCATGCATGACATAGATTCACCAACATGGGTTTAGGGAAATGTATGTTTCCATATAATCATATTATTCAGTTTGTTGTCCCCCTCTCAACCTATTTCATAACTCCCATTATTATGTCCCTGCCTATGTGTCTCATTTATTTACTTCTTTAAGGTAATTAATTTATTAAAAATTTACTAAAAGTAGATAAAAACTAAAAAAAAAATAGAAGTATTATTCACACGTAACATACATTGACTATAAATTCCATTTGGTCCTTGGATCCAGCCCTTCCAAAAAGGGCTTTTCATCTTGAAAAGCTGATGCATCTAGTTATCTTTTGCCTAGCCACATCATGTGTGAGGAAATATGTCTCCTGCTAGCTAGGATATGTGTTTCAGAAGTAAATGCTTTCTAAAAGCCATTTTGCAGGGGCAGCTGGATAGCTCATTGAATTGAGAGCCAGGCCTACAGATGGGAGGTCTTAGGTTCAAGTCTGGCTTCCATCATGTCCTAACTTGTGATCATAACCCCCATTGCCTAGCCCTTACCATTCTTCTCCCCTGGAACCAACACACAGTAATGATTCCAAGACAGAAGGTAAAGGTTTAAAAATAAATAAATAAAAAGAAAAGCCCTTTTGCAACTGACAGCTTTGTTCATCAGGTAGTTTAATCTTGCTTTCATTAGTCAAAAGAATGGATTAATGCTCACTGTGATCTCCAAAATGTGTGGCTATTCATCCTCCCCCAATTCAGCTTTCCTCATATATAAAACGATAAAGTAGGATTTGATCCCTTCAGTCCCTTGAAGCTCTAAATTCTGCGATTCTCTTTGTCATCAGATTGAGCCATGCTTGGTTGGGAGTGTAGGGGGAAAGATGTTGCTGAGATCATTTTCCTGATCTAGTCACTATCCCAAACAATACAATCTTTCCCTGTCATAACTCCTAAATAAAGAGCTGCTGGGAACCATGCTTCATGCTTTTGGCTTTCAGGGGTTAAACGAGAACTATTTTTTCCCATACAACCAGTATTTTTTTTTTACCAATTACATGTAATAACAAATTTCCATGCAAGTTTTCCTATTTCATGTAATTGAACTTATCATCTTCCTCCCTCCCTTTCCCTTCCCCCTCTTGGTGCTAGCAGGTGATTTGATCTGGATTACACATGTATTATTTCATGCAAAACATATTTCCATATTGTGCCTCTTTGTAAGTGAATAATCCTATAAAACCAAAGCCCTAAAACATATACTCAAATAAACAAGTGAAAAATCATCTGTATTCTGACTCCAACAGTTCTTTCTCTGGACATGGAAAGCATTCATTGTCATGAGTGCCTTCGAATCCATATAACCAGTATTAATGTGTTTCTTTTATCACTGAATGCATTCCCTGATAACAAGGACTTCATGCTATCATGACTCTTAGCAGACAAAAATGGCAAGCCAATGCAGCAGCCATTTCATCCAGGGCTATCAGGAAATGGTGGATACAAGGTCCTGCTAGAAAGAAAAACAGCTTCTTGGACCTAGGTTAATATTTCATTAGTGCACAAAGCTGGGATCTCTTTCTATGAATACTCATCAGCAGTACAAATACATTTCCTTATGGACAGCTCATATTAAAAGTAGCAAACATTAGGTTTGGACAATATGCAAGCCACTGTGATGGGCCCAAGGAAAACAAAGGTAAAAACAATGATGTAATTCATTTCCCTCAAGGACTTAGATTCTATAGCATGTACAGAAACAAATATAATACAAACAAGAATGTAATGAATACAAAGAAGTGACCCAAGTAAGGTGCTGAAAATTAGAGGAGGAAGAGAAATCCTTTCAACTGTGACCCTCTGATTTCATGGAGAAGGTAGCATTTCAGAAGAACCTTAAGGGAAAAGGAAAAGAAGAAATTTTAAAAAGTTAAGAGTGTTTCAGCTTGTACAAATGTTTAGAGCTAGAAATGTCACACCAACTTTGGGGAAACACTAGTAATTCATCCTGACTGAAATATGGAGGACATAAAGGGGGAAAGTGAAATTAAGCTACAAAGGGTTTTAAGTGGGAAAGTGTCCTAGATGTAGGCAATCCAATTCAGAATTCAACAAAACTGAGATTTAAAGTGTTTTGAAAAGCCATTTCAAACCACTAGACCACTTAGGTCATTGTGCTACAAGTTATTCAGACAAATGTTCTAATTTTCCATTTTGTTTTGTGGTTGTAATTATTAGTTTTAAAGAAGAAACTTGGCAAATGAATGCTTTTTGCTTTAGGAATAACCATACTATCTGAGGATTTAGTCCTGCAAGACAGGACTTTTAGGTCATGTCTACAAGGTCAAAGTAAATCGAGAATTTGTCCTCATAAAGTGCTCCTCTGTGGCTGGTGATCTTCTCAGGTCATCAATATAGTAGTTTTCCAACTCCACTTTTAAAAGTGGCACCATCCTAATGGGAGTGAAATGACAACCTGTATATCCAGAAAACAGCCAGATAGGGACAGTACCAGCCTAGACCTGGTCTCACAGAGTCAGATCATTTGAAGCAGCCATACATGGGCATGCTCCATGATTTTACTGAGTAGAAGAAATTCCTTGCCAAATTGGTCCCTATATATATGAGCCCTTAAATAGCTGACGACAGCCACCATTTTCCTTCCCCCCCTCACAAACACCATGAATGTCTACCAAACAACTAGCTATATAAAAGGAATAGACTTAATCAAATCTATTATTTGACTAAAATAACTTGAAGCCTGCTCAGAATGGCTAAAATGGTCAATTTGGTCCTCTGGAGGTAGATGCAGACTTCATATTTAATTCACTATTATCATAGAAGGAAAATCGAGTTTGGATAATACTCTTTAAGTGGTCACATTTGTGGCACAGTGGATAGAAAGTCAGGTCTCAAGTCAACTCATCTTCCTGAGTTTTGGTCTCAGATTCTTATTAACTGGTTGAACTTGGTCAAGTCACTTTACCCTGTTTGCTTCAGTTTTCTCATCTGTAAAATGAGCTAGAGAAGGAAATGGTTAACCACTCCAGTATTTTTGCCAAGAAAACCCCAAATGGGGTCATGAAGAGTCAGCTGTGACTAAAAAATTACTAAACAACAATGAAATTTGCTAATTAATTAACTAATAATCTACAGCAAGGTCAGTTGGATTGCTATCTGCCTTCACTTTCATTTATACCATGTAAGTGGCATAAAGAAATGTAGAATATATTTTAAATAATCATTTATTGGCCCACTAACACCAGGTGGACATAGCTGTAAGGATAAGGAATACAATTGTTACTTTACTGGCATAGGGACATACTTAATTAGAAAAATTCCCCAACCAATGTAGGTTAGTACTTTTTCTAAAACTATTAGTTGTTAAAAATTGTTGAAGACACCAAAGGATTAAATGGTAGCACAGAGTTCTAGTCAGTAATTAAAAAAAAAAAAACCTCTTACCTTCTGTTTTAGTATCAGTTCTAAGGCAGAAGATTGGCAAGAAAGAGGTAGGCAATGGAGAGTAAGTGACTTGCCCAAGATCACACAACTAGGAAGTATCTGAAGCTATATTTGAAGGCAGGTTCTCCCAACTCCAAACCTGGTACTCTATCCACTGAGCTATCTAGTTGCCCCTCATAGTAATTTTTAGAGGCAACATTTGAATCCATGACTTTCTGGTCCCAAGGTTGGCTATTTCTCTATAGCACCTTAATGCCTTTCATGAATTTGCAGAGAGTAAAAAATGATTTTGGTTTTCTGGATTTTTTGTTATTGTTATTGTTTTTGTTTTTTATTTTTATGATGGTCTCTAAGACCCACATGAGGGCATGGAAGGGAAAATTAATGAAATGTTTCACCTAGCTAGGATAATTTAGCAAGAACAAATCAACATACTAACAGTACTACTTTCCCATTTCCTTTTATATAGGTATGTTTGTTGAAGAAGCTGGAAAGAAGATGAGCAAAGAATACCTGTGGGATAAACTGGAAACACAAACAGAATCGATGAGTTAGGGGACTTGTTTTGGTATAACGATATGCTAATAGCATTCTAAGCATCAGAGACCCAGACGCAAACAGAAGGTGGCATAAAGCTGTAAAAATAACAACAAATAGTTTAAAGCTCATTGCAAGCCTTTCCCTTGATGACACTGTTTGTTGAACATGTTCCTGGTGCTAGAAATCTAACAGTTATTTAGAAAGCTCTCAGAACCTAAAAACCAAATTCCTCACAAAGCAAGGCAGCCACAGTAACTGATAGCATATAATCATACAAGCTCTGCCAGATTCCTCTATCTTGTGACAATGATCTGCTTCAAACTCCAGTTATACTTAGCGTATTATTTAAATCGAGAGCCAGAGGCTACAGCTATGCTCTGGTGCTGCTAGAACAGGATGAAAATTTGCTTCTGGAAGATACAGAAAAGAGGAGTCACTATTTAAATGGCTATCTTAAATAGCAAATAGACCAACAAGAGTACTTTGCAACTCAGAATCACATTCATCAGCACACCTGCCACATAGTAGGCCTTCAAGAAAGAGAGGTTAAACCAGATTGTGACAATTTCAGGCACAAATTAGGATTGAGTTCTACAGAGATGGATTTTGGTTTTCCTTTTTTTCCAAATTCAAAAAAAAAATATGAGAATAAGGAAATATGAACAGCAGAGGGAGTAAGTGTGATAAAATATTTCTTTTGTAGAGATAATAAAAAAATAAACAAGGACAGGACTGACATATGAATGTTACATAATGGTGCAAATAAATTTTAATTTGGTTTGTTCTGTCAATCTCAAAATCTGCTCTGTATGATACCCACAACGTTTAGAAGATAATGACAATACTTTACATTTGCAGGATATTAAGTTAATGATTATAAAGATACTTTTACATGCAGTAATATTGTATTTAAAATTAAAACAATCCTGTGAGAGAGATAGAACACTTTTACCAAAGAGCCTGGGACTCAGAAAAGGTAATAATAGCATTAACCAAAATGTACATAAAGCTTTAAAGTTTATGTAAGCAATTTCCATATTGTTTTATTTCACTAGACCCTCACAACAACTCTTTGAGACAGACATTGAATATTTTTATTCCCATTATGCAAGTAAGTAAACTGAGGCTCAGAGTAATTTATTCAGAAATCAAAATCCACTAAATGGCTGAGCTAGGACTAGAATTCAAATCACCAAATTCCCAGTTCAATGCTACTTTTATTCATATTATTTGGAAGTAAAGCAAATGTGAGCCATAATACAAACAAAAATGCAGAAATGTTCCAGTATACATAGATAAGCATATAATAGAAGGAAAAGAACAGCATTTAGCATCAAAGGACCTGGATTCTCATGCAAGTTCTTGTGTTGCTCCTTGTCTTACTTTGGACTAGTTTCTTAAAATTCTGGATCTCATTTTTTTATTTATAAAATGAAAATTGGACTTGAGGGCCTCTAAAGTCTTTTCTACTTATAAACCTATGAGCTTATTTACTCATGGTGCCATCTACCTGTATAAGAACAAGTTGATATATTGCTTAACACTGAGATTAATAATAATTATGGAGATGACAAATGAAGTGAGAAAATAAAAAGGTATTCAATTTTCCAAATCACTTTACAGAGGATTCTAGGTTGAATTTCTAAATGCTGCCAATGTTCATATAAAAACAAAATTGTTAAGGGTAGCAGCTGATATGTAGTACAAGTGTAGAAATCCAAAGTTGACCAAATGTAGATGAAAAATTTCAAAGTAGCAGAATTCTTTCCTGCAAAATAGGCTATAGATGGGAGACCATCATTTGTTTCATAACACATAGGAAGACAAAAACAAATTTTATATATATTTGTGTATGTGTGTATCCCCCATATATATATATATATATATGTATATATATATATATATACACTTAATCTTGTATTAGTCTCTATGTGTATATATGCATATTAATGTTGCAAGTATACATATATCATATATTATATATATGTAAAATCATATGTTAATAGCATTCTGTACATCAAAGACCTGGCAGCAAATAGGTGACATAAAACTGTAAAAACCACAGCAAACAGTTTAAAGTTTATATATACTTGCCTCATTAGTCTAGTATTTCTAGGCGCAGAGGCAAACTAACTTGTTCAGTTGGTCAAACTGTAGTATTCACTGACAATACATAAATAAATCACATGTGGTAACAAATATTTACTAAAGGGGACTTATTCCAATTATCTTCACCTTTCCTTTGATCTCAATGCCAGTATTGCTCCTTTAATTTGAAGAAATAGAAATAATGAACACAAAGATATCTATTCCACTATTAATGAATATGGAAAGAAAATAAGACTATAAGCTACATGATATTAGGAATAACACCAAGTGAGGAAACAAAGTAGATTGGGAATTGAAGGAGAAAACCAGAAAGCAGTGAGGCATTCATTATTCATTTAGTGCTGAGGCTTAATGGCACAATATCATTTGTCACTGAATTGTATTGTGAACTTTACTGAATGTTAATTAACTTTAATTCTAACTAATCCTTATTGTTAGATAATCATAAGTTCCATGAAACTTATTAAGTTCTGAAGCTATGTGTGCCCTACACCAAAATGAGTCTGATTACAAAATTAGGATGCCCAAAATGTCAAAAGTTCAAAGGCAATTTAATGGACAACTAGCTGAGTCTATATATGAAAAAGAATTCCGTCTATGACATACATAACAAATGGTCATTCAACCTTTGCTTGAAGATCCCCATTAAGAAAAGATATAGGGCTTCCTGAAGGTGTCCATTACACTTTTAACTATAACTATAAAATCATTTCTCCTGACATAAAGTCTAAATCAAACTACAAAAAATTATCTCATAGAGTTAGAAAATGTAATAACAAAATTCATTTAGAAGAACAAAAGGCCAAGAATATCAACGGAATTAATGAAAAAAAATATGAAGGAAGTTGGCTTAGCTGTACTGGACCTTAAAGTATATCATAAGGTAGCCACTATCAAAACAACCTGATATTGGCTAAGAAATAGATGGGTTCAATGGAATAGATTAGGTCTCTTTTGGCAAAGCCATGGCACAGCTGCCTGGGCAGCATGGAGAATGTTGCCCCATTACCCCTCTCCACAGCTCTGAGGACATTTTTTGCATGCCCAGCCCCTCTGTAAAGTTGCCCAATGGTGAGCACTTCCTCCCTCTCCTGTCTGAGGTAATGCCAGTGGGGCTCACAGACAGCTTGAAGTTGCAGTTTGGGCACATGATCTCAAAAGTATTCAGCAAGGTTGGATTAGGTTCTCAACACACAGCAGTGAGACTATAGTAACAGTGTTTGGCAAATGTAAAAATCCATGCTTTTGGAAGAAGAATTCATTATTTGCCAAAAACTGCTGTGAAAACTGGAAAACAATATGACAGAAACTAGACATAAATCAACATGTCATATACCAAGGTAAAGTCAAAATGGATCCATGATTTAGAAAGAAAGAGCAAAACCTTAAGTAAATTAGATAAGCATGGAATTGTTGACCTGTTTGATCTATGGATAAAGGAAGAATTTATGTGGAAATAAGAAATAGAGAACATTATAAGATATAAAATAGTCACCTTTGACACAATTAAATTTAAAAGATTTTGCATAAATAAAATCAATGTGTGGTAGAGGCATGGAGAGAGAGAGGTCTTGTAAGCCAAGATGCAAGAACCAAGACTGGGGACATATCTGTCAATCAAGAAGAAGGTTCCAAACAGAATGTTCCCAGGAGGAGAGGCAGTTGAGCTGGCCAGGAGAAACTGGTGACCAAGATTAGAAGGGAAACAACAAAATGAGAAAAAGCATTCAAAGCAAGCTCTTTGAAAAAGGCCTTATTTCTCAAATATATAAAGAATTGAGTCAAATTTATAAGAATACAAAGGATTCCCAATTGTCAAATGCCCAAAGGAAATGGACAAGAAATTCACAGATGAAGAAATAAAAATTATCTGTAGTCATATGACAAAATGCTCCAAATCACTATTAATCAGACAAAGGAAAATCAAAACATCTCTGAGGTCCCACCTCATATCTATCAGATTAGCTGATAGGATAAAAAAAGGAAATTTATAAATGTCACTAAGAATGTGGAAATATTGGGATTCTAATACATTGTTCATGGAACTTTGAAATGATACAATTCTAGGGAGAAATTTGGAAACATGCCCAAAGGGCCATCAAACTACATACCCTTTGATATAGTAATACAACTAATGGGTTTGTATCCCAAAGAGATCAAAGAGAGTGGAAAAGGACCTTTTTGTACAAAAATATTTACAACAGCCCTTTTTTATAGTAGCAAAATACGAGAAATGGAAAGGATGTCCATCAATTGGGGAATGACTGAACAAGTTGTGGTATATGATTGTACCAGAATACTATTATGTCATAAGAAATGATGAACAAAATTATCACAATCATATGAAGTGATGCAAAGTGAAGTGATCAGAATCAGGAGAACATTTTACACAATAGCAACAATAAAATACTATGATGATCAACTGTGAGTGACAACTATTATTAGCAATACAAGGAGCAAGAACAACTCTAAGGAACTCATGATGAAAAGGGCCATACACTACCATAGAAGGAATCAATGGAGTTTGAATACAGATTCAAGAACATCATTTTCATTTTGTTTCCTCTATAAAATTTTTACTAGTCTCAATGATATGTCTTCTTTTACAGCACGATGAATAAGGAAATATGCATTGCATAAAAACACATGTACAACCTATATCATATTATGTGCCATCTTGGGGAGGTGCAGGGAAGGATGGGACTGAGGGAAAGAACACGGATTACAAAATGTCAGAAAAAATTATTAAAAGTTGTATCAGCATGTAATCTGAAAAAATATTAATAAATATAATTTATAGTAATATGCAACTTGTTTGTAGGGAAGCAGCAAAATAGTGGTTTAGAAGACAGCATTCCCCAAAATAGGCATGATGACAAAACTGAGAAGTGACAGCCTGGCTATGCATGAGAAAATAGCAAACTTCAAAAACAAGTCTGAGCTATTATTATGTAATAGCACATAATATGGTTATGACACTGAAGAACAGGCAGCAACCCAAAGGGAATGAAGGCTATACCTAGAGAATGAACACTGTTAGCACAGTTCAGCACAAGAACTAAAACTAAGAGGTCACAGGATGCTGATATTCTAACCAGCCATCCACAAGGGCAAGATTTAGATTGCATGCCTATAGAGGTAGATATCAATGATTTTATCCACTCTGACTCTCAATTATCTATCATTATCATTAATAGGCACTCATTAAGTAATTTGTGTTGTTGTTTGGTCATTCAGTTGTTTCTGACTCTTTGTGACCCTGTGGATCATACTGTCCTTGGGATTTTCTTGGCAAAGACATTGGAGTGGTTTGCTATTTCCTTCTCCAGTGGATTAAGGCAAACAGAAGTTAAATGACTGCTGAGGGTCACACAGCTAGTAAGTATTTGAGGCAGAATTTGAACTGAGGCCTTTCTGACTCCAAGTCCAGAGCTCTATCCACTGAATCACTTAGCTGTCTCCTCATTAAGTAATTAGCACTGATATAGCCCTTCACCATCAAGAAGAAGTAAGGTTCCCTCTTCAGAACACTTGATTCAGAAGGCAGTTAGGTACAGACTTCATTCAAAGATTTGTATCTAAAGTTCTAAATATGCAAAGAAGTTAAATCTTAATTATCTGGAAAATTGTTTATGGTAACACAGCATAAGTAGGAAGGGCAATACAGTAGTTCAAAGAGTATAGAATTTGGAGAGCCAAATAGAATCACAAGATTTGTGTTAAAGTCCTGTCTGTTCCACTTACTACTTCATCACTTTAGGCAAGTCACAGCTTTCTGGACTTCACTTTTATACTTGGGGAGTTAAACCAAAAGACCTCTAAGGCCTATTATAGTTCTAGATCTTTGACTCTATAACCCTATAATCTAAATCAGTCCTGAAGATGTTGAATAAATGAGGAGTCACTGCAAAGTCTCAACTTTAGCAGATGCTTCTACATGTAGGTACTTAGACACAAATGTTGCTCATTTTTACATAATTCTGGGGAAACACAGATAGGAATAGATTTTTTGGGTAAAGAAGCAGGCTCTATATAAATCTAGCAGCTGTCTTTTAAAAATGAAATGAAACTGCAAAGCTGGCTAACACAACAAAGGTTGTGGAGTGCTTAGAGCTTGGTCAAATATCAGATACCAAGGTCATCCACTGCATCCAAGGCCATCACCAGTTATCCTGATTTGGGTCTTGCTACTGGACTTCAATGACTGTGGAACAGAGAGTGAGACTGATGACTTTGTGCAACTCTACCTCACTTAAATTCAAATCACTGATGCTTAGACGTTTCCCTGTGTTATGATTGATCCTCCTCAAAAACAAAGGATGGACAACAATTCCCTAAATAACATTAAATACCAACTATAAGCAATACAAAGTGCTAGGTGTTGAGAGAGATACAGTGATTAGAAAAGACACATGATTCCAAAAACAAGGGAACGGATCAGAACCAAGTTTTTAAAAATCAGAAAGAACCATGTATATTTCCAAAGGAAAAAGGAAATTTTAAAAAGTGGGCATGGGTAATTCCTGAGTTTAATTTTGTATTCTCACAGTAATAGTTCAAGTAAGTTGTTGAAAAGAAGTGACATTATGTGATAATTCAATCTCTCAAGGGAGTGTAATATCAGAAATCTTTCACCTGTTTAAGCAGTGTAATGCTTACAAAGCCAAGAGTTGGTGAATAAATTAGAAAATAGCACTTAGTTAAGTACTAGATATCCAAGAAAAGACATTCAACTCCAAAATGTTACTAGAAGACTATCATAATGGAAATGTGACTAGAGAACGCTATGGTTTTAGGTCCAGAAATGGATTGTGTTCACCTTAAGCAATAATTTCTGAAAAATAAGTTACTTCGATGTGCTATCCCATGTCTTTACAAATCTGTATTTTTGCCCACAGGAACACACACTCTCATGAAAGGAATTGCAATTCCTTTACATAACTGAGTAGATTATGTGTTGGTAGAAAGAGAGCTAAAGTTGAGTCCCAGGACCTGAGCTCAAATCCTGAATCTACTACTTCATAGATGTGTGACCTTAGGTAAATTACTCAATCTCTCTAGGACTCAGTTTCCTTATTTGTATGATAAAGTATCTTGGAAGAGTTTTACTTTGTTTGGAGCAATAAATGACTCAGATCTCAAATGTTCTGATAAACATGTATTATTGAACAGAAATAAAAACGAGCCTTACTTCCCTTGGGCTTTTCCTATTAAGGAATGCTTGACATCCCCCAAGTAAAAAGCAGCCCACGTGAAAATTCTGTACAGTAGGACATGACTAAAGACAGCCAAGAAGGTGATATTTACATAGTCTCTGTCACAAAGGGCCATCCCTAGGTTTCAAGTCAATCCACTTAAGGAAGGGGTGGCATTAAACTCAATCTGATTAACAGGATCATCTCTCACAACAGTGAGGTAGACTAAATAACATGTAAGGTCACTTCCAACCTTAGGTAAATTATCCTATTTTTTATGATTCTATGACCCACTCAAAATACATATGTATGTATATATAAATAGATAGCTACATATATGTGCATATACAAATATGTTACATCATGCCTCCTAGATTATTTAATAAATTTATGATAGTCAGGATTACTTCAAGGTAGAAGTCCTGAACCTAAGGATTATGAACCTAAATTTTCTTTTATTCTATAAATGCAATTAAATATAAATATTTTCTTTTGCTAATCATACACATTTTTTATTTAAAAGTATTATTCTAAGAAAGGATTCTTACCCAAAGACCCAAGCTTTGGAAGAAGAATTCACTATTTGATACAATCTGCTGGGAAAACTAGAAAGCAGTATGGCAAAAGTGATGCACAGACCAATACCTCATGCTATATAACAAGGTAAAGTCAAAATCAATACGATTTAGAAATCATGAGTAATACCATAAACAAATTAGAAGACCACAAAATAGTTGCCAAACTTTATGGATAAGAGATAGATGTATGGATAAGGGAAGAATTTATGTCCAAACAAGATTTAGAGAGTATTACGAAATATAAAATAAATACTTTTGACTACATTAAATGTTAAAAGTTTTTGCCCAAACAAAACCAATGCAACCAAGAATAGAAGACAAATGACAAAATGATGAAAAATCTTTATAATAATTGTTTCTGACAAAAGCCTCATTTCTCAAATGTATGAAAACTGAATTAAATTCATAAGAATACAAAACATCTTCCAATTGGCAAAAGGTCAAAGGATATGAACATGTAGTTCTCAGGTGAGGAAATTAAAACTATTTTTAATCACTCAAAAATCCAAATCATTATTAATTAGAGAAATGTAAATTTAAGCAATTCTAAGGTACCATTTTATACCCTCCAGACTGGCTACTATGATAAAGAAGGAAGATGATAAATGATGGAGGGGAATCTGTAAAAATTGGGACACTACCAGCTGTGAACTGATACAATTTAATTCTGATATTCTGATCCATTCTGGAAAGCAATTTGGAACTAGCCCCAAAGGACCATCAAACTGTGTAATATCCTTTGTCTTAGCAATACCACTATAAGATCTGTATCCCAAAGAGATCAAAGATATAAGAAAAAGTTTCATATACAGAAAATCATTTATAGCATCTCTCTTTGTGGTGGATAAAAAGTGGAAACCAAAGGGTTTTCCATAAATTGGGGATTGGTTGAACAAGTTGTGGTATATGATTATAACAGAATACCATAAAAATGCCAAATATGATGATCTCCACCATAACCTCCCCCCCCAAAAAAACCTGGGAATATTTATATGATGTGATACAAATTGAAGTGAGCAGAACCTCCAGGAGAACTTTTTACACAACAACAATAGTATATGATGATCAACTACAAATGATTTAAGTATTATCAGCCAGTACAATTCCTAGGGACTCATGAGGGAAAAGGCTATCAACTTCATAGAAGAGACTTCCCGAGTCCTAAGGCAGATTGAAGCATACCATTCTTCATTTCATTTCTTCAATAAATTTTCTCATTGTATAAGTGAAATCAAGTGTTCCTTCACAACATGATGAACATGAAAATATATATTGCTTGATAATATATGTATAACCTATATCATAATACTTACCATCTTGGGAAGGGTGGAGGGATAGAAGTGATGGAAAGGACATGAATCTCAAAACATCATAAAAATGATTTTTAAAAAGTGTATCAACATGTAATATGGAAAAAATAAAAATTATTTTAAAAAGGGTTTCTAAACTTCACCAGATGGCCAAAGGTATCTCTTGACACACAGAAAGGAAATACTGAAAATCCCTACTCTAAAGTGTCTTTTGAAATATGTAGTTGCTGAAATGTCTTCTAATTCTCAAATTCTGTACTTCTCTGATTCTTTCTCAACTTAGGTAGATTGATCTCAAATAAGAGACACTCTTTCATTTGGCTTATGTTTGAAGCCAGTCCCACTTAATAGGATCTTCTAAAAGAGCTTATGGTCAGCTGGCAAAGAAAAGCATTAGAGTATCCAGAATTTCTTATCTTCAAAAATTAGGTTTCAGGATTAAATTTCTTTCACATTTGAGTTAATTGTCTAGCCATCTATGCCACAAAGGCCTATTCATGTAAGAATTCTAGTCTAGGAATCAGCAGGAACATTATCTTTAAACTGGTAATGAGAGTAATAATTGTTATAACAACGCAAAAATATCATTCATATGCTATTTCAAGGGTTGCAGAGTACTTTATGAATATTATTTCATTTTATCTTCACAACAACCCTGGAGGGTAAGAATTATCATTATTTTCATATTACACATGAGGAAACTGAGGCAGAAGATATTATGTGATTTGCACAGGGTTATACAATTAGTAAGTGTTTGAAGCTGTATTTTAACTCACTCCTTTTTTATTTTGCCTTTTTTTTTACCTTCCATCTTAGAATCAATACAATACAATATTGATTCTAAGGCAGAAGAGTGGTAAGGGCTAGGCAATGGGGATTAAGTGACTTGCCCAAGGTCACCCGGGACTTCCCATCTCTAGTCCTAGCTCTCAATCCACTGAGCTACTCAGCTATGCCCAATTCAGTTCTTCTTGACCACAGGTCTAGCACTCAATCCACGGAGCCACATTTCTAGTATGACCACACTCACAAATGTGAATTATGAACACAAATAATACAGATGTATCATCACAATAAAAGCAATAATTATTATATTTACACACAGTCTTTTTTCAGAGTTCTTTAGGGAAGACAGTTTCTGAAAATAGATTTTCCCATAAAAATATTGCATTTAAATTTTTATCATATATTTCAACTCTAATATTAGAAGATCATATGCACAGAACTTAGGGCCAACAAAAACACTAATCATCATCTGGTATTTTGTCATATTTAATTTGAAAATATATGTATTTTTTATTTTTAAATATCTCCATTATTCTCAATGACATATTCCAAAAAGGCCTCCTTTTGATTTAAAATTTTTATTTGTATGTTTAATAATTACTTTTGCTTTAATATCAAGCTTATTTTCTATTCAATTGCATTCAGAAATCTTGTGTGATGATGTCAAACAGTTCTCCACTTCTTTCCTATAACCTATTTCCTATTAGCAAATTTTACAAATGAAGACATTAGATAGCCAAAAGTTTAAGTAACTTGTCCAAGGATATTTGGATAATAATAATGATGATGGTAATAACCAGGTTAGAATTTGAACCCATATCCTCTGACTATAAAACTAATTATGTTGCCACTGTACTATACTTCATACCCTGTAGGATAGGTGATGTTGGTAAAACCTTACTCACTGGTACCACTTACTGGTAAAATACTTATTCTAAATTTGCAGCATTTTCTTGAACATGTTTTTACTCAGAAAGATGAGCTATAAAAATGCCTTAGTGGAAACCAGGTCAGCCATTATTCATTTTTCATTTCTAGACTAATGAAAACCAATTTTACTGAGGACTTTGATTTGTCATTTATGTGCAGTTCTCTTTCCAAGAGAAGTTTAAGATTTGATTACTCATACCAGTGTTCAATTTTATGGTTAAAGTTTTATTTTCCCTCTAATTGTTACCTTTGTAGTTTTCCACTGAATGAAGTCTTTGATGAACCTATTGTTGTATAATTGCAAACTTTTTCTGAGATGTCATGTTACCTGAAGGACATAGACTTCAGAATCACTCAGTGTACTAATACCTTTCATCTTTGACAGTATAATGGAAAGTACCAAACTCTAGAAATTTGAAGACCCAAGTTCTAGTGCAGTCTCTATCATTTACTAGTTGTTTGATCTTAAGAAAGTCATTTACCTTCCACAGTCTTCAGTTTTCTCCTCTTAAAAATGAGTTTTAAGTTCTATGGGTCAATATTATTTACATTGTCCTAATAATATTGGATTTCACTTGAAACCAATGGGTCATAATCATTGACTTTTTTAAAAGGTACTTTCAGTGCTTGTTTCTCAGCAACTGAAATTTATTGAGTTTTTATTCACTTATGTGGAAATAGAGTTCACCCAAATAAACTACATTCCATACAAAAATTCTCAACAAAATATCTATCTATCTATCTATCTATCTATCTATCTATCTATCTATCTATCTAAGATCACTAGAATTCAACTTAATAACTAAAAGGGCAGCTCAAGGAATAATCATGATAGTTGAGTATTGGATTTTATGCCATATATGTGTTTCATTGATTTTTTAAACACTGATTTGAAAATATCTATGGAGGACTTTTTCAATTTTTTAATTTTTTTCTTACATTAAAATTTTCATATATTTCCCTCATTTTCTCCCCTCCATACTAGAGAAGGTATTTGACAAATATATATATATATATATGTAGTATATATTTTATATATAATTACATCATATATATATATCTATTTATCAGTTCTTTTTTTCCAGAGGCAGACATTCACAACAATATGTTTATTGCTCTCTCTTGGTTTTGCTCATTTCACTCTTCATAATTTCATTTAGGTCTTTCCATTTTTTAAATTAACTCACTACAATTTCTTTAAATGTTGAGTAGGCCTGTCCCCATGAAAAGAATGATGAAATCTTATTATATTGATATCTTGAGAATAAGGATTGTTTTTAAATTACAGAAATTCCCAAGTGGAAGTGAAAAATTGCAACCCAGTCTTGCATCATGCTATACATCACAAAAATGAAGATGTTTATTTAAGATGGAATAAATAGGTTTCAATTTCTTCAAGATTTGCCTGATTTAAAGTACACCAAAAAATCTGTAAATAACATTGGCTGAAATGGGCTAAACAAATTGTGACCTATCAACATGATAGAATATTACTAGGAAACAATGACCATGATGTATGTAATCATGGGAATTATATGAACTGAAGCAAAGTGAAATAAGTAGAGTCAGATAGACAACATGAAAAGTGAGTTTAAAAATAAATATGGAAAAAACAAGATCTAAACAAGCATTCATTTAGAAAGCATTTTCTGCTAAAATGCTATGCAACAAGTAAAGAAAGTGATCACCTTTGTAGTCTCTGAAATGGATCCCTTAGACCCAAGATTGTCTTGGGACACTGAAATTGTTGAAGAATTGAACTGACAGTCATCTAAAGGCAGTAAAGAAACATAATAAAGAATATTATTCAAGAATTGTGTGATATACAAAGAAGTTCAAGTGGCAAAAGCACGAAATTACCAATAGGGGGTCAGAATACTCCATTAGCATCCTATCATGTCAAATGAAAGTGAGCAAGAACCACAGCTTTTTGATGGGGTCCCTAGGTGAACTTACAGAAGGTCACAAACAAGAATCATAGATGTATTTTGTCCGGTAAGTTTCAAAAATAAAACATATCTAAAACAGAAATCAGTATGTTTTTCATATTCTTTCTAATGCACTAATGCACTCATCTCTCTAGTCATCCAGGCCAAAAGCCTTGGTGGAATCTTTGAGCCACTACTCTCACTCACCCCACATATACAATCAGTTGTAAAATAATTTTTCTATCTCCACAAAAACTCTCATAGATGTCCCTTTCTCTCTACTCACACAAATGTCACTTTTATTCATGCCTTCATCACTTGTCACCTGGAGTACTGAAATAGACTATTGAATTGTCTCCAGTCTTCCACACAGTCACGAAAGTGGTTTTCCTGTAGCATAAAGAAAGCATGGTTTCTGAAAGCATGTCAGCCTGCCTCTATTACTGAGTAAACCCCAATAGTTCCCTAGACTCTCTTGGATCAAATATGAATTCATCTGCCTGAAAAGCTCTTAATGACATGCTTCCATCTTACTTATAGTGCCTTCTTTACACATTGTTACTATTAGTCTAATCTATAGCTTGACCATATTGTCCTACTTGCTGTTCCTTATGCATTATATTTTCTGTCTTCATAAGTTTGTAGTAGCTATCTCCCATCCTTGGAATGCTTTCCCTCCATAATTTCATTTCTTGAAATCCTTGGTGTTCCTCAAGACTAAGTTCAAGCACTTTCTACTTCATTCTTTCCCACCCCCTGCATCTGATAGTTACATTTTCGAAGTTATACTATATTTGCTTTATATGCACTTTGTATATGAACATCTATATATGTTGTGCAAATTATCTGAAACAGCTAATAATTAAATTCAAAATCAAACTTGCAACTTTTTGCATCAGTAAAAACTTAAATCTGTAATATCTTTTTTTCTTGCACTCACTTGTTTTGTGGTATTTGTAATTAAGTTTACAATATTTTTATCATGTTCTGCCAGAAAAATGGGAAAGCAGTTATATGTTTTAGTTGTTAATCTGCAGCTTATCTTTGTGGTAGCAATAAGTTGGGATTTCCACCCTTCTCCATGACTGTGGTTTCATGTTGCTTATAAACTCTGAGAATCCATCCATCGATGATGCCCAAATTGTTTTACCTTTACTACTGTTCTCCTTTGGACACACTTGTTCTAGTCCAGCTTCTTTGCTTGTCTTTCACTAGTATAATATCCACTTCTCTTGTAAGTAAATCTAGGACTGAAAAATAAGAGTCTAAATATGGTGGCTCCATCCTCCCTCATGATGAAAAGAGTTTGTTATAAAATTTTTGTAGCTTTTTCTCAGTTTTTATCTATTCATTGTGCTTGGTTTCAATTTCATCCCCACATGCCCTTGTTGTTGTTAGTAGTCTCTCGGTAACCGAGGATGACGATTGTCTTTGTGCATTTTCATCTATGGTGTATAGATGAGTGTGCACAAAGACACTTGTGCGTGAAGGAGATTTAAGTGGAAAAGTCGATGCACAGAGACAGTCCCACTCTCTCGGCGTTGGAAGCCTGGGTGATGGCCTTATTTAACTTGGCCTTTTGCCAAGCTTGCTTCAGAGTGTTTTCTCCTCTATACTACTTTTCCCTGCTTTATGAAATTATAATACTCATAATTTTCTACCTTGGGAAAGAATATTGTACTTAATTAGAAGTGAACCCAAAAGACATGGAAAGATGCATAATAAACAGAAAAGAGCTATAAATGTTAATTTTAATGGGGGGGCCATCTGCCCACCACTATGGGATATTTTTGAAGTTACTAATTTGGGGGCAGCTAGGTAGTTCAGTGGATTGAGAGTCAGGCCTAGAGGTGGTTCTAATCTTGCCTCAGACATTTCCCAGCTGTGTGATCCTGGGCTAGTAACTTAACCCTCATTTCCTAGCCCTTACCACTCTTCTACCTTGGAACCAATACACAGTATTGATTCCAAGATGGAAGGTAAGGGTTAAAAAATATATAAATAAAGTAACTATTCTTGGTCCCAAGCAAAAATGTAGAAATGCAGGGTGGGGAGCAAAGAAAGGGGAAAGGGATGATTTTAACCATGTGTATAGGCTAGAGCTGAAATTTTCTTTCTTTCTTTTTATTTGACATACCCTGAGTAGTCTTTCAGCTACCCCCATTTCATTACAGTGTCAATGTGGCAATAAGTTGCCTGTGAATTGTGTAAAAGACACTATTAAATATGTTACATTATGTCATGAGAGGTGGAAGATCAGTCATGCAGCAAGAATGAGAATAAAGGGACAACCTGAACATTACGTTAGCATCCTCAGAATATTGAAAGAAACTACAGTGAATATAAGCCTTTTGAGTAGAGATTAGTTAATTTGGGGATATTATCTCCTTAAGGCCTTACAAAGAGTAGGTACTTGATAATCATTTCTTGAGGTGAACCAGAGGAAGACCCTCAGTACATGGAGTAGAGATTCTATTGAGGATTTATCACAGGATATGGATGAGAATGAATAATGATTTATAATGGAGAATTTATCCACAATGAGATCACTGGGTCATTGAAATATTTTCTTTTTGATATGACATAGTTCTGTTTTTCTATTTTGGAGAATTTCATGCTTAATATCAATATTCCAAATTGCAGTGTCAAATTTATTGCTTATTACTTGACAAATTTCTAACTTAAAGGCATACCAATATTATTTCCAAATTGGCTACTATATTTATTAACTTGTACTTATCTTAGATGAATTGTATTTAGTCCCTCTCCATACTCCTACTGTCTCTTGGACCTATTCTCACTACTAATTTTCCATTTCCCATTTTGGTATAATTTGAGAACACAATTAGCATATCTTATACCAATTTTTCAAGATTACTAATAATTAATAGAACTATTCATAAAACCAGGGCTAATACCAATTCCTGTAGGGTTCTTTCATTTGAGAAATTTACCATCATTTGCCTTTGTAGGAAATAAAGTGCTTTCATATCATTGTCTATAAGTTCCTTTTTTATAAGGAAATGAATTCCATGATTATATTGAAAATATATTCTAAAATAAATGGCAGATACTACATTATATGTGAACCCAACAAAGATTCAGGAGAGCATTAAACAATAACTAAGAACTTTGACAAGCATGTACAACCAACAAAACACATTTTTTTCTTCTGTTGGAGGCAACTCAAATAACAATGTTATTCATATCATCTGCCCATTTCACTTTCTATAAAGAGATGTGTTCAGTGCCATATAATATGACTCATTACAATGTATGTTATTTCTGTAGAATTTCCATATTCTATATAAAGTGTGTTTGACAAATTTAGGGAAATAAGAATGGATAGTTTTCAAATAGAATAGCTGAGTTTGATGGCTGCAACTTTTAATAAGTGTCTTCTAGGGGTATGTGAGACACTATGCAAAAAGGCTACATGTTAAGCATGTTGACAAGGACACATCATCTTTTTTTGTTCTCTCTATCCCCCTCTATTATCATTTCTACTAAAGAAAAATTTGCCCAATATATTGTGCCTAATTCAAATTTTCAAGTTTGTTTTTGGTATCTAACTTCCCTACCCCATTCTCCATTTTTTCTCACATATTTCTGCTCTTTAAAGGTACTTTTGAAGGTTTTAGTGTAGCCCAAAGGTACCAGAATAGAAACCTCCTTACACCTCTGTTTCAACTTCTCTACTCCTCAGAAATTACCTGTCTTTTGTACCATTGTCTTAGGTATAAATGACCTTAAGGATTAGAGAAATTAGGCAGGATGAGGAGAATAGTCGAGGCATAGAGGACAGCAAGTAAGGTACAGCAAAGAGATTAAGGAATCATGGATTATAGGACTAATATTGATTATTATACCTTTTATCAAAATATAGTTTCCCTGAATTTCTTTTAAAATTAGATCTATTTTTGCTTTTGCTTTCCTGAGATCATAATTGCCATTTCTGCCTTTTTTACATCTCTATTTCATTAAATATCAAAATTTTCCCTGGGGGATTACATTCAGTTTTGCTAGGTAAGTGATCATTCATTGTAATTTCAGATCCTTTGACCTCCAGAATATCACATTCAAAAACCTTATATCCTTTAAGGTAGAAGCAGCTAAATCTTATGCTATCTAGATTGTGGTTCCATGTTATTTGAATTGTTTCTTTCTGGTTGCTTCCAATTATTTATTTTTGACATGGGAGCTCTGGAATTTTTATAAATCTTCCTAGGAGTTTGCATTTTGAGATTTCTTTTTGGAAGTGGCAAGTGGATTCTTTTCATTTTTATGTAACCTTCTTGTTCTAAGATATCAGATCAGTTTTCCTTGATCATTTCTTAAAATATGATGTCTGGGCTCTTTTTTGACCATGATCTTCAAGTAGTCTAATAATTCTTAAATTTTCTCTCTTTTATCAATTTTCCAGGTAATTTGTTTTTCTAATGAGATATTTCACATTTTCTTCTATTTTTTCATTATTTAATTTTGCTTCGTTTCTTGATATCTCAGGGAGTCATTAGCTTCCACTTGCCCAATTCTATTTTTAAGGAATTATTTTCTTCAATGTTCTTTTGTACCTTATCGATTTAGCTAATTTGAATTTTTAGAAAATTACTTTCTTTAGTGAATTTTGTTCATCCTTTCCCATTTGACCTATTCTATTATTATTTTCTTCAGTATTATCTGTGTTTCCTTCACCAAGTTGTTGAATCTTTTTTCAGTTTTTTGTATCACACATTTCCTTTCCCAATATTTCCTCTACTTTTTTCATCTGATTTTTAGAATCTTTTTTGATCTCTTCCTGGAATTCTTTTTGGGTCTGAGATCAATTTACATTTTCCTTCAAGGCTTTGCATGTAGTTATTTTAAGATTTTTATCTTATGCTGGGTTTGGGTTTTGATTTTCCCTCTCACCATGGTGAATTTATATGGTCTGATTCTTTTTATTTTTATTGCTTGCTCATTTTTGAAATCAATATATTAACTTTTAAACTTGTGTTAAAGTTGAGCTCTGCTCCTGAGGCATAGGGGGCACTGTTCTAAGCTTCCATTTTTTTCATGCTGCTATTTTTCAGAGCTAGTTCTAGGGGTATGTAAGTTTTCAATTCTTCCAAAGTGGTATGATCTGAGAAATGTGTGGTCACTTCTTTCCTTGTCTATGCTCTAGTCTTTGAGTAACCACAAATACTCTTCTTTGTTATGGAATTATGTTGAATCCTCACTCTTGCTAGTGTTCATTATTAACTTAAGACCACAACCCAGAATTTCTTCTGGGCAATACAACAGAGTCTGACTTCCAATGTCAGCAAAATATGGCCTGAAATTTCTCTCTGATTCCCCTTTCCATCTTACCATCAATTAGCTAGGAGCCCTGGAAGTTGTTGATGCTAATTCCCCAAAGCTTGCTGCTACCTTGCCAGGGTAGGACCTATACAATTGGACTGGACTCCATTCTCTTCCTAGTAAAAAAGGACTTTCTTACTGACCTTCTAAATTGTATTGTATTGGAAAATTGTTTCACCTCATCCTTTTGTGGATTCTTCCACTTCAGAATTAATTTAATGTATAATTTTAATTTTATTTGGATTAGAATTTAGGAGATCTCTGGTGAGTCTCTCCCTTTACTCTGCCAATTGAGGTTTGCCCCAACCTCATATAGAACCTCTAAGTGTTCTACTGTTTCCAACTATGCTATACTTATTTCATATTCATTTTATCTTTGACTTTATTTTGTATTTAATTTCAATGGCAGCCTTGATGTGATGGATAAAGAGTTGGGCACAAAGCTAGGACAACTTGAGTTTAAATCCCTTCTCTGACACATAAGTGTATGGAGTGCTGAGAGTATAGCACCTCTAGTGATTGGGCTTGAGGAGCCCTTTTTAGGGCTGCTCATCTACCTTCAAGGTCCACCCAATTCTCCACTGTGGCTCCCCAAAGCTATACAAACCATACCCTTGGCAGAAAAGGTGGATGAAAACAATTTGTTCCAATAGGCATTCAGGTGGCCAAAGCAAGTGCTTTGGAGTACTTAGAACTTAATAAGATATTAAATATACCAATGTCATTCACTGCTTCCCAAGCCATCACCAGTCATCTTGAATTTTATTTTGTCTCTGGACTTTGATGACTCCAGAAGGAAGGGTGAATCTGATGACTTTGTTAACTCTGCCTAACAGTCTAATTCACAAGCAAGTCAAGATATCTTCTGTGATATCATTGGTCCACTTTGAAATTAAAGACAAATAAGTTCATGACAACAAGTAATTCATTTAACTTCTGAGTGCTAGGCAACTCTCAAAAACTGTAAGTTAAAGAGAAATTATTGATCTCTATTGGGAGAGAATTTTCATAGCTTAGGTTCAGCCCCAATATCTTTGAATTTATTTATATGTTTATGGTATTTTCTCATAACAAAAGATGAAATCCTTGTGGATAAATAATTTTATGGTTGTTTTTGTATTCTCAGCACCTAGCATAGTGTCTGGAATTTGAAAGTCACTGAATAAATATCATAATTATCATTGATCTCGTTTTTTTCTTTAAAATGTATGTGAGGGGGCAGCTGGGTGGCTCAGTGGATTGAGAGTCAGCTCTAGAGATGGGAGGTCCTGGGTTCAAATCTGGCCTCAGATACTTCCCAACTGTGTGACCCTGGGCAAGTCACTTGACCCCCATTACCTAGCCTTTACCACTCTTCTTCCCTGGAGCCAATACACAGTATTCACGCCAAGACGGAAGGTAAGGGTTTAAAAAAATGAATGCATATGATCCAAAGAAGCACTTATGGAGATAATCTAAGGTGCTTTCACATGAAACCATTCCTTGTGAGTGGCTTGAGGAGAGAAGCAAGACCACAGTTAACCTTTTAAAATTGCTATTGAGAAGTTTCAATGCTAATATTAAAGATGGAACTCTTTCCTGAATAAATACTACATCACCATAGTAATTTATTAGATGCTATCTTTAAGGTAATTCTATTATTCCTTCTTTTAGGTGCACTGAATTTTTAGGGGAAAACAACCTGACCACTATCTTTCCAGTCAAAAGTTTTAAATTTGGACACTTCCGGTCAAGATGGCAGCTTAGAGAAAGCTAAAGTTCAGAGCTCCAGAAACCCTTCCTTACCGATCTCAAAATGAATGCTCCTAGGGCACTGAAATTCAAAACAAACAACAGAATAGACCCCGGGAACACTCCTCCTGGACCTGGATCAAAAGGCACGCCCCCCCAAAAGTCAGAACCCAAGATCACTCGGATCTAAGGGGTAGGCAAAAGGAAGGTCCCAGGACCCATCCCCCCCAACCCAGAGTGCTGAATCTGAGGCAGCAGCAGGAACATCAGGGCAGGCAAAAGGGCCTCGGGAGCTGGCTATTCTGAAGGCCGCACCCTGAAAACAACCTGAGCCAGTCGAGGGGGCACCCAGACAGCAGGGAAATAGAGAGAGACAGGGGAAGCCTGTAGCCCCCTGACCATATTCTTCCATCTGAGTCTCACTGAAGGTCCCTGCCTCAGGGCATACTCAGTCTGAGGTTAATCCTATCACCAGCCCTCAGAGCTCCTGGAAGCCACGGCCTCTCCCCCTCAGAGTGCAGGCTCCTCTGGCCAGCAAAGGCATTGAAATACATCTGAGAGTGTCAAGCCAGGCACAGAGCATAGAAGTAAAGTAAGAGAGAAGCATTGGGAGGGAACTGAGGAGGGTAGTATCACCGAAACACCAGCAATTCTGGGCTTCATGGGGAAGACAGACAATTTGCCTGGGACTAAAGCCACTGAACACCAGACAGATAACAGAAGAGCCAGCCCCCCTCACTCATATAGAGATGGCAAACAGCACAGAAGCAAAAAAGCCTCAAAACAGCAAAAAAAAGAAGGGTGCAACTTTGGACACATTTTATGGAGCAAAAATACAAAAGACAGAGAAGATAGAAGAGGAAACACAAGCAAATGTTCCAAAACCTTCCAAAGGAAATGGAAATTCTCCACAAACTTTTGAAGGATTTGAATCGAAAATGATCAAAAAGAAGGAAGCCTTCTGGCAGGAAAAGTGGGAATTAATGCAAAAGAATTTCATGCAACTACAAAACCAGTTTGACCAAACTGAAAAGGAAAACCAGGCTTCAAAGGTCAGAATTAGGCAACTGGAAGACAATGAGCAGGTAAAAGAGCAAGAATCAATAAAGCAAAGCCAAAAGATCAAGAAACTAGAAGAGAACATAAAATATCTCACTGACAAGGTGAAACACTTGGAAAAGAGAGGAAGAAGAGATAATTTAAGAATAATTGGACTACCAGAAAATCCAGAACTAAACAGCAAACTGAACATCATAATACAAGATATAATCAAAGAAAATTGCCCAGATATTCTAGAACAAGGGGGCAATACAGCCACTGAAAGAGCTCACAGAATACCCTCTACACTAAATCCCCAAAAGACAACTCCCAGGAATGCTTTCAAGCAAAAGAAAAAATCCTACAAGAAGCCAGAAAAAGACAATTTAGATATAAAGGAATACCAATCAGGGTCACACAAGACCTTGCAAGTTCCACTCTGAATGATCATAAGGCATGGAACATGATTTTCAGAAAGGCAAGAGAGCTGGGTCTTCAACCAAGAATCAGCTATCCAGCAAAACTAACTATATACTTCCAAGGGAAAGTATGGGCATTCAACAAAATAGAAGATTTCCAACTTTTTGCAAAGAAAAGACCAGAGCTCTGTGGAAAGTTCGATATTGAAAAACAAAGAGCATGTAATAACTGAAAAGGTAAATATGATGGAAAGGGAAAAGGAGAAATTTGTTATCTTTTCATTTATTCAAACTCTCTTCTATAAGGACTACATTTATATCAATCTATATATATTAATATATGGAAAATGTAATATGTAAATAGGGGGAAATGAAAAATCCAATAGAATAATCTTTCTCACACAAAGATTCACACGGGAAGGGGAGGGGAAGAAAACTCCTATAAGAAGGAGAGGAAGAGAGTTTTTACTTAAACCTTACTCTCAGGGAAATCAACTCTGAGAGGGAAAAACATCCAGATCCATTGGGATCTTGAATTCTATCTTACCCAACAAGGGAAGGGAGAAGGGAAAACCAAGGGGGGGGAGAGGGGGAGGAAAAACAAAAGGGGAGGGAAGAAGAGGGGTGAGGAGAAGGGAACAAAAAGGGAAGGGCTAGAAAGGGAAACATATCAAGGGAGGGGAAAAAGGGGACTGCTTTAAAGTAAATCACTGGATTAAAAGGTTAGAGCTAAAGAAGAAAGGTTAGAATTAGGGAAGGATATCAAAATGCCAGAGAATTCACAAGTCACAATCATAACTTTGAATGTGAATGGAATGAACTCACCCATAAAATGTAGACGAATCACAGAATGGGTTAGAATCCAAAATCCTACCATATGTTGTCTTCAAGAAACACACATGAGGCGGGGAGACACTCACAAGGTCAGAATTAAAGGATGGAGTAAGACCTTCTCGGCCTCAACTGACAGAAAGAAGGCAGGAGTAGCAATCATGATATCTGATAAAGCCAAAGCAAAAATAGACCTGATCAAAAGGGATAGGGAAGGTAATTATATTTTGTTAAAAGGGACTCTAGACAATGAGGAAATATCATTAATCAACATGTATGCACCAAATAATATAGCACCCAAATTTCTAATGGAGAAACTAGGAGAATTGAAGGAAGAAATAGACAGTAAAACAATATTAGTGGGAGATTTTAACCAACCATTATCAAATTTAGATAAATCAAATCAAAAAAAAATAAGAAAGAGGTAAAAGAAGTGAATGAAATCTTAGAAAAATTAGAGTTAATAGACATATGGAGAAAAATAAATAGGGACAAAAAGGAACACACCTTCTTCTCAGCACCAAATGGCACATTCACAAAGATTGACTATACACTAGGTCACAGAAACATGGCATACAAATGCAGAAAAGCAGAAATAATAAATGCAGCCTTTTCAGACCACAAGGCAATAAAACTAATGATCACTGATGGTACGTGGAAATCCAAATCAAAAATTAATTGGAAATTAAACAATATGATACTCCAAAATCATTTAGTTAGAGAAGAAATCACAGAAACAATTAATAATTTCATCGAGGAAAATGACAACAGCGAGATATCCTTTCAAACCTTTTGGGATGCAGCCAAAGCAGTAATCAGAGGTAAGTTCATATCCCTGAGTGCATATATTAACAAATTAGGGAGAGCAGAAATCAATCAATTGGAAATGCAAATGAAAAAACTCAAAAGCGATCAAATTAAAAACCCCTAGCAGAAAACCAAACTAGAAATCCTAAAAATTAAGGGAGAAATTAATAAAATCGAAAGTGATAGAACTATTGATTTAATAAATAAGACTAGAAGCTGGTACTTTAAAAAACAAACAAAATAGACAAAGTACTGGTCAATCTAATTAAAAAAAAGGAAAGAAGAAAAGCAAATTAACAGCATCTAAGATGAAAAGGGGGACATCACCTCCAATGAAGAGGAAATCAAGGCAATCATTAAAAATTACTTTGCCCAAATATATGGCAATAAATATAGGAATCTAGGCGATATGGATGAATATATACAAAAATACAAACTGCCCAGACTAACAGAAGAAGAAATAGAATTCTTAAATAATCCCATATCAGAAAATGAAATCCAACAGGCCATCAAAGAACTCCCTAAGAAAAAATCCCCAGGGCCCGACAGATTCACAAGTGAATTCTATCAAACATTCAGAGAACAGTTAATCCCAATACTATACAAACTATTTGACATAATAAGCAAAGAGGGAGTTCTACCAAACTCCTTTTACGACACAAACATGGTACTGATTCCAAAACCAGGCAGATCAAAAACAGAGAAAGAAAATTATAGACCAATCTCCCTAATGAATATATATGCAAAAATCTTAAATAGGATACTAGCAAAAAGACTCCAGCAAGTGATGAGAAGGGTCATCCACCATGATCAAGTAGGATTATACCAGGGATGCAGGGCTGATTCAATATTAGGAAAACCATCCACATAATCGACCATGTCAGCAAGCAAACCAACAAAAATCACATGATTATTTCAATAGACGCAGAAAAAGCCTTTGATAAAATACAACATCCATTCCTATTGAAAACACTAGAAAGCATAGGAATAGGAAGGTCATTCCTAAAAATAATAAACAGTATATATCTAAAACCATCAGCCAATATCATCTGCAATGGGGATAAACTAAATGCATTTCCAATAAGAACAGGAGTGAAACAAGGATGCCCATTATCACCTCTACTATTTGACATTGTACTAGAAACACTAGCAGTAGCAATTAAAGAAAAAGAAATTGAAGGCATCAAAATAGGCAAGGAGGAGACCAAGTTATCACTCTTTGTGGATGATATGATGGTTTACTTAAGGAATCCTAGAGAATCAACCAAAAAGTTACTTGAAATAATCAACAACTTCAGCAAAGTTGCAGGATACAAAATAAACCCGCATAAGTCATCAGCATTTCTATACATCTCCAACATAGTTCAGCAGCAAAAACCAGAAAGAGAAATCCCATTCAAAATCACCTTAGACAAAATAAAATATCTAGGAATCTATCTCCCGAGACAAACACAGGAACTATATGAACACAACTACAAAACACTCTCCACACAACTAAAACTAGACTTGAGCAAATGGAAAAACATTAACTGCTCATGGGTAGGACGAGCCAATATAGTAAAAATGACCATCCTACCCAAACTTATCTATCTATTTAGTGCCATACCCATGGAACTTCCAAAAAATTTCTTTACTGATTTAGAAAAAAACATAACAAAGTTCATTTGGAATAACAAAAGATCAAGGATATCCAGGGAAATTATGAAAAAAAAATACAAAGGAAGGGGGCCTTGCAGTCCCAGATCTCAAACTATATTACAAAGCAGCAGTCATCAAAACAATTTGGTACTGGCTAAGAGACAGAAAAGAGGATCAGTGGAATAGACTTGGGGCAAGTGACCTCAGCAAGACAGTATACAATAAACCCAAAGATCCCAGCTTTTGGGACAAAAATCCACTATTCGATAAAAACTGCTGGGAAAACTGGAAGACAGTGTGGGAGAGATTAGGATTAGATCAACACCTCACACCCTACACCAAGATAAATTCAAAATGGGTGAATGACATGAACATAAAGAAGGAAACTATAAGTAAATTAGGTAAACACAGAATAGTATACATGTCAGACCTTTGGGAAGGTAAAGACTTTAAAACCAAGCAAGACATAGAAAGAGTCACAAAATGTAAAATAAATAATCTCGACTACATCAAATTAAAAAGTTTTTGTACAAACAAAACCAATATAACTAAAATCAGAAGGAAAGCAACAAATTGGGAAGCAATCTTCATAAAAACCTCTGACAAAGGTTCAATTACTCAAATTTACAAAGAGTTAATCAATTGTACAAAATATCAAGCCATTCTCGAATTGATAAATGGAAAGGGTACATGAATAGGCAGTTCTCAGATAAAGAAATCAAAACTATTAATAAGCACATGAAAAAGTGCTCTACATCTCTTATAATGAAAGAGATGCAAATCAAAACAACTCTGAGGTATCACCTCACACCTAGCAGATTGGCTAACATGACAGCTATGGAAAGTAATGAATGCTGGAGGGGATGAGGCAAAGTAGGGACATTAATTCATTGCTGGTGGAGTTGTGAACTGATCCAACCAATTTGGAGGGCAATTTGGAACTATGCCCAAAGGGCGATAAAAGACTGTCTGCCCTTTGATCCAGCCATAGCACTGCTGGGTTTGTATCCCAAAGAGATAATAAGGAAAAAGACTTGTACAAGAATATTCATAGCTTCACTCTTTGTGGTGGCCAAAAATTGGAAAATGAGGGGATGCCCTTCAATTGGGGAATGGCTGAACAAATTGTGGTATATGTTGGTGATGGAATACTATTGTGCTAAAAGGGATAATAAAGTGGAGGAATACCACGGAGACTGGAACAACCTCCAGGAAGTGATGCAGAGCGAAAGGAGCAGAACCAGGAAAACATTGTACACAGAGACTGATACACTGTGGTACAATCGAAGGTAATGGACCCCTCCACTCAGGACAATGTAATGTCTCTGAACAATCTGCAGGGATCTAAAAAACACTATCCACAAGCAGAGGATAAACTGTGGGAATAAAAACACCCATGAAAAGCACTGCTTGACTAGAGGGGCTGAGAGGAAATGACTGAGGAGAGACTCTAAATGAACACTCTAGTGCAAATACCAACAACATGGAAATGGGTTTGAACCAAGAACACATGTGAAACCCAGTGGAATTGTGTGCTGGCTATGGGAGAAGTGGTGGGAAGGGGGACGGGGGAGGAAAAGATAATGATCATTGTTTCCAGTGAATAATGTTTGTAAATAACCAAATAAAATAATGTTTAAAAAGTAAAAAAAAAAAGTTTTAAATTTGAAGGATTATAAGCAAGAACATATGTTTACTTGCAAATGAAATTTTGACTTACCTGCTTATTCACATTTACATATCTTAAAATATTTTGAATACTTTTGTTCTATTTAAATTTTCTAAAATTAGAGAAATATAGGCAAGAAAAATATATTTATATATATGCCAACATATTACATATATAGATATACTAACAAATCAACCCTTTTAAACATATGGTGAATCAGTTATTAAGACCCACAATGGCTAGATAATAATGAGATTGAGACTCCTTTTGTTTGACTTTCTATTTTTGTACCTGGGAAGGCAGACTTAACTGAAGAGAAGATTAAATGAAATCTATAAAACTATTTCTTCCTTTATGCACGAGTGTCAATCCTCATGTAAATAGGTCATAATATTATTATACAATTCTGTGAGCCAGTATTCATACAATACTCAAATAAGAAAAGGAATCATTAAGTGGGTCATCTGGAACTTTATAACAGCAAATCTCTGCAAACATTTTCTGTGTTCTTTGTACGTTCTCCAAAATGTAGTATTGCATCCTGGTTAGGACAGCTAATTTTTTTTCTATTTCCAAAATGAAAAGAGTTAAGTCCTTGGACTTCCAAGGAACAACATTTTTCCTACCTAAAGGCGAGACAGCATAAGACCACCTGATTCCTCTGAACATCACTAATATTCTCATAAGAACGAAAATGGAAAATGAAATATAATGATATAAGTACATCTTCATTTGGGCTATCACGCTCCTAGAAATGATATACTTTTTTCCTTATGAAGGTGTCATATTTAGAGATATAGACCTAATGGAGGACTGAACATTAAAGAAATCATTATTATAATGAACAGTATCTTACAAAATAAAAAATACAATTACAAATTTCTATAATATTTTAAGTAAGGATTTTATGTTTACATAACCAAATGACCCTAAATATACCATTCACATTGATAATACAAATTGAGGTATGAGAAAAAAAAATGAAACCTCTAGCCTGCATTCAACCCTTTCAAAACGAATGTGTTGGCTATGTTGGCTACATTAAATACAATTAATTAATAATAATTTGTTTCCTTTAGTTAGCATTATACGCTAATATACATTGAAGGGAAGGTAGTCTTAATGTCAACATCTAAAATAGTTATTAAAATTTGCCTTTACATGTGTAAGAATACTTAGGAGGGAAACAGGCATTTTTAAATACCTACTATGTGACAGATATTTTACTGTTACAAATATTTCATTTGATCTGCACGTGTCTGGAAAGTAGCTGCATGCTATTATTAGCCCCTTTATACAGTTGAAGAAACTGAGGCAAATCCAAGTTGAATGATTTGCCCAGCAGGACATAGCTACTAAGTGTCTAAGAAAAGATTTGAACTCATCTCTTACTGACTGCAGATCAAGTGCTCTCCATTATGCACCACCAAACTGCTTAAGTTTCCTGATTCCAAGACAGCTTATTTTCCATTACACCATGCTGCCTCTCATATATTTTCTTAGGCTGTCAAAAATAAAATGCCACCTTAAATGAGGAGAATTACTGATAGACTGCCCATAAACTTTAACGGAAGATATAAAATTTTTATTATGTTCTCATAAAATTAAAATGTTACAAGCTATCAAACATTTGGCTACTTTTGCCATCAAAAAAGAGCACTTTTATTTTCAAGATTAAGTTTTATAACATGATAATGGTAGAAACATCCTTTTAATGAGCTTTACTGAAGCCAGCTTTACACAGTAAACATGAACTTCAGTATTGAAGCAACAAGTCAAATAATTCAAAGCAAAAATAGGCTTTCACAAGTAACAATAAATGGTATACCTTACATTTGTATCATTTAAATTCTTAAGCACTTTCACCAGTAAGCTTTCATCTGATAGGTACAATAACCCCACAAGGGAGACATTATTTATTTTTGTTTTATAGGCAAGAAAATTGAACCAAAAATTACTGAGGCCAATGTTTAGGCCTTCCTGGTTCATTTATCTGTACAATTTCCTCAATTTTCCACTTTATCTTGTTAGAAAAGATCTGTTCATTGCTGAATAGATAAAAGTTACAAATTAGGGAAAATGAAAAAGAATTCCATTATTCTCAAGATATTAAAATTACTATTTGTGTGATAAAATCTTTCTAATCAATTGAACACCAGCACATGATATTAGATTAACCAGGAAGGATTGTGATAGCTTCCCTGAGTCAATGAGCATATTATAAATATGTGCCAAATACAAGAAGAATATAAAATTGGGGAAAATATTATTGCTAAAACCACATTTATTACTAACTCTCAAACATCTGTAAGAAGATTATCATTTCAAGAAATATTTAAGTGCATGTTATATGGAGAATTCTTGACTGGGTCCTGAGAGAAAAAAAATAGTACATAGCCCATATTTTATTCAGTGGGTTAAGACCCAAGACCTTCTCTCCTTGCATAAGAAAAATAAATTCTAATTTCACTAATAAAGTAGAAATGTGAACGTCTTGAAGTCAGACAGGAAAAGAAATAAATGTATGACTGTCCAACCCTTTTTTGGCAATCTTCCCAATTGACCATTATGAAACCAAATGTAAATCACTTCTGAAGGTTCAATAAAATGATATCTATATGAAAACAATCTAGATGGATGCATGTCTCCACTCAATGAGTATGGATAATTGAGAGATAAAGCAAGGAGCCAAAAAAAAAACACTTTGGAGTGGTTGGTTAATGTAGTTAATAGTTAATAAAAACTATATTTTGAATTAGAACACCTAGGTTTAAATTCTGCCCCCATTGCTGACTAATCTTAATAAGTCACTTAATTTCAGAGCTTCAGTTTTCTAATATGCAAAGTGAAGATAACAATTCATGCATTTCCTTAAGCAATAATTCTCAGCCTTTTTTGGTGGGACATGTATGCCTTTACTAGGCTATAGGAGCTACCATAGTTTTTTACTTACATTATAGTTGAAGGAAATGCAAACTTTCAGTTTAAGGAAACCAAAAATCAAGATATTTTCTCATCCAACTTAAAAAAAAAGATGTTTTTAACATCATAGAGCCTCTGAAAGCAAGGGGTCCATAGACCACATAAGAGGCACAGCTGTACACTGTGGTTGTGGGGTTCAAAAGGAATCATGCAATAAAATATCACATAAAGTGTGAGTTCTATTTTGATGTCAGATAGCAAATTCAGAGGTGAAGGAAAGCTTAAAGATTATACTGCCCAATTTCTCATTTCATAGATGAGAGAACTGAAGTCCCAATGGTTCCTAAGTTCATAGATCTCAAAAATGAAATAAGAAGGATTAAACCCAAACCTTCTGATACCAGGTCCAGTGTATTTCCCACTACAACATACTACCTCCTTGTGTACATATAAGTACAAGTCTCAACTTTATGTAATTGGTTGTTCCCCCCACATCCATATTTTTGTTTTATGCGGTATTCCTGGAAGACAAGGATTTCTTGTGTTTCTTTGTACCTATAAAAATATTTTACCTTGTACATAATGGACACTCAGTATAACCTCAACTCAGCACTTGTATTCACCCTAATTATCTAATTCTCTTCATTCATACAGTAACTCCACTAATACAGGACTATCTCACCTCATGCTTAGACTATTGCTTCTTGACTAGTTTCCCTATCTTAAGTCTCACTCTGTTTCAATCTGTCCTCCACTCAGTTACCAAAGTGTTTTTCCTAAAGTGTAGACCTTCACTATTCACCATTCTACTCAATCAACTCTTCCACAAGACAAATGTAAACTTTCTTTTAGGCATTTTAAAGCCTTTCATCACATTTTTAATTCTATATTTCCAGATTTCCTTCTATTTACTCTTGTAAAACATATGTATAATTTTTTTCCATGTTGTCTTTCTCATTAGAATGTAAATCCCTTGGTGTTACTTTTCCTTATATTCTGAGTGCTTAGCACAGTGCCTGGAGCATATTAAATGCTTAATAAATGTTTTTCAATTAGTGACTATAACTGATAAGGGTAGGGAAAATAATTTTCCCTTCCACCTTTTCAGCCTCATTCACTGATACTTTATATGAAAATACAGCATATCTCAATGATTCCATGAGACTTAAAGACAAACACATCCTAACAGGGAATCATGTATATGAGTTGAGGGAAAGTGTTAAAAGAATATATTATTCTAGTTCATCAGATATGGTAAGTCAGTGACTTTAGGAGTTATCCATCAATTATAGTTAGTAAATACTCATAAACTGGTACTTGATAGTTTAGGTAGTACAGTGAATAAATCTAGCCCCAGAAACTTGTTATTTGTATGACTCTTTAAATCACTTAATTCTTTCTTAGTTTCCTCATTTGTAAAATGAACTGGAGAAGGAAATGGCAAACCATTCCAATATCTTTGTCAAGAATGCCTTGAATGGGATCAGGAAGAGTTAGATGTGATTGAAAATGGCTGAAGAACTACTAAAAATCTTCTGCAATCTCCTCCAATTCTCAAGATATGATACTGAAGTATTTTTCTCTCTCTCTCATTCTCCATTATTTTCTCCTACTCTCAAAACACACACACACACAATTACTTTCCCATCCAGAAGTATCTTTATGCAGTTCATAACTATCCTATGACAAGAATTGCTCTGACATTATTAGGAGGTCTATAATTTATTCATATATAATGTTCCTATTGAGGAAACTCCTTCTGCTAATGCAGTTTATTACTTGTTCTACAATGTATGGTCTTAGAGAGTGGCCAGGAGTGGAGACACCAAGAAGTTTAGTGAATTCTCCAGGGTTTTATAGTCAAAATATATTAGAAGCAGGAATTGAACTTATCGTCCTGTCTCTGAGGTTGGCTCTGTATCCACGATGCCATACCACCACATGGGTAAACTTTCCATTACTTCTTTAGCTCTCATTAAGTTCTCACAGATATAAGTTGTAGATAATTTAAAATGTGATTTAAGACTTTTTCCAATATAGAATTCTAACAAAAAATAATCACACTGTGGTATCTATTAGATTACCACTGACAGCTTCATAAAAAGAATTTTCTGTATTGTACCAAAGCCTAAGCTGTCATAGGAAAAAAGGTAAAACCACTTCCATTTAAATGATCCAGTGAGATTACTCAGACAGTACTACATTAGTGAAGTAACTCTGTTAACCACCAACAATTTAGAACTCTTGGGTGCAAGAGAAGCAAAGACAAAGAATTATTCACTGAGTATATTGCTGTCTAGACATTTTATCATTCTTTAATGACTCCTATGTACCATCTCTTCTGATGCAGCAGATCAAGTGATCTAGATGTCTGCTAGTCATTAGCCACTTTAAACCACTCCAATTTCTTGATTTGGCAAGGTGGATATTCAGAATTAGAGCTTCATTGCTTGAACATTTCCTCTCTTCTTATTCCCAAGTCTGCAAGGAAACTCTGTAGACCTTGTATCTAAGGTGCAATATATCCAAGTTATTCCAGCATGTTCTGATCAATTGGATGCCACCTCACTTTTGTCCCCATAGCAAGCTTTTTTTCTTTGGCTTCTGAATTGTGAACAAACAAGACTACCAAACAGACCGACAGCTTCTGGGGAAGAGAAGAAAGCACTTGAGGGTCATTTGGGAGACATTCAAAACTGTGGCAAGTTGTTGCCTACAGAGACCATCCTTACACTCATTTTCTTTTACTCTAGCAACAGTGTCAAGGTGAGAGCTCTTCAATTACAGATTCTTTCAAGACAGCTAGATAATAGAGATTAATGCTAGTGCTTAACAAATCTTTTCATTATGATGTTTCTCTGTAATTATTTATACATTTGCTGTCCTCAATGTGTTCATTCCTTTTATTCTTAATTTTGAGTTCAGTGTGCCCAGAAAATAAGAATAATGCACTCCCTGATCATCATTTGATGTATCTGTGGTAGGGACAAGGTCTGTAGAGGGATTTTTATATATTGCCTACCTTAGGGGGAAAAAAAGATATTTTTAGAAGATGTGGGTGATAAAGTGTGACATATAATTTGCATAATGATGATCAATGTACAGTTACATGCTATTTTGACTATTATTTATATTAGATATAAATACATATTCTACATACATATATTTTCTCTACATAATCTTCAGGTGTTCATAACTTAGCATAGAGATCCATTTAGTATTATGATCAGTCTTGAGTAATGTATTTAGTTCTGGGCACAAAGTTTTAAGCTGTCAATTGATAAGGTGAAGATCATCCAAAGGGAGTCAAAGAATATAGGGAAAAGTCATGTCTTATGATAGATTAAGAGAATATATTTATCTTGGAGAAGAAAAGTATTGGATGGGGTGGTTAGAATGTCATAATTTTCTTCAAGCATTTAATAGGCTTTCAATTTGAATGGGAATTAGATGTGTTCTGCCTGATGCCAAAGGGCTGATTCAAGAACAGTGGGGGGAGTTGCATTAAGGCAAACTTGGACTTTAAAAAGTAGCTGAAAACTGCCTCATAGTTAGGGATTTCCAAAAGTTGAATAGGCTGCCTTAGGGCATAGTTGATAATCCTTGCTGGAGGTCTTCAAGTCAAAGTTGGTGACCCCTTGACAAATAAGCTATAGGGAGAATTCTTGCTTATGAAAGGATTGGACAAAATTACCTACAAGTCTGAGAATCTTTGTTTCCCAAGCTAAACATCTCTACTTCCTTTATTCAGTCTTCTTCTCATTGCTTTCAGCATCTAGGATGCTTTCTTCTGGATATTTTGCAGTTAGCCAATGCCTTTCCCAAATATGGAACTGACCATACTTTTCCAGAATAGTTTGTAGTACTTTAGGGTAGAATGCAGCAGAATTGCCATCTCCTTTGGTCTGCATAACATACAATCTCTAAATTTAGCAGTAAGTAACAAACTCAATTAAGTTCATTCATATAAATAATGTCAGAGCCAAGACTAGAAGAGATCTCTTGATTTCTAGTCCAATGTTCCTGCTATTGAGCTTTGCCAAAATTAGTTATTTTTTTTAAAAATTAAATACAATTGACTACTGTTATTTATACTTCCTAAAGTAATCAACTGGCTATTTGGTTACTCATCTGTTTAGTTTAGGTAGAGAGAATTTTTTACTTTCTGGAAAATACATGATATTTGAACAGTTAATCAGGAGGTAACATTACCATCCATACTAATCTTGAAGACTTGAGACTGAAAAAAAGCAGATAATGATGAAAATGAGGTTAAAACCAAGTCATAATGTGAAATATGCTTATGCTTCATTTAGTTGAGCTTAGAACTGTCAGTTCAAACTCAATAAACCCTCCTACCAGATGATGTTCTGTGTGCAAAGACATAATATTAGGTATAGTCAGTAGAGGGAACAATTCCTGAATTATAATTTGTTAATTGACCCACTGCTAAGGCACTAGGAAGTGTGGTATAAAGGAAATGTCACTAGACATAGTGAAAATAATAGATTTTAGAGTTGGAAAGAATTTTATAGAGTAACTCATTTATTTTACACATGAAGAAACTGATGCTTAGAGAGGACAGGAGCTTTTTCCAAGGTCATTCAAACAGTAAGCATCTGAGACACAACTTGAACTCAATTCTTCCTAATTCGAACTTTAGTGGTCAGTCCATTATTCCATGCTGCCTAAGATCTAATCTAAGCTCTGCCACTAACTCCATAGGACCTTAGGAAAAGTATATCATCCTTTTAAACCTATTTTCAACTTTATATGAGGAAGAGATTAGATTAGATGTTCCCAAAGTTCTCTATCAGTTCTTTTAATTTTATTCTATGATGCTACACACATAATAGAGAATAACTATTCTGAGATCTCAGCAGTTCTTAGTCAGAAAGATAAAATATGACTGGCAATTACAACATGTTCCTCAGAGGAAAATGAGAAATATATCTTCCATCAATGATTAAAGGAAATTAAAAATAATTAAATTGCTATCATGCTCATTGTTGAGTAGCATCTATCATACTTCAGGGATTTCTGAAGTTGTAATTCCCATAAACTACCTAGAAAGAGGGATATATTTGAAGTAAGTCAAGTTTTTAAATCATGTAGAATGCTCTTATAAGTATAGAAAAGTGCTTATGTGTAATTTCTCTAGGGAAAAGTCTTCATCTTTTGAGATGAAGTACAGGATAACAGAATAAATAGATTCAAAATTAAAGCAAAGTGGAAAAATCAACAGAATAATATATGCTCTCAAACTGTTTTTTCTTTAAAATATCTTGAGCTCTTGATTTATTTTTGATCCTTGAAATTAAATAGCTTTCCAATACTTTTTCACACTGATTTTTCCCCTCCTGGTAGCTTTATTCTCATTTGCAGTATGCTGTTTTTAGCACAGTTGAATCTATTTTAAGTGGACCTCTTCCCATTGTAGAATGATCATTTAAATGAGTGTCAGTCACCAAAGACAGAGCTGGGGCAAAACCAATATGAACCTTCTACTGTTTTATTATGGTTCTATTTATGTCTCCATACTCAATGATTGTGTTGGCATGTATATGTGTATGTGACTTAGCACAACACTGAATGTAACTTTTCTATTTTATCTTCCTCCTATTCAACTATGCCACTTGTAAATCATCTAATTGCTCATCTATCATTTGACAAGAATATTTTGTTAAACTTGAAATGATCTCAATTTAAAAATAATGAACACTGAAAAGATTTTCTAAAATTGAGGTCCCCAAGTAGGACAGACACTAATTCTTTAGGAATTGTATAAGACAGAAATAAGATTTCTCACTAGATTATATCATCTCAGAGAATTTGAACAGAAGAGCCAATATCTCATGATGTGTTTGTCTTGGAAGAATTCAATTATAGAAATGCTTCCATAGCTAAACCTAAATACATGTAATATCAATGATGGATTAACTGCATTTCCATCTCTAGTTTGTTTCAATGACTAAAAACTATTTGTTTCATATATGTGTACACATATATAAACAACCAGATTAGAAAGAGAATTCATAAATAAATAATACCCAGCATAAGCACTTGAAGTTAATCCCTTGTTCTGCCTTATTGTCATAGGTAAATAAATAATATTGTGAAGGATAGCCACTGTGAGGCTAGTGTATAGGAGCTTCAAGTCCTTGCCATCTACCCTACTGAAGCATTCTTATGACTTTTTAAGTCAACCATTTGTCATACAATTAAAAATCTTTTGCTGTGTTGTTCTCTACATTCATTATGATTCCGTGAGAACAGGCACTCTCACGCTTTCTATTTGTATCCACAAAGTCTGGCCTTGTGCCTAGCACATAGTATGTGTTGAATAAATTATATGCATTCATTCAGGAGAGATGAGAAATGGTTCTGTTTGCTAATTTTTCTGTGTTGTGGGTCCCTTTGTCATTCTGGTTATGCCTATGTATCCTTTCTTTGAATAACATTTTAAAATACATAAATGGTATTTTAAAAGTAGTCATTTATATTAAAATACAGTTATCAAAACATCTTCAAAAAATTGACAAGCGCCACATTAAGTATCCTAAAGAAAGAAAACATAGTGACTCATAATTTTCCTTTCCTCTCATCTTTGTCCTACCTCTAGAAAACAATAGTTTTTACATATATATGTGTATGTATGTTCATAACATACACATATGCTACACATATGGCCTGTCGATACATGAAAAATTGCTAATTTTCATCCAATATTTGGCCTACCTGGGAACATTATGGAAGATAAATCTCATGTTTCTGAATTTCTCAAAGTCTTGACTGGCAGAAGTCAGGTCAGATCCCAGGAACATAACCCAAAGAGTTAGTTTTTCTTTTCTAAAATTTTAACTTTTTTTGCTAGTTCAATAAAACGTCTACCCTTATGTCCCCTATCCCTTTGTCTTATCATCATTCATCCCATTGCATACCTATATGGCAGATGGTTCTTACCACCCCACTTCTTTTTTTTCCTTTTTTACTTCTTTTTTTTTTTAATTTTAATATTATTTTATTTGGTCGTTTTCATACATTATTCACTGGAAACAAAGATCGTTTTCTTTTCCTCCCCTCCCCCCCCCCCCCGCCTTTCCCTCTCCCATAGCCGACGCATGATTCCACTGGTTATCACATGTGTTCTTGACTCGAACCCATTTCCCTGTTGTTGGAGTTTGCATTGTAGTGTTCATTTAGAGTCTCTCCTCAGTCTTATCTCCTCCAACCCTGTAGTCAAGCAGTTGCTTTTCAGCGATGTTTTTATTCCCACAGTTTATCCTCTGCTTGTGGGTAGTATTTTTTTTTAGATCCCTGCAGATTGTTCAGGGATTGCATTGATACTAATGGAGAAGTCCATCACCTTCGATTGTACCACAATGTATCAGTCTCTGTGTACAATGTTTTCCTGGTTCTGCTCCTCTCGCTCTGCATTACTTCCTGGAGGTTGTTCCAGTCTCCATGGAACTTCTCCACTTTATTATTCCTTTTAGCACAATAGTATTCCATCACCAACATATACCACAATTTGTTCAGCCATTCCCCAATTGAAGGGCATCCCCTCATTTTCCAATTTTTGGCCACCACAAAAAGCGCAGCTATGAATATTTTTGTACAAGTCTTTTTGTCCATTATCTCTTTGGGGTACAAGCCCAGCAGTGCTATGGCTGGATCAAAGGGCAGACAGTCTTTTATCGCCCTTTGGACATAGTTCCAAATTGCCCTCCAGAATGGTTGGATCAATTCACAACTCCACCAGCAATGAATTAATGTCCCCACTTTGCCACATCCCCTCCAGCATTCATTACTTTGCATAGCTGTCATGTTAGCCAATCTGCTAGGTGTGAGATGATACCTCAGAGTTGTTTTGATTTGCATCTCTCTGATTATAAGGGATGTAGAGCACTTTTTCATGTGCTTATTAATAGTTTTGATTTCTTTGGCTGAGAATTGCCTGTTCATGTCCCTTGCCCATTTGTCAATTGGAGAATGGCTTGATTTTTTGTACAATTGATTTAGTTCTTTATAAATTTTAGTAATTAAACCCTTGTCAGAGGTTTTTATGAAGATTGTTTCCCAATTTGTTGCTACCCTTCTGATTTTGGTTACATTGGTTTTGTTTGTACAAAAACTTTTTAATTTGATGTAATCCAGATTATTTATTTTGCATTTTGTAATTCTTTCTAATTCTTGCTTGGTTTTGAAGTATTTCCCTTCCCAAAGGTCTGACATGTATACTATTCTGTGTTCGCCTAATTTTCTTATAGTTTCCTTCTTTATGTTCAAGTCATTCATCCATTTTGAATTTATCTTGGTGTAGGGTGTGAGGTGTTGATCTAAGCCTAATCTTTCCCACACTGTCCTCCAATTTTCCCAACAGTTTTTATGAAATAGTGGATTTTTGTCCCAAAAGCTGGGATCTTTGGGTTTGTCATATACTGTCTTGCTGAGGTTGCTTGCCCCAAGTTTATTCCACTGATCCTCCTTTCTGTCTCTTAGCCAGTACCAAATTGTTTTGATGACCGCTGCTTTATAATATAGTCTGAGATCTGGGACTGCAAGACCCCCTTCCTTTGTATTTTTTTTCATTAATTCCCTGGGTATCCTTGATCTTTTGTTCTTCCAAATGAACTTTGTTATGTTTTTTTCTAAATCAGTAAAAAAAATTTTTGGAAGTTCCATGGGTATGGCACTAAATAGATAGATGAGTTTGGGTAGGATGGTCATTTTTATTATATTGGCTCGTCCTACCCATGAGCAATTAATGTTCTTCCAATTGTTCAAGTCTAGTTTTAGTTGTGTGGAAAGTGTTTTGTAGTTGTGTTCATATAGATCCTGTGTTTGTCTCGGGAGATAGATTCCTAAGTATTTTATTTTGTCTTGGGTAATTTTGAATGGGATTTCTCTTTCTAGTTCTTGCTGCTGAGCTGTGTTGGAATTATATAGAAATGCTGATGACTTATGTGGGTTTATTTTGTATCCTGCAACTTTGCTAAAGTTGTTGATTATTTCTATTAGCTTTTTGGTTGAGTCTCTAGGATTCTTTAAGTAGACCATAATGTCATCTGCAAAGAGTGATAATTTGGTCTCCTCCTTGCCTATTTTGATGCCTTCAATTTCTTTTTCTTCTCTAATTGCTACTGCTAGTGTTTCTAATACAATGTCAAATAATAGAGGTGATAATGGGCATCCTTGTTTCACTCCTGATCTTAATGGGAATGGATTTAGTTTATCCCCATTGCAGATGATATTAGCTGATGGTTTTAGATATATACTGTTTATTATTTTTAGGAATGACCCTTCTATTCCTATGCTTTCTAGTGTTTTTAGTAGGAATGGGTGTTGTATTTTATCAAAGGCTTTTTCTGCATCTATTGAGATAATCATGTGATTCTTGTTGGTTTGCTTGTTGATGTGGTCAATTATGTGGATAGTTTTCCTAATGTTGAACCAGCCCTGCATCCCTGGTATGAATCCTACTTGATCATGGTGGATGACCCTTCTAATCACTTGCTGGAGTCTTTTTGCTAGTATCCTATTTAAGATTTTTGCATCTATATTCATTAGGGAGATTGGCCTATAGTTTTCTTTCTCTGTTTTTGGCCTGCCTGGCTTTGGAATTAGTACCATGCTTGTGTCATAAAAGGAGTTTGGTAGGACTCCCTCTTTGCTTATTATGTCAAATAGTTTGTATAATATTGGGGTTAACTGTTCTCTGAATGTTTGATAGAATTCACTGGTGAATCCATCAGGCCCTGGGGATTTTTTCTTAGGCAGTTCTTTGATGGCTTGATGGATTTCAATTTCTGATATGGGATTATTTAAGAAAACTATTTCTTCTTCTGTTAGTCTAGGCAATTTATATTTTTGTAAATATTCATCCATATCACCTAGATTGGTATATTTATTGCCATATAGTTGGGCAAAGTAGTTTTTAATGATTGCCTTAATTTCCTCTTCATTTGAGGTGAGATCCCCCTTTTCATCCTTGATGCTATTAAGTTGCCTTTCTTCTTTCCTTTTTTTAATTAAATTAACCAGTACTTTGTCTATTTTGTCTGTTTTTTCAAAGTACCAGCTTCTAGTCTTGTTTATTAGCTCAATAGTTCTGTCACTTTCTATTTTATTAATTTCTCCCTTAATTTTTAGGATCTCTAGTATGGTTTTCTTCTGGGGGTTTTTAATTTGTTCATTCTCAAGTTTTTTGATTTGCATTTCCAATTCCTTGGTCTCTGTCCTCCCTAATTTGTTAATATATGCACTCAGGGACATGAATTTTCCTCTAAGTACTGCCTTGGCTGCATCCCATAAGGTTTGAAAGGATGTTTCGCCATTGTCATTTTCTTCAACGAAATTGTTAATTGTTTCTATGATTTCTTCTCTAACTATCCGATTTTGGAGTATCATGTTATTTAATTTCCAATTAATTTTTGATTTGGGTCTCCATGTACCCTTGCCGATCAATATTTTAATTGCCTTGTGATCTGAAAAGGCTGCAGTTAATATTTCTGCTTTTCTGCATTTAAGTGCCATGTTTCTATGACCTAGTGTATGATCTATTTTTGTGAATGTGCCATGTGGTGCTGAAAAGAAGGTGTATTCTTTTTTGTCCCTATTTATTTTTCTCCATATGTCTATTAATTCTAATTTTTCTAAGATTTCATTCACCTCTTTTACCTCTTTCTTATTTATTTTTTGATTTGATTTATCTAAATTTGATAGTGGTTGGTTCAAGTCTCCCACTAATATGGTTTTACTGTCTAATTCCTCCTTCAATTCTCCTAGTTTCTCTATTAAAAATTTGGATGCTATACCATTTGGTGCATACATGTTGATTAGTGATATTTCCTCATTGTCTATACTTCCTTTTAGCAGAATATATTTACCTTCCCTGTCCCTTTTGATCAGGTCTATTTGTACTTTGGCTTTGTCAGATATCATGATTGCAACTCCTGCCTTCTTTCTATCGGTTGAGGCCCAAAAGGTCTTACTCCAACCTTTAATTCTAACCTTGTGAGTGTCAACCAGTCTCATATGTGTTTCTTGAAGACAACATATGGTAGGGTTTTGTGTTCTAATCCAATCTGCTATTTGTCTACGTTTTATGGGTGAGTTCATCCCATTCACGTTCAAAGTTATGATTGTTATTTGTGGATTCGCTGGCATTTTGATGTCTTCCCCTAGTTCTGACCTTTCTTCTTTAGCTTTCTCCTTTTGAACCAGTGATTTACTTTAGGTCAGTCCCCCTAGTCCCCTCCCTTGAGATGCTTCCCTTTCTAGCCCCTCCCTTTTTATGCTCCCTTCCCCTCCCCCCTCTCCTTCCCTCCCTTTTTGTACTCCCTCCCCCCTCCCCCTCCTTAATTTTCCTTTCTTTCTTGCCCTAATGGATAAGATAGAATTCAGGATCCCACTGGATCTAGATGTTCTTCCCTCTCAGATTTGATTTCACTGAGAGTAAGGTTTAAGAACTTCCACTTCACGCTCTCTTCCTCTCCTTCTCATATGAGAGTTCTTCCCCTCCCCTTCCCATGTGTATCTTTATATGGGAAAGTTTATTCTATTGATTCCCCCCCTTTTTCTTGAAGTTAATCTTAGTATTATCACGGTTCCCCCCTCCCTTTTCATTTTTTTGCCCCAACTTTCCCCAAATCTTCTTGATTCCCCATTCTTTCCCTATGCATGTTTCTTCTAACTACTCTTATGATGATACAATTTATGAGAGTTACACAAAACATTTTCCCCACATATTAATATATATAATTAGATGTAAATGTAGTCCTTATAGAAGAGAGTTTGACTTAAAGAGAAAGATAGGATGTATCTCCTTTTCCCTTTCTTTCATATTTACCTTTTCATGTTTCTCTTGCTTTCTGTGCTTGGATATCGAACTTTCCACAGAGCTCTGGTCTTTTCTTAGCAAATGCTTGGAAATCTTCTATTTTGTTGAATGCCCATACTTTCCCCTGGAAGTATATAGTCAGTTTTGCTGGGTAGTTGATTCTTGGTTGGAGACCCAGCTCTCTTGCCTTTCTAAATATCGTGTTCCATGCTTTGCGGTCTCTTAGTGTGTTAGCCGCTAAGTCATGTGTGATCCTTATGGGAGCTCCCTTATATCTGAAGCTCTTCTTCTTGGCTTCTTGTAGGATTTTCTCCTTTACTTGGAAGCTCTTGAATTTGGCAATTACATTCCTAGGCGTTGTCTTTTGGGGATTTAGTATAGAAGGTGTTCTATGAATCCTTTCTATTTCTATTTTGCCCCCTTGCTCCAGAACGTGGGGGCAATTTTCTTTTATAATCTCCTCTAGAATAAAATCCAATTTGTTGTTTACCTCTGGTTTTTCTGGGAGACCGATGATACGGAGATTTTCTCGTCTTCCTCTGTTCTCCAGGTCCGTGACCTTCTCAGTGAGATATTTTATGTTTTCTTCCAATTCATTAATTGTTTGAGTTTGCTTTATTGATTCTTGCTGTTTTATCATCTCACTTTCTTCGAGGTGCTTGATTCTGGTCATTAGGGACTCGATTTGCTTTTCAGCCTTGTCTGCCCTTCTATTGGATGCTTCGAGTTCTTTTTCCAATTGAGCATTCTTATCTGTCAGACAGCTGATCTCTTTCTCCCATTTTTCTTTCCAGAAGGTTTCCATCTTTTGGATAAGTTCCAGTTTGAGATCTTCCAGAGCTTGTTGATAGTTTCCATTTTGGGAGGCGTGTTCTGAATTTTTTTGGATTTCCTCCTCATTCTCCTCTTTTCCTTGGGTACTTCCACCATAAAAGTTTTCAATAGTCACTTTTTTCCCTTTCTTCCTGGAGGCTTGATTTTGGGCCATGTGAGCCATCCCTTTGGTGGTTTTATTTCCCTTTCCTTTTTGGTCTGGGGTCTGGGTTATAAGAGCGGTTTTTCTGTGAATTTAGGTTGCTTCAGACTAGTTCTTCCCAGCCTCAGAGCCCAGGTATTCAGCTCCGCCCAGATAATCAGCGCGCGTTGTTCAGCGCAGCCCGCCCGAAGTCCGCTGGCTTCTCCAGTGAAAGCGCCCTGAGACGTTTTTTCCTGGCAGTCCCCAGATCCCAAGGACCCTGGAGTGCCCCCCCAGACAGAGACGCTCCCCACTCACTCGCTGTCCCGGTGAGCGCTCAGGTAGCTCACTCTGGTTTAGTGGGGGAGGTGGGGTGGGGGAAGGGCGGCTCAGATCACTTTTCTGTGCAAGCTTTTCCTTCTTATTTTAGTGTGGAAATGTTCAAGCCCCACGTACCTTTGCCTCTGTGGGGTACTGGGGAGTCCTTCTGTTCCTCCAAAGGTGATTTTATGCTCCTTTGATGTAGTCTATTTTGTTCGGTGCTGGGGAGAGAAAGCGTGCAGCGTCTAGATTGCAGCCATGATTACCCGGAAGTCACCACCCCACTTCTATGCTCCTGCTCTTAGAATGTTGAACTAGCTGAAGGAAATACACAACCATGCCCAACTGAGTACATTACACATTTGTACTATTTAATCTCAAGTGGACCATCACTACTCTTACTCTTCTGCCCTCCCAACTAACGATGTTCTAAAATGTCTCCTTTTATGCAACCAACAAAGCTAACTCTCCCCTCTCTTTTATCAGAATATTTCACTAACTATTTCAATGAAAAAGTAGAAACCATCTAAAATGAGCTCCCTCTCATCCATAATTCCACAAATTAAATGATATCATGATCAGCACCCATTCTCTCCTTTCAACTGTCAGTAAATGCAATGGGTAGTTCTTCTCTTGTTCAGTACAAGTTCCTCTACTTGTGTCCTTGATTCATCTCTTCCCTTCTATTGTCAACTCTTTCTCAAATACAAATGTCTCATTTCACTGAGTCCTTCCATGCCTTTGATAAATAGGACCAAATTTCCCCCATCTTAAAAAAAGTTTCACCTGACTCATTTACCAAGTTGGTCATCTGGTACTCTGCTTTTCACATTGTGAAGATTGAATTTAGCTTTCCCTTGATTGTAACAATGAAGGTACTTAGCTCTTCCTTGATTGTGAAGATTGAATTGTAATCCTCTATCTATTTGTTGATTTAATCCCCAGAAATGTAAGCACGGCACTTGAAGTTGAGAGGGAAGATCTGCCCATATTAGATCTGATCACCAAGGGTGTAAATCTCCCAGTTAATCATGAGGTGGGAGGTCTGTGACCCATGTGTGTGTTAGTGGGTAATGAATTAGAATTGACTAATTGCCTTCTGGGTGATCATGGAGTGGGATGTGTGCTGTGCTTGGTGATCATGAAGTTTGGGGTAAGTGACACAGGAGAGGGGGATCCCCCTCCCCAACATTTTCTAATTGAAAAAGACTATTGAAGAGAAACCTGAGAAAGGCATTTTGAATATGTCAGACTTTACCTCAGTTCCTGTTGCTCTGGGTCGGAACTGTGGCCAAGGAGCCAAATCCAGGGTCAGCCAACCTGACTATATCTCAGGGGACCCAGGCTGTCAAAGCCTGAGTTCCTCCCAAACTGGAGAGAGGGAAGGAAAAGGGTTTTAGATAGAGACAGGGACCCCCTTTTTCCCACTTTCCTTTCCCATTCTTTTCCCTGCCAGTTATTCCTCTGTATTACCTTGAGTGAGTTAATTGCCATTAAAGTAGTTATTTTCAAGTGTGAGTGAACAGATCAAGAGGAGAGACATCTTCCTAAGAAGAAACCCTTTGATCTTAAGTGGTGGAGGGGGGATGGGAGGGAAAAGAGCAAATCTGAGAGATCAGCCATAGCTAAGGAGGGAGGGCAGAAGGGGGAAAATCTTCAAAACCCCTCTCCTCTCTATGAGCTAACTCTAAACCTCAACTGTATTTCCTAGATCCTGTTCCCTTTACCATCTCCAAACCTTTTCTCAATTACATCTACTGTCTCCCCTGAACCCCGTTTTGAGAAGAGAGGTCTCCATTCTCTCTCTCTCTCTCTCTCTCTCTATATATATATATATATATATATATATATATATATATTCAGTATATATATTCAGTATATATATATATATATATATATATATATATATATATATACTGAAAGACTTTTCAACATTACACCTTTATATACTAAGCTATAGTCAAACTGTACTACTTGATTTCTCCACATATGGCACTACCTCTCCTGGCTCTATAACTCTGCCCATTCCCTCCTTTCTGCATAAACTATTCTCCATTATCCCTTCTATCTCTAGGAAACTTTAACTCTTTTCCAGTCTCAATCCAAAGCAACCTTCTTCAAGAAGCCTGTCACACTGTTAGTGCCCCTCTAAATCTCTATTTTTTTAATGTTTCTTGTAGTTAGTTATCTACAAAATACAATGTGTTTCCTCCTCCCCCACCAGGAGAAAATAAGCTCCTTGAAGAAAGAGAATATCATATTTTTAACTGGATCTTCAGGGTCTAGTAAAGCATCTGGTCCACTGCAGGTGACTAACAAATGATTTTTGGTTGATTCATTCTTGATTCCCCACATTTGGAAATCTCCAAAATAAATCTTATTTATAGTAAATGTTATGTTTCCCCAAATATGAATAATAGCATTTCCCATTTCCACAAAGGTGCCCAACATGCAATATCATATTATACTGGAAAAAAATGACATATATAAAGAGCTCAAAGACCTCATTAGGCTCCAAAATAAAGACCAAGTGGTTTTGTGGACATTTGTGGAATTTGAAATAAGCATCTCCATTATGATTCTAAATTTGAGCAATTCATTGACTCTGTTCTTTAAAAAAAGTCTGTCTGTCTAAGAACTATGTACATCATCCCCTTATTTCTGCAAAGAACATAAAGAATCAAGGAAATCTTCCTTTCTCTCCAAATCTGGAACTCAAATCTGGAACTCAGAAACATTTGGAATTAGAAACCTGAGGTTATTCAAAAAGTTACCTTTAAGGCTAGGAAAGTTCACTCTCAAAGTGTTTGATTTTAGACCTTGTAAAAGCAAAAGTCCAGCACTATCACATGGCTCTTGTAAGGGGGGGGGGGGAGGGGTTAATTTTTAAAGGGTTGGACTTGAGTATTTAAGAGTTTGCTTACCAGGGATTTAATTACTAAATCCCAAATGAATTACTAATCAGAATGGATCTAATGGTAGTTTATTTTATAAGAAAGAGGGAATATATTAAGGAAGAGAAAGAGAGGAAAAAGAGAAAGATCCTCTTGAGCCAGGCAGGAGATCAGAGGTTCCTGCCAAGGGAAAAGAATCTCAAGATTGTGGACCTTTCCGGAGGAAAGGGAGTCAGCCTTTTCACTCACTATGTGTCAGTCCAGTCAGCAGATCCTTCTGCCCCTCTTTACCAGCCTCAACTCAAAAGCCTGAAGAATTCCTCCTGTCTCCACTTCCAAAAATGAACTGTCCTCTCACAAGAGGTTCCACTCCAAGTGTCTCCAAGTCAAACTCCCAGAAGACTCAATTCAAGCCCTTGTCTCTTTCTTTTAAAGACCTTTTTTTTTTTAGTTACTTCCCCTAATTCCATGTCTACCAATACCAGCTGATTCTCTGCTCTAGGACTGCCCAGAAGGCAGTTAGTTGATTTTGATTCATTACCCACTTTCGTACATGTGGGTCACAAAACTCCCACTTCGTGATTAAGTGGGATATTTGCACTTTTGGTGATTATATCTAAATGCGCAGATCTTCATACTTAACGTTTAAATACTGTGCTTCTACTTTTTATGATTGAATATAAAAAATAGGCAGGTCTCCATACTTAACTTTTAAGTAGGGTATTTACACTTATGGTGATTAAAATCTAAAAATAGACATGAGTTACAATTTAAAATTTTCACAATCAGGGAAGAGCCACGTACCTTCATTGTTACAATCAGAGGAGAGCCAAATCCAATCTTCACACTCTACAGTAACTCCATTAGACCTTCAAGCACTAATACATCTTAGAAATGAAAATATATTCTCAAGAACTCAAGATATCTGATGCACTTAAAAAGAGGAAACAAAGGAACAAGGTGGCTTGAAGGTTATAGCTAGGATCTTCAAGATAGCAAAACAGGCATATACCACACACATATGCACCCACACATGCACACACATATCTTAATGTGTGCTTCGACAAGTAGCTATTACTAGTCTCAGGGAGGGTAGGAAAGGCTTCTTCCTCTCCTATCTATTATTGCATTCTTGTCTAAGTGAGTGAAAAGCAATTAAACTGGCATTTTGCCTCATTGTGCCCTGGGAAGAGCAACTCTTTCATTAAATCCATTCATATTGAAAGTTTTCTTGAAAACAGCCCTAGTCACTGAGAATTAAATAGAATTTTCCCTATATTCACTTATGAAGTTGGCAGTTGAGCACACCATCTCAATGTACAATGCCTATAAGGAAAAAAGCCCATACTCTATAATCTCATCAACTCAATGAATATTTGACACTCCTGGACTATCCTCCATTACAAAGAGTATCATAAATGTCATTTATGTGCCTTGAAATAGGAAGAAGCATTTGAATATTTGCTTCAATACTTCAATAGTCCACGATTTTGTTAGTAAATTTTTGTGATCCCAAAACATACTTATTGATTGACTTTTTGGTGATGAATATTCCAAGTTAGTCTTCTTTTCAGACCACAGATAACCACTATATCTTCACTCAAAGACTTTCTAATTGTATTGAACCTGTCAGAGCATTTGCAATCCTTTCCAAGCCTTCTTTGATCCCTCAGTTGCATGCATGTCAGAATGAGATATTGAAGTATGGTTTAATGGAGGTCAAATTTCCTTGATCCTGAAAAACACCCTCTATTCCCATTTCTATTTGTCAGTGAGAGCATCTAATAAGAAATAAAAGACATATTCTCTTTTCTATATCCTGAATGTGGATTTAAGACCTTTGGAGGTCCAGATTTATTTCCAAAAGAAATAGTTAGAAAGATACACAGGCAACAATGAATCAGCAGCAGAATTTGGTTTTTTATGACAAGAATATGATAAAAAATAATAACACTATGGTTTAGTTTAATAATTGGAAACTAGGTTTGCAAGGTGGAATGAATGAATAAATGAGTTTATTGATTTGATTTCAGTACATTGAATTCACAGAACAACACAAATTGCAAAGGAAAATATGATGATTCATCTAGGCCCATGTTGATGAACCTATGGAATGTATGCTAGAGTGTGCTGGAAGGGATTGCTCCCTTCCCCCTCTCCACATGCACTGAGGACATTTCTCATCTCATCTGCTTTCTTCCCAGCAGCCTAATGGGAGGTTTTCCTCCCTCCCTTGTCTGGGGTCAGGTAGGAGGGGTTCTTATGCAGCAGGAAGGTTGCAGTTTGGGTACTCAGTCTCTAAAAGGTTCACCATCACTGATCTAGTCTCCTTCTTTGTATTTTTTTAAAATGCTAGATCTATGATTTAGTTAGTGTAAGGTAACTCCTTCTACTAAGGTAGATGGACATTGTTGCCACAACTTAGTCTTAGAGAAATACTGGAGGCACTGAGAGATTAAATGAATTTCTTAAAAAAAAAATAAAAACCAAAACCAACAAACCTCTTACCTTCTTTCTATGATTCAATCCAAGGCAGAAGAGCAGTAAGGACTAGGCAAATGATGTTAAGTTACTAGACCAGTCACACAGCTAGTATTTGAGGCCAGATTTGAACCCAGGTCCTCCAAACTCCAGGACTAGTGCTCTTCTACTGTGCTACCTAACTCTCCTTGAGGGTAAATGGCTTTCACAGAATCACACAATCTTAGAAGCAGAGCTGGATACAGTTTTTTTCTTGCTTATAAGGCCAACTCCCTTTCCCTTCTATAATAGATAGTAATTCCTGAGGGTGTCTATTGATTGATACTGGATAACTAATGGATCAAGTTTTGCCTACCCTCAACCCTGTTTCCACCCTATCTTCAAAAGTCTTCAGCTTCCCCTTCCCCTTTTCCAGTTTCACTCAGGGTGAACTACTATGTTTTAGAGAAAATACTCTTTTCTCTTCTTTAACTCAAGTAAGGGTTTATTGGGGAAGACAGGAAAGGATGGAGAATATGGTAAGAGGGATAGGTTTCCCTACTCTCTAAAATGAGGGTTAGGAGGATATTGGAGAAATGGCAATCAGACACTAGCAGGGACAGTCAGAGAGATAGGAGGACAACAGTCTTTCTTCTTCTTCTCTGTCAATCAGCCAGATAAGTCTCAGAAATACAAATAGGTTCTTCTCCACCATCAGCCACCAGCAAAAGCTTCTTCTCCACCACCCTGTCACAAGCCCAAAAGTTTAGTCCACCAGCCTTTCAGAACAGTTCAGAATAAGTTCAGCTTGGCTTGGCTCCAACTGTTTTTCCTGGTAACATTCCAAAGGGAATCTTCATTTTGACCAACAGATGATGTCCTTTGCATGCATGTATATCCTCTCTTTTACACTTCCAACCTATTTCTTCTTTCATACATGAGAGGCAATTAACATATGTATATAGAATTCAGTTGATTTCCAAAGGGAAGCATAGTATTTTGATCTTAAGGATAAGTAATCTTTTTCTTTTGCTATTCAAATCTTCAAGTAGACTTGGGAGCCTTCAATTATCTAGTCTGTCTCAATAAACACTATAGAATTTCATTCTCATAGACTATTTTATTTATTTTTTAAACCCTTACCTTCCAACTTAGAATCAATACTATGAATTGTTTCCAAATCAGAAGAGCAGTAAGGGCTAAGCAATGGTGATCAAGTGACTTGCCCAGGGTCATACAGCTAGGAAGTGTTTGAGGCCAGATTTGAACCAGGACCTCCTGTCTCTGTGCCTGGCTCTCAAACCACTGAGCCACCCAGCTGCAGACTCATAGTTCATTTTAGTAACTCTCCTTACTATCAAGAGAGCTACCAATTTCTGCAATAAATCACAAGATGCCTAGGGAGAAAAATGTGGACAAAATACAGGTTGTCCCTCTTGCCTCCCTTTTAGTTAGAATACTGAAAAAGAGAAATAGGGACATATCTATATTCAGAGTCCTTTTCAAGACCTTGAATTAAAGTAACCATGAGGTTCCTTTCCTGAACCCTTGAATCTAACATTTGATCTCCTAGTTGACAACAAAACAAACTCCCTCAAAACATCAAGACTGCTCCCAAAAAGCAAATCTTATTCCTACTCTTTAGATATCCCAGTGAAAGAATAATACCGCTACTCTTTATAGTAATGACAATGCCATGAGCATTCTTCATCTGTCCCCTGTCCCCACAAGACCTCTCTAATTACAGTCCTAACATTTGATTTCTTAATTGCCCCACAAATTGTCCTACTTGGCACTGTCAATGTTGTTTAACAGGCAACTCCCTTTTTCATCTAGGACTAGATAGGAACAATATAAGAGTTATTTTAAAAGGATTGATATGCATGAATGCTCCTAGTAACAAGCTTACTGGGATGCACATAGAAAAGGAACTACTGAAGGATTTTTTGTTTTATTTTATTTTTTTACCATTATTCCCTAAAAATTGACTAGAACAAAAATTATTTTCAACATGTTCTCCTTGGGTTAATATCTCAGTAGGAAAACATGTTGAAAATCCTTTTTGATGTTTTCAATATGTTTTGAATTTTATTCTGTTTCAAAGAAATATCAATATTGAATCCAGCAATAAGAGCTCTCACCAAACACTGAGATATGGAGGAAGCATTATTTTTGAGAAAGACAAGGGATATTATTCTTAAAATGCTACATGCTTTACAAGCTTCTGTCTAGACATCATTATTTTTCTCACAAGAAGGTCTTTCATCCTAGTGAATTTAACACCTAATCAACAAAGTAAATAAAACTAGGAGACAGCCTAATGAGGTCATCAGAAAATGGAATGGTCAATTTCTAAACCTGCCTAAAGCATACCTTTTGTCATTGGGTAAGTATTTATTAAGTGCATATCATATATCAAGAACTGTGCTAGATGTTGAAAATAAGAAGACAAAACAAAATAAAGCAAATTTTTAAAAGTATCAGAGCCCTCACAGAGCTTTCAGTCTATTGGCAGAGAAACAATATGTACAAAAGGAGGGGAGGAAAAGGAAGGGACTACACATTTATTAAGTGCCTATTATAACCAGACACGTTGGTAAGCACTTTACAAATATGATCTCATTAGATTCTCACAATAACCCTGAGGAATAGGTACTACTATTATCTTCATTTTACAATTGTGGAAACTGAGGCAGAGTTCAAGTGACTTGCCCAGGGTCACATAACTAGTAAGTATCTGAAGCTGGTTTTGAACTCAGATCTTCCTGACTCCAGGACCAGAATTCTATCCATTCTGCCACCTGACTGCCTCTATAAATAAGTAAATATAAAATCTAAATTATATAAAATATAATTTTGTTTTGAGGTTGAACTTGCACCTGAGTGGTTCAATGTAGGAGATGGAGCTTGATTTGGACTTTAGAAGAAGCTAACAATTCTATGAAAGGGACTCCAAAATTCTAGTAATCGGAGGTAGCCTAGGCAAAAAATGAAAGATGGCATTTCATTTATGGAAATAACATGGAATCAGTTTTCCTGAAATATAACATGCATGAAGGAAAGCAATGTACAATAATTCATAGTAGATAGACTGGAGCCAGATTCTGAAAGACTTTAAATGGAAGAACAGTTGACATTTTATTCTAGAGGAAAGTGAGAGCCCCTGGAACTACTTGAGTAAGGGAGTGACAGTTTTGTTAGCTTTGTAGAAGAGAGATTGCTAAAGAGTCAGACTAGATTCTGGGATCTCAGTTAGGAATTTTTTATAATTGTCCAGGGAAGAGGTGACAAGGAACAAGGACCTATAACTCAGTAGGGTGGCTTCTCTTTCATTAGCAAAAAGGAAACAGATGTGAGAGAAGAAGATGGAATTGATAAGATCAGAAAGTGATTGTCTATGGGGAGTTCTAGAGAGGGAAGTATTATAAGGACAATTCTGAGGATGAACCTGAGTTACTGGGGGATGGGTATGCCTTCAACAGAAGTAGGGAAACTAGGGAGAAGGAAGGGTTTGTGGAAAAATAATTTCTTTTTGCATCATTTGGAGTTTCAGGTAATGACAGAAAAAGATAATTAGGAAGGTCTAGTAGGTAGTTGTTGATGTGAGACTAGAGTTCAGAAGGGAGACTAGAGATGGATTTATGTATTTGATAATCATCTTGTATGGAGTAAGAGCCAAACCAATGGGAACTGATGAGATCAGCATGAGAAAGAATCAGAGGGACAAGGGTACTCGGGACAGAACCCTATCATACATATACAAAAAAAAAAAAGAAAAGAAAAGAAAAGAAAAAAGAAAGAAAGAAAGAAAAGAAAAGAAAAGAAAAGATTTAAAGAGATCCAGAGAAATACAGGAAGAATTAGTAAAGAACTGCTTCACACATGCAGACATATAAAACTGGGGGAAAATCTGAGAAGGGGAAATATTAAGCAATGTCAGACAATTCACACTTTCTATATAAATAATTTATACTAATTCTTTGGATGATCTCTTAAAATTTGTTCAAGTAACCCAGGTACAGAAGAGTACCCTAGTAGTCTAGAACTAGCTAAGCTTCCAGAGCTTATAATCATTTACTGAGTGCATTATGTAGGCAAAAATACTTAACTTATCTAAGCCTCAGTTTAATTAGTAAAGGACGATGATAATACTTTCTATCTTTACATCATTGCTCACGAGTTCTGATGAGGCTCAAATAAGAAATATATATGAAAGCACCTGGAGAATTGTGAGGTACTATACCAATGCCCTCTAAATTTGTTTGGCTGTCCCAAACTAGATATCTAAAAACAATTTGAGATGGAGTGAACTGAAGAACTTCCAAATCAATATCTATTTGACTTTGGTACTAGATATAATTAACTTGTGCAGCAAAGGCAGTTAGCCTTATTGGGGACTGTGTCCTCCTAAAGCCAGATTAAACATAAAATCATGGGAAGCTAATTGAAGTCCCCTGTGGAGTCTAGGGTTGTACAGGTAAGGCATACAATTATAGCACCTCACATTTATGTGAGTGTATATTAAGGACCTGTTAGACTCAGTAACTTCTGAGGTCCCTTTCAGCACTGAAATATTTTAATCTAATGTGTGCATATGTAATCTGACAATTTGTCATGTGTGCCTTCACTCCTCTAAAGTTCATGTCTACTCTAAAAAAATACGATGGAGAAGCTGAAGCAGAATTTATTTTGCTATCAATTATTTGGAGATTTCATATACATTCACTTTTCTGGCTCAGTTTATTTTATCTGCATAATTTCCTCAATGCTTTGTTGAATTTTGACTATATTGATCCAACTTGGATTTCATAGGGCCTGAGATCCTAAATTTAGAGTTCTTATATTTTATTCTCTTGTTCTTGCTTAATATTTTATATTCTTAAATTTATTAGTATCTAATTTTATGTTACCTTCATTTCCCAATAACCCTCTCTAATTCAGAAAGCCATAACTGATAAAAGAGAAGTACAAGTCAACCAAATGCATTATATACAGTTGTCTGCAACCAAAATCCTCTACCTCTGTAAAAAAGGGAGGAATGTATCTTCTCCTATCTTTTAGTGGAGCCAAATTTAGTCAGAATAAATTTTCTACATTCAGTTTTGATTTTGTTTCATTTTTCTTACTCTTTGCAATGTTATAGTCACTGTGAATATTGTTTTCTTGGTTCTGTCCACTTTGCTTTAAATCATTACATATAAGCTTTCCATTCTTCTCTGAATTCATCATTTCTGAAAACATAGGAGCATCCCATTACTTTTATTCACCACAAAAAATGTACCCATTCTGCAAATGATAAAAATCTACTTTTTTTCGAGTGTTTTGAAGATACAAAAATGTACTCTTGAAATCTGTTGTTGTATTTTAGAATCTTCTTTTTATCTTTCCTAGCGGTGATATAATTAGCTCCAAAACATATATACATTTTAGTCCTCCTTTTTTTGGTTTGTTTATTATTTTAGCACTGATTTCTTAAATGTACTTCCAAATTAGTTTCCAGAACTGTGAATCAATTCACAACTCAACCAACAGGATAATAGTGTCAGGCACATAAGTTTAAATAAGCTGCTATCAGATTACTCCATTTGTGAATAGTTTAAATTAATTTGTTCCAAAAACAAATGACTTTTAAATGAATCTTTGAAATATGACAAAAGCTTTTTTTCAACTATCTTGAAAAAACTCTTGCATGCAGACAGAACACAACATTATTTATGAAAATTGTCAGTGATGGTTGACTGAAGTTAAAGCTGTCTACGGTCTCAAACTTTCCTCATGAGAGAAAAGCCTAATTGCCTAGTATTTGCTCAAAAGTTTTTCCATGGTAGAAGAAAATATTACTATGAGTGAATGTAAAAAACCCTGGAGATACCCCATTTCTTCAAAAATCTTTTCTTATTGAGGGAGGTATCTGCTAGTTAATTCTTAGTTTCCCATTGAAGAAGTAGTTCAAGTGGAACAGAGATATTGTGAAGACATTCCCTCCAATTCTTCCTTTGTATGACTCCAGAAAAGCAAATATATATTTATTGAAACCTAGTCTGAATCAATGATATTTTTGTTACTTATATAACCCTTGGCCTAGGAACAAAGCTCCAGGTTTGCTCATTCTTTTTGACTGATGCTCCTACTCAGTGTTTTCTCTATGAGATTGAGAAGCTGGCTAATTCCACACATCACCCCTATCCTGCACTCAGAGTTTCCCCTGAGATAATCAGAAGTTGACTCATTCTGCCTTCATGAGGGTTTCCCCTGGGAAAATTGGAAGTTGGCTTATGTTTGGGTATTTGCAAAAATAATAAAAGGTTCCTTTCTTTGTAGGTATTCACGTTATCAATAGAGCTGAGTGGTTTGGCTTTTTAACCTGACCCCTAAAAACCATTAAATAGAAAATATTTATAATAAACAATTGAGGCAATTCTCTTTCCATTTTCCATTTTGGGACTAATGGAATACTGAAGTCTGTCTGCCCCAAATGAAAATACTTCAGGGCAACCCCTCTTCCTCACATGACTGACTTTTTCCAAGTCCTAGGCATTACTTCTGACTAATACTGCTATATCTCTGTTAAGGTTCCCTATGCCAAATGGAAAATATTTGGAATCATTAGAGAATTTTCCTCCTTTCCCCATATACAGCTCATAAAACCCCTGGTATTAATAAAAGGTAAGATTCAGATTTGTTCTTTGATATCATGTACTTTGTCCACAGCTTTACTCCTCCTTCTACGTGGTCCAGGATCTTCTTGACCCTGTATTGTTGTCTCTATCTGCTGTAATTTTTGAGGTCATGTATTTCCTCCTTTCATGGGATCATTTGGCTTCCAGAGAGGACCCTACAAATAAACTAGTTTCCCCTCCAGGGAAACAAGCTTCAGTCTATATGTGTGGCCCTCTCCTATTTGTATCTCCCATCAATATTCATTCCATATCACCATTTCCAATTTTTAAAGGTTAAACCAATGAAATAGATCAAATACTCTGAAATTCAGCCTTAAGTCAGTGACTCAATCAATAACCTTTGTGTTTTCAATTGGCCAAGAAATATACAAGGCAAATAAAAGTTCATATCACATTGGTGAGACATCATCAATACCAGAACAAAATTTGAGAGATGGTATCAATCACAATATTTGAAAATATAAGGAGAGACATCTCTGGTGTTATAATAAAGTCTATCATACTTTAAACTTGTTGACCTAGTTAATAAGGAATTAACCTTGACCCATCCTGGACAAAGTTTATATAATTAATATTCTCTGATCCCATTTACATGGGAACTAATTTTTAATAGTTTGCACATGTATAGCATGCAAACGTATTTTTAGTTTATACTGAGTTTTTGAATTTTTGTATTAGCAATTACAATATTACCAATTATCAAGGATTCTTATTAAAATAAGGTCCTTTGAGATACCATCTCTGGAATAGCAGACAGCAAGGCAACAACAACAGATGGAGGAAGAAGTGTACCAAAACTGATGATTCTGATCTCTTTGTGTTTCACAGATTAGAGTCCAATAAAATGTTGTTGAATATTTTATATTTTCATCCAATTATTTTAGAAAAATATGTAAGTTCACATATAACTCAAATTCTATTTTTTTTAGACTTTGGTTGGACTATTCAGGGAGGAAAGGGATTAAAATGGATTTGGTTAGTTTTCAGTGATTACAGAATAATAATTTTACACAATATAAAGTGTTTTAGTTTAGAGTTCAGTTGAGATCCCTCATCACCTAAATAATGATCCCTTGCTTTTGAGAGTTACTCCCTGTAGAAGTTTATTAATCTGCATGGCTCTTGGTTTCCTTATCTGTTAAATAAAGGGGTTAATAGACTAAAAGGACAATAAGGAGGTTCTTACATCTCTACCTTATAATTCTATACTCATTGCCCTCTTGACAAAGGAGAACTGCCAACAGCAGTTTTGTGCAGAACAAAGCAGGGACATTTATCAGAGACCTGTTAGAGAACCATGTAGATATCAAATGATTTGTATTCACCTCATTTTCCTCACTTTTGTGAAAACAGAAGTGTGACAGAAAAGATAATAATATCATTCATTGCATTTTCCTAAGAAAGACATCCTGGAAGTCTCAATTAAGTCACTTACCATCTGTCCAAAGATGAGCCACAATTTATGTTGGTTGACTAGCAAAGAGTGGGAGATGATAGATGTGGAGCCTGGATATTGCTGAGATACCCACAAAATGTTTGAAGAACCAGATAAAAAAACTTTATCTTATCTTGTATCTACTACAAATGATTTATAGAAAGACAAAGTTATAAATCACATAAGGTAAAGAAAGGTGACCATCAGTACTGGTGAAGGATAACGACAATATTGAAGTCACAGAGTCATTGAGTATCAAAGAATGATGACAATCTGTCATATATATTTAAATGAAATGGAAGTGGAGTGGGAGGAGGGTGGATAAGAAATCCATTTTCTGCCTACCACGTAGCATTCAGAATCATTTTAGGAGATCCATCATTTATATTACATTTATATTAAATATACATGTAAATTTACATATATACATTGCCTGTAAACCTCTTAAGTCATTTCCTTTTTTTAATCTAAGTACTAAGTACTTAATGTTCTTCACAAATTCTATTAATGTCCCAATCTACCTTTCTTTTCTCTAATACTTAGAATAGTAGCATATTCTGATAAATGGAACCTCATCTGGTTCAGCTGCATTTTACAAGTCAAAGATGTGAGATCCAGAGAAGTAATTTGATTTTTATAGGGTCCCACAGCTGGTAGGTGACAGATTAGGGCTGGAACCTGGATCTGTAGATTGTAGCATCATATGTGATACCAAATGATCTTTTAACTAAAACACAATCCTTCCTGCTTCATATGACCTAGTCTTATTTTGCTGAAGATCCTCTTGGGCAGCAGATGTTTCTGTTTTCTAAACTATGAAGAGAATTGTAGTTGAACCTGGAAAATATTAAGCATAGATAATATCATGTTCCTAAAAACAATTTTAAAATTGTAAAATGGGAGCCCAAATCTATTTTATCAAACAATCCAACCAAAAACAGTTAAGACTTATGTTAAGTATTTAAACATGATGCTTGACATTGAGAATTTAAAGGGAGGAAAAATTCAGTCTCTCCTCTTGAAAAACTTTTAGTCAGTAGAGACAATTTAGAAACATGGTTAAAAACAAAATAGATACAAAATAGTCTCCTGCTAGGGAGGTAATGGAATGTAACAAAGATGGCTGATTTCAGAATCAGAGAAACCTCTTTACACGAAGGTTTTTCTACTTACTATTTTTATTAGTACATTATTAGTACAGTCTCAGTCATGTCAATCTAATGTGATTTATTTCCTCCATTTTTTAAATGGGGTCAGATTAGATGATCTCTAAATTGTTTCCCATTTAAAAATCCTATTGTCATAATTTGTTTGTGTTACTGGGATTACATGTATCTATGCAGAGGATACTAAAATCTTACAGTTCAAAGAGACCACAGTCATAAATATCAACAATATCTTTAAACGCTTCTGTTTTAAGATTTCTTGTCACTTAGCTCATCATCTACTGAAATAATTCCTCCTATTTTTTTTTATAACTTTGATTATTAACAAGGTCTTTTTTAAACAAGTCCTTAAGATTTAGCACAATTCCTGACACATAGTAGGCACTTAATAAATGTGTATTGATTGATTGATATTCCTTGCATTTCCTATTTCTTAGTACTGGTTTGTTTTTGTTCTTAAAATAAAACAAAAGTACATTCATATAGTGTTTTAAGTTACTAAGTTCTCTCCTCACAACAAACTATGAAGTAGAAATTATGGGTGTTATCTCCATTTTACAGATAGGTAAAGTGAGACTCATAAAGGTCAGATTAATTTCATATGTCTAAAGAACTGCTTTGAGCAACTAGTTGGTACAGCAAATAGAGTGCCAGGTCTGGATTCAAGGAGCCCTGATTTTACATCCAGTCTCAAACACTTATTAGCTACGTGATACTGGCAAGTCACTTAACCCTGTTTGCCGCCATTTCCTCATCTATGAAATGTCCTAGAGAAGGAAATGGCAAACCACTTTAGTATTTCTACTAAGAAAATACTAAATGTGATCAGATGAGTGATATGAACCTTTGAACAACAGCAATAAGAGTCAATAACTATTCTTCCTAGATTAATAGTAGTTCAATGTTAAGCCACATATGATATACACTTTCAATCTTAGTTGATTTTTTGGTTAATTTTACTAAACTTTCAGATTATTAAATCTTTCAGGGCAGGGACTGTCTCTGCTTTTATATTTGCATTCCCCTTGATTATGTTTGGCATATAGTAAGCAATTAATACATGTTTTTATGTCATTCTTTCATTCCCAGTGTTCTCTCTCTTCCCACCCTCCAAATCTTTTTTTTGGGGGGGGGGAGGGGCATATTTTATAGTCATTATTTTTCTTTGAGTTTCACAGTAACTCTGTGAGATAGCATGCTTTGTAACTTCAAAACCATCCTAGTCTATTTTTACCATGATACCTTAAGTAGATAAGACTATCTCTTAATCAATAACTCATAGACCTTTAATTAAAGTATAAAAAGATTTTTAACTAGAACTGGAATGATATTTGCACAAGATTTGTCTTTGAAAAGGCTGACGAGACTTTGAATATGTGTACAATGATTATTAAAATGCTACTGAAAATTTTTTATCAAATTATTTTATCAATATCAATATCAAATATTTTAAGGAACATTTTAATATAAGCAGTTAATTTTGACATGAATTACATAATAGCTATACTTTTATCAAAAACTATTTGGTTTTTCCCTGTGTGGAAGATAAATTAATTCTGTTGAGTAGTTGTACATTTCATAGAGGGTATTGCATAGCATAGATGCTGAGTTCTGTTGACTTCTTTCCCATCATTGGTATTTGATTGGAATAAAGTAAGACCTTGAATATACACTTTGCAGTCTTCTTTTAAGGAATAGTGATCTGCAATTCATCTTTAACCTAAAATTACATCTATTGGGCTAATAATATATAAGTAATATATACTCTGAGTGGAGTAGGTTAGCCTCAGGCCCAAACTACTTTCCCTTCCTAGGAGGAATCAAAATCTCTCTTTGGAGAAAAATGGAGGAAGGAGACTCTCTTACTAGTTCTCTCTCTCTCTCTCTCTCTCTCTCTCTCTCTCTCTCTCTCTCTCTCTCTCTCTCCTCTTTGTCTGTCTGTCTATATGTATATATACATATAGTCTCTCTCTATATATACATATAGTCTCAATTTAGCTAACAATGAGGCCAGCTATGCATATATATTTATATTTACATTACATTACACTTTTATTTCAAGGTCATAATTGTCATAATTGTAGCTATTTCAATATAATATAAATTCTTTTAAAGCAGGAACATGAAAAAAATATTTGCATCTCTATCATCTAGTATAGTCCTTTGCACATTGTAGTAGATACTTAATAAGTTTTTAATAGAATTAGAAAATAGCTATTCTATTATATAAAAATTGTTTTTTATGATGTGGATTGCAAATGAAGTTCTTTTGAGCAGTTCAAAGAGGGTATTGTGTAACATAGATGTTTAATTTCTTAAATACTTAAAAATATGTAAATTCTTAAAAAGATAAGCTAACCATATGTCATGAAGTTTCATGAGCAATCCTCTTTTCCAACTTTACTTTGTATTTTGAATTTTTAGAATTTATTGCATTCAGAAAAATCTTTTTAAAATGCCAATAGCACAAAATACTCAATGGTCAAATTACTAAATGGTGTAATATCCAATGGTGCTTTTGAAAATAAATGGGCAAAGATTTATTAAAAAGAAATATATGATCAGAACCAAAGATGTAGAAAAAGCTTTTGATCCTGTAGAATTTCTAATTAAAGAAAGATAAGTAGAATAGTGTGTCCTTCTTGGGATAAAGAGTATCTACCCTGACTATTAGTCAACAATACAAGCTCTACAGAATCATTAAAAAGTGCTTACAGGAATGGAAAATATAAATACTAGCAATTACAGTATTAATAAAAATATTTAACAACAAAAATGGGGTTATTTGCAGACATGTAATAAATATCAATCTGAAAAATAATTTAGACAACAAATGAATTGAAGAATACAAGAAAAAATCCTCCAAATTATTTGTATTTTTGTATGCTGCTAATAAAATAGATTCTTAATAGCTTATTTTGAATAAAGTCTTTTTTATATTTGAGGAGAATCATTTATGACAATTGTAGAAAATATCAAATAATAAGAAACCAACTTACCTCAACACTCCATGGAGTCCTACAAAGATAACTGAAACTATATCGATAGAAAAAAATGAATAAATGAAAAAATATATATTAAGTATTTACAATGTTTATATAGGGGCAGCTAGGTGGTACTCTCGATATGTTAAACCAAGAGTCAAGAAGATTCATGTTTGTGAACTCTGGCCTCAGACATTTACTAGCTATGTGACCATGAGCAAATTCACTTAACTCTGTTTACCTCAGTGTCCTCACCTGCAAAATATATTGAAGAAGGAAATGGCAAGGTATTCTAATACCTTTGTCAGGAAACTGAAAAAAAAAAACAGTCATGAAGAATCAGACATGACTGAAAATGACTGAAAAACAACAGTTTTACTAGGTAAGGTATTCTTGGTAAGGAACAAGAATCCAAGCACAAAGAAGTGAATGAGATAATCCCTGCTCTCAAGAAGTTTCTAGTCTATTAGAAGAATACCACACATACAGAAGAGTGGTAAAAAGAAATCATCTGAATGGTTGATCACTATTAACCAGATAGCTTTGCTAAAAGAACTAAACTAATAGAAAACTAAACAATTTGAGCCCCGAGTCCGAAGCTTTTCAAGTCCAATACTAAACAAAAGTCAAGAAAGTTGGAGTGCAAATGACATGTTATGGAGATGACCAGGAAATAGCATGTTAGTCTGTGTGCAGGTTAGAGAAGGATAAAATGTTGCCGATCAGAGCCAAGGATCCCAGGGATTAGAATATGATTTCTGGTAGAAGGAAGAGACAAGAGTAAAGGCAAAATACCAGGAGGGAATATTTAAATAAATGGATGAAAATTCAGTATTAAGGAAGGAAGGAAACAAACATTAAACACTTTCTGTGTGACACTATGCTCAGCAATTTAACACATTTCCAGCACTTAGATACTATGATTATACTCATTTTACAGTTAAGGAAATTGAGGCAAACTGTGGTTAAATTATCTGACCAGGGTCACATAGTTAATAAATATCTGAAGTTAGATTCAAACTCTAGTGTTTGTAACTTCAGGTCCAAGCCTCAAATCTTTGGCCACCTAGTTGACCCTGATGAAAGGACTGGTTCATAAAATTAAACCATAAAATTCTCCCTAGGTAAATATAGATTTCATACAAGTCTTAAAAATAGAAATTGATTTACTTCCAAAAGTATATACATTTACAATTAAATGTGTAATTAAAATAGTCAAGAATTTCAAGGGTTAACATGAAAAAGAAAAAAAAATAAAGATGAACTTGCTCTCCAGACTATAAAATACAGCTTCATTCAAACAACTTTGTGCTTAATGAAAATACAAGGGAAAATACAAGTTGAATAGAAAAGAAATCCCAGAAATAGAACAAAGATCATGTAAAAATTAGTGTTTAATAAATCTGTACACAACACAAATTGGGAAATGGATTCATTGTTTAATAAGTGTTGCTAGGGAAAATGGATAGCAATATGGCAAAAAAATTAAATTTAGAATCCTATCTCACACCAAATACAATAATAAATTCCAGATGGATTACAGAATTAAACATAAAATAAATGAACTACAAAAAGTTAAAAGAAGAGGAAGTATATATTTATGTCAATTGTGAACAAAAGTTTTGATTTTTAACAAAATGAATTATGGAAAGTAGATTGATTTAATTTCATGAATGTAGGCTTTAGAAAAGCACAAATAATTTAATCAAGATGCAGAGAAAAAAAAGAGACAAGTTTTTAAACTGCAGCATATGTAACACAGGAAATTTTAATATTCATTTAGTGATAATCACTAAGTTCCTACTATGTGCCAGGCATTGTATTTGGCACTAAGAATAGAGATGCAAAAATTAATTCTAATTCTTCCCTCTCTATTTATTACCTCCAGTTTATCCTATATATATCTTGCTTGTACATCATTGTTTGCAATGTTGGCTCCCTGGTTAGACTATGAGTTCCTCAAGAGGAGGGGTTTTTGTCTCCTTGTGTATCTCTAGTGCTTAGCACAGTGCCTGGCATAATTGGTTCTTACTAAATGTTCATTGACTATCTCACTGATAAATGGAACTCACACATAAGGAAAATCCTTCTACAAATCCGGCTTGGTACCTCTGATATTTATAGTCTTAGATAGTTGCCTATAACACTGAGATGTTTAGTGATTTATCTGGGATGAAATAGCCCATCTGTATCAGTGAGATACTTTAACTGAAATTTTCCTGAGGTCAGCTGATTATGTCATGCTAACTCTGGTGTAAAGGTCATATACAATCTATATACGTCAATTCACAACTGGTGGATAGGCCCTTCTTGGAAGACAGTCATTTGCTTTTTTTATTACTCTTTTCATTCTGATGACCAAAGCAAAGAAGTTCCACTGAGTCCCAAGTGAGAAAGAGGGCATTGTAATATATTGTCTTTATAAGGTCCCAACTAAGTTTGGAATGATGCTCATGTTCAAAAAGAGTGCCGGCAAAAAGAGAAAGGGAAAACAGACAATGAGATGGATAGATAACATTACAGAAGCATCAAACATGAATTTGGACAGCATGGTAGATAGTGGATGATAGAAAGAATTGGATGCTACCATCCATGGGGTCACTATGAGTTGGCCTTGACAAAATGAATGAACAGCAACAACCAAATTCTGGAACTACCTTGTGGATTGTCAGTTCAGCTATTTGGTATAGATGGTTTTCCATTACTCTCCTGTCTCACATGTTTTCTGGACACTAAAATTCCTTAGCAGTATTCTATTCCTTTTTTGAAGTTTCTGACAATTAACTATAATAGCATAACATCACTTAACTCCTAAAGTCATGTCTTCCTTCACTCTAATTCATATTCTACTTAGCTGCTAAATTAATTTTTCTAAAATGTGGGCATCACCATGTCCCCTCTCCAAAATAAACCCCTAGTCCTATTCAATGACCTACAGTGGTTTGAAATTACTTTTAGGATCAAATATGAACTCCCCTGTTTGACTTTTCTTAATCCAGTCCCTTCTTTTCATCTTCTTACACTTAGCCCTTCAAAGCTCTCTACATTTTAGCTATACTGGTTTACCTACTTTTCCTTGAACGTGTCTTTTTCTCCATGCTGGCTGTACCTTATGACTGCAGTTTTTTTTTCCTCCCTCAGCTCTACATTTTGATTTCCCTAGATTCATTGAGCAGGAGGCTTTTTCCAAACTCCTCAGCCACTACAACCTTCCCCTTGAGGTTTTCTTCTCTCCACTAATTTGATAACTTCTATGTTGTTTCTCCCTTTAGAATTGGAACTTGTTGAGGGCATCAACTATTTTTAAAAACCTGTTTATGTCTTCAGTACTTGCCACAGTGCCTGGTATATAGTAAGTGCTTAATAAATGTTTGTTGACTGATTTATTTCTATCAGGCAATATATCTTTAAGGAGTAATATACTACTTTTGTTTTCGTGACTCTTCCTTCTGAAATTCCCCAAAGCAAATCAATAGGTAAGAATGATTCTCATGCAAATTTTCAGTAGATTGGAATTAAGATTAGACATAGAATTTAGTAGAATTATGTATGCATTTGAAATGTCACATGGAGATTTCGCTGACCCTTTAGCTCAGGTCTCAGGGTTTTAACATGTTTCATCATATGATTATCTCATTAGTTAAAATGCATTTACCAGACACAGAATACAAATACATACAAAGATGCTATCACAAAGGAGAATTTATTTTAATAGAGAAAAACAATACATATAGAGAAATGATGGCCAGGGAGAAATATTTTAATCAGGAAAGTAAGAGAAAATGATGATTAGAATAATAGGATAAATTGATATACCTTTCCCAGGAATATTAATGCTGGCCTAGAGTTAGAAAAGGGTGAAAAGGGGGCAGATTTGTGGCTCAATGAATAGACAGGTAGGCCTGGAGATAAAGTCAGAAGGAGAATTCTCTTTACTTTTATTGTCTTACATCTATTGGTGGCATACTCTGCTTTATTATGAAAAATTATCAAAAAATAAGGGTATAATCCTTTAAGACTCTAGCTTTATATGACATGATACTCTGCTTTAAAAAGAATGGCAGAAGTTGGGTCTATGAAATGGACCACTGAATTGGAATGTAATTAATTCCATAGAGGTTACTGGGAATGAGTTGCTGTGACCAAAGTTATCTTACTTTAAGGTTATAAAAGTACTACATAAATAATTTTCAACATGAGTTAGAGAGAAATTCAGAATTAGAATGAACTGGATTCTACTACCAAGATACTAGCAAATATTTGAAGAAAATCTCAGACCTGTTCTTGTTGTTCCAAGAAAATTATTTTCCTGAGTTTAAAGAACTAGCAAAATTTTGGATCTTGTATATACAGATTTTCATTTCTTGAAGAAAGTAAGAATATGATAATAGTTAAGCATTCACCTTATTTTTTCCAGACCCAGACCTCCATGCCTCTTCCTGTTTGTACCCATGCTAAGTGACTTGTGCTTTAATTCCCTATCTTGGACTCACAACTTGTGCTCCTTTCTCTGTGACTTTGTATTTCTGATTATTGGGCATCCAACCCATGTTTCCCAAATCTCAAACCTTCATATTATTCTCAATCATCTCTGTGACATATTGATATAAAAGAATTGTAGCCTTCTCTCCCAATTTCTTAAAAAAAAAAACCCTTACCTTCTGTCTTAGAATCAATACCAAGTATGTGTCCCAAAGCAGAAGAGTGGTTAAGGGCTAGTCAATTGGTGTTAAGAGCCTTGCCCAGGGTCACACAGCTAGGAAGTATGAGGAAAAATTTGAACCCAAGACCTTCAATCTCCAGGCCTACCTGTCCAGCCAAAAACCGGCCCCCTTTTCACCCTTTTCTAACTCTAGATCAGCATTAATATTCCTGGGAAAGGGATATCAATTTATCCTATTATTCCAATCATTATTTTCGCTTACTATTCTTTATTCTATTCTGAGGAACGTATCGGAAAGAATGCTATTCACATCCAGAGAAAGAACTGTGGGAGTAGAAATGCAAAAGAAAAACATATGATTGATCATGTGGTTCAATGAGGATATTACTGGTATTTTTGGTGTTAAAAGATTACTCTACTACAAATATGAATAACATGGAAATAGGTATTGAACAATGATACATGTATAATCCAGTGGAATTGCTTGTCAGATGTAAGAGACAGGAGGGAAGAGGGGTGGGAAAAATCATGAATCATGTAACCATGGAAAAAAAAGAGAAAGACATCAAATGTACATACATTCCTCCACAGGAGGGCTAGAAAACATGTTGAGGATCTCTGTATCTCTAGCATTGCCTTGATCTCATTAGTTTGGGGCCTTTTAAAAGAATTGAACAATTTTCCAAACCTCCTCCTTTTGTTTCATTCTGGACTCTTGAGTTCCATTTGCTTGTTTTCAGTATTAGTCTAAGATAGAGATCTACTAGCAGATCCATCTTTGGACTGTCCATTCAAATGTGTATCATAGTTTGGAACAGGTAGGTAGACTGAACTCCTTGCATGAATTATTTATGTATATAGAGGACATTCTTGTTGGAAGGAATCAGCATGCTTTCACAAACAATATTCTGCAGTCAACTACGTCTTCAATCATAGAAAGGCCCAAATGATACAGGAAATATAAGACTAATGATTTTTGTTTACTGATATTAAAAAGTATTTGACTTGGTCCAAGAAAACACCACTTTGAAAGATACAAATTGTCTTCTATGAGAATGTCAAATTTTTATATGATACCTTGAAAGGGGTAATAAAAAAAGATATCCTTGTGTAATGAACCTCTTAGATGCAAGGTCATCAAAGCTATTTGAATGTGTTATTCAGAAATATAATGATGCAGGACAATTTTGAGGGACTTATGAAAAGAATGCTATCCACCTACAGTGAAAGAACTGATGGAGTAGAAATGAGAGGAAAACATGATTTATCACTTATTTATTTTGGTATAGGATTTGGGGTTGTGTTTTTATAAGATTATTCACTTGGAAAAAATGAAAAATATGTTTTGTATGATAATACATGTATAACCCAGAAAAATAAATAAAAATTAAAAATTAAAAAAATTAATGTATTATAAAAGATATATGACAGAGATCAAGCATAAACATTCCCTGTGGATGAGGAGATCTTCCACTTGATTTTGTTTATAAGTGGCATCATGCTAATTACATCAAGTCCAAGAACATTGTGGGGTTTCCTCTCTGAGATACCTGATCAGTCAAAAGAGATCAACCTAAGCACAAATGCTAACTACAAACTTATGCAACACATTTTTTACAAGTGCCCTTCTCTTGAGTCATTCTACTACTATCCTACTGCCATTATTTATCATATCACACTTGGACCATTGCAGTAACATATTAATTCTAGTGTTGGGATGTTAAAGTCCAGAATAAGTTGTGCCCCAAAATCTAAGGATGATGAAAGAGGCTTTTCTAGTTATATCCAACACAAGAAGTCTAGTCAATGATGATAGGTTCCCCTTCTTGTGGTAGATGGTATAATATTTGCAAATAATTGAGAAAGAATAAAACAATTTTGATACTCTTTGGCTTCTATCTTTTTCACTGAGATGAGAATTTTCAGACTGTTTGAGCCTGGTTATGTAATTAAAATCATAAAGCAATCATTTGAAGAGGCAGCATTGTATCATAGAAAGAATAAGATACAAAGAGTGAACCGACCTGGATTCTGGTCCCAGATTGGTTACTTACTAGTATCACACCCTTAGATGGGTCATTGAAACTCCCTGAGCTTTCATTTCCCATCTGTAAAATATAGATAATGACAAATATTGAGCTTATGAGATGTATGACAAATAATTACTTCACAGCCATAAAGGGACAGTTAAATTGCTTGTTATCAAGTCTTTTTTTCCAGGATAGCATTCCTAGAACCAGTTTTATTGAAGATAATATATCATGCTGGACTTACAAAATCATTTATTTAAAATTTGCTCATTAATTTTCTGAAAACAACATATGCTATAAAAGAGAAAGGGAAAATACTTTTATTTCATGAATAATCGGGCATTTGATCTACTAAATCTAAATTTACTCTCTAACTGTCTTCACTATTTCCCTTCAGATGTATTTATCTTCACAATAGGTCAGCTTTATGATAAAAGGCCCCTGGCAACCAAAAATGGACCTAATTTTGGGAACAGCAAAGTCACCCTGCAAATAGACCAGCTGAAATATTCTAGCAATGGTATCATTAAGAGAAAATTGCTGTGCCTGCTGCTTAGCAGCTTCAAACATGGAGCAACTCTTGAATGTACGAAGATTCAAAACAATCTCCTCTAATGAACATGTTCTAATAACAGAGAAATTGCAATGTTCCGTTAAAGTTAAGCACAAATAGATTAGCTCTTGCTTCTTCCTTTTCCTCTTTCCCACATTTCCAAGGATATGTGCTAAATAAAGCAAGGAACAAAGGAAAGATTGCTGCATGCCATCATCCCAAACAGGCTAGTGACAGAGACAGAAGGCTGATGGAAGAACCAGGAACATGGATCATAGCCCAGTAATTTGGAGATTAAAGTGTTTTTCTCTAGGATGGAAAACAAAGGTGATTGTGCAATACCATTTTCCAAAAGCCCCTTTGATCATGTATAAATTACTTAAACCTCTGTAGACTTCCTTAAAAGTTTATTTATCTGCCCCCTATGGCTCAGTGAGGATGATCCTTCCCATAAAAACCTTGGCTTGGAAGTCACACAAACCAGGTTCAGTCATGTGGAAGCCTGAACCATAAAAGAGGAGAGATACTCTCTTTATCTCCCTGACTTGTCTCCACCCTAGAATTTCAGGGATAATATATAAAACTTTATTAAGTTACAGTCCAAATCAAAGGTTGTCCCTGAAAATTATCAACAGAGTCCTTGTTGACACTCATTTTATACCACTGTAGATACCAAGTAGAGAACAGGTTATTTATTTCATTGACAAAAAAAAAACAAAAAACTTAATTTGCAAAAGACTTAGTAAGCCATAACCTCTATTCTTCTCTTATGAAGAAAAGACTTCCAAGAGACTTGTGGGACTTCAGAATACATATTTCATTCAGAAGTGCATTTTGCAAACAAGTCATGTAGCTGCCCAAACTGGAAGTGTTTTAGGATTGTTGGTTGGTGACTGGAGCTAAAAAAAATGAGGCAGAAGAGGCAGAGACTTGGGGTCTTGCCTCAGGCTTGCCTGGATAAGCACACATTGGTTGACACTGCACTAATCTAGATATGAGCCACAATGGCCTCAAGGAATGAAGGGAGATAGGAAAGAGAGAAAAATCATACACAACACACACATACACACACACACACACACACACACACACACACTTTTCTGGAAACCCAAGAGAGCTGAATTGAATGTTTTTTTCCAAAAAAGTGATGGTATACTAAAATAAAGGGAGATAATTTCTATAACCTTTATGCTTTCTAACAGTTTCTAGTCATAGAGACATATGAGGACAAAGCAGAGCCTGATGGATCTTTATCAGAAGTCCAGAACACAGGTCCATCTCAGTGTATATTCTTTGACATTATATGTTTGTATGAAGGTATATCCATATATAGTTATATGTGAATTCATAGATATATCCACATATATTATGTCTCTGAATCTTTGTCTCTATATCAATTAGTTAATTAACATTTATTAAACACCTACTATGTGCTAAAAACAGGACTAAGGGTTAGGAATACAGATATGAAAAAAAGAAAAATAATCCCTGCCCCCAATGAGCTGACAATCTAACAAAACACAAAAAGAAAAAGAAAATCCAGAGGAAAGGGAAGGGAGAAGGTGGTGTTCAATGCAAGGTCATGGTGGAAAAGCCATAGGAGTCTCAGATGCTTAAGTATACAAAGTAATGTAGAGAGGCCGAGCCAAGATGGCAGAGCAGAGGCATGGAAAGCTTGAAATTCTCTGAAAATTATCTCCAACAAACCTTAAAATTGCATTTTAAAATGAATAACTGGAGAGACAGAAACAACAATAGGGGGGAAGAAGCAATTTTCCTATGAGAAATACCTTGCAAGATAGGCCTAGAAGGTCTGCTTCATTGAAGTGAGAAGGGAGTACAACCTTCAGCAAGATCACACCATGGAGCACCAGCAAAAGCCAACAGCAAGTCTCCCCACCCCAAACTTCTCCTCTGGGTTCTGAATCTGGGCCAAAGCCAATATCAAGATTCTAAGATTCTACCTAAACCAATAGGATATATCCCCAACAACCACCCCCTTGAAGTTAGAAGCCTTCGCACAAAATTGCAGTGAGGCCCCAAACTGTAGTACAAAGAAGTCTACAGCAAACCTGGCTGGTACAATCCCAGAGTTAGGACCAGAACCCCTACCCAAGCCCAAGCAGAGCTGCCAAGTCCAGGACAAGGTGGCTCACAATGCTCTAAGCCCTGAAAGCCATTACTAGGCTGTGGGGGATACTGAATCAGGAATTGAAAGTGGCTTTCATAGTTTTCAGGCCACAGACCATCATACCATCTTGAAGAATTTAAATTTTAAAAACCCAGAACTAGAACTGAATTTACAAGCTAGGAAAATCAAAACTGTAAAAGGATGCCTTCTGTATCCTGAGAACAGAGATTGCCTTTAAGATAAAAGTAAAAGTCAAGAGAAAGACTGGAAAAATAAGCAAATATCCAAAATAACATCCAACCATAGAAAATTATTATGGAGATAAAGATGAGCAAAGCACAAACTCAGAAAGGGACAGTGAGACCAAAGCAGCTACACACAAACCTTCAAAGAAAAATGGGGATTAGTCTTTATCTTTGGAAGAGCTCTAAAATTTTTCAAAAATCAAATAAGTGGGTATAAGAAAAAATGGGGATGAGAAACCAAAGTGATACAAGAATAAAATAACTTAAAAAGTAGAATTATCCAACTGAAAAAAATCAGAGTTCCTTAAAAATATAATTTGAGAAATGGAAAAGAATCCATAGTCAGGATTACACAGAATTTAACAATTTCTACATTAAAGGATTGAAGGCTTGGAATATAATATTCTAGAAGTCAAAGGAACTAGGTTTACAATCAAGAACCACTTCCCCATCAAAACTGAGTATGTTCTTTCTGGGAAGAGATAAATCTAAGTATTCATAATCAAAGACTAGATCTAAACAGAAAATCCGAGGTTCATATACAAGACTGAAGACTCAAGAGAAGCATAAAAAGGTAAACAAGGTAGGAAAAATTTAAGGGAATCTTTAAGGTCAAACTTTATATTCCAATAAGAAAAGATATTTGTAACTTAAAAATTTTCTCATTAGGGCAGTTAAAAATAATATACATAGACAGAGGATGTAGGAGCAAGTTGACCAGGATAATATGAAAACCAAGGGTTGAAAAAAAAAAGGATTGCACTAAGAGAAAAGTGAAATGACAGGTAAAAGGGGGGGGGTAAATGTTCACATCTAAAGAGGTGCACAAAAATTATTATAGTGGAGGGAAGAATGAGGATGGTGACAGGCAATGATTAAACTTAACTTTTATAGGAATTGGCTCAGAGAGAGAATAACAACCATGCTCATTTATTTGGGTATAGAAACCTCCCTTCTTCTATAGAGAAGTAAGAAGGGAATAAGAAAAGGGAGGGCAATAGAAGGGATGCTGAGATATGGGAAGTGGTAATTAAAAGTAAAGTCGTAGGGCTAAGAGGGAAATAAGATGTCTGTGCTTAGAATGCTCCCTAAAGAGAAGTTTTAAAGTTCATGACTGTCCTCCTATCAGTAGTGACAAGGTGGGAGTAATAAGCTGATTGAATCATGGAGGATGATGAGGTTTTCTCAATGATGATCTTACTAGGCAGCATCAGTACTCTGTCAGAGCTATCAAACCTTTTCTCTCCCATGTTCTGGTACTCCTGATAAATATTAATAAAGACATAGATATATTACATTTCTCCCCAACACTTATTGGCTACATATATACATACATATATGTTGTTATTTATCATCTAGATGTATAAAGTGAGAGAGAAAGAATAAACTTTTATTTAGCATTTACACTGTTCCAAGAACTGTGCTAATAACTTTTTACCACCCCCCAATGTATTTTTCATCTGATCTCATGATTTGTAGCCACACACAGTCATGAAAAGAATATCAGGGGGCAACTAAATGGCTTAGTGGATAGAGAGTCAGACCTAGAAATGGGGCATCTTAGGTTCAAATCTGGTTTCACACACTTCCTAGCTATATGACGTTAGGCAAATCATTTAACCCCAATTGGCTAGTCTTTAAGCCTCTTCTGCCTTGGACCAGCACTTAGTATTAACTCTAAGACAGAAAGTAAGGTGTTTAAGAGAGACAGAGAAAGAGACTAAGAGACAGACAAAGTATTAGTATTTGCTTCTTTACCAGTAAAGAGTTTTGGTTTTTTGAAACCACATGCAATATCCTAAATTTGTGGCTATATGGCATAAGGGAAGTGATGCTATATTTGGAGTCAAGAAGACCTGAATTCAAATCTCACCTCAAACATTTGCTATCTGTATAGTCCTGGGCAATCTCTCCTCACCTATGTTTCCTAATCTGTCAAACTGGGATAGTACCAGCACCAAATGCAGAGAATTATTGGAAAGAATATGATTAGGTAATATATGTGAAGTCCTATATAAATGTTAGTGTGAGAAAGGAATTCATCTCCTTTTGTTTTAATTTAATTAATCAGGACCCTAGAGTTCCTTTACCATTGAGATGTGAAAGGATACACTTGCCCACAGTGAAAGGAAGTTGAAACCAACAAGACAGGAAATTGATCCCACAAGCACTGCCCCCTTGGGAGGTGCCAGGCAAATTAAGGAACTATGACTGATTCCTAAAATGTGATGTGGGAGAGCTAATGGGTGGAGAAAACTGCTTATAAAGGTGAGACCAACATGTGGATTGATATTTACATTCTGATTCCCATTTGGATCAAGATTCAAAGCTATTCTGCATTCTCCTTTTGAACTTCCCTCTGTCCTTTTGTATATATATTTCTTAATACTTGTTTTTCATCATTTTTATACCTCCTTCTTTTCTAAATTTCCCCAATTTTAAAAACCTCCCTTGCAATGAAGCAAAACAAATACAAATATTTACCATGTCAAAATATCCATGATAATATATGCCTCAATTTCCCCACTTCTCTGGCAAGTAGAAATATGTTTCATCATTAGTCCTCTGGAGACATGGTTGGTCATTGCATTAATTGGCATTCTTAAGTCTATCAAAGTTATGCTTTTTCTTGACAGTATTATTTTTCCTAAGTTGCTACAGAATGTTACTGATTGATTGTCTACCTCAAAAGATTAAAAAACCAAATCTGTATTCTAGGAAACAGAAGCTGCTACCAGCAAGACATGTCTTTCTTGGCATGTTATTAAATATCTTTTTTTCCAGTTTATCCTCCTCTCTGATCCACAGTCATCAGACCCCTCTTTATGGATATGCTTCTCTCTCAAAGGGTCTCATTTCTTTCACCCAAGAGAATTCTCCAACAACATGAAGGCATACATTGTGTCTACCCAATATTGTGTTAAAGGACTATTATAGTCTTACTATCTCTAAATGCAGAAATACCCTTTTCATAAATCTATGTAAATGATGTCACAAATACAAGGATCATATAAAAATAGTTGTCTAGATGTGGCAAAAGTAATGGTAAAAAGCTAAGTCTGATTAATTGGAATTTTTCTAGATGATATTAGAGAAAGCCTTATTCTTTTCACTGAATTGCCTTCTTCTCAACTTTTCCTTTACCAGGGAGGGCACCATCATGTTTCTAGTCACCAGGTTCACAACATCAGAATCAGTCTTGGCTCATCTCTTATTCAACCTCACATCTCCAATTAGTCACCATATCTTATCATTGCTTTCTCTAAATCAGTCCCATACATCCCCCACATAGCCACTACCCCAGTTCAGATCCTCATCACCTCTCACCTAGAAACTTATCAATAGTTTTCTAATTGGTTTACCTGCCTTAACTCTTTCCCTATTCCAATCTATCCTCCATTCAGTTACCAAAGTGTTTTTTTTTTCAAATCTGTACCTCTATCATGCTTAACAAACTCCAATGGCTCCTTATAGATAAAATATCAAGACCTCTGACATTTAAAGCTCTCACAACCTACCCCAGTGTCTTACCTTTCCAATTTTCTTACACGGTTCTCTCCACATATTCAACAATCCAGCTATAGTACTCTAATTGAACTTCCTTGCATACAACAATCTTATCTCTTATTTCTGTGACTTTCCACAGGCTATTTATTCTCTGTGATTAGAAAACCCTACCTTCAAACTTCCAAATGTTATGATTCCTGGCTTTCTTTGAGACTCAGCTAAATTGCCACTTCCTCTAGGAAACTTTTCTTTCTCCTATCATTCATTAATTCAATCCCTTTAAATTTTTCATTCGTGTACTCTGTATTTATATCACTTGTTTTGAATTATATATGTTGTTTTCCCCATTAGAACAAAAGTTTCTTGGGGGTTAGGAACTATGTTTGCTTTTTATATGTTTCCACAGTGCTTAGCACAGAGCCTGGCACAAAGTAGGCACTTTATATATGCTTGTTCATCAGTTGAATGTTTTTGTATTCTGTAAATACAGTCTACTAGATTGAAGCAGATTTACCAACATGACAGTACATTAAGTGAATCCTATAAGTGTAATATTAATTTGAGCAATATATTCAACCACAAAATGTAAATTTCTTCCTGCAACTTTTTGAGATGCTTATATTTCATTTCTGTGTCAGATTGAAGTTATATAATTTATTTCATCTGATTTATTGCAACTCATTTATATAGTAGAACTTTGAGAGTATAAATTGAAAACATCAACTTAAGTATTTATGTGAGATTAAAATAATTAGCAACCATGTCCACATCTGGCTTTCCATGTCATACATATATATCACATGTAATCATTCTTCATGTGTAATAATGACTTTCTTCTTTTCCCAAAATGACTTTGATGAGAGTGCATCTCCAGGATGGTAGACACTAATATTTTTGGTACCATCTAGTCTCTAAATTGCACTCAAACAAGTGGTATATTTGATTAAAATTTACCCAAATTAGCACATAAGAGAGGAATTATTTCAGTATTCATGATGTAATTTTAAAATATCATAATCAGCTTCTTTTCTAGCTTGAACCCCACTTTCCAATAGTATGGTCAAGAAAAAGTTGCTGTCAGATTCTTAAAAGCCATTCATTTTCTAATGAATTTGGTTCTTAATTCACATAGTCTAGAATAAATTGGCCATACTGTAGAATTTCTTCATGGGAATTTAAAGCAGCATCAAGTCCAAGCTATATCAAGTCAATTTCAATGTGTAGGCAATAAATGATTACATTGAGTTAGGAGGGATATGAGTAAAATTACTCAGCATTTTTAAAAATTATGTCATGTATAAATATATATGTATGTACATACACATATATTTGATTACAAAACTCATATAGTTGCTGCAATGAATGGTAACATAGTAAATCAATGACTGGCAAGATATATATGGCTATATAATGAGACAATATATTAACATATATCAAGATATTTGAATTTCATGTGACTTTTTCAGAATGAGTACTTTTGAGAAAGTAGCATAATTTAAAAAATAAATGGGCATATATAAAATAAAAATAATATTCTAATGCTTCAAGGTTCTATAATATTTTGGGGGTGGGTTCTCTTTTCACTAATGTATATTTCTACCCCACAACAATTTTGAATGTTTCTGACTGTTATTGTGGTCACAGAATTCATCACCTTATAGCCAACTTGGTGATAAACATTTCCAAAGTTGCCTTGTCTGATCTGCAGACATATAATTTATGCTAAGGCTGTATGCTACACATTTCCAGTTTGGTAAAATCTCCAGAATTTTAGTTCTCTGACATAAGAAGTCAGGGTCAGCTCCCTGCCATGATAAGACATCAGAGTAGAACAATAGTGGGAAATGAAGGAAGAATCACCTAAGCATGATTTATTTGTCTGAATGAGGGCTCAGAGAGTATAAAATGAACCAGCCCAGAGAAAGAAGTAATTTGAAGTCCAAGAAGGTTTATTAAGTTCTTTGCAAGTCTTGATTCTAAACAGTAGAGCAAAATCAGAGATCAGTTCATCTAGAGACATCCAGAGTCTGAAGCAAAGTATAAAATAAATTAGATTTCAAAAGTAAAGGCAGACTACCAGTCTTGACAACAAAAGAACTAATCCATTTTTAAGATCCAGAGTAACTATCAAGTTAAAAGTAGGCAGTTGACAGAAAAGCAAGCAGTATGTATTTATAGAGTAGAGAGGCAATATATCAAGGCAGTGCAAGACTTGGGATGAGGTGAATTTATGAAAGGGAATTAAAGGCAATTAATAGTTTCTTCAGAACAGAAATACCAAGGTCATTATGAGACCAGAAACATTACTGGATCAATACTGAACCATTGAGCTCTGGGATTTTTATATTTTCTGCCTGGAAACAAGCTAATCCCTGAGCTTGAGAAGAGAAAAACTTATAGGTAGAAGTTAAGGATGACCCTCTATGAGGTTAAGAGGACTTAAGTGGCAGACAAGTTATTGTAGTATTTCATTTTGGGTGATTAATCAGGAATGGGGAACAAAATCACAGGACAAAGGACTTACTACGGCCATTTCATGGCATATTTTCAAAATTGCAGAATGGGATGACTTATGTAAGTACTATAGATTTTTTTTCCCAGTTAGATTTTTATTTATTTTTTAACATTATTTTATTTCTTTTTGGTCATTTCCAAACATTATTCATTGGAAACAAAGATCATTATCTTTTCTTCCCCATGCCCCCCACCTCTCCCATAGCTGACACACGTTTCCATTGGGTATCACATGTGTCCTTGATTCTAACCCATTTCCATGTTGTTGGTATTTGCATTAGAGTTCATTTAGAGTCTCTCCTCAGTCATATCCCCTCAACCCTTGTAGTCAAGCAATTGCTTTTCCTCAGTGTTTTTACTCCTACAGTTTGTCCTCTGCTTGTGGTTAGTGTTTTTTCTCCTAGATCCCTGCAGATTGTTCAGGGACATTGCATTGACACTAATGGAGAAAGCCATTACATTCGATTGTACCAATCAGTCTCTGTGTACAATGTTTTCCTGGTTCTGCTCCTTTTGCTCTGCATCACTTCCTGGAGGTTGTTCCAGTCTCCATGGAATTCCTCCACTTTATTATCCCTTTTAGCACAATAGTATTCCATCACCAACATATACCACAATTTGTTCAGCCATTCTCCAATTGAAGGGCATTCCCTCATTTTCCAATGTTTTGCCACCACAAAGAGCACAGCTATAAATATTCTTGTACAAGTCTTTTTCCTTATTATCTCATTGAGGTACAGACCCAGCAGTGCTATGGCTGGATCAAAGGACAGACAGTCTTTTATCACCCTTTGGGCATAGTTCCAAATTGCACTCCAGAATGGTTGGATCAATTCACAACTCCACCAGCAATGAATTAATGTCCCAACTTTGCCACATTCCCTCCAGTATTCATTACTTTCCATAGCTGTCATGTTAGCCAATCTGCTAGGTGTGAGGTGATACCTCAGAGTTGTTTTGATTTGCATCTATCTTGCTGAGGTCATTTATGCCAAGTCTATTCCACTGATCCTCTTTTCTGTCTCATAACCAGTACCAAATTGTTCTGATGACCACTGCTTTATAGTATAGTTTGAGATCTGGGACTGCAAGTCCTCCTTCCTTTGCATTTTTTTTCCATGATTTCCCTGGATATCCTTGATCTTTTGTTCTTCCAAATAAACTTAGTTATGGTTTTTTTCTAATTCAGTAAAGAAGTTTTTTGGTAGTTCCATGGGTATGGCACTAAAAAAGTAAATTAATTTGGGTAGGATTGTCATTTTTATTATGTTAGCTTGCCCCACCCATTAGCAATCAATGTTTTTCCAATTGTTTAGATATAGTTTTAACTGTGTGGAGAGTGTATTGTAGTTGTGTTCATATAGTTCCTGTGTTTGTCTTGGCAGATAGATTCCTAAGTATTTTATATTGTCTAGCATGATTTTAAATGGTATTTCTCTTTCTAATTCTTGCTGCAAAATGGGTTAGAGATATATAGAAATGCTGATGACTTATGCTGGTTTATTTTGTATCCTGCAACTTTGCTAAAGTTGTTGATTATTTCAAGTAACTTTTTGGTTTATTCTCAAGGATTCCTTAAGTAAACCATCATATCATCCACAAAGAGTGATAGCTTGGTCTCCTCCTTGGTCTCCTGCCAATTTTAATACCTTCAATTTCTTTTTCTTTTCTAATTGCTACTTCTAGTGTTTCTAGTACATTGTTAAATAATAGAGGTAATAATGGGCAACCTTGTTTTACTCCTGATCTTATTGGGAAGGCTTCTAGTTTATCCCCAATGCAGATGATGTTTGCTGATGGTTTTAGATAAGTACTATAGCTTTTAAATGATATGTGTACTTTGAATTCAGGAATAGAATGAGCTTTGAAAGCTAAGGATTTGACTGAAACATAAATCAAAAGGGCAAGACCTACAAATTGTGCCAAGTTAGAAAAGGGCAGCCATAGTAACAAACCAGAAGAATATCTTCTTTAGGCATAGGTTGAAAGTTGTATCCTATCACTGTGTCCTCTGTCTCAGACTCTCAATCTTTTTATCTATCTCTATCTCTCTCTGTCTCTGTATTTTTCTGTCTCTCTTTATACACACATACATACAAATGATGTGGAAAGCTTTTATAGATAACGGATTGTTTATGGTTGGGAAAGGAAAAGAAAGAAAGAAAGAAAGAAAGAAAGAAAGAAAGAAAGAAAGAAAGAAAGAAAGAAAGAAAGAAAGAAAGAAAGAAAGAAAGAAAGAAAGAAAGAAAGAAAGAAAGAAAGAAAGAAAGAAAGAAAAGAAAGAAAGAAAGAAAGAAAGAAAGAAAGAAAGGAAGGAAGGAAGGAAGGAAGGAAGGAAGGAAGGAAGGAAGGAAGGAAGGAAGGAAGGAAGGAAGGAAGGAAGGAAGGAAGGAAGGAAGGGAGGGAGGGAGGGAGGAAGGAAGGAAGGAAGGAAGGAAGGGAGGAAGGAAGGAAGGAAGGAAGGAAGGAAGGAAGGAAGGAAGGAAGGAAGGAAGGAAGGAAGGAAGGAAGGAAGGAAGGAAGGAAGGAAGGAAGGAAGGAAGGAAGCTGCTAAGTGATAAGACAGAAGGATACAAAGACCTTCTCTCAAAGAGTTACCATCTAATGAGAAGAATAATCTTCAAATAACTGTGTGCAAATCATATATATTCAGGATAAATTGGAGAGCTCTAGAGGGAAGACATTAAGATTAAGAACTGATAGAGTCTTCTTTCAGAGGTGAGACTTGAGCTGAATTGAGAGAAGTCAAGGAAGTTAGGAGGTGGAGCTATAAAAGGAGAAAACTTCAAGCATGACAGAAAGCTAGAGAAATACCTGAGAGTGAGGAGAGGGTGGGTTTCATACAAGAAACAGATAGAAGGCCACTTCTCCCAGATAGAAGAGTACTTCAAGGAGAGAAATGTAGAAGAATAGTGGAAAATTAAGAAAGGGGCAGGTTATAGAGAACTGTGAAAGTCAAAAAGGAGTTAATAGGGAGGCACTGGAGTTTATTGAATTTGAATTAAGTTGGGGTGGCAGGGTAATAAATAGTATTTTCTTCTTTGCTTGATGACATTATATCTTCTTGTTATATGAAGTTCCTTGAATGCTTATGTTACAGCCTACTCATCATTTTCAGTGAGTGTCTCTCCATTTCCTTCCATATCATGCTCATCTGTATTTCTTCAAAGACAATATTGTTCCATATCTCTCTTTTATCAAGCAATACTAGCAAAATATTTGCTTTCAATGGCAAGTTGGGTCAGTGAAAAAGCTTTGCAATTTACCAAAAGCAATTCAGCCCACTCTCCTCCTAATTTTCAACTATTAGTTTACCTCATTGTTCAATTGCATTGTCCGAGATAAAATTATTATTGGACAAGTTCAGTACAAAGTTTGGACAAGCTAACCAAATACATATTAAAATTTAGACAATAGACATTTTTCATCCACTTGATCTTTTCTGTGTGGATGAAAAGGGAAATAATTAAATATCTTTTCCAAGTGATTCTGAAAGGCCTTAATATTTGATTAAATAATAATAGTGTTATCTGCACAGAAGAAACAAGATGACATCTACTACAGGGAATCTCATCTCAATATGGATCCTGTACTAGATTTTCTTTATCATAGTGGTGAATGCCTTTAGCCAGCATTCATTTCCTTGTTTTATGCCTTGTCTGATTTTTATGATCAGAGGATCATTGCATATGCATACATACATGCACATATGTGGCAGGACAAGCAACCATACTGAACCAAAGTGGTATCCCCCACACTCAAACCCTAACATTACAATCCCTGAAGTGTTTATAGAGGATCTAAATAGGCAAAATCAGCAGCCATACTAAAGTAAATAAATATATATATATACATATATTCATGTGTATATGTATATATGGTTGCTTATTCTATCATTGTTCTCTGGAGTGCCATTTCTAGCTCTTCCACAAGCATTCCAGGGACCATAATGTTAGTGTCCAAATGTGGTGGTTACATTAGCCTTTATGAAGAAAACCTTTCATTGAGATGATTTTGTAATTTTTTTTCATTTTTCTTTTGTTTGTAGTCTTATTTCCATTTTTATCCCTGAATGTGCTTGAGATGGCTACTTAGTTGGATATCTTGCCAAGCCTTCCTCCACATCAGTTATACTTTATTACTTCTCTTTCCTTTAGGAGATAATATTTCTCTTAATTATTCATCATCCTTGTAGATATGTGAATCTTAGGTGAATAAGATTTTAGAGATAGGTTTTATTCTAACTTGGTGGTATCTTTGACAGAAACACAAGTAAATATAAAAATATTACACAATGAGTATATAAAAAGTCACAAATGAAGTGCTATGTAAAATTCAAGGGTAGATAGGTCATACAGTGGATAGAGTGCCAGGCTTGGAGTCAGAAAGACTCATCTCATGATCCTGGGCAAATCACTTAATCCTGTTTACCTCAGTTGACTCATCTGTAAAATAACCTGAAAAAGGAAATGACAAACTACTCCAGTATATTTGCCATGAAAATCCCAAATGGGGTCACAAAAATTGAAGAAGACTGAAACTCAAGAACAACAGTAACAATATATAACATTCATGAGAACTTTTCTTTACCACCTTTAAAAAGGGGGAATATATTAAGAAAGGCTCTCTGAAAAAAAGGTGAGTTTGAGCTGGAATTTTAAAAGATGAGAAGAATTTTAATTTCTTGAAGTAGAGAATAAAAGGAGCAAAAGCATTAAGACAGGAAAATATAGAATATTTATAAGGAATTGTGATTAGTTCATTTTAGTAGAACATAGAGTGTATAAAGCACATTAAGATTGAAGAAAGTTGAAAAGGCAAATATTTTAATGGCAGCATTCCCTCTCCTCCAACTGCTAATACTCTCTTTAAAATTTTCTTGAATTTACATTACATGTATATTTTTATATACTATATATGCGTACGTGTTGTCTCTCTTTAGATTATACAAGGTAAGTTCCTTGAAGGAAGAAGTGAGTCAGAAGTCCACAAAAATAGATTGAGGCATGCTCTCTCTGAGCAAGATAACAGAAAGGCACCAATAGGGTACCAAACTTCTCAATAAAGGGGTCAGTGATTTGCTTCAATTTATGCCGAAGGATCCTGAGATGAAAATTTAGTGCATTGTTAGAAGATTAGAACAAAGAATAAAACAGCATAGATGACATCATTGGGTTGAGGACAACATGATTTTTTACAGAGCTAAGACAAGGGGAAACATGATTAGTAGGAAAGTAGGAGTTAGGGGTGTAGTAACAATCCCTTTATCGCCTGTGACTAAGAAGAATTTATTGTTTGAATTCATCTGCATTTTTAAAAAAGACAGTAGTCCAGAGTTTTTTTTTTGATTAGCAGACTAGACATCTTTAAAGGATAGTTTGGTGGTGTAAAGATACTAGAGACTGCTTCCTGATGTCTCCCCACATTTCCAAAGGACAGCAGAATTCCAAGAAGAGAACATTGATTAGCAGCAATAGAAAGGGGTTTCTAAATTGAACTACTTACAGACCAGCTGAATTTCTGAGCTAAGTTCAAAAACAAAAAACACACAAATCATGATTTAGGCAGTTACAGGACAAAATCAATTACAGAGTAAAATCAATGCTTTTTTTCTCAAAGGGATGTTTGCATTTTTACTTTATATTCCTAGAATCTAACACAATGTATTACTGAGACCAGACAGTTAATAAATGGCTGCTGATTGAATGGCTCCATATTGAAGGAGGTTTTGACAATTAGGCTAAGGAATTTGACTTTTAACTCAGCAGGCAATAGAAAATGCTGAAGTTTTGAGTGGAGGAATGGCATAAACATATCTATATATAAGGAAAACTAATTTTATAAGACTAAGTATAGATTAGAGCAAGGAAAGGGGAAGTTAATTTCTAAGAGAATATTGCAGTATACATTCACAGTGATTAATGTTTATACTTCGGTATACAGGACAGCAAACATATAGAGCACCTCAAATGCAACAGAAAACTCACATTTATATGACATTTTAAAGTTTGAGAGATATTACAAAAAGTAGAATCATAGGGCTTGGCAAGCAATGAGGTCTAGATGAAGGAGAGCTAAAAGTCAAAAGCCACATAAAAGTTTTGATAAAGGAAATTGAGTAATGCTACTGATGGAACTAAAGATAAGCTTTTTTATAGACAGAAAGGGAACATAGTGCATCATCAAAAACACAGGTCTTTCAGTAGCAGAGCCTTGAATTCAAATCCTACTTTTGACATTTACTAACTTTTTTCACTGGGCAATCACTTATCTTTTCTGAGCCTTAGTTTTCTCATCTGTAAAATGCAGATAATAGCAATATTTGTTGAATTTTCCTTTCAGAGTTTCTAAAAGAATCAAGCAAATTGATAAATAATAAACCTTAAAGTGATTTGTGTATCAGTTATTATTAAGAAGTAAAGTTAGAAATAAAAGTAGATATTGGGAAAAGATAATTTCATTATGGGACACATTAAATACCATAATAATGCCTGCTAGAAATCCAGACAGAGTGATCCATAACTAGTTGGAGATGGATGTCTAGAGCTTGAGAGGAAAGTTGACCCTGAAAAAATATATGGGGTGGGGTGGGGTAAAGACAAGATGGTGGAATGAGAAAGCAACCCAGACAAAACCCTCCACATTTCTTTCCAAACAACTTTAAAAGAACAAGTCAAGTTGAATTTTGGAATTGGAGAGCCAACAGAAGTGTGGTGGGGTAAAGCATTTGTCTAGTCCAAAACAACTTAGGAATATAACAGCAACACCAGCAGAGGGCTTAGAATATAATATTCCAGAAGGCAAAGGATAACAAATAAAAATAATTTACCCAGAAAAAACTAAGTATAATCCTTCACTGATATTTAATGAAAGAGAACTTTTAAGAATTCCTGATGAAAAGATCATATCTGAATAAAAAATGTAACATAAAACACAAGACTTAAAAGAAGTATAAAAAGGTAAACATGAAAAATAAATGATAAGGAAATCAATAAGGTTAAAATGTTTATATTCCTATACAGGATGGTGATAAATGTGAATCCTTATAATTAGAAGTTATCATTAGGATTGTTAGAATAAACCTGCATAGAGAGAATGAGTAAGAAAATGTTGAGTGGATCTCAAAAAATGGTGGGATGAGAAAGAAGGAGTCACTGGGAGATGGGGAAGGAAGAATAAGAATGGAGGAAACTAAACTATCTCACATAAAAGAGTCATGTGAGAAAAAGCTTTTACAGTGTAGGGAAAATTGGAGCTAGCTGGTGAGAAAACTGTCAAACCTCCCTCTCTACAGAATTGGTTCAAAGAGGGAAGAATATATATATATATATATATATATATATGTATATATATATATATACACACACACACACACACACACACACTCCTTTGGGTATGTAAATCTATCTTAGACAACAGGAAAGTAGGAGGAGAGCATAAGAGAAGGAGAGGGTGATAAAAGAAAGGAAAAATTAAGAGAGACCGTGATCAGAAATAGGATAGAGAACAACACAAAGTAATCATGACAATCATGACTGAATGTGACTGGGATGAACTCACCCATAAAACAGAAGTGGAGAGCAGAATGGATTAGAAGCTAGAATATAACAATATGTTCTTTGCAAGAAAGATACTTGAAGACACAATGTTAAAATAAGGGGCTGGATCAGAATTTGTATGCTTCAGTTGAGGTAAAAAAATGGAGGAGTAGCAATCATGATATTAAACAAAATTTTTAAAAATCTAATTAAAAGAAGGAATAAGGGAAACTACATTTTGCTAAAAAGGTACAATAAACAATGAAGTAATATCAGTACTAAACTTACATGCACCAAATAACAATAGCATCCACACAATATTATATATTTTAAAATGAAGCAAAATATTAACTATCACATGACATCAATTCAATTGAATGAATCTCCAAACTATTCCATTTGTCATTGATCTTATAATCTTTGGCATTCTGTATTAATTATGTTTAAAATACACTTTAGGGTTTTCAAATGTGGATCAATTATACCCAGTTAAACAAATAATAATAGTCAGTTATTATGCTTATTATGTGCCAGTCATTGTGTTAAGCACTTCACGGTCATTATATCATTTTGATCCTAATAATAATCCTGGGAAGTGGGTACCATTATTATTTTCCTGCTTACAGATCAGAAAATTGAGGTAAGGAGAAAAGATAACTTACTTACAATCAGAAAGCTAATAAATTTCTGAAACTGGAGGATAACTCAAGTTTCCCTTCATTTTTTCAGCACCTTCATTCCACACTTTTATTTAGGAATCTAAGATGAGAAGAGTTTATAAAGTCAGAGGGAGAATCTCTGAACTGAGAGAATTACAGAGGGTATCTGATTTATCCAAGAATTTCTCTTTTCATGGTCAAGGAAGAGTTAAGTACCAGGTAAATTTAAACTACAAATAATTTATACATTTTTCCTTCACTCTGGATACCTGTTTTGTTTGTTCACTCTGGAATTTCTTCCAAACTAGCTGCTTTGCTTAACAATAGGCTATTAATCTTTGGGGACCAGGGGAATTATCTAAGTGGGTTTTTTGCCCCTAAAGCTTTAACAGAATTAAATCCTTACTTTTCCTTAATAAAAATTATACAAAGTAATACTCTGAAATTCACTATGGCTTTATCTTTGCAATTCCAATATGGTCAAGGTTGCAATGACAGAGAGAAAGTATCTTGAAGATTTTTTCTCTTTTCTTAAAAACTAATCTCCAGCTATAAGCCTAAAGTTAGAATTAGTCCTACTTATTGGGTCAGCTACTTCAAGTATGAAATTTTATTTATCCTTCCCAACATACTAACCTCTTTGGATCTTTTTTAGCAGACTTTCTAGTTGGCTGAATTTCTCCTTTTATAAATTTTTCAAGGTACCAGAATCTACAAATAATACTGAACAAAACACAAGACAAAGGCTTTTTTTTACATTTTACAAAGAAACAAAAACAGATAAAATGTAAGTCAGATACAGATAATATATACTCCTTTTAGTTGGAGATGAACAGAAACCTCTACTTAAAGCTGTCCAGCAAAACCAATACAAGAAATGACATGACTTAGTCACATGCTGTTTACTCATTCTTATAACTATTGGAAGTATTGTGATAGAGACATAAGAGAGAGAGAGAGAGAGAGAGAGAGAGAGAGAGAGAGAGAGAGAGAGAGAGAGAGAGAGAGAGAGAGAGAGAGAGAGAGAGAGAGAGAGAGAGAGAGAGAGAGAGAGAGAGGTTTTACAGGACTTGTGGACCAAGATGCAACAGAAGATTCCAACGGAATGTCCTCAGGAGGAGCAGTTGGGGGTTTGCTGGCCACACTCTGAGAGGGCAAACTTGGCTTTTGAACTTGGTCTCTGATTGGGAGACACACACTCTCTCCCTCTTACCTCAGTTTCCCATCCTGTTATCCCAATAAACCCCTTAACTGAGAAAGCAATTAGAGTATCTTTATAGTTCACTCAGGAGGGAGGGAAGGAGCCAAAGGCTTGGAGAAGATTGGGGAGGTGAGGGAGGCAAGGGAGGGAGTGAGGGAGGAAGGAGGTTAGGAAGTAGATTGATCCATCAGTGATCAGGAGGGATCAGTAGGCAAACCCCAGAGTAAACCCCAGGGCAGTCCCTTATAAGTAGTGTCCCCTGTGTACCAGCATCTCTGTGTGGCAGCATCCCTCAGCATTTTCTCTGTTCTACCTCCATTACCAATAAGCAGCTTCAGGTCCCATTAGCAGCCTCTCTAGTCACAGCCAGCCAGAGAACACAGTCATTGCTAAAGAAACAGATTCTCCTCAGTTTATCCTCTCTAGTTCAACAAGTAATGAGTTTCCTCAGTCAGTTTACTTCTTTATTATAGTATCCCCTGGTCCCATGTCATCAAAATTCTATACAAAGGAGAATCTGTAGGTATCTGACTATTTTGGGAACCTGTCATTTGTTATTATTTCATAAAATGCTAAAATGTCCCAATTGCTAGGGCCACTCCAACTCACAAAGAAAAATTGAAAATCCCCAACTTCTAGGGTTTTCCCCAATTGCAGAAGAAAAACAGACCTCTAAGTCAAATCTGGATTTCAAACTTAATTTAACCTAAAACACCTCAATTCCAAAGGCCACATCAAATCAAGAGGCAAATTTAATCAAAATATAAAAGATCATGTCAAGCCTCAGTGGAGAAAAAAATGAGGAAAAACAAAGTTAATTCTTGCTCAGACTCAAATATAGGGGCAAACAGACTTTATACATTAAAAACAATTGATCTGGCTAATTCAATGAAAAGGAATGATACAACTGTAGGTAATCTAATTTCTAGTTTGAGGAAATATTAGGGACATTAAGTTGGAAAGAGGAGAATAAACAGGTAGAGTTCTCTGAATTCAAAAAGGGAGTGTCCCACTTCTCTCTAAGTAACTGTAACCAATCAAAGGAACATGAAAACAATAACTGTTTGATCCAAATCAAATTGTTTGATCCAACAATAATTGCCTGAGATATACATTTATGAGAACAATATAAACATAAATCTTAGGATCTGACTATGCTTATGGTTAGCATAGCCTTCATCCTTGGTTAAGTGTCTCTAAACAGAAAAAGTCAGTGGTCCCATTTTCCAATAACACAGAGATAGGGTCAAACATTGTATTAAGATTTTTCCCAATGCCTACAATTGAATAAACTTTTCTCACAAGATAGAATTTGGACTAGGTCCATAATTGAATATGTCAACATGGAATCTAGAATCCCCAAACTTGTAGCCTAGTAAGATCTAATGAACCCCAAGTTTGGGGACTAACTAATAAGATGGAGACTCCAAAGCTTGGACTGGTTCCCTGTTCCTGTGAGAATCCACCCTGAAGGAAATCACAGGTTAGCAGTTTCAGACTGAATAATGGATCCTAAGGTAAATGACAATCCCAATTAGGCGGGGCTAAGCAAAAGCCCAGTGCCTCTTTTTGTCTTAGAACCTTCTCCCATAGTACCACATCCCCCTTTTGAGTATCAAACTCGAGACCTTCAGCTTATGAGACTGATACACTGCCTACTGTGCTAAGAATTGTTATAGGAAGAGATGTTTAGTAGGAAAATGAAGATTTGCAGGGGATAGATGCATGAGACCAGCAGAGAAAGATTCTGGAATGCTGGAAGGAGGAGTTAAACTGAAATCAGGGGTTGTTGGCTGTCTCTCTCTGGATATAACCTGGGCAGAGTGGTTGTCAGTCCTCCTCTGCTTCCTATCCTGCTTGCTTTCCTTGTTGTTATCCTGTTGCTGTGTTTCTTTGGGATAAGAACCCTGTGATCCTGAACCAACTATCTGCACTGTCAGTAAATAGAGGTTTGGGTCCATTTGGACCTGGGACCTACCCTGGTGCCCTGCTAAATCTGCCACAGGCCAGCACCTTTAGTAATAATCAAGAGTGGGTTTAGTGCAGGGTATTTAGATTGGGACTGGGTTTATAGATTAGAGAGGAGAGGGTGATAAGTATAGTCTAGTAAATCTCTGAAGACCCTTAGCAAGGAGGTTTAGATCTGGGTTTTGTAGCTAGTGAGTTAGTGACAGGTATTCCCCTTACTCTTCAAACCACTCTCTCTGGAAATAAAATACACCTTCCATTTACTATATCCAACTCTGTGACTGAATAAATATGTGTGCTGGTCCCAGATCAGGCTCTGAACTGATCAGAACTAACTGTTAGGCCCTTCAACCCACAATTGAAGCCCTGATACTGGATGTACCACCTGATTCTATCTCCAAAAAACCCCCCTATTAGAGAAGACATTCAGCTTTTGCATAGCCTCACCTAACTGGGATTGTCATTTATCTTAGGGTCCATTATTCAGTCTGAAACTGCTAGCCTGAGATTCCCTTCAGTGTGGATTCTCATGGAACAGGGAACCATTTCAAGCTTTGGAGTCTCCAGCTTATCAGCCAGTCCTAAAACTTGGGGTTCATCAGATCTTACTAGGCTACAAGTTTGGAGTTCCTAGATTCCATGTTGACAGATAGAAAGAGGATTAAACTAGCTCCAGAACACAAGATGGAGTCAATATGATTTACTCAATCTCCACAATTAAACATTTCCGGTGCCAATTCCCTTAATTTCCTCAGTTTGTAGGTGAAATCATGGGAATAAGAGAAGTGGCTAAGAGAGCATAAAGACACAAGAAAACTTTAATAGAATAGTAGGGACTACTGACCTTAAGGAATATATTTTAATAAGGTTGAAGACTCAGAGGAGATGGAGAAGAGCACTTAAGTGTGTAGAAGAACAAAGAGAATGTGGCATTTCATCACGTATGGATAAATGAATTAATCAAAAAATATGCTAAGTTCTGAGGATACAAACAGAAAGTGAGGCAATCCTTGCTTTATAGGAACTCTCAATATAATTGAGAGGAAATTTTAATTGTAAGGCAGATGGAAAGGGCCAGGGATTCTTAGGGTACAGTGGCAAGTAAATTGTAATGGTTCTTTATAATGCTATTTATATTGATAAGAATACATATATTAATATTTTTCACTATTTGAAAATACAAAGGATGTGGTATTTGAAAAATCTGCAGAAGTAGGTGAAATGTGCAAGTTTCATAAGAGTTGCTCCCTAAGATAGGGTTATATTATATAGTATATATATAAAAATATATATACATTTATATATATATATTATAGGGTTTATGTTGGGAGGAGGAATAGTAGTCAGGATTCCTACAATTTCTGGGACTATTGGACTTGCCTGAACTATGTCCATCTGGATCTGAAAAGAGAGGGTGGCAGTGATTTAATCTCACAGCACATGCCTCCTATTATATCTCCCTTGGAATTCCTTCCTGCTTCATCCCCAGGAAATTATATCCATAAGTAGATGGTAGTCAAAAGTTTTCCATATTGAAGGGAGATCTAAGAAGCTTAAAACTTTTTGTTTTTAATTCGATTTTGTGATAAAGAAGCTCTCTTTTTGAGAGCTTTCAGTAGATGACAGAGATGAAAAAGATATTGCAAAGAGTTGAGTATGGAGTGAGGACACTGAAGACTTCATGTAAGCTACCTTTTGAAGAGTTTTGGTCCAGTGAGAAAGGAAAAGACAGTAATTAGATCAAATAGAAAGTTCAAGGATAGCTCATGAGGATTAGTAAAAATGAAAAAAAAAACACCCTTGGAAATAGTTTGTAAGTAGGAGATAATGGAAAAGAAGAAATTTAAGATGCAAAAAATGCCAGGGGGTAATTCCTAGAATAAAATCTTGGAGGAGGTAGGAGCATTAGAATCAGAAGCATAATTAGAGGAATTAATCCTGGAAAAGAGTAGGGACATCATTTCAATTAAGACAAGAAGGAAGAAATAATGGATGATCATACGAAGACATTTTGAGAAAAGAATATAAAAGAAATTCTATCACTTCACCATTCTTACTGAAACAAGCATTGCAGTCATCTTCTAGACTGTGAGTAGGTTTTTCAAAAGTTTCAGAGAAAGGAAAAAATTAGAACATTTGAAATATATAAGAGCACAGAGAATCAATAAGTGTAAAATAGAAAAAAACTGAAACAGCAGCATTGAGGTAAGATTTGTAGCACAGATTTATAATAGTTGGAATTATCTTGATTGGTGAGCTCTATTTAGCAATACTTAGCTGCCAGAAAACAAGAGAAGTCAAATCAAATGGTCAAGGTTACTGGGTGCTGGGTGGGTGAAGCAGAAAGTTCTCAGGGCCACCCTCATCAAAAATATTGATTTAATAGAGCAAAATATACCTTAAAGTCACTCCAACAATATGTATCCTATGCATATGTTGGTGATCATGCAAAATTCCTACCTAAATGTAGCCACAAAGATAATTTTATTCAGTAATCTAGTGCAAGACATAAAAAGAAATGAGAAGCTATATGTTCATCAAAGGCATTTATCACTGTCATGAAGCAAGTCTTATGCAGAATCTAAATATGAAAGTTGAGGTTTCCCAGATGCCTATCTTTGCTGATGACATTAAAATGACTGCATTATGCCCAGTAATACAGTTGGATCCATGAACACTCACAAGAGATTAGCTTAATAATGCAGAAAAGAAAAAATTCATAAAGAACTATAGTTATGCTGTTGGATGGATAATCCATTGGCTATGCCTCACAATAAATAAATTTTGGGAAAAATTACAAATACAATGGGAAAATATTGTGATTTAAAAGTTGCACACCACTTTCAACAATCCCAATCTGTAGTGAGACACAATAATTCCTAACTTCAATATTCTCCAAATGATATTTGAATATGATTCATAAAATAGCAATTTTTCCAATAGTTAATATTTTAGGTTACTCGAATAACAATAGGGAAATGCAATGTGGATCCAAATGGAATCTAGAATGTTATCAATAATAAAGGGTGTGTCATAAATGACAGAACAGATGTCATCCAGTAAAGGACATTGAATCCTTGTATACTGAAAGTAAGGAACCACATAAGTAGGCCAACTACCATACTGGTAGTTCTTTATAAAGATGCCCAATATGTTGAATAAATAGCCTATGACAGAGGTTCTTGAACTGGGGTCCATGAACTTCATATAATAGATAAATAGAGCTAGAGATAAAAAAATTATATTTTAATATAATTAATTTCATTTACAATTTTATGTTTTATTTTATTTATTTAAAGAGGTCCATAGGCTTCACCAGACTGTCAAAGTATCCATGACACAAAATGTTAATCAAATTTCATGCACCACTAAAGAAATAGCAATTCTTTACTAAAATTGTTTTAATTAAATTTTCTTTTGTAAAGATGTGATGAATCTTTAGCTAAAAAAGATGAGAAAGAAGTAAATGCATCTAAACCTCAAAAGAAATCCATATGATTAAAACAAAACAAGCCACTTATGAATAGATACCACAGCTTCATAATCATATGAATCAACAAAAAAATAAAATGGAAAATGTAAATATATCACTAAGTGAAAAATAAATGAATATTTTCCTTATTTTTAATTACTTGTATGAGGTAGGATAATATAGGCTATGTGTGTATATGTGGATGGGTAGTCACATAATCCCAGGATATCAGTTAGACAGTACACGTGAAGTTATTTAATATGCCCACCACTTGAAATGAATTCTCTATACTACTCTAAGAAGTAATATCCAAATTTTCAGTGAAGATCCTCAGTAATGGAAATCCCATCACCTTCCAACTTTTTACCTTATAATTCTGAGCAGCTCTAATTATTAACAAGACTTTTATATCAAAAATTTTCTTCCATCCCAACCCCCACCTCTTTTTTTCTTTATTCTGTCTCTTTGCATAATAGTTCTTCAAATATTTGAGGACAGCTATTATCTTCAGACTTTTTTCTTTTGACAAGTTTTTATGATGAATAAATTATCTCAACAAGGTAGGAAACCAGAGTTTGAACACCTTCACCACTATCATCACCGTTATTTAATCAAATTTAGAAGCATGATTTCAGCACCATGGATAGTTATACAATTACTGTGGCCTGTGTGATCTTTTAGAATTTCTACACAATTACTTTTCTGAGAGTTTGATTTCCTTTTTTGAAAAAAACGTCTCCAGGGGGCAGCTGCGTGACTCAGTAGATTGAGAGTCAGGACTAGAGATGAGAGGTCCTAGGTTCAAATCTGGCCTCAGACAATGCCCAGCTGTGTGACCCTGGGCAAGTCACTTAACCCCCATTGCCTAGCCCTTACCACTCTTCTGCCTTGGAACCAATACACAGACAGAAGGTAAGTTTCTAAAAAAATTTAAATAAATTAAAAAAACCCCTCTCCATCTTAGAATCAATACCAAGTATTGCTTCCACAGAAGTAGAGCGGCAAGAGTTAAGTAACTGGGGTTAAATGACTTGCACAGGTCACACAGATAAGAAATGTCTGAAGCTAGATTAGAACCTATGACCTCCCATCTCTAGGCCTGGCTCTTTATCCACTGATCCTCCTACCTGCCTGGAGTTTGAGTTCCTTTTGGAGATAGCAACAATATGTTAATATGAAACTTTTAGCTTTTTAAATCACTTTCCTTGGAACAACTCCATGTATTGGTATTGCAATTAGTTCTTATTCTCTAAAAACTAGAGTGAAAAGTACTGGCTCTGGTATTTCATAGTTAAATCACCTTGGGCAACACTCTCTGAGCTATTTATTCATTTTTTGAAGTTGTCATAATAACATTGGTACTAGCTATATTATCAAATGGTTGTGAGAGAACTCTGTGAATCAATATTGTAATTATCATTAATATTTTCTTAGTCACAATATCTTTTTTATAGAGTTCAGAAAAAAAAACCATCTGAAAGTAGGTTGCTATAGTATTATGATTCTTTTATTTAATCCTGGAGACTATTGCAGAACTGGATAAAATGACTGCTTTTGTAATCGAATAAACAGTATTGGAATATAAACACAGCTTCTATATTTTTGTTTGAAGCATCACCAGGACAATTCCACTAGAGGATTGGATGATAGGGATGATGTGTATTTCATCTTGTTCCTTTTTTTAAAATAAAACTCTTGCCTTCCATCTCAGAATCATTATTATGTGTTGACTCCAAGGCAGAAGTGAGGTAAGGGGTAAGCAATGGAGGTTAAGCCACACTCCCATATCTAGACTTGGTTCTCAAGTCACTGCATCACCTATTTGCCCCCTCTTGTTTCTATAAAAGTTTTGTTCTTATTTTTTTTCACAAAGTCTTGAAAACTTTTGAATCAGTGTACTTTGGAAAAGGAGTATTTAGTATCTTTAGCATTCTCAATGTTATTTTATTTTGTTTTTGTACTATGGTAATTAGTCTCTTTAGTTTACAAAGGATAGTGAGCCTCCAGTAAATACTTCTAATCACATAATATTGTCTTTCTAGGTATATAATAAATGTTAAATTCATGAAACTTTTCAGGATAAGTTGATCGATGTCTACTCATTGCTTGCACAATCTGCAGTGATATTAATAAGTCTGAGTTCCTTAATAACTCAGCTGTAATTTCTGGTAGCAATGATCTATTCCTAAATTCCATCAAAAATTTATTGATCTCCACAAATAAATCTGTGCTACTCAGCCATTTTTCAGATTCTTCTCTGGCATCATTAACATCATCATCATCATCATCATCCAATACAAAGTGCTTTTCATGTGTTATCTTCTTGATTATTTACAATGATTCTAGGAGGTTATTGTTTATTCTCATCTAAGAGATGAGAGAACAATGCCTAGATTATTTTCATTGCCTCCTTATTTCTATTCTTTCCTCAATGCTACCCCTTCTTCACATTACTGCTAAAATAATCACTTATAAATAGCTCTGATAATATCATTCAGATTAAACTTTTTCTGTCTTCTTACTGTATAACAAAGTTCAAACTCTGCCTGACATTCAAGGCCTTCCAGATTCTGTCACCTCACAATCTACTTTTTAAAAAATTTTTATCTGAAATGACTTTTTTTTCTAAATACTCTCCAGAAGAAATTAACTTCTCTCTTCTATGCCCACCCCACCAACATTCCATTCATTCCCTTTGCTGATTTTCTTTCTCACCCTCTTCCCTATTAAGTGAATGTTTTCTCTCCTCTTTTTACCTGTTAAGTTCTTGTCTTTCCTTTATTTTTTGTTTTGAGTTTGTCTAAATAATCAAAAATAAGTTTTATTGGTTTCTTTTCTTATGTCATCATAATTTCCCCCACTATTCTTCCTTGTCCCCTTCCCAGAGAGTCAGTCCATATAACAAACATATTTAAAGGCAAAAAGGAGGGGGGAAATAGCACAACTGATCAGTACTTTGAAAAATACCAAAAACCTCTCATAATCACTAATTTACTAAATCTGTAATTTTTATATACTATAGTTATCTAGGTTTGGGTTTTATTCCCTTACTTGAAAGCAATCTCCATGATGGTATGGAATCCTATATCCTATCATAGTATTCTAGAAATGGTTTATACTTAAGTGTCTTTAAATGATAATCCTTTCTCTTCCCATTTATGATAGAAAAATATGGTGGAGAGAAAAGAAGAAGAAACATTATTTGTCTATTCATAATAGGATTGTGATATTGCCCATGAGAATGGTGGGTGAGGTATACAAACATTTTGATTATGAATTTACAAATACTTTCTATTTATTGCCATCAAGATTCAGATATCAAAATCTTCATTATCTAAAAAATTCAGTGATTTCTATCAGGGTCCTTTTGATAAAATGAAACATAAAGACTTTTTTCTGCATATACAAACTGGTCTATTCTACAGAGCTGTGATGTACATTATTTCAGATAAAATATGAAAAAAATAACATGTAGCATTTGTATAGTGCCTGGAGGTTTTCAAAGGGTTTTATAAACAGTTTACTTTGTCCTCACAACTGATTGCTGGGTGCTGGGTGATATTATTATCACCATATTGCAGATCAGGAAATTAAGGCAAATAAGAGGTAAATGGCTTGCACAAGGTCATATAATTAATAAACGAATAAGACCAAATTTAAAATCAGGCTGTTCTCACTCTAAGTTCTACTATCTATCTATTGTGTCACCTTGCTGCTATGTAAATGTTTGATGTTTACATTTCTACTGCTGATTCTTCTACTACTACTTATGCCAAATCCAACGGTTGCTCCAACAAGATGCCTTTTCAGTATACATGTGGTGTGGAATAGAGAAATTGAGAATGATTTTGTAATAGCTGAGTGAAGACCTGTGAGTCAAATGACAGGATTCTGGTTTGGAATGTTGCCAGGAAAGGCAGTTTGGAGCCAAACCAACTGCTGGCTGAATTCTGGTTACCTGACTGATGCTGGTTGTCTTATACCAGGGAGGAAGGAGGCGATTTTTCTCTTGGACTTGGATAATCAAGCTGAAAGTGACTGAACTATTCACTAGTTGTGTTGGTCCTCCAACGACATAATCTGTGCCTAAAATATTCTTTTTGGACTTCTTTTTTTTTCTTTAGATTTATATGAAAAGGCTTTGTAAAAGAGAAAATATATTCACTAATATATCATTGTAATATTAATGAGGGGCAAAATTCTCTTTTCTTCATTTACTTTTTTCTCTGGCATTATCAAAAGGAACTTTTCAAAGTATATAGAGCTGCATAATCTTTGAAGATTGACCATTTACTTGCAACTGTCTATTTTTCACATTTCCTGAACCAGATTTTATTTTCCATAGTGTATATATTTAAAGATTAGTTGAAAAGGATGTAATTCATACTTTTCAATACCACTTTAAGTAACACAATGGAAATGATCTCTGAGAGGAATTTTTCATCAGACAAAATATTCTCCCCTTTGTGTCTCAAATACAATTTGTTATCAAGTGCAACCATTTCTTCCTGAACTACATTTTGAAAATCTTGGGCTTTTTTCTCAGCTTTATTCAATAGTCATATCATGTTCATAGATTCACAGAATCCAAGAAGGATCCTGGAAGGGACATTAGAAGGTAGATAACCTATACCACCCTACCTCCACTATCTTACATCTGAGAAAACTAAGGCCTAAGGTAGTTACTTGCTTTGCCAAAGTTTACACAGCTGACTACTAAGTGGCCATCTTCTTTACAGATAGTTCAAAAGCTTGGCAGTTAATGACATCATTTGAGTTTATATTCTACGTCTAATGCTCACTTGTATGGCCTACAGTCACTCAATTGATTTTGGTGAGCCTCAATTTCAAGTTTTAAAGTAAAGATCTTTATGACCATGGGGTTCCTGAACTGACTTTATGACTATTAAAAGTAGGGTTTTATTATTATTAAATATTATTATTTATTAAATTATTAAAAGTTATTAAAAGTCTTACCTGTAAGCCAGTATGATAATTCTTTCTAGTGTTACACATAAAATTTATCTGGAGGCTCACCACCAGAGTTATTAGTGAAGAATGAGAGATAAGAGGGAGGGGGAGAAAGCAAAAGTTCAGCCTAATATATCTGATACTTCATTTTGATAGATGGCTATGATGATCAAGGGCCAAAGTAAGCCAGCACCTGGACAGCTCAGAGAGCCAAAACTCCTGCTCCATAGAGTACTGTACAGAAATTCAGAGAGAGATTCCACTTCCCACATGGGTTTAAAAACCCTCTCAGCTCCACCTCCGTGGTCACATTTTACTGGTCTGCCATGTTGTCACTTGGTTGGCCCACCCTCATGGGGAGCCCAGAGTCAACCTTCCAACATGGCATGTGACTTTGTGACTCCTAGGTTCCTACCACCAGGGTGCATGGGATCCATGCTACCTAAATAATTACTTCACTCACTAGAAGGAGATTTGTAATCCCAATGATATGAATATGTCTAGGGGATCACTGACTAAAGAGGTGTTGATCACTTAGAAATGGTTATTTACTGGACACTGGCAATAATTAAAGCTTTCTGCCTGAGGATAAGATAGAAATCCTCCTTTCTGGAAAATTCCAACTTAGTTTGGAAGGTATCATACAATAAATTACGTGAAATTAAATATATGTACATTATATACATTAATTATACATTAAATTATATACATTACATGATATATATTAGATGAAAATACCATGACAATATAGAGTAGACAATTAATGTGTCCAGTCATCAATACAAGCCACAAGTTCTATAGAAATTCATAGAAGGAAGAATGTCTGGCTTAATGGAAGAGTTAATGGAAGACACAAGATGTAAGGTCCTAGAGACTGTATGTGATGTTGAGTCATGAAGAAGAAAGATAATCCTGTTGAGGAAACAGGGAATAACATGAACAAAGGCATAAAAGTGGAAATGTGCAAGGTGTGTTCAAAAAATAATGAGTAAGTCATTTGGGCTGAAATGGAAGATTTACTTGCAGGGGATATTTTGGGAGGAAAGGCTGAAGAGGTAGTTGGAACCAGATTGTGGGAGCACTTGAGTAGCATGTTCAGACTTTTATCCTTTATCCTTTAGGCAACGGAGAACAGTTGAGCAAAAGCATGAAATGATAGTCTTGAGGTAATTAATATGGCATTTGCAGAAGTATGGAAGAAGCAAGAAAGACAACTATATTATTGCAAAAGATGTCAAAAAGGCATGACCTAGTGTCATAGACAGGTTAATGGTAAATGATTAATGTTTAGACAGCACTTCAAAGTTTGCAAGTACTTTCTCTTTGGAACCTCACAAAAATATTGTGAGGTAGGTGATATAAAAAGTTATTCCATTTTATAGATGAGAAAACTGAGAGCTCCAAATCATTGATAACAAGAGAAATTAAAATTAAACCAACTCTAAGGTTGTTCAACCTCACCACCCATCAAATTGCCAAAGATGACAAAAGAACAAAATGATAAATCCTGGAGGGTCTATAGCACTGATGGTGAACCTGTGGCATGGGTGCCAAAGATGGTATTTAGAGCACTCTTTGTGGACACATTCACTGCCCTTCTCTACACTCCCACTCCCAGAGTTCATTACTAGAAAGGCAAAGAGCTCCCTTCTACCTTCCCCATGTCTGATGACATTTTTTCACATCATCTGCCTCTCTGCCTAGCAGTCCAATGGGACAGTCACAAAGGGTAAGGTGGGTGGCTCATAGGTGGCAAAGAAGGAGAGGCACAGAGAACTAGAGTCACTTCCTTTCTACATTTGCTGAGGGCATTCCTCACTTCATCCACACCTCCATTTAGAAGCCAAATGGGAGAGCTTTCTCCCTCCCCTGTGTGGGGTAAGGGTGGGGTGAGGCCTAGCACTCCATTTCTAAAAGGTTCACCATCACCAGTCTATAAGAAGAAAGGTTTATTTGTGCAATGATAGAGAAGCTATGAATTGGTCCAACTATTCTGAAGATCAATTTACAATTATACTGGCTATGATTCAGACTTTCTTTTAGACTGTATTAATTCCCACTAACTTTACAAAGTAACTATAGTTCACAAAGACTCAAAATTGAGCAATTTCATGTGGAAATTGAATTCAGCATCTGCACTTAAAGGAACATAAAGGCTCTTTTTCTTCCTTTAGAAAAGAAGATTGAGGGTATTTCTAAAAGCTGGATATTATTTAATATGTCCAACAAACACAACATTCTTTAACATAGTTTTATAGATACAACAAATTATACAATATTGTGATGAGTTAGGAAAGGCTTCTAAGAGAAAGCAATTAAAATACTGGGTATTTATTTTAATTTTATTAGGAATTATAATTAGATAAGCATGGGTGTTTTTTTTTTCATCCTTCAACACTGTCTCTAGTTTGGAAGGAACAATAGTACCTGACAGGATTGGACTTTTAGACTTGGAAGAATTTCAACCCCTTCAGTTAAAGAAAATAATGTACCCAAAGATTTTGTTCACTTCTTAAAGAAAAAGGAAAGTACTTTTTTTGACATCAAAGTCAGACTCATTTCAATTCATTGGCCAAAGAAACATCTTTTAATTCAGGTCTGAAAAATATAAAACAAGGGTAAATATTTCAAACTCAACTAATTTGTATCCAATAAAATACAAATTTGAGAATTAACTCTCTGCAGACAACTCATTTGAAACCAATGTAATGTTGGTTATTGAATCTATAAGTTTCCAATGCAAACCAATATTATTAAATAATAATAATACTATTAGTCAATAGATACATTCATATTAAATAGTCTTTCAAGCAATAATCAGGAAATGCTATCTGATGAACAGTAAAGAGAATGTTCAGTCTTATATCTGTTTCATCTATTATTCAATACATATTTCTCCCCAATAGATGTCTATCTCTTTGGCCACACTGTTTTATAGGTAGCAGAAGAAGGGAAGTAGATAGAGGATAGAAGTGGAGAATGAAAGAGACAGGAAGGAGAGGGGATGAGGATAGAAAGACAGAAATGGAGACAAGACAAAGGAGGAAAAATTGAAGGGGGAGAGATAGAAAGATAGAGACAAATGGAGAAAGAGAGACAGAGTGAGAGAGGGCATGCATAGCAAGCTTTTTCAGATTTTACATTCCCTGGACCAGACATGAAACTGACTTTAGTATTAGCATAGGCCACTGGAGAAAAAGTATTTTCCAGACAGACTCTCCAAATGGCTCAGGGACTCAACAAAGTTTTCAATGATATTTCCTGGTCATGTCACTTCTTACCCACATATCCAGCTCTTGAATATCAGGAGACTAAATAGAAGAAGGATAAAGAAGGATAAGTAGTTGCCAAAACCACTAACTCATTTCTTGACTTACTACAATATAAATCTTTCTTCAAATCATGTCCAGAGTTTTGCAAACTATCACAATAGCCACTGTTACTTTGTTTTGATTTTATGTCAATTAATCTCCCTCTTATTTCAATTAAAAACCTCATTGTTTCATCAAGAAATCATAGATTCTTAGAGTTGGAAAAACTCACAAAAGTTGCCTACTCCAATCCTTACCTAATATGTGACTCCTTTCTACAACATTATTGACAAGTGACCATCCATTCCTTACTGGAAAATCTATTATGGTAAGGAATTCACTCCTTCATGAAAGAGACCATTTTATTTTGGATTGAATTTTATAAATATTATTTTTCTTACAGTAAATTGAACTCAGACTCCCTGTAACATCTGTCCAATAGGCCTACTAACATCATTTGGGATTAGGCATTATAAATCCCTCCTTCAAGTAACAATCCTTAAGGTATGTAAATAAAATAAATACATCCCCACCATCTCTTGACTAAATGTCCTTATTTTCTTCAGCTAATCTTTGTGCAATATGAATTGAAGTGATTTCATCTTCCTTGTTCCTTTTCTTTGGATGCTATAAGAACTTATGATAAATGGTAACTTTCTCACTCTATTTTGATGGTACTTTAGTAGAGTTCAAAAGGGAGCTTGTAGATGAGTTGGCTCCTACTCTCTTTTCACCTCCCCTGAGTGAGGCTGCTGAGAGGTGCTACACAGGCAATAAGGGCTTCCCTGGTGTGAAAGGGTGGTGGAGAGTTGAAGGGAGATCTTTCTAATTGGAGAGACCCAAAAGGAACCCCAGATTCCCTGGCACAGAGAGGATCCAGAGACAAACCTTCCTGGTGACCTTGGCTCAGTGGGGGAGGGTTTTGATTGCTCCCTGTTAAAAAGTTGGTTTCAGATACCCTTTCACAGGTTCCCAAACTAAATCACTTGATAGAAAATCTGACTGTGAAACAAAGGTTTAATGACTTGAATACAAGCAGGTAGGGGGGATGGAAAGAGGGACTCAGTGACCCTAATTTATTTTCTAACCACTGTCTTTCACTCAGGTAGCTGTATAGCCAGCCTGAGTTTCACCGTCCCAAACCTAACTAAAATTTCCCAAACTATCTATTATATTTTTAGCCTAGGAAATGACAGAACAGGTGCAAGAGGACTGAGGGGCGGTGGGGAGGGGGAAGAGTGGGGGGAAGGGGAGCCAGGCTCTCCTTGACAGTAAATTCATAACTCCCTTGCTTAGTGGGGTCTGATCCTCTTTTGTGATGTTCCTTGAGGTATCAGACTCGTGTTATTGTTAGGCAGAAGAAACTTTGAACATTGTACAGCTAAGTCTCCTTATGGCTCTTGGTGAGGTCCTCAGCAAGAAAATCCCGTCCTACTAGTTTGAGGTCTCAGCTCAAAAGGCACAGAATTCCATACGGATCTCTCCCAGGTCTCTCCTCCCCTCCCAAGATGTCTTGCTTTCCAACCGAAGTTGTTGTTACACTAGCTTTTCTTGCAAAATTCTGTCTTTATCCCATTAAATTTAATTTTTCCTGCCACATCACATTTTTATTCATATTGAGTTTGAACTACTCTGGCAGAAAGTTCTTTAATCATTCACAGTATCCATAGAAAACTATCTCATTCAGCAGTCAATGTTAGCTAGCAATTATTAAGTGCCTACTATGTACCATGCACCAGGTTAAGTATTGGGAAAATATGGCAGTGCACTTTAACCCACATCTCCTTATATATTTTATTTGTGCATTTGATTGTTGTTTTTGACTCAAGTGCAAGGCAATATTTGCCAAATTAATATTTTAGATTAAATCAATATTTCTAGCCCATTGAGATCGATGGATCATGAATCTGTCATGTTACACATTGACTAGTCAATATTTAACAAGAGCCTATGACAACATATATAACAATATAACAAATACCAAGCACCGAGCTAAACATTACATTTCTACTCCATGCCTCTTGCATAATGTAAGTCTGTACTCTAGTCATTAATCAAAACATTACACAGAGAAAGACCAAAGCCAAATCTCTTAGACACTTATTTAGCTGTGTGACCTTGGACATGCAATTTGACCTCTGGCTGCCTCAGTTTCCTCATATGTAAAATGAAGATGATAGCACCTACTTCCCAGGGCTGTTCTGAGGATCCAATAAGAAATAAATGTGAAGTGTCATCTTTCTAAAAGAGACAGTATGGTTCAGTGAGAAGAATTCAAGAAAATCAAAAAGCCTAGATGTGAGTCTATAACCATGGGCAAGTCATTTAACCTTTGTTGGCATCAATTTCTTTACATGTAAAATGAAGAATGTATAAAAGAAATTAAAGTAAACACAATACACAGGTCCACTAAAGAAGTACAAAATAATGTTATTTGGTCCAAGGTAGAATATTCTCACCAATTGTGGGGTCAGAAAAGATTTCATGGAGAAAGGACCATTAGAATTGAGTTCTAAAAGGTGAATAAAAATTCAACAAATGAAGAAAGGGAAGGGAAATATTTCCCAAGCAGAGACCAGAAAAAAATTTTATACTATGTTGAAGGTACTGATTAAAGTTCTGGTCCCTGGACTATAGAGTGTATGGAGGAGAGTATTATGAAATATTTGGAAAGATCAGATAATCCTAGGTTGTGAAGGGCCTTGAATAATGAGCATAGCAATTTGAGCTTCATTAAGAAAGAAAAACAGAGCCATTTAAGGTGGTGGTGGTGGCAGTGGCAGAGGCAGCAGAGGCACTTATTGTTGCTGTTTCCATTTCTAGTAAAGTTTCTACTTTTACATTGATAGCTAAGATGGTATAGTTGTTAGAGAGCTAGGCAGAACTATAAAGAATTTAGTTAAAAACCTCTCTCTGATACCTCCTACTTATGTGATCTTGGGCAAGTCACTTAACATCTCATTCTCTGGTTTCTCATCTATAAAATGGAAAATATAGCATCTATTATCCAGGATGCTGGGTGTTATCAGAGCTATCATTTTTATTGCTGTAGCATGGCATTGACCTTAAGTTCTTAGGAGCCATTTAATGCCATGCTAGTTCTGAGAGGTCTTACTAAACCAGAAATATTTCATGGATTGGCAATGGACTAAGTGTCAGTCATCAAGAACTGATCTAGCAAGGAAGCTAGGTGGTTCAGTGGATAGAGTGCCAGGTCTTGTTTCAGAAAGACCTCAGTTCAAATGTCAGACACTTATTATCTGTGTGACCCTGGGCAGGTCATTATAATACAATTGCCAAGCCATTAACACCCTTCTGCCTGTATATATTCAAGACAGAAAGAAAGAGTTTAGGGGAATAAAAGAACTGCCCTAGCTCAGTTTGCGGATGCTGAACCAAGTTAGCCTCAGAGTGGTGGACTTTTCAACCAGTGACATTCTGAAAGACCACCTGCAAAGTTGTAGAGTAAAACCAGCATTCTTCCAGAAAGGAAGTATCAATGCCAGTGGAATCAGGAATTTTTAAGTACTTAATTATTGAATATAGCCCAGTGGGCAGTAGAAAGGAACATAATGCCATAGGACATAAACAGACTTTAAACTAGAAACAAAAGATAAATGGAGTATCTTCAAAGAAAAGCAAGGGTGATAAAAAAAAAGATGAACAACTAGACCAATAATGTAAGGTAAAAAGAAATAGAAAATGGCTCCCATCAGATTAGTTTGCTTGTTGGCAAACCTGTAAGATGTCATGGGTTGTACCAAAGAGGCAAAGAAGGATGAGTTGCAATAAGCATTAGTGGAGAGGAGACCCACATCCATGAGATCACAGAATCATGAAACCACTTCAATTTTCAAATTAAGTGCACTACAATTTCAAGTTCAGCCATATGGTATAATTTTACAAATCATAATTGGTAGAATGCTGGATTTGCATTTAGGAAGAAGTGGGCTGGCAATCCTACCTCAGACCCTTGCTAGCTATATGACAATGGACAAGTCTCTCTGGACTTCAATTTCTTCAACTGGAAAATGTGGAGATTGGATTTTGTGTCTGACAAAGTTTCTTCTAAATCAAAATACAGAATCCAAAGAAACAAAATGGTTTCAGGAACTGGGTCAATATACTATTTAAATTCAATTACAACAATGACATATCAAAAAGAACATTTGAGATGTACTACATGATTTGTAGAAAATTTTGGAGGTATATTGCAAAGATTAACACAGTTGGAACATTTATTGTCTCTAGTTGGACAGATGCAATTACTTTCAGGACTCAGGAACAAATACTGTTGATGGTAGTTATTAAAAAAAGTAATCAGTATAGCTTATTTTATCATTCCTTCTCTTTCTTGTCAAGGTCTCTGATGAAATAAATTATTTTAACTCTCATAGAAAAGTTACTAATACCAATGTGTTGGGGAGGAGGAAGGAAGGGGGAACCTTGACATTGAATCAAATAATTATAAAAGTACTTGGCCTGCCCAATTTTTATGTTCCCCTCATTAAAGGGATTGATTACTAAACCTAATAAGAAAAGTATTAGCATAAGATGCTAACATTAAGGTGTATATTTTTAAATTTTTAAGTTTTTAAAGATATTTTGAAGTTAAAAATGGTTTTAATTTATCTAGTTTACAAATCAAAACCATTTCACAGCTCTTCATTTTCTCTCGCATAAAGATCAAACCCTTTGAACTGGCTTCCAAAGCTCTCCAAAATTTATATACAAACTACTTTTCAAGTATTGTCTCAACTACATTCAATTTCATTCTCTATGCTCCAATGACACCACTCCACTCATGGCCCTCAAAAGAATCTTTGTGCTTTCCTTCTTCCATATCTTTGCTCACATCCATTTTGGAGTTTCTTGAAGTGGTATGTGTGTGTGTGTGTGTGTGTGTGTGTGTGTGTATATATATATATTAAGTGGGCAAAAATAATATTTAAGTTTATTGACAATAAATTTTACAACTCTTTAACTTTAAAGATCTTTTAATATGTAATTTATCTTCCTTTTGCTATAGTCACTTGTTTGATACAATTTAACATTGAGTTCAAAAGATTTTGACCTATTCCTAAATTCTTCATGATGAATCCACACTTTTATAATTTATTAGATATTGAGAATACCTTTGCCCAACAGTTGATTTTTCCAGGGTGAGCCTTGATAGTATTGATATTAAACAAAGTTCAAATCTGGTGACTTCTAAGGTCATTGAAGCATGTTTTATTACATCCTTTAGATAAGTATTCTAATCTATTGTGACATGTGGCATGGTAGAGAGTCATATTGTAGTATTCTGACTCAATTTGGAATTTTCAGTAACTGAGGGACAATTCTGCTTCTTGGGGTATCACCATATTTATCAGAATTCATCATTCTTGGGGGCAACTTGGTTGCTCAGTGTATTGAGAGCTAGGCCTAGAGAAGGGATGTCCTATGTTCAAATGTAGCCTCAGACACTTCCCAGCTGTGTGACCCTGGGCAAGTCACTTAATCCCCATCACCTAGCCCTTACCACTGCTCTGCCTTAGAACTAACATAGTGATGATGCTTAGATGGAAAGGTAAGGGTTTAAAAGAAAAATAATTCATAATTTCTTTCTAGACTTTTAGACCTTGGAAGTAAAAGTCACCAAAGTATTTTTTGACAGTGAATATTTTATGATCTGATATAGATACCCAGATCTCACACAGTCATTTGGATTTCAGACAATTTTGTAATATCTGTGGTTGAAAAAGTGATTTTCATCAAAACAAAAATTACCTCCCCCCCAAATCTTCAGCATTCCAGTCTTTATATTATCTTGCCCATGAATTTGCTTTTTTCCCCAGGAAATTGTGTATTTATATATTTGGGGGTTTTTGTATTGGTTTTCACTATGTTCTTCCAAATTCAGGAAGGCTATAATGGACAACAGAGAAACCAATAACCACCCCTCCTACTTTGAGGTTCATTTAAAGTTCTTTGTTTTCTGATGAACAAGTAGGCCATTTCATGTAAGTGGTATGTGAGTTCGAGGCATTTTTTTTTCATTTTCTACTATGCTTCTTTTTCAAGGTTCTAGCAGATCCCTGAGAATCCAGGTTTTATAGTATTGTGAGTAACAACACTATACAAACAAAACTCCCAAGTTTGATCTAGTGTACTTCTCAGTATTAATCATACAGACAGGCTTTGATTGCTTGTAGACATAACTGGGATTAGAATAGCAGGCCTCATCAACCACAAGTCAGTATCAGTTTGGCAATCAATCAGCAAATATTTATTAAACACATACTATCTGCTAGGAACTGTGCTTGACAGTGAGGACACAAACAAGATAAATGAAATAATTACTACTTTCTGGGAGTTTATATGCTAAAAGGGGAGACACATATGAGCTCATAGAGAATAAATATAAAGACAATATTGACCTATAAGGTAGTTTGGCATGAGGGCATGGCCATTGAGGGGGGAGACAATAACGAAAAGCTGCATGTATCTTGAAGGAAGAAGGTGATGCTATGAGGTGGGAAATAGGAGAGAGGTCATTCCAGGCGTGAGAATGAGTCAGTGCAATGGGTTGAAAATGGAAAATGGACTGCCATGAGCATAAACAGAGAGTAGGCCTATTTGACTATATCCTAGAGTGTCAAAGTATTACAAGGTGGTTCATCATCCATCTAATGGTATAAATGAAAATTTAAATTGTGTAAAAAAGCTAACAATGGATTTTGTATAAAAGCATATGTACATGTGTATGCCCATCTATGTGAAACATTGTATGGTATAGCAGTTGACTGAAAGTGGAGTATACAACAAAGTTTAGTTCAGTACTTAGATTCTCTATGTTTTGTTTTTTACATGCTATATTTTGCATGAATTTTAATTTAATTTTTATTTTATTTAATTTATATTTAGACTATGATTTAAATATTATGTAATTTAATTATGTTTTGACTATTATTTAAATATTAATCTGAAAATATTTTTCTTTTCTTATGCATAAATAGCACATCTGTGGGGTTTTCCAGCCTTAACAAGTCCCAAACTGCATCTCTGTTGGGCACACTACACTAATCAGTAACATTGATTCATCACTGCTAGCACTAAATCAGAAAAAGAGAATTCAGGGACAAGATAATTAGACCCCTACTCCCTTCCCAGAACTCACCTCGGCCTCAAAAATGAAAGAAATATTACACCAATTTCTGACTATAGTGCAAATTCCTTGGCAGGAACCATGACTAAGGCTTCTCCTCTATCCCCAGAATAACTAGCAAAGATGTTAGTATATGGTAGATGAACAGTAAATACGTGTTATTTGATGGATACTTGAAGCAAGTATTGTGTTTGCCATACAGACTAACAACTACCATTATTATCTGTTAAAAGGCAGGGATCCTATTATGTTATGCCTAGCATGCCTAAAACTGAAGTCTTTATCTTCTTCCCTAAACCTGTTCCTCTTCCACACTCTCCTATTTCTGTAAAAGGCACCACCAGTCTTGCTGTGCTTCCAGTTTGTAATCTTGTCATTACTCTTGACTACTCATTCTCCATCACTCACCTATCCAATCAATTGTCAAACCTTGCTAATCCACCTTTATAACATCTTTTGCATCAGATCCCTTCTTTCCACTCACAATGTTTACTACCTTAATGCAGGTCCCCATTGCCTCTCATCAATCAATGGATTATTGCAAATAATCAGCCAAGTGGTTTCTTTGCCTTTAGTCTGTCACCTTTCTAGTCTATCCTACAAACTGCTGCCAAAGTTATTTTCCATAAGCATAAATCTGATTTTGTGACTCCCCTATACAATCCATTCTGATGACTACCTTATACCTATAGAAACACATTGAAACATCTCTATCTAGCTTTCCAAACCCTATACAGCCCATATCCAACCTACTTCCCCAGGACCACTCTATAGTCCAGTCAACTCACCTGCTCTCTAACCTTTACTCATAACCTAGATCTTCCAACTTCTCATGTCTCTGAACTAGTCAGCCCTCTCCTGGAATGCATTCCCTCCTCCTTTCTGCTTCCTAGAATCCTCCTCTTCCTTTAAGATCCTCCCCAGAACCTATCAGTACCCTCCAGCTGAAATTACCTTCTATTCGATGACTTTGTGTTTGCATGCATATGTATATGTATATATGTGCATGCATATATGTGTATGTTTTAACTTTGTATAGATACTAGATTTTGTTATATTGTTTATTGTTGCCCTCATTCATATACCAGCTCATTGCCAGTAGAGTTGATCTCATTCTTTAAATATATTTTCAATGTCAGACATAGAGCCTGGCTCATTATAAGTGTTCATAGTAACTATTTTATGATTGATATGCATCTGAGAAACATAATTAAAGACATGCAAGGATTACAATGGATTTGGATTCAGAAAATTTGGGCTTGATCCCTGGCTTTGCTATTCATTACTTATGTGAACTTGAACAAATGATTTTAAATTTCTGGGTGTATAAATGAGGGAATTGGGCTGGATAATCTCTAAGGCACCTTACAGCTCTGAAATTATGATTCTATAACAATAAATAACATTCTTGGAGAAAAATTCAAATAGCATGTTTCTGTGATTTGTCTGAAAAGGGTAGTGTTCCATGTTGATCACACCAGATAGGGGAGATGATTGGTGTAGTAAGGTCTTCTCAAGAACATAATGGCAGGAGTTCACAACTCCTTGTGATTCTAAACAGGCAGCATGGAAACAGCACCTTGAGAGGGGACAAATGTCTGTGCCTGCCACACAAGAAGAGAGAAGTCAACACAGTGTTGCTAATTATCTTTCTGAGATCAATGATATTCCTGTGGTAAAAGCACCGATGGAGAAAGTATTTGAGTGATGTGCTGTGTTCTAAGTCACACTTGAATAAAAAAGACTGTCAGAATTCAGTGAAACAGAAAGCTTGAAAGACAGGAGACAGAGTACCCTCATTAGTGACAAAACTGAGGTTCTGTGGCTGAGAGAGTCCAGTCAGCCAAGGTGTCCTACATGGAAAAATAACCAGGATAGAGGAGAGGATCACAGATACCCAAATTGAAATCACATGATTTTCAGTCTGAAATCCAGCAAGACAGTGAAAATAGAGTCTTTCACTGAGTGCCCAGACCTCTAGAATTGATGCTATTTAATAAGAATTTTGAAAGTGAAGAAAACTCTTGGACTCAGAGTAATTTTATGAAGGGCTCTTAGCCTAAAATGGATATGATGAGAAAATGAGATATTCATTCATTTTGGACAAAGGATAGCACTTCCAGGGAGTATCTTGAGGACAAGTGATTTTTTTCCATCTTGTAAACCCTTTGTTAATTGAGCAAACTCAACTCCTGATTTTATCTGGGAAGTGCTGCCAATTATAAGAGGTAGTTTCAACTTACATATGCTGGAATTGTGTATTAGTGCAGGAAGCAAATTGAATCTTCCTGACTAGTTTAAACTAGAAATTTCAATTTTCACTATTCAAAGTTAGATAAAATTTCCAGTTTGAGCTGATAAAAAACTGAGGCAGAACTTTGTAGAATTCCAAATCCCTGTAGATAAAGTGACTGAAAACAACCCCCAATCCTGTTATTTATTTCCCACAGTTGTCTAAAATTTTGAAAGGTTAACAAAAATAAACAGGCAGGGTACTGACTGAATCTACAGATGTCAGTAGCTAGTGGTAACTATTCATTCTTCTACCACGTCTGGTGAAAGTTAAAGATATAGCATCAAAATATAATCCCTCACAAAGCAAGTTGAATGGTCAATGGGCAAAATTTACCCCCGGGCCACTGATACACTGTCTTCTCTACTAAAACAAGCAAAGCCAGTGCCAGACTTAGGATGGAGTACAAGTCTTAAATATATATGCAGATCAGGACTCTAAAATAAGACCTTGTAATTCAAGACACAGAAAAAAAAATCCACTACACTAATAATTGCTCATGTTTTCTAATGCACTCCTCTAACAACATCAATTTCCATGAACACCTTCAATGATTTCTAAAGGTAGGGTTGGCCTGAAAATGATGTGTAGGTTCACTTGGTTGGAGCCTCAAGTTTAAAAGGGTATTTTAATTTAGCAGATAAATTCATTCACATACAAGACAATTTGAACAATATCATCACATTTAATATCCACAGCAACAGTCCATGAAGACAAACTAGTTCTTAGAAATAGGTGTATTTGCAGAGAAAATTGTTTAAAAAGCATTGATAATTTCCAAAAGGATAAAGTATGAACTATTAGGTAACACAAGTAAACTTCCTTTTTCCAATATCATTTTACATAGTCTTACAATTCTAGGTTTGGGAAGAAAACAAAATCAAAAATATAAATATCAGCAAAAAGGAAATGAAATCATTCCTATTTGAAGATGTTGCAGATGATACAAAAGCATGTCTAGACAATCCCAGAAAATCAGGAAGGAAAATGAATTAATAGCTACTGTAAAGTTAAAGGAAACAAAATAAATTCAAAATAAATCATCTTCATTTTTATGCAAAAGTCACAGAAATAAAACAGGGAGAAAAGATTGATATGAAAAATTAACATATATGCAACCAAAACAAGCTTTATAAAAATAATTAAATACAAAGTGACAATCATAGTTCATTGTTTGGCCAGACATATAATAAAAATTATATTAGCTAAATTAATATACAGATTTAATTCTATCTTAATTGAATTAGCTCAGGGGAGCAGATATATTTTTAGAACTAAAGAAAATAGTAAAATTAATTTGGAAGAGTAAAAGGTCTAGAATCTCAAAAGAAATAACAAGAAAAAATATAATGAAAGAGAACATAGATTAATAGTCCTTTAACAATATGATAAAAAAAGTAGTCATCAATCTTATTCATTTCTGGTTTTAAAAAATGGGAAAATAAATCACCGCAACAGACTAAGTAAGTAAGAGAAGCAATTAAAGACAGTAATTCAGTGTTTAATAAGCCTGAAAACATAAATTACTTTTAGAAAGAGTTGTGCATTTTTAGGCAGAAATTAGGTTAGACATATATTGAATAAACTGAAAATGAATATGTAATTTTAATATGACATGCTATATCATTTTTAAAATATAGAAAAGAATGAGATATGGTATCTTCTATAGCCTTGATTAGGGAGAACATTCTTGACTAAATTGGGGATATGCAGAAAAACTTAAAAATAAAATTCAGAATTTTAACAGCATGAAATTATAAATATAGCATACTATCCCAGGCTATAAAGAAAAAAACTCCAGGTGGAGTCACATAACTTGTATTTACATTCTATCTCTGATGCTTATTCCTACTACCTGTGTAACCTTGGTTCAATCATTTAACCTCCTTGAGCCTCAGTTTCTTCATTTGTAAAAATGTAAATTGGCTTCTGAAGTCCCTTCTAGTTGTGGATCTATGATTCCACATAATACTTTTCCATAAGACTTACATGAACTTATACAAAGTGAAGTGATCAGAATCAGAAAATCAGTGTAGAGTGACAGCAATATTTTCATGAGCAACTGCAAATGACCAAGTTGTTCTCAGCAATGCAGTGATCCAAAACAATATTAATACTTATGATGAAAAATGCCTTTTGCTTCCAGAGAAAGAATTGATGGAATCTGAATGAAGATGGAAGTGTATTATATTTCACCTTATGTCTTTCTTCTTATTTTATTTGAGCTCTCTTCCACAAAATGATTGGTGGTGGTGGGGGGGGGGGGTGTTTTGCATGACTGCACACATAAAATCTGTGTCAGATTGCTGCAAAGAAGCAAAGAAGCAAAGAAGGAGTAGGAGGCAAATGCAAGGGAGAGTGAAAAGGAGAGAACTTGGAATAAAAAAATTTAATGAATGTTAAAATTGGTTTTTTTACATGTAATTGGGGAAGAAAAATATTTTTTAAAGAAGAGAATACTTTTCACAAATAAAATGAGATCAAGGTTTTTAGAGAAATAGTAGAGCAGGATAAGATTTTACATTAATAGTATAGTTCTGAAAAAAGCTTATATACGAGATATACAGGGATTTGACAAACTATATAGCACAACAGGTCATTCAATGAAGAGACAAGTGATCAAAATCCATGAACAAATATTATTCAAATGAATATTTGAAAATTATAAATGACTACACAATAATGTTCTCTAATTCTCCAGAAGTCAGAGGAATAGAAATTAAAACATACTGAGTTTTCACTTCCCTCCATGGAAATGGGAAAAGATGGAAACAAGGGAGATAAAGCAATATAGGAGAGATAGCAGAAAGATTGGTACACATACTATTCTTTAAGGCATGAAGTGGTCAAACTACTCTGGATTTCAATTTGGAATTGTGCAATAAATGTGACAAAACTGTCATAAACATTGACCTTAACAGCCTGTTCAAGAAAGTCAAAGACAGAAACTAAAGGTCTAATACATAACAAAAAATTGAACTCTTTATGTTAGCAAAGTACTGGAAACAAGGTGCATTGCTCAATTTTTGGAGAATGATTTTTAAAATATGATACATGAATATGATGGAACATTATTGTATGGTAAGAAAGTATACATATGGGAAATACATAATAAGATTTTTATGATATGACACAGAACAAAATAAAATTATAGCAAGATGAATTGTAAGTAAAGGAAAATCAATAAAGGTCCCAACATAGAGATTATAATAATATGCCTCATCTCTCATTTCAAAGAAATGATTGACTACTAGGACAGAATATTGAACATATCAGAAGAGAGTCTCTATGTATGATTTTTGCTTAGCTGGTTTTCTTTATCACAAGGGAGAGCTCTTTCTGGTAATGGGATGGAAAGTGTGATTTAAATGCAAAATGTTTCTGCTAATATTGTAATAGTTTTAGTATATTTTATTTTAATTCAAATATTTTCATTTAAATTATTACTCATTACTTTTGAACTCTTTTGCTTTGCTGGATCTTTACTGTAGGATATATACCAAAGACAAAAAACCAAATGGAAAGATGGAAGATTTCAATGTGAAGTATTTCATAGGGTAATTACTTGAAATCTACAAGTTAAGAAGGAAATTTAATCTCAAGTACATATGAAAAGAATTTAAAGTACATAAACTAGATAATTAGCATCACTGATTTACCAGAAGTTGCACTTTTGAAAATAGAATTAGAACTTAAGGTGGCCATAATATCTAGATCTGAAGGTGGAGGCAAAGAAGAACAAAAGGAACAGTCAAAATGAAGAATGTATCTGGAAGGCAATTTGGAATTATGTCCAAAGGACTTTAAAAGAATGCACACCCTTTGATATAGCCATACCACTGCTGGGTTTGTACCCCAAAGAGATAATGAGGAAAAATACATGTACAAAAATATTTATAGCCACACTCTTTGTGGTGGCAAAGAATTGAAAAATGAAGGGGTGTCCATCGATTGGGGAATGACTGAAGAAATTGTGGCATATGATGGCAATGGAATACTATTGTGCTATAAGGAATGATAAACTGATTGCTTTCCATATAAGCTGGAAAGACTTCCATGAACTGATGCAAAGTTAAATGAGTAGAACCAGGAGAACGTTATAAACAGAGACTGAAACATTATGGGATAATCATACGTAATCAACTTTGCTAGTGATGTCAGTGCAATAATCCAGGACAATCCCAAGGGATTTATGAGAAGGAATGCTATCAAGTGAAAGAACTATGAGGATAGAAATGCAGAAGGAAAACATTTGATTTTTCATTTATTTATATGGGTATTGGCTGTGGGGTTTTGGTTTTTAAAATATTATTACAAAATGATTAATATGGAAATAGGTATTGAGTGATAATACATGTATAACCCAATAGAATTGCTTGTTGGCTCTGGGAGGGGAGAGAGGAAAAGGGGAAGGGAAAGTATTTGAATCGTGTAACCATGGGAAAACATTTAGATTTTTTTTAAATGAAGAATGTAGACTTATCCTATATATGATTAGCTGGTATTTAAGATGCTGTAAATCCCTATTTATATCAGCAAAATTAAGCTCAGCTCAATTTCCTAGGTGTTTGTTCACAAAGAAATGAAAGAAAGCTATGCCAAGTGTTATATCACAAAGTTTTCAAGTGAGTTGATATGGCAATGGAAAGGGCAAATATTAAACTGAAGTTTCATGATAATAATGATAATGAAGCTTTTAAAATATGCCATATTTCCCTAAATGTCTGAGAGCCTCATGATGAATTCCCATTGCCTATAAACTATCAACTTAACTTGGCATTCAAGATCATTCACAATGTCATCTCAATCTTCAAAAGAATTGAAACATTTTAGCTCATCATGTCTCAACTCATATAATTACTAATTGTCTGATCCTTGACAAGTTCCTGAACATCTTTGAGGTTCATCAACTACATTCTTGATCCTTAGCTAAGGAAGGAATAAAAGAAGTAAAAATGGCAATAATATATGTATAGCCTTCTTTTCAGGACTGTCATATAGAATGTTATGTTGAAAACCTTAAAACCTTTTAGAAGTTTGAATTCATAATTACCTTATTATTATTATTCCAGCAACTCATTTTTTCCTATAAGTATTTTCTCCTCTTATTAGATGTTCCTGAGTCTAAACCACCTTTGTCAATTTCCCAGGATATGTTAGATTTTTTTCTTCCCAGAACTCAGAGAAACATTTGGCAGGTAAATTGCTGTCACTGAAAAATTCTCCAAGGATAGTGAATTTAGGAGATTTAAGCCCAAACACTTTAAAACCGTCTCAACAATCCTCATTGAGTCTGATGATATCTGCAATATAGTTTCAAGTTTATAAATGAGACCACTAGATGTATGAGCTAATCCCAATGCCAATGTGAAGAGCTGAAAGAATTCTATCTCTTCCCCACCCCTACCCCCAGATTACATGTTGGTACAACTTGAAACAATTGCTTTCTGACATTTTGTTCTCTACCTCCCTTCTACTACTTTTCTTCCCCCAAGATGGCAAGTATTATGCTATAATTTGTACATGTGTTATCATACAATACATATTTCCATGTTTGTCATATTGTGAAAGAAGATACATGCCACTTTCACTAGAGAAAAGTTCATAGAAGTGATAAAATGGAGACTGGTAGACTTCAACCTGCTTTTAGATTCCATTACTTTCTTCTATGGCAGCTCTCCCAGATTCTTGCATTGTTCAGAACAGTTCATTCAGAGTGAATCATCCTACTTTATTGCTGTTACTGTTTTCAGTATTCTCCTGGTTTTACTCACTTCTCTTTACATCACTTCATAGAAGTCTTTCCAGATTTTCTTGTGATTATATTTGTTTGTCATCTCTTATGGTACAATAGTCCATTATAACCATATACTAAAACTTGTTCAGACCTTCCTCAAGTAATGAATATTCCTTTAATTTCCAATTCTTTCCCACCACAAAAAAAGCTGCTCTAAATATTTTTGTACAAGTAGGCCTTTTCCCTGTCTCTTTGATCTCTTTGGCATACAAACCTAGTAGTGGGTCAAATAATATACATAGTTTAGTAGTCCTTTGGGTATGGTTCCAAATTACTCTCCAGAATTTTAATTGTTAGGTATTATGTTAAATTCATTAATTTAACAAATTTATCTATTTTACATTTTATATTGTTCTCTATATTTACTTGGACATAAGTTCTTCCCTTATCCATAAGTCTGACAGGTAAACTATTTTGTTCTCACCTAATTTGTTTAAGGATCCTCATTTATTTCTAAATCATGTTGGGGGTTAGTTGATTCTCTAAGATTATCTAAATATGCCATCAAATCATCTGCAAAGATGATTTATTTCCTCTTTTATTTCCTCTTTGCTTTATTTCCTCTTTGCATCCTCTAATTCTTTCAATAATCCTTCTTCTATTGTTATAGCTAGTGTTTATAGTGCAATATTGAACTGTAATGGTGATCATGAGCATCTTTGCTTACTCCTGATGTTAGGAGTTAGGATAAGTTAGAAGCCTGATGAAGCTTTTATATTATCTGCATTACAGAAAATGCTTACTGATGGTATTAGATAGATGCTATTTATCATTTTAAGGAATGTTTCATTTATTCCAGGGTTCTCTCGTTTTTTAAATAGGAATTAGCTTTTCTTTCGTCAAAAGCTTTTTCTTCATTCCATTGAGATAATTATGTTTTCTATTGGTTTTGTTACTGATATGGTCAATTATGCTAATGTTTTTTCCTAATATTGAACCATCCCTGGATTCCTGGTATAAAATGAGCCTGATTATATGATTAATCTTTGTGATATATTGCTGTAATCTCAGAGGGGATAATCCCTTCATAAAACATCAGAAATAACAGGTATACTCTGGAAAATGAAACTATATTTTAGGGAATAAGAAAGAGAGGACTAGGTAGGAATGTAGGTAGGTAGGTCAGGCAAGGCAAAGTAGTTAGGATATAGATAAGTGCTGCAGGAGGTAAGGGAAACAAGTCAAGGCAGGTAAGGAGTGTACGTAGATAGGATAACACTTGTCTGGCAAGATGCCTTTTATCACCCAAAAGCACATTTCATCATCAACGAGGGCTCTTAAAAGATGTTTCCCTATTTTCCCTCAAGTCTCAATGAAAATCCCATTTTCTACAAAAAGCCTTGCCCAACCCTCTTTAAAGTTAATCCTTTATCTGTAAGATTACCTCCAATTTAAGGAACATACATGCATACAAATGCAAAAATGTGTTTTAAATATAGATTTCTTGTTTATATATAGTACTTTGCTTGTTGTCTCTCCCATTTGAGGGAGACCACCCTGCCCCTGAAGCAAGGATTTTTTTTGCCTATATTTGTATCCCTAGCACTTAGCACAGTGCCTGGCTTATGATAGATAATTATGAAATGCTTGTCAACTTGACTACTGACTTTTCCACAGCTGTCAAATTTCCACCTGGAAATACCACACCTATAATTACTATTGCTATTTTACAGATGAGGAAACTTGGGCAGGATTTTCAAGGACAAGTGTGTGGTTTTCTCCTGATGACATTGAATAATCAGTTCAGTAAATGCTGATTAAAAAGAATCAGACAAGTTTTTTTTTTTTGCCTCTTCCTCTCCATCCCCATAAAAACATCCTCTCCACCATTTGATTTTTTCATTTTTCGAATTGTGTTGCTATCAATTTAATAGGCCCTGATGTTTCTAGTTTTATTTTATCTCTCAGGAAGACGTAGTTGTGTGTTTTGCACATGCAGTTCTAATAAATCAGAGGACCCTAGATTTAGAGCTAGAAAGAACTTTGAGCCTTCCAATCATGTTATTATCTGATTATACAGAAGCCTCACAGAGAAACACCTAACAACTTTTCCCACATGATAATATTGCCTCAATAATGTTACTTTTGCTAGCTTACTGCATAACCTCTTTCTGATGTTGATTCTCAGGTCATTTTTTAGTCATATCTGACTGTTCATGACCCTATTTGGGGCTTTCTTGGCAAAGATATTGGAGTAGTTTGCCATTTACTCCTCTAGCTCATTTTAAAAAGGAAACTGAGTTAAATAGGGTTAAGTGACTTGCCCAAAGTCACACAGCTACAAAATGTCTAAGGCAAGATTTGAACTCATAAAGATTCCTGATTCCGGGCCCAGCACTCTAGCTAAAAGCCACCTAATTCCCAGGTCTAGTGTTTGAAAACCTTGCCTTTTCTGATGATTTAATTGTCTCTACTTGAGCCCACTTGCATCATTTTTATTGTAGCTAATAAATGTTTTCTATGGTGAAGGAAATGTAGTTAGATGTCATGAAATCAATTTCAAGTGAGTGCTATCAACCTTCCGTAGAGTAATAAGGTGGGGAATAGAATCTTGAGAGCCACCAACTTTTTTTTTTTTGATGGGAGAGAGGAGAGTCAATGCTTGTTCTTGAATTACAATAAAAATGATGCAAGTGAGCTCAAGTAAAGACATACAATTCAACCTGCAGTTAAGGCAAGGTTTTCTAATATTGTACCTGAGAATCTGGTGGCTAGGTGGTTCAGTGGATTGAGTGCTGGGCCTGGAATCACGAATACTGATCTTTATCGGTTCAAATTTGACCTCAGCTATTTTGTAGCTGTGTAACCTTGAGCAAATCAAGTAACTCTATTTGAATCAGTTTCCTCAACTATAAAATGAGTTGAAGGAGGAAATGGCAAATCACTTCAGTATCTTTGCCAAGAAAACCCCAGATGAGTTTTGGGAGAGTTAGACACAAATGAAAAATGATTATAGCTCAAAAACAAGCATTGACTCTCCTCTGCCCTGTCAAAAAAGGTTGATGACTCTGAAGATTCTATACTCACATCATTGCTCTATGGAAGTTGATAGCACTCACTTGAAATTTACTTTTATGGGATCTGACTATATTTCTGTAAACTTATCAAATGTTTATGATTTCAGTGATGATGATGAATATTGAAAACCTTGCACAACTCTGAAGTTAGATGCCAGACATGACAAGTATCCCTGAACCTATCTTTTCTGGCTACAAGGGTAATGTCAGAGTTTATCTTTCCATGGCAAGGCCTTTAAACATTCAGGTATATCTCCAAACATCAGAGATATATCACTATATTAATATTCATTTTAAACATTTTTATCCATTTCACAAATTTTAATAATGTTATTAGTATTTCATCTTAGAGTTCCCATTTGTAATGACATTGACTTGTATTCATATTTTTCCCTTTTGCACAGTCTGCAATCATCACTTTATGCAAAGTGCCATTGACAAACAAATTAATTCAAACTATCAAACTGGCCAAATATATACCATTTGTATATTTAAAAAAAATTTTTTTAAAAGCTGGCAACCTCAATTGGCGATTACAAAATGAATGCACCAAAGAAAAACACATATGCTTTCTAGTCTTGGGGATTAGCTTTCCTGGAACAAAAGTAAGGAACAGAGCAAAATATATTTCATAATTAAGACCTCCAGTTTTATTAAGAACCAACCAAGTCTGACAAAACATAAGAAACTTCCATCTAGACTCATTCCATTAAAACTATTATCAAATATAAAAAGTTTCAATTTAAACAACTAAAATTAAAATAAAATAAAACAAAATGTGTTCATTCATCCTAGTGTATTTTTCCTTTCCTGGTTTTATCCCTTTGAAATGAAATTATCTGCATCTGTAAGCATAAACATCGGAGATGTCATCGGGAACATCATCTACTCAGAAATTTAAACACTGAAGGCAAAGCAAGCTAGTTTCTTTCTTGATTTCAAAAAGTCTGCCTTCTATTTGGACTTACTCTCCCTATTCTGACTGGACTAGCAGTTGGGGCCTAGTATAATACTTCCTCAAAATTCTCAAGGAAATATGAAAGGTTGTGAATAGTTTCTCTAATATTATACCTAATGAGCCCTCCCAACTGGAATGTGATTACCAGCCAGCCAGAGTTAGCTGTTTGTTAAGGATGTTTGCTGAAGTAGTATAGCAAGAATAATTTGCATGAATAGCTCTCCTCTTAGAAGAGTGTGATAAACTCTCTCACAAGTACATCTTGACATAAGGAGAATATGGACTCAGTATTAGAGAGTGCATGAAGCAATGGGATAGACTCACAGCTCCTGATTAGTAGAAGACCTTTTCTTCCATCCTACGGTCCACACAAAATTTCACTTTAGATATAATTTTTTTGCTGGGTTCATTGTAATGCCCTTAATTTTATTTTCTTCATTGTGTCTGATATATCTTCATGTCCCAGTGCTGTTGCTGCCATAAGTCACTGCTATTTTAAAAATGCTGCTAAGCCTAAATCTTCTGAACTTTTGAATTCCATGAGGTCATCTTCTAGACAAAGGAGGATGAGGAAAATAATATTTTTCCTTCCTCTCAATCCTTTCCCGAGTAATTTTCTATCAGAGACTTTATCAGAATTGCCCTGCCATTTTAAATTCCTGCCTTTTAAATTCCTAAATTTCAAATTACTTGGCTATCTTTATACAAACTCCATACTCAATAACTCTCCCCAGCCCATAAAATATTTCCTACATGGCATCATTCACTTTCATTCAATAGCTCAAAAGTATTTAATTTATATTTTATTTTCTTATTTGGTCATTAAAACCTAGTCTAGACCTCTAATTAATTTATTCAATAGAGGTGTTTTGGCCTTGTTCACACATGCTTCATACCTCTGGTTTATTGATTCAATTGAAAAAATCTGGGCCTTTTGTGTCCTATTATACTTTCTTTTGAAGAATAGGTTCAGAATAGAAATTTATTGATTAGTCTAGAATATAACCAATAAATGTCATCTATAATCCTCTTGAAAATCAAAGACTATTTTATTTTCAAACTGGCTTGATTTTTAGAAGCTGTGTCCTGAGCCTCTTTAACATATCCCCAAAGACATAGCAATTCTGTCTGTTTTCATGTTGGATTGTACTTGAAATGAGTAAGAAGATACATAATTATCTAGATTTTTTTTTGGTAGACCTAAATTTCAGTTTTGGGGTTTTTTATCTAAAAATTTAACTATATTCAACAAATATTGCTTAATCATCTAGTATGTGCAAGGCATTGAGAATATAAAGAACTTTAATATACTATATAGCACATAGCCTTCTGTCAATAAGTTTCCAATATAATGGTGAGGAGGGGAAGAGAAAGAGGGAACATGGTAGGAGGAAGATACATGAGAGAATATGACATATGCAGAGAGGTCCAGAAAAAGCTCTATGAAAATTTTAAGGAAAAAGAGATCACTTTCACTTTGGAAGGTCAAAGTTGCTTATTTGTTTTCCAATGGAAATGGTGAACACTTAGATCTTAGTGGCTTTATTAGAACCAAATACAAGCTCCTCTGATGTTTAATAACCTTAAAATAATGATCCCACTTTTCTACTAGCAGCAGTGCAATGATCCAGGAGAATTCTGAAGGACTTATGAGAAAGAATGCTGTCCACATCTAGAGAAAGAACTGTTGGAGTAGAAACACAGAAGAAAAACAACTGCCTAATCACATGGGTCAATGGGGATATAATTGGGGATGTTGACTTTAAATGATCACTCTATTGTAAATATTAATAATATGGAAAGAGGTTTTGAACAATGACATGTAAAACCCAATGGAATTATTTGCTCTGGAATCGGGGAGGGATGAGGGGAGTGAAAGAACATGAATCAGGTAACCATGGAGAAATGTTCTAAATTAATTAATTAAATGATTTTTTTAAAATTGTGATCCCAAACTATTTTTTTAGATTTATTACATTTTACTCTCCATTATGTACTCTATAATGCAGCCAAACTTTTGTCGTTCTTGTTTGCTGTTTTTCACATATGATGCCTTTCTCCATCAGAGTAGACCAGTATACTTACATGAACTTCTCCCTTGAATTTTACTGGAGAAGATGGGGTAGCATTTTTTCTATCTACCTTTGCTTTTCTTAACATTGTTTATCATTTGAAAAAAAAACCAACTCCTTTTGTTACAATTTTAACAGATGTTAACAATTTCCAAAATTCTAGTTTATTCTATGTTACCAACATTTTTAGACTAACAGCTACTTTATGTCTTCAAATTCTACTCTGATGATTTGAAGAGTTAAGAAGGCAGTCCGTGGATCTTAAAGGTTAAGCAGAGAAATGAAGCCCTGGTAGTTTCTTACAAGTTAGGAAGGCCCTGAGTTTGCTTCAATGGCAGTCTAGCTACCAAGTGATTCAGTCTAGACACAGCAACTCATGAAAGTATTTATAAAGGTATGGAGTTGCAATCTGTATAGGAAAGACATATACCAATGAAATATAGCACTTCATTGTGATTTTTAAATATTTATATTAATATTAATTACTGTTGATATATTAATATTAATATTTATTATGGCCTCCATCAAATCTCTAAAGTCTATGACAGTGGGGATTATATTATCTTTAAATAAAAGCTTATGAAAGTTTATCACTGGTTATTTCTTGTTCTTTCTATGTGACCAGGCAACATGCTTTTCTGGTAATACATGTCTCTAATGCATCCTTATGTCTTCATTGACAAAACTTTGTAGCTTAAGCCCAATCTCCAAATGTCTCTCATAACCATTTAACCTTGAAATATCAGACTTTATCACATGGTATTCCATCAGGCCTTAGATCATATTAGAACTTCCTCAATGAGATCCATCATTACACATAGGAAATCCAAGTAGAAAGAATGTCTATTTGTCCCAAACCACCTTCATGACATCCTTATGCATTAATCTTTTCCCACATACTTTGGTCATTTAAAATAAACTTCTTCTTATTCCCTTACCTATGTGCATATTTTGCACTGGAAATCCTTCATGGCTTGAATGTACTCACCTTTATCTTAAAGAATCATTAACTTCCATCAAGATGCAACATAAACAGTATTTTCTTTATGATGACTTTCCTGATTTATCCCATCTACTAATGACATCCTTTACTATCTTGCAGTTGTCTTATATTTACTTTAATTTATTCTACAAATACTTATGCATGTACATGTCTTTCCCAATATAATATGAGTCTTAAAAGCAGAGATTGTTTTTTTTTTGTATTTGTATCCCAAGTGCTTAGCATAGTCCCTAGAATGTATTAGATCCTTAACAAATGCTTATTGCTTGCTTGATGCGCATTTGGATGGATAATACAAAGTTCTTGTTAATTGATAAATATCTAGGACAAATACTATAATTAGAGAAGAACAATCTGAATTGCATATGGGAATTTGTGCAGCGGTTTTAACTTCAAGCTTATCTCGAAAATAAAGGCCCATCTCTTAAAAGTTGATATTCTTCTGATGATTCCGTAGATGGCTTCCAATCAAAGATGGTACTTAATTGCTCCTAAAATCTGTGTGAGCAGTGTAATTCATATTCAACCCAATCCAAAAAGGATTTATGAAGTGACAAATGAATGAAAAACCTGTCTTGAACTTGTTTCTCCTCTTTAAATAAGGGTTGCAGAAATGAATCTTTTTGTTTCATCCAGCTAGATGCTACATGCTACAATTCTGATTTGTCATCTACTGTTCAGGTAGTTAAATATTCTATTGTAAGTGATATGTAGATTTAAGATTTAATTTCCCCTTGGGGAAAAGAATTACATTATCAGTCAATCAACGCTTATGCATTTTAGACACACAATAAGAGAAAACAAGAGACTATCTAAGCTTAATTTTAATCCATCAGCAGTTTGGTAGTAAAATAAAAATCTGTCCCCAATATAAAGAATAAATTTGTATCTACAAGGTATTATTAGAACACTATCTGTACTCAAATTTGCCAAGCCATCCCTTTTCTTTCAATCAAGTGGTATTTAAAAAACTACCTCATTCATAAAGCTTGACAAAATGGAAGGGAAGTAGCCATTTCTTCTTAACCCTGATCTCTGAGTTGGGCCCACTTTGAACACAGAAGAAGGTGAGAGGGAGATGCAATGGGAGAAAGGATGTTGAACCCAGATTCAGAAAACCTGGGTTTGAATCTCCAAAACAGGACCTTGAGCAAATCATCTAAGCCTTCTAAACCTCACTTTCCTCATTTGTAAAATGGAAATAGATATTTGTACGTCCTATATCACAGCTGCTGTGAGGAACACCCTTTGTAAATCTTGAAAAACTGTATCTAAATGTGAAGATATTATTAAGCACTCATATGCTATGATTTTAGGGGCACTCTGTCTTTATTAGGCTGACATCATAGCTGAACCTGTAACATTAGAAATTTCTTCCCTAAAGGAATTGTAATTCTATGAGTTCATTTTTCAAAATCCTTAGAAATAATAGAATAATTGATTGTTAAATCTGGAAAGGATAGTAAAGATCATCAGGTGCAACTTTCTCCAAATGAATCCTAAAGAAGCCTAGTCCAAAGTAACATCATTAGATTAGCAGAACTAGGACTAAAATCCATCTCTCTTGATTCCTTTTTGCCCTGTCCATACTTCTTTCCCTCTCACTGTCTGATCTGGACCACTTACACATGAGGTATCTTGCCCCATTAAAGATGATTCCACCCTAGGGGTTGACTTGACAACAAATGAATCCTTGCCTACAAGCATCATAGCACTTAAAGTCCTCATCAAGCTTCTCACTTCCCTCCTTTCTCATTCTCTCATCTGTTCCATATGTCTTACTTCCTGTATCCGTATCTTTCTCCAAAAAACAATTTCTACCTCCAGTTTATATTATCTTCCCCCATTATACCATAAGCTCCCTGAGAGGAGGGACCATCTCATTTTCTTGTTTTTGTATATCCTCAGTACCAGTAAGTGCTTAATAAATGATCTATCTATAATATATGAATGTCCCAGATCAAATTGCTAATTTTAGAAAAAATCTTTAAAATTATTATTACATGTAATTGGGGAAAAATAATAAATGTTCTATCTAGTTCCTAGGGGTAGCAGGGCAAATCAAAGAAATTGCCTTTGACCTCAAAAAGCTTTTATTCTCTCTATTTTCTACCCTGATAGATCCCTGTTGTCAGTATATGATATGGAACTTTTACAAGATAGAATCCGTATCCAAATAACTTAACTTGCATATTACTTTTTTATTATATTTATATAATAATATATATAAAATATATATATATATATATTATAGTTAGTTCCCTTATCAGTCAGGTTCTTAGTAAGCCCTTTGCGTTATAATCATAACATCATTTTGAATTTGAATGGATCCACAATTTGGTTAAGTAGACAGTGCAGGGAGGTCTGGATTCTAATCCTAAACTACTTGCATGGTATTTGACCAGTCCTTTGGCTTCTTTAAAACTTAATTTCTAGAGGGCAACTGGGTGGCTCAATAAACTGAGAGCCAGGCCTAGAGATGGGAGGTCTATGTTCAAATATGGCTTCGGACACTTCCCAGCTGTGTGACTTTGGATAAGTCACTTAACCCCCATTGCCTAGCCCCTGTCACTCATGCGTTAGAATCAGTATATGGTATTGATTCCAAAGCAGAAGATAAGGGTTTAAAAAAAATCTTAATTTCTATGCCTGTAAATTGAAGGGCCTTGATTGAGATCCCCTATACCTTGAATGTTATATAATTCTGTAAGGAAAATAATGTAATAATGTTCAACAATTTATTAAGGAAATTCAAAGTACTGTATGAAAATAAGAGAGGAAAGTGCTGAATTTGTAAAATCCTATTGTTGTTTGTTGTCATTTAACCTCATTTGAGGTGGGTTTTTTGGGTTTTTTTTTTGCCAAAGATAGCAGAGTACTTTGCTATTTGTTTCTCCAGCTCATTTTATAGATGAAGGAACTGAGACAAACAGGGTTAAGTGACTTGCCCAGGTAAGAGGGCTATTAAGTGTATGCATTTGGATTTGAACTCAGGTCTTCCTGACTCTAGGCCTAGCACCCTATCTCATAGGAAAGAATTGAGTAGGAAATAGTTTCATCATGGACACTGAAATAGCCCCAAAAAGACCAAAGATGGAAAAATTAAAAAGCGATAAAGCAGATAGAGCCCTGTCCATATTTTTAGGGGACAGACCTGGCTTCCCTATCCCAGGAGATCAAGCTGTTTATGCAGATAACAAACTGTTTTCTAATTAGCTTGGGGGGCAGGAGACAAAGAGGAATTTCAAGAATATCAAAGGGTCAGCAAACTAACATTTGACTAAGTAAAGATAAACACTCCTTAGATCACAACCCCAGGATCAGTTTCATGTCTCCAACCTCTAAAGTCTGTTTGTTGTCAGATTAGAATCTGTGTAACTCTGTAATGTATATAATCTGTTCCTTAATGTCAAACCAGCACAGTTTTCCATTAGGGAATCCTGTCCCAGATGGCAGATTCTTTATTTCTCTCTTTTATTAATAAATTACAGTTTCAATAATCGAAATTCTAGGTGTTTGAACTCATTTGTGAAGTGTACCACTTCAACACCATGAAAGAAGGTTAATTACTACCTTGAAATACTACATCTTTAAGCAATTTCAATCTTAATATAATAACATTATTGCAAAGCTCACTATGCTTATTAGATTTAAAATGAAAATAAAATATTTTGAGCTCCAGTTTCCTCATCTGTAAAATGAGATTTGTTCTAGATGATCTCAAAGATCCCTTTAATCTCTAGATTTATATGGTTCTGTTTATGTCCATTCAAGGCTATGTTTCATAAATAGCCTTTATATTTTTAGAGGCAAGGGAAGTTTCTTAAGTTCCATGATGAAGCAGTGAATTGTCATATGTAGCGAATAGAAATAAACCTTTAGGTCCTTTAGGTTAAAATTTTTAAGCATTCTTCTTTCACTAAGAAAGAGTTAAATGTGTTCAATGAAGACAAAATCCTGAAATACCTTTCCATCTTTGACAAACTTTAGAAAATATTAATTTTCTATTACTTGGTGATTCTTTTTTTCATAAAAGGAATTGTATGTAGCTCTTATATTTAATTACATAAAGTGTTCTCAAAATAATAGCAGCATGGGTCTAAATAATTATACAAAAATGTTCATATAAAATACTATGATGGGATCAATGTGTCAATAGTTAACTCTAGGCACACAATCCAATCAATTAAATTATAACACTTATTTTTTCTGACTATGTCAGAGTTCAATAAATCTCCATCCAGAATGCTATCATTAAATGAACAACCATCAGAAAACTCTTTGTCCGATTGCCTGAATGTCCAAAAATCTGCTGTAAATATATTCCTTATCACTCTTTCTGCCAATGGAATGCTTATGACTTCCATTAATAATATATTTGGATGAGTAATACCAGACCAATTTGCGTATTAATTACTATTCATAAAGTACACACAATTAAGTAAAAATAACTGGAATTAAGGAATGCAAATTACATTCTCATTTTTTTCTCATCATTCCACTCAAGCTCAGAACCCCCTTTAAATCCTGGTGACTGAATATTTCATTATATGAAATGGGCTTCAAATCCCAAGAAAATTTTCACAACATTCTAGAGCAGGTTACTTCTGTGAATTTTTTGAAGATTGAAATACCTCCACTTTCCCATTCTATCAAATTGTTATTGTGTAAAGGAAAGAACTAGAAGTCTGGAGGTGTGAGGTTAAATCAAAGGATATCCAGTTCAAGTTTAGACTTGATCTCATCTTAGTTTCAGTTTCTTCTTTAAAAAGGAAGAGCTATAAATGAAAAATGTTAAGGAAGATTGCCTAGCAGTATCAGAACTGAAACTATACTATAAAGCAGTAATTATCAAAACAGTTGGTATTGATTAAGAAAAAGAATGGTGGATCAATGTAGATACACAATATACAGGGGGTTAATGACCTTAGCAACCTAGAATTTGATAAACCCAAATACCCTAGTTTTTTTTGCAATAATAACACACTATTTGACAAAAAAAAGTGCTAGGAAAACTGGGAAACAATATGGCAGAAACAAGGTATAGACAATATCTCACACCCTGTGCCAAGATAAGGCCAAAATGGGCATACGATTTAGCTAAAAAGAGTGATACCACAACTACATGAAGAAAACATAGAATAGTTTAACTGGTAGATGTATGGAGAGGGGAATAATTTGTGACCAAACAAGAGCTAGAGAGTATTATAAGATGAAAAATGATTAATTTTGATTATGTTAAATTAAAAGGATTTAATTAAAAAAACCAGTGTAATCAAGATTAGAACAAAAACAACAAACTGGGGAAACATTGTTATAGCAAATTTCTCTGATAAAGGACTAATTTCTCAAATTTACAGAGAAATAAGACAAATTTATAAGAATACAAGTCATTCCCCATTTGAAAAATGGACAAAGAATATGAATAAAAAATTTTCAGATGAAGAAATCAAAGCTATCATTAATATGTAAAATGTTTTTAAATCATTCTTAGAGAAATACAAATACAAATTCAAATATTTGTGAGGTACCTCACACATATTAGATTGGCCAATATGACAGCAAGGGAAAGTGATGAATATTGGAAGGGATGTAGCAAAATTGCAACACTAATATATTGTTGATAAAGTTGTGAACTAACCCAACTTCACAGTAAATGCAATATTGCATTATAATCACTATGAAAGACTTAGGTACTCTCAGCAATACAATGATCCAGGACAGTACTGAAGGACTTATGACAAAGAATGCTGTTCTCCTCCAAAGAAAAAACTATTGGAGTTGGAAGGAAAACCAAAGCATATTACTTTTCCCATTAGTTTATGTATGCTTTTATTTTGGAATTTTGATTTAATATGAATATTCTTTTACAACAATGACCAATATGGAAATTTTTTGTATGATAATGCATGTATACCCCAAATCAAATTGCATTCTACCTCTGAAAGGATGGGAGAGAAAGGAGGAAGAGAGGCAGCTTGTGATTTTGGAAAACATAAAAATTGTTATTATATGTAACTTAGAAAAGAAAATATCTTTGAATAAAGAAAAATAAAAATAAAAGGGAAGAGCTAGACTAGAAAATCTCTGAGGGTTTGTCTCATTCCAAATCCTATAATCTCATCACAAATTAAACATTATATTTAAAATAGTTTGTAATTATAAAGCTTTGTATTATTCAAATTTTCATTTAAAATATCTACTCAGAAAGTCTTTCCTGTTTAACATTATCCAGCTCTGGTGGCTTTTATGCTTTCCTTATTCTGAAAATTTAAATATAATTGATATATATATATATATAGTAATAATAATATTGATAAAATAATAGTAATAAAATATATCTACTTGGGATCTTATGCTTTACAAACTATTTTTTTGAATGAAAGTAGTGATGTTCATAGGACAGTGAGGACATTGGTTTGATGGAAGAATGTATGTCAGAAACTAGTAGAAAATTACATTTTAAAGACAAACCAGGGTCAAATTGTGAAAGACCTGAAAACTAGGTGATTCAATTCCATTAATATTTATCATGCCCCACTATGTGCAAGGCATTGGGGAGACCATGACAAAAACAGTGGATTTTAAACTCAATGTGGAAGCATCAATCATAATCACAAATTTAAACCTAAAAACAGTTCTCAGATATAACCTAACCAAAATCTAGGACATTAAAGTAATAGATGGATGAGCTCTAAAATATCCTCAATGATGATTATTCATCCTTCTACTACTTAAACTTCTGCAGTGGTGGGAAATTCATTGCTTTACAAGGCATGTGAGGTTCATGAAATTTACAAAGTTGGATATGGGTTGCAGTTCACAGTCCAAACAAAACAATGCTCATTCTTCAAGGAAAGTGATCCTCCTGCTTTACCAAACTAGAATTATTCCCCTTTCTGGGTAACTGGTTCCCCAAAACATTTTTTTCCACACAGAGAGCAAAAATCAGGGGAAATGAGGCTAACCAACAAATAAATATAATAAAGTTTCATTAATTCTCCATTCTCTTCTGGTGACAAGACTTTCATATTAGTGTCAATAAGGGAAAGGAGGAAAAGTCAGTGGGTATAGTTTGTAAGGCTCCCACCAATGAGGAAAATGTAATTCTCATCTGAATTCTGTTATTATATTTAAGAAGAATTTTCTATTTTTTCCCTCTCTGATTCTCCCTCACTATTCTGATCTTAACCATACTTATTTCTATCAGGAATGATTTTGAAAAGCTTTGATGCCTGAATTTATTTTAGGGCCACTAAATGAAGCAAGAGCTCAGCAAAGATATGTGTTCATTAGTTTCAATTCGTGCCCAAAGACTTGTCCTCATCCAAATGAGTCATTTTGTTTTCTCTCCCTGTGGATGTTCTAGCACATGTCATGAAATGTCAATAACTTTGACAAATTCTGTAAAAAAATAGAAAATACAAGTAAGAACCTTACAATGCTTCAGTGCTTTGAAAAAGAATTTTCCGTTAGACAAAATCTTATTGAATATTCCCTCCTTAAAAAAAACTGGAGTTAGTTTTTAGAAATATGTCAAGAATATAGGCATTGAGGCAGATACCTTGAGGTGGAGAAAGATATGAACTTTGTGTTAGAACCTATTCTACCTGTGAGTTAATATAGAGTAAAGGAAAGAAAGCATTGAACTAAGAAGCATAGAAGAGTTGGGTTCAAATCTCTACATCATTACTTCCTAGCTATATGACCTATAATAACTCATTTAAACTATCTGAGCCTCTGTTTCCTCATCCATAAAATAAGCATCATAATCTCCCTCACAGAACTGTCATGAGGAAAGTACTGTGTACCTCCAATGTATTAAACTTAATGGTACTGGTCTATTGTCTCTCCCAGGGCAAATAGGTGGTTCAATGTTGGGCCTGCAATCAGGAAGACCTGAGTTCAAGTCTGAACTCAGACACTTACTAATTGTGTAACCCTGGGAAAGTCACCTAAACCTGTTTGCCTCAGTTTCCTCATACATAAAATGAACTAGAGAAAGAAATGGCAAACCTGTCCAATATCTTTGCCAATAAAATCTTAAATGGGTTATGAAGAGTCAGACATGACTGAGCAGATAGTCTTCCCCTCACCCAACCTGCTCTAACTATCACCACCCCAGCATCATCAACACTATGATTCTTGAATTATTCTAGTTGAGCAAGAAGGGTTCAAAAGGTCATTCCATAGTATAGAGTAGAAGCGTCAAATATGTGGCCCTTGGTCCCATGAGGCTCACAGCACTCTTGAGTACAATGCAAACTAGATTAAAATTTAATTGTGAAAATTTTAACAAAATAAATAAAAATAAACACATAAAACACATAAAAATAATGATAACACATCTTAAAACTACATCTATATGCAACCCACAGGGATCCTTATATATCCATTTATTGTTCAGTCATTTTAATCATGACCACATTTCACAGGTCATTTCTTCATGACCCAATTTTGGCATTTTCTTGGTCAAGATACTGGAGTGGTTTAACATTTACTTTTCTATATTATCTTACAAATGAGGAACTAAGACAAACAGTTTCATGACTTGCCCAGGGCCACATACCTAATAAATGTCTGAGACTGGATTTGAACTCATGAGTCTTCCTGATAACCAAGTGCAGTACTTTATGTACTGTGCCACCTAGTTGCCCTATGGATAAGTGGCCCCAGTTTCCGAGTTTTACAGTACTCTTATAGAAGTTGGAAAACAAGGAAAGAAGAAATGTAAGATTAACTAACATAGTTAAACATTATTAATATATTACAAATTAATATCTGGCAATATTGTCACCACTTTTACATATCCAGAAGTATTTATTAAATGCTAAGTACAAAGCAATGTGTTAGGTAGTAGAAATAGAAAGTAAGTACAACACAGATACTAAACTCTGTAAACCTTAAAATTTCTTAGACTTATGAATGTTGGAAATTTCCCCATTGGGAAATCTCATACTGGAAAAAAATTCCTACTAATAGTAAGAACTCTATTGGAATGTGAAACCCCTTGGCATGGGAGGATCCTTCTCCTCCCTACTTAAGACTACTTTAGGACAGAAACCTTTTGCTAAACAATGGAAAGGGCTTTGACCTATGCTTAAGCATAGAACAGGAAGTTCTTTGAGTCATGATTGATTTTAGAATTGATACAATAGAGATACTTGGAATGACAGAACCAGGTCTTAGAAAATACAATCTCCACCCTACTTAGAGTAACAGGATTTAGGAAGGGCTGCAGCAAAGATCAAGATTTAATTATTTGAGAATATGACCTTCAACAGACATGTGCAAAGCCACAGACCTCTGGGCGGTCCTGGGTTAAACTAGAGCCACCATTGGCACAGGGGAGACATCGACAGTGATTGGTAGATGTGAGAACTGAGGGGAGGGAACTTAGATGGTTTCCTTAAAGATAACAGAGTCTGAGGAGAGAGGGAGGAGAGTTTTTTGCTCTGAGGAGGTTTTGCTCGAGGAGGTTTTGCTCTGAAGGAGGCTGAGAGGAGAGAGGTCCTGGAGGAAGAGCTCCTGGAGAGGTCTTGAAGGAGGCTGTAGAAGGAGAACTCAGGAGGAGTCAGGAGGAGAATTCTCTGGAACATTTCTTGAAAGGAGGCTCTCTTGAAGGTGGAGCCTGAGGTTGGCATGAGAAGCCTTACCTAGAGAGATCTTGGATGAGTGATAAAACCAACTGACTGATTTATTCATTCTTATTCCTTTCTTACTTTCTCTCTTTTTCTATTGATTAATCAGTGTATTATAAATTAAATTTCTCTATAAAACCCAGTTGGCTTGGGCATATTCATAAATTGGGAATATATTCCCTGGCAACCATCTTATATTTATATAAAACCAAGACACAGTAGAAAACATATTTCAGCGGTCATAATTGTTATATATTTCCCTTGCTCCCAAAACATTTTAATTATCACAGTTTATGGCTCCCACTCTCTTATCTACAACTATCTAAAGCTCAAAACTATTTTAAATCTAACAACTCCCAAGAACTTTATTACCTAATTAGCAAAAAAAACACATATATAAATATCTGTTATAGGAGGAAATGAGACAGAGTGGAAGTATGGTGTAGTTGAAAGAGCACTGGATTTGGAGTCAGAAGAACCAGATCCAAACCTTCCTTTTTCTACTAGCTATTTGTTTGAACCAGTGACTTCTTAGCAAAAAAATTTGTTGTTGTTATTCAGTCATTTTCAGTCATGCCTGAGTCTTTATGACCCCATTTACTGTTTTCCTGGAAAATATACTGGAATTCTTATTTAGTGATTTTACTTGTCCTCAGTTTCCTCATCTATAAAGTGACACTATAAAGTGAAGGAGTTGTATTAGATGGTCTCTAAGATTCATCCCAACTTTAAATATAGACTCCTATGATCTCAGAAATGCAAAGAGCAAATAAATGGCAAACATAAAATAGCTGGGACTGACAACCCACTCAGAATTGCTTAGCTCCTCCTCTAAGCTAAGACAAAGTGCTCTGAGAAATTTGTGAATGGGGAGTTCAAGTCAAGATGATTTCTCAAACAGACAAACCATTTAGCTCCCATATATCTTCTCTAAAAATAAATAAATAAAGTGCTCAGCAGTTCAAAAAATGATCAAGAAACCCAAAGAGAAAATATAGTAATGGAATTCTTCCATTGAAAATTTAGATATTTATATAAAATATGGACCAGAAGCACACCAGCAATAGAAAAGGGAGCCACCAATAAAGTTAGCAATAGCATAGGCAACCAAGTCATTAGCCTCTCAGAATGACAAGGAATTGGTGATACAAGACTGTAGCCTTTAAATTTCTTTGTACAAATGTTGCAAGAATGCAAGACTCCTTTGAAAAAGTCATAGGGTGATTAGAAGTCTCTAAGAGGATAACTTTAGAAACTCCAGAAAATAGTAATATCCAGATCAGAAGACCTGAGGATTTCTAAGATCCTTGGTATTCTGTACTGAGATATCAAACAAAACTGTGAACTTAAAAGTTCCAGGGAGGACCTGACTATTGGAAGTGTTTAGAAATCAGCACAGGAACCCTGAGGATCCAATGCAAGACCAAGGGAGGCCAATGACTCTGTTTAAAATAGTAGCAAGGAGGAAAAGGTCAGCTTTCACAAAAAGTTTAAGTTCAGAAATTGGATATGGGAGTAAACTGAAAAAAAAATTCCCTAAACTATAAAAAATGAACATAAATATACCTAAAAAATCTAACTGAGAATAAAGTATCACTATAAGACCTTTAAGCAGATATTCCCATTTAGAAACTTTGATGAATTAGCCAAAGAAAATACTGATAAACATCAAAATTATTGTGGAAATAGAGATCCAAACAAAAAAGAAGTAACTCCTAAACAACTATAAGCAATAACTTTTTAAATATGGATTTTCCACAAGGTCTACAGGAATACCTAAAAGAAAGACAGCAAGAGATAAAAACATGAAATAAAAATTCTGGAAAAAAGGCTTAGAAGGATAATCAATAGTTTAGTAGGGAAAGTATTAAGCTTTATTTAATTAATGGAACAACAAAGCTAGAATAATGAAAAAGTGAATGAGATATTGATGCGATAACAAGAAATATATTAAAACAAAATTAAAATATTGAAAAATAGAAGTAATCCATGTAATATGAAAAATAATTGGTATAGAAAATAGATGGAGAAATTAAAGAATAATTAGAATTAAAGAATTCATTAAAATGATTAAAGAATAATAATTAGAATTTAAAGGAAAATTCAGAATAATTGGACTTTGAAAAGTCATGTTTATAAAAAACCTGGAACACATATTTAAAAATATAAGAAAATGAAACTGCCCAGATATACTAGAAGCAGTGGTTAAGATGAAAGGAGAAAGACTCCACTGGTCATATTCTGGGGGAAAAGAGGGGAGGAAAGAATCATAGCCATAGAATGTGAGAGCCAAATTCCAGAGCTCCTTTGTCAAAGATAAATACCTGAATAAATATTTATTACATTCTTTTAAGACCATAATGCAACAAAACTTATAATTCAACAAAGGACAACAGAAGGGAAGACTAAAAAGTAATTTAAATGTAAGTAATCTTATCCTAAAGAATGAATAGGTAAAAGCACAAATCACAGAAACAATCAATAATCTCATTAAAGAGAATGACAATGAGGAGAAAATATGCCAAAATTTATGAGATACAGCCAAAGTTATACTTGGGTTAAAACTTATAACTCTAAATGCTTACATTAATAAAATAGAAAAAGAGCAAATCAATAAATGGAAAATGCAACTAAAAAAAGCTAGGGAAAAAAATTTTAAATCCCCAATAAAACACCAAATTGGAAATTCTGAAAATTAAAAGAGAAATATAAATTTAAAAGTAAGGAGGCCATTGAACTAATAAATAAAACAAGGAGCTGTTTTAAGGGGGGAAATATAAACTATTTGCTATTTTGATTTTTAAAAAAAGGGGGAAGTTGGGTAGCTCAATGGATTGAGAGCCAGGACTAGAGACAGGAGGTCCTAGGTTCATATCTGACCTCAGGCACTTCCTAGCTATGTAACCTTGGGCAAGTCACTTAACCCCAATTTTCTAGGCCTCAACACTTGTGGTTCTAAGGTGGAAGATAAGGGTTTAAAAATTTTTTAAGAAGAAAAGAAAATTACCAGTATCAAAAAACAAAAAGGTAAAATCACAACCAAAGAAGAAGAAATGAATGCAATTATTTGGAGTTATCTTGTCCATTTATATGCCAATAAATCTGAAAATCTAATTGAACAAACCATTAAATAATTCCCTAAGTAAAAGAACAAAGGGCTTTATAGATTGTTAAGTGAATTCTACCAAATATTCAAAGAAAATTTAACTCCAATATGGCATAAACTATTTAAGCAAATAGAGGAAAAAGGAATGCTTTCAAATCCCTTTTATGGCACAACCATGGTACTCATAACTAACCCAGGAAGAAATAAAAGAGAGAAAGAAAACTATAAATCAATCTCCCTAATGAACACTGATGCAAAAAAATTTAAATAAAATACTAGGTTGGAGTTTATAGCATTATATCATGAGGATCATACATCATGACCAGGTGGGTTTTATGCCAGGAATGCAGGGATAGTTCAATATTAGGAAAAATATTGATATAATTGACTATATCAATAACATGCCCCACAGAAACCCTAGGGTTATTTCAGTAGATAAAGAAAAAGCCTTTGACAAAATGTTAACAACCAGTCCTTATTTTAAAAGAAAAAAGCAAACAATAGGATAAAAAGAGCTTTCCTTAAAGTAATAAACTCTATCTATCTAAAATCATCAATGAGCACTATCTGCAATTAGGATAAACTAGAACCCTTCCCAATAAGATAAGGGGGGAAGCAAGGATGCTCATTATCACCACCTCTATTCAATATTGTACTAGAAACTAGTTATAACAACATGAACAGAATAGAAATTGAAAGAATTAGAATAGGCATTAAGGAAAAAAACTATCACTCTTTGCAGAAGATATAATGGCATATATAGAGAATCCTATGGAAAAGAAAATAAAAAGCTAATAGAAACAATTAACATCTTTAGAAAAGGGGTAGAAAGAGACATACATTTTTGGACATGGCCACTGATAATTTCATTTTGCTTAACTACACTTTTTGTGTAGTTAACATATTTTTTTTTCCTTTCTCCAGTTTGTTATTGTGGTGGGGATCAAATGAGAGGATGAAGAGGAACCAGTTGTAATGATGTCCAAAAACTGAAACATTAAAACATTTTTTAAAGACAAAAGAGTTAACAGAAGGAGGTATAACAGTACATTTTTGAAAGAATTTAGGAAATACCATTCATTATATATATATATGAATATATATGCAAGAAATATTAACTAAATATTTTTCATGTATATTCCATTTTTGTTTTCTTTCATATATGCCAAGATGCTCTTTTTAAATTCAGAATTGTTTTCATTGAAAAAAATTAGGAGGAAATGGCAATTTTCCTATAGGAAAATCAAGGAAAACTTCATAAAGGAATAGAACCTAAGTTGTGTCTTGAAAAAAAAAAGGAGATATTCAACAAATGTAGATAGAAAAGAATGTTGGGTGAACAACAATTTACATTTATTGTATCAAAGTTTACTATGTGCTCTCTTCATAACAATTCTGTAAGGTAGCTAATGTAAATATCATTATTCCAGTTTCATAAATGAGGAAACAGAATTTTGTAATGATTAATGAAAGTTTAGAGTGACTCAACTAATAATAATAATAATTTATATTGCAATTACTATGTGCCAGGCACTGTATTAAGTGCTTTACAATTATTATCTCATTTGATCTTCACAATAAATCTGGAAAGCAAATGCAATTATTATCCTCTCTTTACAGATGAGAAAACTGAGGCATGCAGAAATTTAATGACTTGTCTAAAGTCACACACTTAGTAAGTGTCTGAGGACAGATTTGAAATCAGATCTTTTTGACTCCAGTTCAAATATTTGATCTACTGAACTACCAAGTTGCCCCCAACTATTAAGTGTCAGAGCATTCCATACATAGAGATGGGAAATGACATGATAAAAATACACACACAAAAAAAATCTATTTTGACTATAACAAAAAGTATATGAAGGGCAGTAGTATGAGAGAAAGTTAGGTTGAAGGTAAATGAAATAGGATATGGAATGCTAGGGTCAGAAGCATTGATTTTATTCTGGAGATAATGCCAATTTTTAATAGAAAATTGGCATAATCATAGTATGAATTCAATATTTTGTTACCAATAAATAATTGTTATTGTTTTCTACTATCAAGGATAATTTTATTAGTAGTATATCAGCTTATTGCAATTTTATGGACACAAGCCTTTAAAGATGGATGAGAGAAAAATTACCTTTCTCTAAGAATATTTCTCTGTAAAGCAAGTGAAGAATGGTTGAGATCTCAGTGACTGAGGATTTCTTTCAATAGTGGTCAATATCTCTTTAGTAGAATCCATGGAAATAGATATATTTTTGCCTCTTGCACAAGTAAAATTCACAGCAAATATTCTTTGTGGAATATACCCTTAAATTAATATAACAACATGGCCCTTTGTCAAATATGTTCTATGCCATACTATCACAGGACTCGACCTCATGAGTAGTACAGAATGTAAATAAGGAGGAGCAATGCTACAAAAATACTTACAGAACTGAGCTCCTGTTTTATGGCACAGATTGATAGAGCTATGCAAGGAGTTTGCAAGGCCAAAATAATTTAGTATTCGAACACTTATTATGCTCATCATTACTGTAAAAAACTTAATAAGAGTAAAAACTTTTCAACAGAAAAAAAAGTTATTCAATAATTGAAAGAGGGGACAGGCTAGACCTTTGTGGTTTATAACATGACATAATGCAAAGAAGCAGCCTACAGCGGATGAAATATTTTAAGCAGAAATAGACTAAAGTGTTGCCTTTGACATGTAGCCATGAGATCCTGGGTAGATTATTTTAATTTTCTGTTCACTCAATTCCATTTCTATAAAATAGGGATAGCATTTCTTGTTCTATTGCATGGAATTTTTTTAATAATAAGGAAAAACAGATAGTGAGCAATGAAGAGATTCCAGTGTGGGAACACCTTCTAGAAGGAAGATCACAACACTCATCCATCTAACACTTGGAAGATAAGTCCCAGGACTGAAGTTCTTAACTTCTTTTTTGTCACGGATGCCTTCAGAAGTCTAGTGGCATCTATTATTCCCTTCCCAAAATAATGTTTTTATGTACATAAGACACAATGAACAAAAAATAATTTTATTGATATATGGTTATTTTTAAAAATTCATAAACCTCAGATTAAGAACTCCTTTCCTAAGGAATTGTCATTCATCAGTAAAGCAACTTGCCCAGGCACACAATTAGTGTCAGAGGCAAGACTGGAATCCAGGTCTAGAGAAACCTAAATTAGTACTCTATCCCTTACACCAACATGCAACTCTGTTTGTAAGGAAAATGCCTTATAATCCTTAAAATTCTGTATAAACACAACTGCTATTATTATTATATTTGCTTGTCCTGGAAAATCATTAGCATAATTATTCTCACATTTTTAAAAAAGAATTATTTTTCCCCAGAAAGAAGTCCCAGCAAAGGATTTCTAGAGATAAGTGTATTATTCTTTTACACATTCCCTGTACACTTCCCCCACAGCGGTATTGTGTTCAAGCTCTCTGTATCATTCTAGATGATGGGAATGTAGAAATGCTGAACATTACTTTCATTTTCCTCTATTTCATCTTCTTGTAATACCATGAACCAGTCTGAAACTCCTGAGTGGTACTGATGGCATGGATTTCTAAAAACTAGGGCCATATCACCTCTTTCATCTCTTTCCCTGAGACTTCACTATATCTTATAATTCACTCATTAGAGTGGTCTCTCTCTGTTCTTGACCCAGAAAGTATTTTGTGGCCTTTCTAAATAACCTTGGATAATGGCTGCTGCAAAACTTCTATCTGCTCAAAGAGCTATTTAATAGCAGCTGCACTTTAGGTATTACTAAATATAAGTAGCCTGGCTGTGCTTGAACTAGAGTTGAGATGCCCCTTCCATCTCATTTCTCAGAAACTACCTTTTGATGCAGTTTCACTGGGGCTAGTCTCAGATAAAATGATAATACAGGAAAGTTTATCTTTTGACTGACTGCTCTGTTCTTGTCTTCTGTCATATTTTGGGCAACTCTGAACCCATTTTTCCTCTGTACTCACCCTTTCTGCTTCCATGAACCTACTTTGAAGAAAATTCATCATGAAAATATTTTAAAAACAAAAACAATAGGTCATGCACTCACTATCATTCTATTCCTATTTTAACCATTCCCCACCCCACTCCGATTCTTCTTCCTTCTCACAGTAAAAAGTGGCCAAGGAGGGTCATTCCAATGCCCTTCCTGCTACATACACATCTTCATCATACAAATCTGGACATTGAAGCCACTTTGAGAAGGACCAGCCACATCAAATGATACAAAAATTTGTCTGGTCCTTCAAAGTATTTTTTAATTGTTTGTGTGTTACATTAAAATTGCCAGGTCCCTTTCTCCCTCCCCTCCCTGCACTGGAGAAGGCATCATTTGACCAAAGGATGTATGTATATATAAAATTGTGTCTTACTTACTTGTTCCTATTTGTTATTTCTTTCTCTGGAGATAATCATACATGAATTATTCTTCAATCTTTCTGATGCTGTGTAGGAGATTTTCTTGGTTCTTATTTCAGTCTTCATAATTTCCTGTAGGTCTTTCAATGTTTTTTTTTCAAATTAACTTTCTCATCTTTACTTATGGCACAGTATTTTCTGTCACAACCATATGCCATAACTTTAGCCATTCCCTAATTGATGGGCATCCCATCAATTTCCAGTTCTTTGTCATCACAAAGAGAACTGCTATAAATATTTTAGAATATATTGGTTATTTTACTTTTCCCCTTTTCACCTTGGGGGAAAAGAGCCAACAGTGGTATTGCTAGGTCAAAAGGTATACACAGTTTCATAATTTTGGGGCATAATTCTGGATTGCTCTCCAAAATGTTTGGATCAATTCACAGTTCTACCAATGGTGAATTAATGCCCCAATTTTCCCACATCCCCTCCAACATTTCTCATTCTGCCCTCTGTCATTTTAGCTAATCTGAGAGGTGCAAGTATTCTTGAACTTCTGTCCTTCTAGTGAGAAAGTTTATTCTCATTCTACTCAAAACAATGACACTTTAGGTAAAGCAAAGTACATAGTTAAGACGACTTCCTGAAAAAATGTAGGCCTCCATCCCCCCACTACCACCCAATTAATTATCAAGGAAAAACAGTTTTAAACAAACTTTAGCTTGAATCATCCAGTATGATTGCTTGTAAATAGGCAACTATGAAGCATAATGGTTGCAACATGGAGTCAGGAAGATCTGAGTTTGATTCTAGTCTAAGATGCTCTCCAAGGCAAGTCACTCAATTTCTACTTGATTCCCTTCCCTCATCTGTAAAATGGGGATAACACTAGCATTAACCATTCAGGGTTGATGTGAAGCTCAAATAAGATAATATATTTAAACTGTTTTTTAAGCATTTATGCTATTGTTTTTATTTATACAACTATAAAGAGTGACAGTAGCAATTTTTTGATAGGTAACATCTTGTATTAGCACTGCTAATTATACTGCTATAAATTTAGTTCAGGATCAGAAGATTTAGGAAAGGAGGAGAAGAAAAAAGATTACCATTCCCCCACCCCCATTAAAACAGGGAAACTTTTTATTTTCTCTTTTTTTTAAACTTTACTCAGATGCCTTCCCATCAGCCTCCTGGTTTATAGTCTTAAGATCACAGGAAGAAAGGTTTTCACTTTGGAAAAGAGATTATAGGCTAGTTTATAGTGCCAAGCAAGACAGAAAACCCAATATAGGGTCTCTAGCACACCGTGGGAGCAGAGGCAGATTCCCAAATGTGCCCTAGATTCCTCTTCTTCCAACCAATAAAATGTTCCTGCCTTTAGCTAACCCTATTCACATATGTATCACAGCCTCTTTTTTACAAACTACTGTTCAGAGGAAATCTTGGGAGGCATTTGTGATCTCTGCCTGGCCTGGAAAGACAACAAGGACCAGGTCTGATTAGACCCCTTGTGAATCCAGCCCCCCAAGTGGAATCAATGTTTTAGGCCTTTAAAGAGAACTGAGAAGACACTGGGTATTGGGCAAGGAGAATGGCAGACCTAACAGCTGCCTCTGATCCCGATTGAAAATGACCAAGCAGAATTGATCCATCTTACTTTGATAACACAAGGGAGAAAACAGCTTCCCTTCTGAAAAAAGTGAAGAGGGAATGGGAAAAGAGGAGGGAAGAAGAGACAAAAAATGTTTAGAGTGGCACAAAAATGATAAATGTAAACTGAAATAGAAATGATGGCTATTGTCATTCAAATAAATTAATAATTAAATAAAAAATTTAATTGATGCAAATTAAATTTTAAATACCCAGACAAGTATATACTTCGCCAAGTAACTTGGTTATACCTATACTGCTACAAAATGGAATTGTGTGTTCTTGACGGAATTGTAATGCCATTTCTACTAGAATATATATTTTTCTTTTATTTAAAATGCTATAATGTATTATCTGTTATACACACATTTTTATAACTATGTATTTCTCCTGGTATGTAATCAGGAGTCACATTAATTGCTTTTTTTAAAGTGTGATAAATATTATTTTTGCATTTAAAAGGCTTCTTGAAACAATCAATTCCAAAATCTCATGTTTTGAAGTAAACTTAAAATACATAAATCCCCCAAAAAAGAGGAAAAAAGGAGTCATGAAATTTCCAGGTCTTTTCCGGTATTTCTCATACAATGCAAGGATATCCATGGCTTAGGAGAAACCAACAACAACAAAGTTCAAAAGCAGGAGATAGAGGAAAAATAAATCTATATAAAAATTAAGATTTAATTTGAAGTTGGAATGCACCTCAGAGATCATCAAATCCAAACCCTTCACTTTTACAAACAAGGAAAGTAAAGCTTGGAAAGATGAAACAAACTTACCTAAAGTCAAAAGTGAAATAGCAATAGACCAAGGATTAGAATGAAGCTCTCTGTTCAATAGAATAATATAACTTAGAATTCTAATCAAGTGGTTTTCTTTCATTAGAATCAGTGCCTCATTTTTCTTACTACTTTTTGTTATTTATCAAATATTCATTCCATTTTTCTCAGTCCTAATTAAAATGTCCTCTGATTTTCGATACCTCTTTTATATTTCCAAGAGTATTGGCTTCTTTAGGACAGGTACTATATGGTACTTGTCTTTATGTATCTAAAATCTAGTCCAGTGTCTAGTACATAACCAATGTTTATTTTATTTTTAAAAAAAGCCCTTACCTTTATCTTAAAATCAATACTGTATATTGATATTAAAATAGGAGAGAGATAAGGGCTAGGCAATGGGGGTTAAGTGACTGTGCCAGGGTCACACAGATAGCAAGTGTCTGAGGTCACATTTGAAACCAGGACTTCCTGTCTCTGGGTCTGACTCTCAATCCACTGAACCACCCAGCTGCCCCCCATAATCAATGTTTATTGAATGAATGCATAAATAAATGATCTATTCCCATTTCTATTATATTTATATGCCTTGGCTCTTGAGATAACTTCAGAATTTATCAGGTCAACCTTGTCCAGATATGTAATTTGTAATTAGAAATGTGCTCCCATGTGTAAAAGTTAAAATTAAATCTCAATAATAATATTATATTTTAAGAGATTTATCAATAATCATTAGAAATCAAGGATTAAAGAAGTTACAAAATAAAGACCACATGCCCATGGCTGGTTAGCCATTTTTTAGTCAACCCCACTCACCACCATCAATGCTGATTCTACATCAGAGAGAGGGAGCCTCCAAAGCCCACACCCATTGTCCTCTGTCTACATGAAGTACGTAATGATAGGAAGTCAGTGGGCTCTTCAGATATGTAGTTCTTTTTTAGAGTAACAGATTTTTCAACCATACATTCCCCCCTGAGACCCACAGAAGACTAGTTTCTCCAGTGGGTCTTGTAAACAAACCAACTTTGAAATTGCAATAATTTGAGGATAAGAGGAAAAGAGAACAAAACCAATAATTGCTAGGTACATTGACAAAAAGCCAGTTATGTAGGAGTCCCTTTTTGGCATAACAGTATATATTCAAATTAATGTTGTTAGATTTAAAAATAGTGGAAGGCCATAAACTGTGGCATTTAAAAGAGTCGATGCCATAAACTGTAAGAGTTAAAATGGTTGAGGGTCATAAACTGTAGTGATTAAAATAGTGGAAGATATAAATTGTGATAGATATAAGAGTGGGTGAGTAAATTGTGACTACAGAAATATGTTTTCACCACAGTGTCTTGTTTTAAATCAAATATTTAAGGTGGTCACCAGGGAACTATTTCCAATTATGAATATACCCAAGTCAACTGGGTTTTATAGAGAATTTTAATTAATAATACAATGAGGAATCAAAGAAAGAGAGAGAGAGAGAGAGAAAAAAAAGTAAAAAATGAGAAAAGAATAGGCCAGCCCAGGAAGCCCTGGCCAACCCAGGCCTAAGCCCTAAAAAAAAAAAGATCAGTCAGTCCTAATCACTCACCATAGGATCTGTTGAAGCGAGGATTCAGGGGGACAGAGTCTCCCCAGAGGGAGTTCCAGCCAGAGTCAGCCTCCCTTGAAAGACCTCCTTAGAGATTGTCTCTCAAGAGCCTGTATATCTCAAGAGATTTTCTCAACAGTCTGTCCTTTTTCTTATATAGCGGGTTTTCTCCTATGTTACCTCCCCTAAGTTCTTCCATCTACTAATCACAGTAGACATTAATACAAAGGACAGCCCATTCTGAATTCATACCTGAGTAAATCAATCCTTTTAGTAATCTACACCTGAGTTAGAATCTCTGTGTAAGTTTTTTCCTCTTTGCTCCTTTTAAGTTCACAAGTTGCCTGACCTTTATAGGTACTTAGCACCCCTTTGTAATTAATTCTAAAAATAGGCATGGCTTAAGTATGGGTGTAAGTATTTTTCATTGTTCAGCAAGGAGTTTTCTCCCCTAAAGCAGTCTTAAGAATGGGTGGAGTAGAGGTCTTCACATTTCTGATCTAAGTAGAGTTCTCACTGTCCAAATGGGGAGTGGTCCCAATAGGAAATTGTTCCCAATGGAGAATTCCCCAATGGGGAATTTTTTAACATTCACAAGTCTGAGAAATTTCAAGATTCACAATGTTCAATCAACCTTCACTTCATTAAACCACACCCAAAGTTGATTCTGGATCTTCTTGATATAGCTTGTGGTCTGTGGAGGCATCTTCATGGTGCCTTCTAAGAAAAGTTTATTTTCTGGATTTGGAGAGGTAGCATGTTTCTTAACCTAAAATTACTTTCAAAAAGAATTTAAAATTTGCAATTTAAAATAATAATAATACATTCCCCCCTGAAGATGTTGAAAACACCATGAAGGTGTTGAAAAACATGGAGATAACTTAGGGATGCATGCCTGAGTTATGAAGTATATGAATCAATTGGCAAGAGAAATAAAAAATTTTTTTTAAATCCAAATAAAAAATAAGTTCTGGATGAAATATAGACTATCAAAATCTTACGTGTAAAAATTTTAAATAAAGGAAAAATAAATCCATAACAGGTCCTTGAATAAGGTCCCAATTAAAATGATTTAAGCAATTATGCATTTATCCAATCAGTAGCCAGGACTATAGAAAGTTTGCCACACCATGAAAGACAGAAAAGGGACTAGATTATAGGAGCCAGGTAGGAGCCAAATTTGAGATACATGGTAGAATGTGGGACAAAGAAGACCTCCCTTTAATACATGTTAAACAGCCACAACCTCAAACCCCAAACATTTTCAAGTCCTCTTGGCTCAAAATTTTCATGAATCCCATTGGGATTGGTGGCCTCTTTGACCTTGTGCTCAATAGGCACTATACAATTTAGTTTTGTGTTTCTTTGGCACTGTGCAATGGCTCTTTGTGTTTTCTTGTCCTAGAATCAGACAGAATCATTAAGCAAAGTCCAGTAATTCTTTTTTAAACAATAAGTGGCATCATTTTATAATATCAAGCTTTTGGAGCATGCATTGACATTAGAGCAAATATATTTTAAACTTATATTACTGCAAAATCTAAAAAGTTAAGGAAAATCTTCTCAATGCTGGTGACGTGCTTTAAATACAAAATGGAGAGAAAAAATAAAACTGAAATAGTATATTGTACATACTAGCAAAAACAATAATAAAAGGGTTTTAAAAACCAAAAATATATGGCTTGCAATCATTGACACTCTGTCAGCTAAGGAAATGTAGAATACAAAGGTTTCTCAGCAAAAATGAGATCCATTTCCTCTTCAAACCTGACCATGATCCACTGTGAGTATAAGAAAATGATTTTCACAAAGTAACAGTTTTTATAAAGAACAATATTATAAAATGTAATGACCATTCAAAAAGTATCAAAATCCCCAAAATTATAATAGCCCATTTAATGACAATAGCAAACAAACCCACTATCATATTTCATATAAGTTTCTGTGTGACCAAAAAAAAAACCCAATAAACTGATGGATATTTGTCACAATTTTTACAGATGTAGCAAATCTTTCAACCTTGGCAAGTAAATTTTTAAACAAAGTAAAACTTATTTGGATCTAGAACATCACCAAGAAATCTAGATTGTTCTGGTGGAAGTAAATTAAACTGAAGAATTTTGTAGGAGCTCTTTTTGGCTTCCTGATTCATAAAAATATCTTGGTATGAACATTTCTTTTGTTTCTCTACCTTTAATACAATATTCTTTAAAATATAAATATTAAAAAAAACCTCATCCATTCAGAAACCACTAGTTAATTAAAATTATTTCTGAAAACCCCTTAACAAGACAACTAAATTCTTAGATTATTAAATTCTTTAAAGGGTGTTAGCCAGGTTGAGACCATTCATCATCTATGTGACAATTAACAAATGCAAAATGGAAAAAACAGGCTGTTTGTGGGCTTTTACAATATTTTACAATATTTTGTTCAGTAGTCATAAGGGAAAGGTAACAGAATATATCTAATAGTTAAAACACAGTAGATTAAAATGATTCAGTGTAACAGATCAGTATTGAATACATTTAATATATGAACTTAAAACAACAAAATTAAATCTTAAACAAAATAATCAGCAAAATACAATAAGATACAGAGACTTTCATTAAAAAATGGAGTATGAAAAGGCTTAAAATTTCACCCCCAGACCCTTTAAAGTTCCTTTTTCTAAAATTCAGATCCCTATTGTCAGCACTGTGGTATCTCCCATAGTGAGGGAGAACTTGGATTTTAGGAATCTCAAACTGGACAGGCCCAAATGACAAAGGATTGTAGGGGGAGATGAATTTCTCCCCTGAATCTCAGGCAAGATAATTGAAAAGATCAGTGGTAGAAAGAAAAAACATCCTAAATTTGAAAGCTGTTTGAAATAGATAATGCAGTGCTCTTTCACAGAATATGCCATGATTGTAATCAATTTCCTGTTTGGAAGAGTCTCTTCCTTCTCCCCATCCCCCCTGAGCTAAAATGCTAATTTCCCCAGAGGGAGTTAGGAGGCTAATCATTGCCTAAGGAAAAAGACACTCCTGTTTTCTATTGTTGTTGTTGTTGTTGTTGTTGTTGTTGTTGTTTTGCCATCTGCCCTGAGGAGTGACTCCAAGGACTCCTAGCTTCATGGTGGCAGCAATCAGCCCAGCAGGGGCAGCAACAGTGATCAGGGTCAGTGCAAGGTGGCAGAGGCTGACTTAGGATCGGAGCTGGAGATCAGGAGGAGGATTTCTGAAGGCTGGCGGCTAAGGCTGGGTGAGCAATCTAGGTCCAGAAGATCAGGAGGAAGCAGTATCAGCAATGCCAGTCAGCAGCAAGGAGAAACAAAGGAGAAATGAGGAAGGAAGGACTCAAGCAATTGGACAAGGGAAACTATTTATTTCTTCTTCACCAAGAGTCACCCCCACTAAAAATAGCCTGGTCAGTAGGGAGGGCAAGCAACCAGGCAAAAAGTAGGAAAAGAAAAACTCAAGAGCTCCAAAGAAAGTTGGAGTTTGGGAGGGTGGGTCAGGTGGGCAAAAAGCCTTGGCAGATGAAATGTGGATTTAAGAAATTTAACTAGGCTATCTTAAAAATTTGAGAGATTCTTCTCTGACTAGTGGTTGCCATCAATGTAAAAGTTAAAATTAAATCTCAATAATAATATTGTATTTTGAGAGATTTATTAATGATCATTAGAAATCAAGGAATAAAGAAGTTACAAAATAAAGACCACATGCTCATGGCTGGTTAGCCATTTTTTAGTCAACCCCACTCACCACCATCAATACTGATTCTACATCAGAGAGAGGGAGCCTCCAAAGCCCACACCCTTTATCCTCTGTCTACAGGAAGTACGTAATGACAGGAAGTCAGTGGGCTCTTGGGATATGTAGTTCTTTTTTAGGGTAACTGATTTTCAACCATATATGTGATATTTCTCTTCTCTGAGCTTTAAATCAGTAATCATAAAAAAATTAATTAAGCAACTAATTTAGTCTAATCACTATGCTAAGTACTAAAGATATAATAATAAAAATATAATAGTGCCTCCCTTCAAATACCTTCTTATAGATTAACATGGGAAATATGGACATGTATAATTATATGCAAAGTAAGTACAAAGTGCTTAGAGGCAGCTAGGTGGCTTCAGTGAACCTGATGTCAGAAAGATCTCACCAGAGATAAATACTTCAACTTCAAATACTAACTAGCTGTGTTATTCTAGGCAAATCACTTATCCTCTGCATGCCCCAGTTCCTTTATCTGTAAATAAGAAGTAATAGTATATATATATACCAGGGTCATTATGAGGATCAAATGACTCAATGTTTATCAGAGTGCCTGGCACATACTAGGTACTTATTAATGCTTATTTCCTTTCTTCCTAGAAAGGGGAGGTGCTAGGAGCTGAGGGAATCATAAAAAGTCTCTTGTAGGATATAGAACTTAGGCTGAGCTTTGAATGAAACAAACTGGGAATTCTCAAAGAGGCAGAATTGAGTAGGGAACAAATTAGGTAAGTCGGATAGCTTATACAAAGACAGCCATACAAAACGAAGTTTCATCTGTGAGGAATAGCAAATGGGTCAATTTGAATCAACCATAAAGTGCCAGAAAAGCAGTGATGTGCAATAAGCCTGGAAAAGTTAAATGACTAACATCACATATTTTAAATTATTCTAATAAAACAGAAATAACCACAAGAGTTCTTCTATGATAGCTTTTCCCAGGACTATATGATTATGTGGATGATTGAATGGGAAAAACATGTATGAAATCACTCAATGGAATTCAATAAATGAGACCTACAACTATGATTATAGTGATAAAATAAGATAAGACTGTGTTGAGGGTAAATTGGGCTGATGTCATGAATGAAGGGGAAAAGGGAGAGCAGATCCTTGGAATATCATTTTCAAATTCTAATTGACATTAGTAAATAAAGCAATGAACAGAAATCAACAAAATGAAATTTAGTGAAATCATTTGTATGGTAGGACACTTGGGTTTTGTATGGTAGGAACAGGGTTTTTTAAAAGACACAAAACATATCAACAATCACATATTTTAATTTGGACTTGATTAAAGTTTTGATGTTAAAAGATCACTCTACTGGAAATATGAATAACATGGAAATGGGTTTTGAACAATGATACATGTAAAACCCAGTGGAACTGCTTTTCAGCTTTGGGAGAGGGGAGGAAAGAGTGGGGCTGGGGGGATCATGAATCATGTAACCATGGAAAAATATTCTAAATTTAAAAATGAAAACACATCATGGGAAAAATAGTAACAAAAATGCCAATTGGTCATAGAGCATGAATGTTAAGCTTTTCATAGGTCAGAACTGTAGCTAGCACCATCATGTGATAGTCTTTATATAAAATTTTAAGCTTTACAAAACAATTTATAAAATTATTTCTTCTCAAAACCACCCTGGGAGGCATGTATTATTATTATCTTCATTTTACTGATGGGGAAATTGAGGCAGATAAAAGCTAAGCAACTTGGCTGGTGTCACACTACTAAATATTTTTGGTTAGTTGAATAAATTGCCAATTCTTCCCATCGTGAAGACTCTAAAGTCTCCAGAGTCTCCAGAGTCAGAGGTGCTGGTGTCATCTTTGCTGCTCACTAACTTTTGCGACCTAAAGTCTTCCCCCCACTATAAAACTGAGAATTATCTTGTCATAATTTAAAGTAACTCATCTGTTGTTTAAATCCCAGTTCTGTGTTTCTTAATATAAATACAGAGGTGCAGGATGGAGTGAATGTGCATGATTTTGTTTTTAATGTAGATGGAGAAAGTTCCAAGGATAAAATTAAGTAAGAATTCCAAAATTATCACTATTCACAAATCACAGAAGGTCAAAACTAGAAGGGCCACAGAGGTCATTTAATCTAATTCTCTTCTCATACAGATAAAGAAACTGGAATCTTCCCAAAGTTAAGTGGTTTGTCCAAAGACATAAGCTAGTTAGTTGCAGGTCCAAGCTCACTATCCAACCAAACCCAGTCCAGTACTAAATGAAGGCAGTACAAAGGGAAAGCATTACAGTTTGTTAGGATGTGAAATTAATTGTTTTAGAAGGACATTGCAAAGTGCACAACTTTGGGAGAAATAAAATCGTAGATAACTGAAGAACAACTGACCCATCCAATGCAGGCTTAGGCAAATTCCAGATTATTCTCCTCAGCTAACATTCAAGGCACTTAATTAATTAGTTCCCTGGTACATATCCTAACTCATCTTTGAGTAATCCTCTCAACAGTATCATTATACCTTACTCAGCCCAGTGAGCCCTACTTTTTTTGCCTTCATTTTCTCCTTACTATTCCCTTCTTCTCTCCATCTTCCATGTCATCCTGTTTCTTTTCCACTAATTATTTCTCATTTTTTCCTTTAAGATCCATCAACTCTAGGAAACAATAAGCCTATTAAAACTATATTAGTCATCTACTAACTTGGCATTTCTTCAGCACTTTAATATACAGATTCAAGTATATAACTAATTCTTACTCTTCTTTACAAGTGTGGTTTATATATCACTTCTTCTATGAAGCTTTCTTTATTGCTCCTTTTCATCCTTAGAACTTATTCTGCACTTTATTTTTTCTCCTCTTTAAGGCAGTGTATATATCACTGTAATTTCTTATTCCCCTTATGTACTCTAAGTTTTGTAATGGTAAGGACCATTTCTTATCTAAATTTTATACCTCCCCAGCACTACCTAGTTCAGTGCTCTGCCCACAGCCAGGACCTAATATGTTTGTTTGTTTTACAGAGAAAAAATAGAAATGGATGTCAGTCTCAAAAATGGGGAGTAGGGGATGAAAATACTCATTGCAAAAATATCATTGATCATTAATTATTTAATTAAAAAACAAGCAGTTTTTAGTCATTTATAAAAGGACTTTTAAGATTTGTAACCCATTTTACCTGAATCATCTCATTTGATCTTCACAATATCCCCATGAGGTAGGTGTTCTTATTATCTCCATTATACAGATGAGAAAACTAAAGATCAGAGAGTGTTAATGACTTAGCAAGGGTTATGCAGCCAGTACTTTTCTTTTTTTATTTTTTAATTCTCATGCAAAACACAGTTCCATATTGATGATTGTTGTAAGAGCAAAGTCATGCATAACCAAAACCCCAAAATTAAACCACAAATATGCTGAAGTGAAAGGCGACTCTAACAGTTCTTTCTCTGGAGGTGGAGAGCATTCCCAGTCTTTCAGAATTGCCTCCAGACCATTGCATTGCTGAGAGTATTCAAATTTTCATAGATAATCATCATCCAATATTGCTATTATTGTGTAGTGTTGTCTCAGTTCTGCTTATTTCATTCTGTATCAGTTCCCAAGATGTTTCCAGCTTTTTTGGGAATCATGTTGCATATCACTTCCCATAGTACAATAGTGTTCCATTACTAACATGTACCACAATTTGTTCAGCCATTTCCCAATTGATGACAATCCATCAATTTCCAATATTTTTCCACCACAAAAAGTGGAGCTAAAATAGTTTTTCTACAATTGGGTCCTTTCTCCTTTTTTATTATCTCTTTGGGATAGAGACCCAGTAATGGTATTGCAAGATCAAAGGATATGCAGTTTTATAGCCCTTTGGGTAGAGTTCCAAATTGCCCTCCACAATTGTTGGATCAGTTCACAACTCCATCAACAATGCATTAGAGCTCCAATTTTGCCACATCCCCATCACTTTCCTTTATTTTCATATTGGCCAATATAATATGTGTGTGGTGGTACCTCAGAGTTGTTTTAATTTGCATTTCTCTAATCAAGAGTGATTTGGAATTTTTTTCATATGATTGTTGATGGATTTGATTTCTTCATCTGAAAATTGCTTATTTATATCCTTTCACCATTTGTCTTATAAACTTGACTTAGTTCTTTATAAATTTGAGAAATTAGACCTTTATCACATACATTTGTTATAATTTTTTTCAAAGGCAGGATTCAATCCCAGGTTCCTCTAATGTCAAAGCCAGCTAGATCTCTAACCACTATTTTTTCCTCTCCATTAATTGTAAAGTTAAATATAAGACCATCCTAACATCAGGTTCATTATTTTATTTCATATTAAAAAGATGACAAATTAACATTTAATCTATTTTAAACTATAATTTCTTGAATTTTGGAATGCTTAAGGGATTAAATTGACATTTGATCATGTTACCCTTCTATACCAAGTTGGATTGGCTATTCAAAACTATTCCTAAGAGTAAACAGAGACAGAGATTATCTGCTTGGAATCTGCTTTAAGGGCCAATGCCAGGGCTTAAATGACCCCAAATGTCTTCTCTACTCACATCATGTAATGCTATGGCACCCTCCTCCCCATTACAATTACTTTAGAATATGTCTTATCCTTCATTCGATTGTAAACTCCTTGAAGGAAGGAACTGTGTCATTTTTTATGCTCTAATTTGTTAAATTAAGTTTATTTAATTAATTAAGAATATTTTTCCATTGTTACATGATTCATTTTCTTTCCCTCACCTACTCCCACACCTTCCCATAGCCAATGAGAAATTCCACTGGGTTTTACATGTATCATTGATCAAGACCTATTTCCATATTATTAATATTTGCAATAGAGTGATTGTTTAGTCTATATCCCCAATCATATTCCCATAGAATTGTATGATCAAGCAGTTGTTTTTCTTCTGTGTTTCTACTACTGCGGTTCTTTCTCTGGATGTGGATAACATTCTTTTTCATATGTCCCTCAGAATTATCCTGGATCATTGTATTATTGCTAGTAGAGAAGTCCATTACATTCTATTGTGCCACAGTGTATCAGTCTCTGTTCTTCTGGTTCTGCTTTTTTCAATCTGCATCACTTCCTGGAGTTCATTCCATTTCACATGGAATTCCTCCAGATCATTGTTCTGTTTAGCACAATAGTGTCCCATCACCATCAGATGCCACAATTTGTTCAGCCATTCCCCAGTTGGAAGGCATCCCCTCATTTTCCAATTTTTTGCCACCAAAAGGAGTATGGTTATAAATATTTTTGTACACAGATTTTTCCCTATTATCTTTTGGGAGCACAAACCCAGCAGTAATATGGCTGAATCAAAGGCAGGCAATCTTTTAAAGCTTTTTGGGCATAGTTCCAAATTGCCTTCCAGAATGGTTGGTTCAATTCACAAGTACTAGCAATGCCTTAGTGTCCTAATTTTGCCACATCCCTCCAACATTTATTACTTTCCTTTACTGTCATATTAGCCAATATGCTAGGTGTGAGGTGGTACCTCAGAGTTGTTTTGATTTGTATTTCTCTAATTATAAAAGATTTAGAACAATTTTTCATGTGCTTATTGATAGGTTTAATTTCTTTTTCTGAAAATTTCCTATTCATATCCCTTGTCCATTTATGAATTTGGAGAATGGCTTGACTTTTTTGTATAATTGATTTAGCTCCTTATAAATTTGAGTAATTAGACCTTTGTCAGAGGTTTTTGTTTTAAAGGGTTTTTTTCAAGTTTATTGCTTCCCTTCTAATTTTGGTTGCCTTGGTTTTGTTTATATGAAATCTTTTTAATTTAATGTAATCAAAATTATTAATTTTACATTTTATAATATTCTCTATCTCTTGCTCAGTCTTAGAATCTTTTTTCCCATATATCTGACAGGCATACTATTCTCTGTTCACCTAATTTACTTATAGTTTCCTTCTTCATATTTAAGTCATTCACCCATTCTGAATTTATTTTGGTTCATGTCGAATGTGAGATGTTGATCTAAACCTAATGTCTCCCATACTGTTCTCCAACTTTCCCAGCAGTTTTTGTCAAATAGTGGGTTTTTGTCCCCAAAGCTGGGATTTTTGGATTTATTGTACACTATTTTGTTAAGGTTATTTAGCCAGTCTATTCCATTGACCTCCCTTCTGTTTCTTAGCCAATACCATATTTTTTGTTGGCCACTGCTTTATAGTATACTTTAAGATCCAGTACTGCTATACCTCCCCATCCCTCACATTGTTTTCATTAGTTCTATTGATATTCTTGATCTTTTGTTCTTCCAAATGAACTTTGTTATATTTTTTTCTAATTCAGTAGAAAAGTTTTTTAATAGTTTGTTAAGTATAGCACTAAATAAGTAAATTAATTTGGGTAGGATTGTCATTTTTATTATATTAGCTCATTCTACAAATGAGCAATTAATGTTTTTCCAATTATTTAGATCTAATTTTAATTGTGTGGAAAGTGTTTTGTAGTTGTGCTTATATATTTCCCATGTTTGTCTTGGCAAACAGATTCCTATTATTTTATATTGTCTAGGGTTATTTAAATTGGAATTTTTCTTTATAATTCTTGCTGCTTAGTTGTATTAGAAATATATAGAAATGCTGGAGATTTATGTGGGTTTATTTTGCATACTGCAACATTGCTCAAGTTGTTGATTATTTCCCCTAGCTTTTTAGTTGATTTTCTAGGATTCTTTAACTAAACCATCATACCATCTGCAAACAGTGAGAGTTTAGTCTCCTCATTACCTACTTTAAATCCTTCAATTCATTTTTCTTCTCTAATTGCTACTGCTAGCATTTCTAGTACAATGTTAAATAATAGAGGTGATAATGGGCATCCTTGCTTCACTCCTGATCTTACTGGGAAAGTGTCTAATTTATCTCTATTACAGATAATACTTGCTGATGGTTTTAAATATATACTTTTTATTATTTTTAGGAAAGACTCATCTATTCCTATACTTTCTAGTGTTTTCAATAGGAATGAGTGTTGTATTTTGTGAAAGGCTTTTTCTGCATCTATTAAGATAATCATGTGATTTCTGTTGGTTTTGGTTGTTGATATGGTCAATTATATGAATGGTTTTCCTAATATTAAACCATCCTTTCATTCCTGGTATAAATCCCACCTGATCATATTGAATAATCCTCATGATCACTTGCTGGAGTCTTTTTGCTAGTATTCTATTTAAGATATTCATTAAGGAGATTGGTCTGTGGTTTTCTTTCTCTGTTTTTGATTTGCCTACTTTTGGAATCAGGACCATATTTGTGTCATAAAAGGAATTTGGTAGAACTCCTTCTTTGCTTATTTTGTCAAATAGTTTATAAAGTATTGGAAATAGTTATTCTTTAAATGTTTGATAGAATTCACTAGTGAATCCATCTGGTCCAGGAGGTTTTTTCTTAGGGAGTTCTTTAATGCCTTGTTCAATTTCTTTTTTTGAGATGGGATTGTTTAAGTATTCTATTTCCTCTTCTGGTAATCTAGGAAATTTATAGTTTTGTAAATATTCCTCTATTTCACCTGGATTGTCATATTTTTGTTATATTATTGAGCAAAATAGTTCTTAATAATTGCCTTAATTTCCTTTGCCCTTTTCATCTTTGATATTGTTAATTAGGTTTTCTTCTTTTTTATTAGCTTAACCATTACTTTATCTATTTTATTTGTTTTTTTTTTTAAAGAACAAGATCTTTGTCTTATTTATTAGTTCAGTAGTTCTTTTGTTTTCAATTTTATTAATTTCTACTTTGAATTTTATGATTTCCAATTTAGGGTTTTGGGGGGATTTTTAATTTGTCCTCATTCTAGTTTTTTAATTTGCATGCCTAATTCATGTTGACCTCTTTCCCTCTCTAATTTGTTAATATATGTACTCAGAGATATACATTTTCCCTTGAGTACTGCTTGGGCTGCATCCCATAGATTTTGATAAATTGTTTCCTCATTCTCATTCTCTTCAATAAAATCAGTAATTGTTTCTTTGATTTGTTCTTTGACCAACCAGTTTTGAAGAATTAGATTTTTAAATTTCCAATTAATTTTAAATCTGTTTTTCCACAGGCCCTTATTGATTGTGATTTTTATTGCATTATGGTCTAAAAAAACTGTATTTATTATGTCTGCCTTCCTACATTTGCTTGCAATGTCTTCAATGCCTAGTATATGTGCTATGTATATGTGCTATGTACAGCTGAAAAGAAGGTATATTCCTTTTTATCCCTATTTATTTTTCTCCAAATATTGATTAGCTCTAATTTTTCTAACATTTCATTCACTTCCCTTACTTCTTTCTTATTTATTTTTTGGTTTGATCTATCTAGTTCTGATAGAGGAAGATTAAGGTCCCCCACTAGTATGGTTTTACTACCTATTTCCTCCTTAAGCTCCTTTAGTTTCTCCTTTAGAAATCTGACTGCTTTACCATGTGGTATATATATATATATATATATATATATATATATGTTGAGTATTGATATTTCGTTGTTATTTATACTGAATTTCATGAAGATGTAATTACCTTCCTGATCTCTTTTAATGAGATCTATTTTTTCTTTAGCTTTGTCTGAAATCATTACTGGTATTCCAGTCTTCTTTGTCTCAGTTGCAGCCCAGTAAATTCTGCTCTTACTTCTTACCTGTATATATCTACCTGCCAGTGTGTTTCCTATAGACAGTATATGGTTGGATTCTGGTTCTTAATTCACTCTGCTATCCACTTCCTTTCTATTAGTGAGTTCATCCCATTCACATTCACAGTTATGATTACTTTCCATGTATTTTCCTCTATTTTGACTTCCTCCTTAGGTTCTGCTTTTTCTTTTATCCCTCTTACATCTCCCTCCAAACTTTCACTTTTGGTTGATTTTCCCTCCTTTCCCCTCCCTAATATTACTCCCATTCCTAGAATCTCCCCTCTTATTGATTCCCCTCTTACTATAATGCCTTTTAAACTACCCCTCATCATCTACTTCCCTTGTATTGCTTTCCTCCTCTCCATTCTGTTTATTACCCTTCTACTTCTTTATATGGTATGATGCAAATCTATGTCCCAATGGATCTGATTGTTCTCTCTTTGAGTCAATTTTAATATGCATAAGAATTAAGTATTACCTATCTCCAACCTCTTTTGCCCTTCCATTGTATTTGTCTCCCCCAAATCCCCTCATGTGCTTCTTTATGAAATATAAATTTACCCCATTCTGTCTCTTTTCCCATTTCTCTTAGTATTATCCTCTTTTTTACCCCTAGTTACATATATATATATATATACATATATATATATATATATCTTCCTATACAGTTTGTCCCTGTTCCCTCTAAGTATGCTTCTTTTTAAGAAGTTATCAATATCATCTTTTCTTATAGGAATGCAAATCATTTGAACTTATTAGGTCCCTTAAAAAAAGTTTTCTTTAAGTCTGGTCTTTTCTTTATGAATCCTTGGAAGTCTTCTATTTTATTAAATGACTATTCTTTTCCCTACAAGAATATAGTCAGTTTTTCTGGGTAGTTGATTCTTTGTGGTAGACCCAGTTGCTTTCCTCTCCAGAGTATCATATTCCATGCGTTTTGGTCCTTCAGTGTGGATGCAGCCAGGTCCTGTGTTATCCGAACTGTGGTTCCATGATATCTGAGATAAGCTTCTTCTTCAGAACTTGTAGTATCTTTTCCTTGGTCTGATAGTTCTTGAATTTGGCTATAACTTTCCTGGGAGTTGTCAATTGGGAATTAAATGAAGGAAGTGGTCTGTGGATTCTTTCAATCTCCAGTTTTCCCTCTTGTTGGAGAATGTTGGGGCAGTTTTTTTGGCTAATTTACTGTAGAATAATGTCCAGGCTTTTTCTTCTGTCGTTGATCTTCTGGTAGTTCAATAATTCTTAAATTGTTTCTCCTGGAACGATTTTCCAGATTTGTAGTTTTATCGATAAGGTTTTTCATAATTTCCTCAAATTTTTCATTCTTTTGATTTTGTTTTATAGACTTTTACTGCATTGTGAAATAATTTGCCTAGTTGTTGGATTCTCGTTTTTAAAAACTGAATTTCTTCCGTGGCTTTTTGGTTGTTCTTCTCCTTCTGGTCTGATTTTCTTTGTAGGTCATCTTTCACCTTCTTTGTCTCATTTTCAAGCTGGTCAATTAGAGCTTTCAAGACACTATTTTCCTATTTTAGTTCATGTGACTGTTTCCAGATGACTTATTTTGCTTTTTAAGTTCTTTCCCCAGTTGTTTTCCACCTCTCTTAATTGTTTTTTGAATTGTATTTTGAGTTTTTTCAAATCCTGAATCCAATTTGCTGGAATTTCTGCCTTTTTGCTTGGTGTTCCTTGGTTCTCCTCTGTTCCATTTGCTCTTTGTTCATTACCTGGATAGATGCAATTGATTGCAATTTCTTTTTTCCTTTCTATTGTTTATTTTTTCCCCTTCTTTCCCCCCTATCATTGACTGTGATCTTGCTCCTCTTTTTATTTGATGGATCTATGGGTTTGGGCTATTCTGTGCTGAAGGGGTTTCTTCTCTTCTTTGCTGATTAACTAGATTAGGCTGATGGAGTATTCATGAGCCCTGAGGTCAGATATTCCCCAGCTGGCAGGCTGAAGGGAACTGTGTTTCCCAACCTGTCATCATGGTATTCTGTAGTAGTTGAAGCCTTCTCCCTGGGAACCTAGTCAGCAAGGCTCTCAGAACAGTCAGTGGGGGTGGAAGGGTGTTGGATATTGAGTTTCCTTACCCTCTGAAGTTATCTGCCCTATTGATAAAATTAAGCTAGGGTGGCACTTATCTGTAGAGCTGAATATGCCCTGAGGACAAAACTTTGAGAAGGGGGTGCCAAGATGAAGAGTTTTGGTTGAGATTAGACTGCCCTCTCTGTGCTTCTCCACCAGATGCTCCCCTGCCAACAGTGGTCAGTGTCCTGAGCCTGTTCCAGCTGTTCCAGCAAGGCACCCCTCCTCTGGGCTAGAGCCCTCACCCACCTGGAAATTATAGCAACTGAAGGAGACTCAGCACAGTAAGTGGGGGAGGGATCCTAGGCCCTTTCTTCTTCCTTTTCCATAAACCCAATAATGAGGGCTTTTTTTTGCATACCTTTTAGATTGATCCAGCAGGAGGGTCATCCAGCTCTGTCCTGTTGTTAGATTTGGTTTTATGTCCCCTCAAAGCACAACGTTTTTGTTTGATGTAGAAGGGTTTTCAGAGAGGTCTGTACTTTTGCTACATCTAAGTGGTCATCTTTACTCCATCTCTATCTGTGTCATTTTTCATATTTGTATTTGAAATAGTCCCAATGGGTCAGCAAAACAAGGAAATGGAGATAAATATTTTTTGTTTGTTGGGGGAAGGTGAATAATTTTCCATTTCTTTCTCCAGTTTATTTTCCATATGAAGAAACTGAGGCAAACAAGGTTAAGTTACCTGCCCATGGTCACACAAATAGTAAGTTTCTGAGGCTGGCTTTGAACTCAATAAAATGAGTCTTTCTGACTCTAGGTCCAGCAACTTGTAACCATGAAAATATGGGTTTGCCAAGACTGTGAATTGCCAAAACTGTAAAGGTTTTGGACAAACTGTAAAGATAATTTTTAGTGTCTTGATTTAAATAAAAAATTAGTGGTCGCCATGGGAAAATTCCCAAATATGAAAATACCCAAGTCAGCTGGGTTTTATGGAGATTTTAATTAATACAAATGAAGGAATTAAGGGAATTGAGAAAGAGAGAGAGAGAGAGAGAGAGAGAGAGAGAGAGAGAGAAAATAGTAGAAAGGGCCTAGACCAAATGGCCTAGGCCTGAGCCTTAAGGGAGAGCTAGTCAGTCTTTATCACTCACTACAAGATCGTCTCCAAGCAATCTCCAGTCCTTCACTGAAATCCTCAACTCCTGAAGTGAGTTCAGAGACCCTACTCTGAACTCCTGAACCCATGAACTGAGTTCAGAGAGCTCCTTTTAAAGAGCATTTTCTCTTATGTCACCTCCCCTAAATTTTCACATCTACCAATCATAGTAGATGCTTTTTCCAAGGACTGCCCATTCTTAGTTCTCACCACTCTTTAGTTCTCACCTTCTCTGGGTAGATTATATCTTCTGAGTACTTCACACCTCTTTTTGTTAAGCTTGCCTTTTGTAAGTTGCTTGACCTTTTAGTGATTAATTTAGCCTTTATAGGTACTTAACACCCTTTTGTATTAGATCTAAAAATAGACCTAGCTTAAAGTTCTAGCTTTACTATAAGCAGGAGTTAGGGACTTTCATTGTTCAATCAGGAGTTTACAACTTTATCTTCCCCTAAGGCACTGTCTGATCAGAGTGGAGTAATTTTAAAAGTTCTCAATACATTCCTGAGGTTAGTACCTCCATTGTAGAAAATGGGGAATAGCTTAATCAAATCTTCTGAAGTAGAGTCTGAGTAGTTTTAAAATTCACAAACTCTAACCTCTGTTAGAATGAGAGGCAGTTAAGGTGAAGAGAAAATATGTTAATTTTTTTTAAATTTTAACTAAAAAAAATTAAAACGTATTGTTAAAGTATACAACTATAGCATAGTATATGAAGGAAGATCGGAGGCATAGTGGTGATGCTACATTATATTCAGTAAATATTAAGTGATCTAAATTTTAAAAGAAAGATAAAAAACAACTAGATATCTCAGTGAAAAGAGAGCCAGATCTAGAACTGGAAGGTCCTGGATTCAAATGTGACCTCAGACACTTCCTTGCAGTATGCCCCTGGTCAAATCACTTAACTCCAATTACCTAGCCTTTACTAACTCTTCTACTTTGGAAGCAATACTTAGTATCAACTCTAAGACAGATTCAGTAAGAGTTTTAAAAAAAGGAAGAAAGAAAAACAGTTGTCAAAGTAATTGTTTTGTTTAATTCGTATTGCTTTTGTTTATCCTACATTCATACATTTAAATTAAGCCCACTGTAGTACTTATTAGTAATAAGTATATTATTTTGGAGGCATGTCCAGGAGAGCAAGAAAAAAAAAGGCAGAAAAACACATTAATGCCACTTAAATGAACCTTATCTGCCAACATGAAAGAAAACAATTTTTAAAAAAAAAACAACTAGCAAAAATCTCCCACTGCTTATTCCAAATAATTAGAATTTTTGAGAACACAATGAAGAGCCAAGAAAAATATTATCTGATCCCAGTAGCATAACATTTGGCTTGTCAAATAGAAATTAATTTCCTCATATTGAGAAGCAAACAGAGCCCTCCACATAGCACAAGAACAGCAGGAGCTCATTCCATTTCTCAGAGCCCACACAGAAGTTCTTAATGCCTATTTGAATGGAATTAAATTGTGCCATGTATGTCTTGTCCCATATTTTCCAAAATATTCCAGTCTAATGGAAGAACATGGGACTGGGGTCAAAGAAGTTCCAGTTTGGAAACCTGAGGAGTAGGAGAAGCACTGGATTAAAATTAAGAGACTCGGGAAATGGTCTGGCTGCATGACTTTGGGCATGCCATGAATCTATGGATGTCAATGTATTCATCTATAAGATTTTCTTTTATGAAGAAACATTAGAATGTTCCTTCCAGCTCTATGATATATAACTCAACTACATCACTTTACTTCTCTGTGACTTTCTTGATTCTTCTGAAAAAGAACTGGCTTGGGTTTAAATTTGCTTTTTATCTCATGTTGAACTTAATCAGTGCCACTGAGTCATCAATCTATCATGGATGATTCATTTCAGAAACAGGTCTCCCTAACTGATTATTCAGCAACTTTACCCAAGTTTGAGCCACAAATGCCTTTCTGGTTTCCTTGCTTCCCATGTCTATCTGACCTTTTTTGTTCATCAGTCATTTCAGTCAGGTATACATCTGAATGACCCCATTTGATGTTTTCATTGAATTGAACACAATTGATTTCCGGAAGAAAAGAGACTAGCCAGATCAACAAAATAAGCAAATAAAATCTGACTATAGTAAATTCAATAGCATCCCCCCCTCCCATCTATTAAGGCAAGAGGCCATTTCATTAGCTATCAGAAATAAGTATATACTAAGATGACAATAGCAAGACCATTTGTTATAAACACTTCCCCCACAGTCTTTAACACATTCCCTAACAAGGCCATACAAAGACCAGGAAAACTTGGGCTCGTAGTGAGAAGGCACATGTTGAAAAGGAATAACTCATAACTCTTGGAATTTCTTTTGCTAAAAGTTCTTTTATGCACTTTGTGGAGCCCTCATGAACTTCCCATTGGGCATGGTGTAGTTTTCTAGTGGGATCGATCCCTGTAGTGGGAAGTAGCCTTCTCAACATTTTTCATTTTTCCTTCATTCTTTATGTAATCACTGCCACCAGCCACTGCTATTTTGGGGAAGTTTCAAGGATAACATTGAGCTATCCAAATCCTCCAACCTTCCACATTTCTCAAGGCCCTCCTAACTTTACTTCCTCTAATCATCTTTTTTTATATCGCCTGTTTGCATGTTTCTTTCCATTTCTGGTAGAATGTGAGTTTCTTGAAAGCAAGAATACCTTTTGATTTTGTTTTTTATATCCCCTGTACCGAGCCTAGGTTCAAATCTGGCCTCAGACACTTCTGCCCATAATCCCATGATAGAATTCTCTCTTGTAGTTCCAGATGTTCCCAGTAGTAATTTCAGGTGTTTTCTCTTTGTTGCCCTCAACTGGAAATTGTTCTAAGGTCCCAATCATAGCTATCTTCTGACATAATCTCCTCTAAATAGTTGAAGAAAAAAATACTTTAAAGGTGCAGATCTTCTTTTAAGTATAGGTCCAGACAACAAAGTCAAAGAGAGAGAAATATTTTCAAATTTTACTTGTCTGTTTTTGAGTCATTTTTTCAGATGTGCCCAAATCTTTGTCACCACATTTGAGGTTTTCTTGGCACACATACTGGAATGTTTGGTTATTTCCTCCTCCGGCTCATTTTATAGATGAAGAAACTGAGGAAATCAGGATTAAGTGACTTGCCCAGAGTCACATAGTAATTGTCTGGGGCCAGATTTGAACTCAGGAAGAGGAATCTTCCTGACTCTAGGCCTGGCGCTCTATCTACTACACCACCTAGTTGTCATGGTTTGTCTAGCAGGAATTATATTAGCTATCTGCATAGTGTGTTACAGGCATAGTGGAAGAACTCCAGACAGTGGATTCCTTCTTCAGAATGTTATTATGTTTCTCAGACAGTCCCATCATGTTTTGTGCACACGGTGGGATTGCTGTTGTGCTATAATAACATGAACATATCTAGAACAAATCTCAAGTTCAGATACTGTAACCAAAAACCCTCAACTCTGCTCACTCTCAGTCCTGGAATAGACATCCTATCAACAGAAAGTTCCCTACTAAGTCACAGAAGTTTAAGATTTAAAAGAAACTTTTGCATAGCAGTCCAAATGTTTTGTTTTTCAAATTCAAATTGATATATTATTTGTCCAAAATCACATGCTAGTTAGTGGCAACAGCAAGATTTGAAATCTCTTCTTCTGACTTTAAATATAGTGATCTTTCAAGGACACCCACTTATAGACCATAATTATCTCTGAATTTTCACTTCTAAAGACTTAGATGGAATTCTTCAAATCATCCAACCATCTTTAACAATGTTTGGTAGTTACCACTTCCACCTCAAGTCCAGTGATCTGCCTTTAGCCATATCTAAATAGTTCCCCTGATGCTCTTAGGTCTCTTTGATTCTCTTAAATCATTTGAAAGGGGAAAGCTGGGAGAAAAAAAGATCCCAACCCAAGCTATACTAATATGCTAAAAGAGGAAGCTATTGGTACAGAAGTTTGGAGCACTGGACTTGGAATCAGGAAGACTAGAGTTCAAATTCAGGCTCAGATACTTACCGTGTGACCCAGGGCAAGCCACTTAAACTTCTACTGCCATTTTCCATCTAGTATGACCTTATGCAAATTATTTAATGTCTTTGGGTCATATTTTCTTTATATATAAAATAGAGGTTTTGACTATTTGACATCTAAGATCATTGACAGCTCTGAGTTATCAAAATATTTTTAATGTATTTAACACAGTGTCTGGCATGTATATAAATAAATATATGTTGTCTTCCCCTTAATTCTATGAAATTTTATGCAACACAGAATTCTGATACTCTTACAAGAAGGCCATCAAAGAAGTCCCAAGCCTTGAAGAACAGTGAATAGTTTGCCCCTATTGACTTTATTCTGCAGACCTGAAAGAAATATTACATATGAGACACAATCATGTCTTCCTTATGCTTCCCACATGTCAAATCATTTTTAAAAATAAGAATCCAATTTTCTTCCTTTTGTGTTTAGAATGTTATTTTTTCTACATTTACCATGATGCACTATGAGGTTTCTTCGATTGTTTATTGGGTTCAGCAGAAATTAATTATTTGAGATAGAATTGCCAAGTATTTGTGCCCCCCCCCACTCATAGCTAATCAGGCAATTTCCACTGGAGACTGATTATAAAATATTTATTTAGCCTTAATGATAGAAGCATGGAAACATGAATTGGTGGGAAATATTTTCTTTCCTCTAAAATCAGTCACATTAAAGAGGACCGAGAGAAAGAAAACAGAAATTATTAGAAATAATAACTGATAGTTGTATAGTGCTTTAAGGTTAATAAAGTGCTTTGCCTATAATGGCTCATTTGAGTTTCACAATAACCCCATGAGGTAGGTACTACTGATATTTACAGAGTAGAGAAAGAGGGTACTAGAAAAAAATCTTGTCTCTAAAATGGAAACTAAAAAACAGTGGGGAACCCTAAAAAGTCTGATTTATGGTAGTCATATTTTCTACAGTGCTCTACTCTGCACTCTATGAGGAGCTAAGCATTTAAGAAGTTCACACAAACAAGTTTGTCTGATTTAGGATCAAATGTGAAACAGTGATGAAACTGAATCTTTTCTCTCCTGAACAATGTACCCCTCACTTGCCTCTTTCCTCCCACTGTTCCAAGGCGCCTTTTAGTTACTCAGGCATCTGCCACAACAATATCTAGAGAGATATTGAAGATTAGCATAATCAGTGACAAAAAAAAAACTACTCATTACAGTTAAAAGCTGTCTCAAATAATTGGTTATCAAGACTCCCTGAAACCCAGAATTATTCTCTTCCCTTGCAAAGTTTCATTTGATTCATTTCTATCACATAGTTAAACAATTTCACCATTAAGTTTTTAATCCATAAGATTACAAATCACCTAGTCCAACCCTCCATCTTACATGTGACAGTGAGACAGGATGTGTGTGTGTGTGTGTGTGTGTGTGTGTGCGTGTGTGTGTGTGTACTTTGGCTGGTGTCCCAGGTGACCATTGTGGTACTGTAACAGCCATAAAAGCTCAGGTCCAGATTGTGCCCTGAATCCTATAAGAAGAGAAAATGTCACTCTTTAACCAGCAAAGGAAATATAACTTCTAATTCTGTCACCATGAATCAGCAGGAGAAGAGGATTTATAATTTGGCCACCAAATAGAATGGTACTCCCATTGTCAGCCAGTGATTCTATAGTCTTAATATATTCAAAAGAGAATCCTTCCAGAAGTATACCCAACCTGACCAACTAGAAGAAAAGTTGAATGAATTGGACATAGGAAAGCCCTTGTTGACCCAGGTTATAAATGATTCTAAATATAATTTTAAAATTTTTACTTGGGGTTAGAAAAAGTTAGGAAAAACGGTTCTATATTCATGACTGCAATCTGCTGGAAAATCTCCTATACCATAAACTCCTGAGCTGAACATTCAGAAACCATCAGTTTTTCTGTGGCCACATGGTCTATAAAACATAGTCAAATAAAAATTATAAAGAAATTATAAAATAACAGAATATGAAGAACTATAGTTGGGCTCTCCTCCAGAAAGATCTAGATGGTGCATGAGACGAGTCCTGATGGGAAAATCCAGCAAAAAGGTGGAGTAAGTTATTTTTCTAGCTCAACAAGGAAGAGAACCAAAAAGAGAAACCCTAGGGATAGCAGGTAGTGAGGAAGAATGCAAGGACTTTTAAGTACTAGTACTGACCCCACTGAATCCAGGGATTGAACCCATGGAGACCTTGGAAGCAGGATGTCACTTAAAATGTTGCAGCAAGTGGGTAGCTGGGTGGCTCAGAGAATTGAAAGCCAGATCCAAATATGGGAGGTCCTGGGTTCAAATCTGGCCTCAGACACCTCCTAGCTGTGTGATCCTGAGCAAATCACTTGACTAGCCTAGCTCTTACCACTCTTCTGCATTAGAACCAATACACGGTATTGATTCCAAGACAGAAGGTAAGGGTTTAAAAAATATATTTGCAGTAAGACAGTCTGGTGGGAAGCCCAGAAAAGCTAAGTTATTGGAGATTCAAGTCCAAAGAAAACTTTGGACTTAGAACTTGGGGCTTAGAAACTGAGTTTAAGCTATGAACCAAATCCCCTCCTTTCTCCAAAGACTGAATTGGTATAGAGGGAGAAATTATGTTTCCCAATGCATAGATGAAATACGTTTGCATATTTTTATTACTTTTTGCAATAAATATTTCTTTATACTTGGGTGAACACCATTGTTAGGAGCTAGAATCATTTATAGAGAGGCTAAACAACCCAAATATTGTTAAGGGTACAAAAGAACCCTGGAAGAGAGGTAAAATGGAACATGTCTGACCTTCAGGGAATAGGGTACAGGGTGCCTAGTGTTATGTGTGTGTATGTGTATGTATATATATATATATATATATATGTACATGTAAATATATACACATGTACATAAATATATACATATTTTAACACACACAGAGGCCATTATAGGCATTTGTTTTGCTTGAGTATTCATGTTTTTAATGGTTTTGTTCTTTCTTTCACAATGGGGGTCAGAAAGGGAGAAAAGTTAGATTTACATTGATTGAAAATTTAATTTTTAAAAGAACCATCAAGTTTTTTATTCTCAAAAAAATTTTCAGACCACTGCATGCTCACTTCCCACTCCTTTAAGGTACCTGGGGAACAATACGTATTACTTGCTTTTGAAGGTCTTGGAAGAAATTGTGTGTGGAGGGATGTCTTACAAACTGGGCCAGTAAGCACTGGAAACTAAAGAAGCTTGCAATAGCATCAGAGAACTGGAACTCGCTTTCACTCTCAGCATTCTCTTAGATTATTGGAAGTTAACTTGGCTTTTGATCTGGGGCTAGGCTTAGTTCTCTGTCAGCTGATTTCCAACTGGTGACTTTGTCTTCCCATCCAATAGAGCAAGTGGTCCCTGGAATTCAGGAGGAAGTAGTATGTGTGTTCAGGGAAGGCATGCACATCTGGTGTGAGGGCTTGCTGAGCACTTTTGAAGACTGCTCATTTATCTTGGGTTTCCGCCTCTCACCCAACTCTCTCTGGTGCCTTTAAGAAACTATAGAAAGTGCAGTGGCCATATCCCACTAAAACTGTTTTGACAGATGGACTGAACCTGGTTGAGGGGAACTGACAGGCTTTAAGTCTCTTGAAGATCTACAGATATGTCTACTCTAAGCATGTGATGACTTCTCCAAGGAGAAAGAAGAGATGAGAACAATTTGTTCCAATGGCCATGAAGAAAGCTAAAGGAAGTATTGGAATTTAGACAGACATTGAAGAGACTAAGGTCATCCACTGCATCTCAGGTTGTTGCCAATCATCCTGATTTTAGAAACAACAACAATTTGTGTATGGGGGGAGGGAGAGTACAAGATTTAGGAGATAGAGACAAAGGCAACATGGTAACCACCAATAAGATCCCACTGTCCTTCTCAAGTTTTCCAAATTGCTAACTCTCAGAACCCTGGAACAAATGAGAACTCACAATAAATATAGTGACCTGACATGTACAATCTGGAATAGGCACCATGGCATAGTCATGGGTTATATCTAGATAAAGAAACTGAGGCCCAGAAAGAAGTGGCTTGGCCAAGGTCACACATTCCCTTATTGGTAGCTAGGTACCACAGCAGATAGAGTGCTGGTCCTGGAATAATGAAGACCTAAATTCAAATCCAGCTTCAGATGCTTATTTAGCTTTCTGTCCTGGACTAGTCATGTAACTTCAACCTTAGTCACTTCATTTACAAAAGAAGGGTAGTAAAAGTGCCCAGCTTTTAGGATCTATGTAAAGATAAGTAACAAATGTGATAACTGCTGGGTTTTATGTATATTATTTTGTGTTGGGCTTATAAATAACAGGACTTCAATGTGAAGTCGGGTTAAATGGTCCTATTGACCATCAACTAAAAGGAAATGACAGATAACCTATATTCTCTCACTATTTCTGATTCATTCTAATACTTGTGTGCGTTACATAAACAATCACAGATCCTGACTGGATGAGGCTACCAGTCCACTGCAGCAGTTGCTCCATTTCTGAGGTCACTAATATCAACTCAAATCCTTACCCAAAATTTCCTTACCCAAGTAAATGACCCTGGAGAATTTCCTCATCACATCTGATTAAGAACACCCCCTCTGATTTTTGCACAAACAAAACTAAATCAACCAAAATTAGAAGAGATACAAAAAAATCTTGGTGTGTGTGTGTGGAAATTTTATAGCAAGTGTCTTTGAAAAAAAAAGAAACCTTTTTTTCTCAAATCTATCGAGAACTGAATCAAATTTATCATACACGTCATTCCTGATTGTTAAACTGTCACAATATATAAACAGGTAGTTCTCAAATGAAGAAATTAAATCTATCTTTAGGCAAATGTAAACATTGGTCCAAATCGCTTATTGTTTAGAGAAATGTAAATTAAAACAATGCTGAAATGCCACCTCAAACCTAGCAGATTAGCTAACATGGCTAAAAAGGGAAATGATATATGTTGAAAAATATGGAGAAAAATTGGGATATTAATACCCTGTTGGAGTTGTGAATTGATACAACCATTCTGGAGAGCAATCTGAAAACCCAAAGGGCTATAAAACTATACATACCCTTTGACATAGCAATATCATTACTACGTCTGTATGCCAGAGATAACAAAGGGGAAAAGGACTTTCTATACAAAAATATTTGTAGCTGCTTTTTTGTGGTAGTAAAGAATTGGAAACAATGGGAATATATATTAACTGGGGACTGTCTGAACAAGTTGTGGTACATGGTTGTAACAGAATACTATTGTAACAAAAGAAATAATGAACAGGTCAATTTTAAGAAAAAACCTGTAAAGATTGATATTAACTAATGCAGAGGGAATTGAGTAGAGCTAAGAGAATACTGTACACAATAACGTCAATATTGTACTATTATCAACTGTGAATGGCAAATATTATAGGAAATGCAAGGATCCCAAATAACTCCAATAGATTTATAATGTAAAATGCTCTCTACCATCACAGAAGTAATTGAAAGAATCTGAATGCAAATCAAAGCATATCATTTTCATGTTATTTCCTTTATGAGTTTTTTCTTATATTGTAATTATGTGCCTTCTTTTACAACATTATGAATATGGAACTATGTATTGACCTCTATCAGATTGCTTCATGTCTCAGGGGAAGAGATGGATGGAAAGAAAATGTGGATCAGAAAAAGACAGGAAAAAATGTTGAAAATTATCTCTATATGTGGAAAAACAAAGCAATAAAATATAAGATTTAAAAAATAAATAAAAAGAACTCCCTCCCCACTGTATATCTGGTATAAATTTCAACCAAGCTCATTTAAGGATATAAAAATTGCCTGTTCAAATTGCCCTCTCAGCAGGCACTCCCACTAAGATCTTTGCCAGAGTATTTCTCCATTCCTCATATGAGGGACTCTGACCCTGTGTATTACCTTGTCTGTGTTGTCATATAGTATATGTATGCGTGTGTGCTTGTATGTATCTCCTTGTTTGTTTTGGCCTTCTTACTGTGCCACATAGTAAAAAAGGAATATGCTTGTAATAGCTTCTAGAGGACCAGCTTCTTATAAATCCTTAAACTGTCATGGCTTTAAGTGACTTGCCAAGGTCACATAGCTATAAGTATCTAAGGATGGATTTGAACTCATCTTACTGACTTTAGACGTGGCATTCTATCCCCTTATGCCACTTAGCTGCCTCATAAAAATGAGATAATATTTACAAAATGCTTTGTAAATTTTAAAACCCTATGTAAATACTAGCAGTTATTATTGCTATTCGTATCATCTTGTTCATCATCATCATGGCTGACATTGGATAATACTACTTCAATTCTGCCATAAATGTGAGACCTGGTCAATAAGCATACTCCTTCCAATTATGCAGACTTCAACACATCCACACCTTCACCTGTTGTGTGATTCTAATCTATATTCTCCTATAAATAGAAATTATATAATATAAATATAAAATTAAATTAATATGAATAAACATATTTTAAAATATATGACATGTAAATAAATATGAAATATGAACATCTAATGTTCTAGAGTACCATCCACTAGCTCTCTTGATATAACATGGGCACCAGTGGAACATGTAAGCTATCCATATATTGTCCCTTGTTTTTGTTAAATGACCTGATCTACATTTTTTTCAATGATATATTGATTCCACTTTTGTCACAAAAGTTGACCTTGATAATATGCTCCAGCCTACTCACAATTACCATCTGAACCTTCGCTTTTGAATATCCAGTAACTTCCATTCTTTGGAAACAGTAGACTTCCAATCTTGGAGATATTATTTCATAGTTTATTGTCATGGAATGCAATTAAAAGAGTATCAGTGTTAAAAGATGATTTATAGTGCCTTGTATTGATTGAACTCATATCTACTAAGTGCTGTCTATGTATATCATCCGTCATAATATTCCTGTGAAGAAGACATAGTCACTATTATGATACACATGTAATTTGTGTAGCAAACCGTAGCAAACAGAGGTTAAATAGTTTGACCAATATTAAATGGCTAGTTCATCATAGAGCCAAGAATAAAAATCAGGTGTTCTGGACCCGCGCCAGTGCATTTCTTTCTCTATTGGCCTAGATTGCCTTTGTGTATTATTCATAACATTTTCCATTGATCTGTTGTTTTTCCAAATAGCATGTTATGGTTTTATCACCATGGTTTTAATGCAACTAAATATATAATTAGTTGTTGCCAAAGGAAGTGAGACTATGCCTTTTTTAATTTCCATAGTAATTGTACAAGTATGCCCTATAATTGCATAACTTCATTCCATCTTCATGGAAATATGCCCAAAACTTCCCATCTGCACTAAGGCAACAGGTGTGACAGAGACTGGCACTAAAGAAAAAGTGCCAGGCTTAAGAGTGTGTGGATCTTATCTCCTGGATGGGGGGAGGAGTCCCAGGGGGTCTGGAATGTTGAGAGAAACCAGAAGATTTTGGCTGGAAGTTCAATTGGGCTTTCAGTTTTGAGAAGCTAGAGAAAGACGACTGGTTAAGATTTTCTCCTGAGGTTCATCCACCTTTTTCCTGCTTGTGACTGGAAATCCTTCCCCCCAACAATTGAAAAGACTACTGAAGAGGAACCTGAGAAAGACATTTGGAGCTCTCTGTCAGACATTACCTCAGCTCCTGTTGCCCTGGGTCTGAACTGTGGCCAAGGGGCCAAACCTGGGGTCAGTCAACCTGACTATCTCTCAGGGGGCTCAGGCTGCCAAAGACTGAGTTCCCCCCAAACTCAAGGAGGGAGGGAAAGGGGGCTTAGCTAGAGAAATGGACCCCCTTTCACCCACTTTCCTTTCCCATTTTTTCCCTGCCAGCCATTTCTTTGTATTACCCTAATTGAATTGATTTACATTAAAGTGGTTATCCTTTCCCAAATTTGAATCTTGTGAGTGAACAGCTTCAAGGGGAGAGACATCTTCCTAAGAAGAAACATTTTAGTCTCTAGTAAAGGAGGAGGAGAGGGACAAGAGCAAATCTGGGAGAGAAGTCATAACTGAGGAGGGAAGAATGAAAGGGGGAAATCTCCAAACCCTTTCTCCTCTCTCTGAGCCAATCTTAAACATTCAGCTGTTTCTCCTAGATCCTGTTTCTTTTATCACCCTCAAACCTTATCCATTCCACAGGCAAGATGAGAGGGAGCAAATCCTTCAATCCAGCTGTCACTGCATATTTCTCTGCTGCTGCCAAAAAGGCCATTTTTCTCAGTATTCAATATGCTTACTGTTTCAAGTGTGTAGTAAAATAATACTAACTTTATAGCTTTGCAGATGTTGCTTACACTGCAGGCTTTCAGCTCTTTTTTTCTTTAATTCCTTTCTGAGACAAAATCTGGAGCAATTTTCATTTGTCTTCCTAAGAAAATTCCACAGTAAAAAATGAAATGAATTGTTGATATTTTTGTTCAGTTAATTCATTCTGAATTTCATATAAAGTATAAATGACACCACTGGTATTCTCTCCCCAACTCCCTCCTTCCCCTCACCTCATAATCCATACCCCAAACAGGATTAGATATGTTTTCTCATTTGCCTGGGAATCTCTTCATGGAAACTAGTAAGATTCCTGTTCTAAACCCAAATCCTTCATTAAGCATGATAAATCTTATTGTATCTATGAGAAAAGTCATTATAGCTTTAATTCTTGTCTAATCTATTAATTATTTCTACATGATAATGTCCATGTTGATATTTTTTCCACTGCTTTTTCTTTCTGATACAGGACATTCCTCCCAAATGGGCATCAGTTTCTTTGGGTTAAATCCATCATTAAAGTGATTTTTTTTACATTTTTGGATATTCCTTGTACAATGTTAAATGAAATATTAAGATAAAGTTAAATTATTTTTTTAAAAATACAGTATTTATTTGTAATAAAATTCTATGAAGTCATAGGATTAAATCACTCTTTTTAATCCCTAAATTATAAAAAAAATTCAGTGCACTCCACTGCTCACTTTTCCACATTCACTAACATTTTCGTTGGAATTTTATAAAGTTTGTTTAGAAAGAAGACTAAACACAAAAGCAAATATCACGACAGAATTACAGAAAATTATTTCAAAAGGTTAAAGAATTCACTATTGGTATCAGTAAATACAACTTCTAGATTAGAGAATAATATCTAGATGGCAGGAGGGATATTGAGCTGCAAAATCTCAAGAGGATAACCATGGTCTTTATGGAAATTTTTGGAATGACCATTTATAGTCATAAAAAGGACAAGAAATTAATTCATCCTCTGCTACCTGAAGTCCTTGAAGAGGCTAAAACAGTTGATAACTCTACTGCACTTCCTTACATTGGTGAGTGTATATTTACTTTTTATAAAAAATTTCAATGAATATTGACACAAAAAGAGTTCATTGACTGCCTCTTTGTGAACTATAAAATTCAGGAAAGTAGAAGCATCTCAAAGTTTAACAGTATTTTAGAGTTTTGGTCTAGGTAATAATTAGGGACTCCTACCATGGGATAGTCTCATTTGGAGGAAATAGTCATGATACCTAAAATCTTCCTCAAATAATACTGTTTTTTAAATCTTCAGAATGGGAAGTATCTGACCCTTAAATGTACCTGTGTAAAGAGTGTATATTATGGTTGAGACTGAAAAAAATCTAAATTTAAATGGTTGCCAAGGGAAATCCTAAATAATAAAATGCCCAAGTCAGCTGCCAAATTTTTATGGTGTTTTAATTACAACAGGAGGAAGGAAATATTAAAGGGAGAGAGAGAGAGAGAGAAAGAGAGAGAGAGAGAGAGAGAGAGAGAGTGAGAGAGAGAGAGAGAGTGAGAGAGAGAGAGAGAGGGAGAGAGAAGGAAAAAAAGGAGAGAAGGAAAGAGGGAGAGAAGGAAAGAAGTTTAACTCAGAACCACTCTGGCTCAGGCTGAGCCAAAGTGGGCCTTAAGGCCTTGGAAAGTAAAGGCAGAGAAAGGGGTCAGTCCTTATCACTCATGTGACCGGTCTGAAGGAAAGCTGTCTGCTGGGCTCCTCCATGCTCAAGCTCCAGGATCAAACTGGAATATTTGCAGAATCATGACATCAATTAGGAATATATTCTTTCTGAATCAAGGATTCTTAGTCTAGGGTACATTAACTTGTTTTTTAAAGTAGATAATTGTATTTTACCATAATTGGTTTCCCTAGTAATCCTATGTATTTTATTATATGCATTTAAAAACATACTTTGAAGAACAGGTCCCTAGACTTTACCAGACTGCCAAATTGGTGCATGACTCAAAAAAGATGAAGAACTTCTATTTTATCCTACAATTTCTTTTTCTATAGGAAAAGATATGGTAATATATTTTATATATCATTTCTTAGACATTCATATGGTTTTAACATATCCTTGGAAGACACCTTATTTGTTGGAAATGTTTAAGGCTGAACTTAATTCTACTAAATAAAATTATCATTTGAATTCAACAAAAAATAGATACAGTGGCACCTAATAATCTCTATAGCTCTCAGTAATTATGTGATCATTAAGATCTAGCCTTCTTTGGGAAATTGTTTACAAAATCTTCCTCATCTCAGCCCATATTTTTTATTAAAACTGTATTTGAAGCATGAATAGCTCATTTTTAATAAATATTTTTTCAAAATAAGAAAGTACAATTATGAATCAATTATTGCTGATATTTTCATGGTCACCTCTCTTTGATTACAGTTCTATCTCTGATTTTTTCCATTATTTTAGAGTCTTTGTCTTTTTTTAGATAACTGGACAATCAATTCCCTGGGGGTCTTTCACTTTGTGTCACCTATTTAGTTATATTCAAAAATGGTTACTTTCAGTATTCTTAAGAGCCATTGCCACTTCCTTGTGTGGTATAATGGATACTAAAGTTGTAAAGACATTGTGACATAATGAAGAGACCTAAATTTGAAGTTAAAGAACATGGTTCTAATCCTAAATGACCTTGGACAAGACACAATCTTTCTGGTATACGGGATCCTCAATTGTAAAGTGGCAGACATACCACAGGAAGACTGTGCTGTATTTTTATTAGTTGGTCAGCAAGTATTTACTATGTGCCATGAACTGTGCTACATAATCAGGATACAAAGAAAGGTAAAAAATCGTCCCTGCTCTGAAGGAATTCAGACTAATGGAAAAGGCAATATGCAAACATCAATGCATTAATAATATTTGGAGAAGGAAATGGCAAAACACTATAGTATCTTTGCCAAAAAAACAACAACAATAACAAATGGGTTCATGAAGAGTTAGACACAACTGAAATGATTGAACAACAATGAAATGTACAAATAATATATGAATATATAAGTATATGTAACATATTAATTTATGTATATTAAATATATCATACAGTAATACATAATATGTTTATATGTAACATTAATATATAGGTATATAACAAATAATATATGGATTCATATTTATCACATATAAATATATACATAAAAGATTATAGATAATGAATAAAGGGAAAACACTAACATTCAGTTTATTAGTCCATAGTTGCAATTCCTTGCTTAAAATGGATTATCCTCTTAAGCTCCCTTCCAACTCTATGTATATATTTCTGTGATACAGTGACTGGGTAACCTGAAGTGGTCCCTTCTAAACGTTAAATCTGGAAATCCAAAAGACCACTATCTCTGCTCCTAAAATTAAACCACCATGAGAAATATGAGTCAAGCCTTTCCATTTCAAATATTTATTATTGTTCTTTTAAGTTACATCCATCAATGCAATAGGTATGATCTGATTTAATTAGACCTCACACAAACCTACTCAACCTCTTTTAGGTCTTTTATGAAGTTCTACTCATAATCTCAACTCCCCTTTCCTTTCTTACCTCCCACAACCAATCTGTTATTAAGGCCGTTTGATTCACTTTTGTGACATGTCCCAAATAGCCTACCTTATCCCCTCTGACACTGCCACCACTCTGGTCCAGGACTGTATCACCCCTTGGAGTACAGCAACTGCCTGCTGATGGATCTGTCTGCCTCAAGTCTTTCCCCACACCAATTTGTCAACCATTCAATCATTAGAATGATTTTACTGAAGCACAGGACCAACCATGTCAACAAACTCCAGAGGTTCCCAATCATCCTCAAAATGCTCTGTTTGACATTCAAAGCCCTTCATAAATCTACCTTCCATTCCAGTTTTTTATACCTTACTCACCAACACATATTCATCAATACAGTAACACAGACTTCTTTGCTGCTCCTGCTCCATGAGTAAAATACCATCTCTCAGCTCCAGGCATTTTCTCTGACTGTCCTCCATGGCTGGAATACTTTTTCTTCTCATCTCTGCCTACTGGCTTTCCAGGCTTCCTTTAAATCCCAACTAAAATCCCATCTTCTAAGAAGTCTTTCCTAACCCCTATTAATTCTAGTGCTTCACTCTATTAATTATTTATCATTTAACCTGGTTTTAGTTTTTATGTATATATTTGCTTCTTTTCTACTCCATTAGACTGTCAAGGCCTTGAGAGCAAGTCCTATTTTTGTATCTAACATTTTGTAGAGTGTCTAGCACATAAAAGGCACTTAATAAATGTTTATTGACAGATAAAGTGACATTCTATCCATCTCCTCCATAACATTTTTTAACTGAACTAAGGCTCTAGCCTGTCTTTGATCACCATACCTCTATACCTGGCAAGGAGGACATTTAGCTATTTGCTGAAATGGAATCTGGGATCTTTGAGCTCAGATATCATAGGAAATGGTTTGTATTCATTAAAGTTATCTACAAAATTGTACTCAAGCCAATTTCTTTCCCTTGCTTCATTTCCTATTTTTCTAAATCCACATCTTGCTAAGCATGCCAGATTAGAACTGATGCTATTATACAAAATGTTTTCTTTATCTTCATCTTAATCCTTTCACCTAATTTGGTATCCATTTTTATTTTACTTTACTATTAATCAATGTCTACACACAAACAATTGGTTCTTAAATAACTAATCTATACCAAAGCATCTCCTATTTGTTAAAAACTTGTCAGTTTCATTCTAATAACATCATTTGGGTGTTCAATATGTCCATCACTTTTTAAATCTCTTCTATAAAAGAATAATTTTGATATCTCGGTATAAGGCTTTTGAGTAGTCTCTAAATACTGATCCTGAACCATATTTCCCAACATGGTATTTACCATTCTCCCTTGTGCCTACTTTCACACTGAAGTCACCACATATAAAATTATACATTGACTTAATATAGAAGTTGAATATGAAAAATCATTTTTTCTGTGGTTACTACATACCCAACATTGTGCTAAGCACTAAAGATGCAAACAGAAGTAAAAGCGTGATATTCCCTTTTTTCAGAGTTCATATTCTGATTGCAGGATATAATTCATACAAAAGAGTTCATCTGCAAGGCAGATGACAAATCCCAGAAGTTCTAAGAGTGAAGCTCTGAGACAAATGGCATGGTCCAAAGATACTTAGTGTACACCAACAGGTCAGATAACAGATTCTAGTATACAGGGTATAGCTGTAAATTCCTATTTAGTTTGAGTTGTTATAGGTGGCTTTTGAAGTCCACTCTAACTCTGATATTATGTGATTATTTGTCAGCTAACTAACTAATAAATAAATTTATTAGTTGAGTTTGCTATTAGGGTCATCAACCCATGTTTAATCACATTAGGAAAAATTTCAACCTAGGGAGTAGGGGATGACTGACTAACTACTAAGAGAAACTTTGGCAGCAATCAAAGGTTTTCTAGAGTTCTCAAGACATTCCACATGTAACTGTGCAAAGTGGTAGTTGCACTGAACATTAACTTCTTATTTCTTCAATGCTAAATTAAGTTAGTATCCAATATCTTATTAGTTAGGCTATTATGCTCCAATGTAAGTCTAAATTAAACTCTAACTTGAAAGTGTCTGAAACATCTGTGAGTTTGTATTGATGTTTCCAAATTAGTATACAAACTTCATTTCAAAGGCATGAACTCTGTTAGAAAACAAAACTATTGCTTTGTAATATTGCTAGGTCAATTCATAGTATACCAGACATATTATTATCTTTCCAAGTCTTTTCATAAAAAAGAAGGAATGATTTTTAATAAATAATTCATTCTCTACATCAAAAGAACCTTTAATAGTTAGGCTTGGAATCTTTGGAAAACCTCCAGGGTTCACTTTTTTCCTATTTCTGAAAAGAGTAGAGACAAAGATCACAAAACTTAAAAACAGCTAATTCAGAATATTCACTTGGCTGAAATTTTTCTTTTCATGTAGATACCCAGCTAGGTTCATCAAGAAATTTATTTGTCAATGGGTCATTCATCCATCCTGTGAGTGGTGACTTCTATAAATAACTGAAGAAAGAAATTTGTTTCAGTTTGTGTCCATTCCTGCTTCCTATAGAAAACTCACAAGTTCCATCAGCTTATGGAGTCATATTTCATGGTTCTTCTATTATCCATCTCATTCAATGCAGGGCCATGCATATGAGGACACATGAGGAGAACTTAGAAGTATTAATAAGGTGAGTAATTGAAATCCAATGATTCAGAGGGCTTCCTTATCTTTCATTATAATTCTAGCTAGCATTGAAGAAATAAGAAGTTAATGTTCAGTGCAACTACCACTCACCAGAAAATGTTAGCAAAATGGAAAGATAGTAGTAATTTGAATGCTTCCAGAGGAGTCCACTTTGTGCTTAAAGGACAAATTATCCCAGATTGTGTAAAGGAAACTAAAACAAGTTCTGGACTTTCTGCTACTGTGTTGGAACAAGCCAACAGTGGGAATATTAGAGAGAGAAGAAATTTACAAGACTAGCAGTTGGTGGGGGAAGGGGCAACTGGAGGTAGCAATTGGTCTTATGACTAGCACTTCCTTCCTGTGTGGGAAGGGGGAGGGGCGGTTCTTCCCAGGCTCTGGATTGAAGTGCCTCTATTTTCTTCAGTCCAAAGAGACAGGTCCAACCAGCTCTGAAAGTCAGAACTTTTCTTGTTGTTTGCTGTCTACTGCTAAGATTTTGAAATTAAGAAAACTAGCACAAATATAGCGTAGACAGGAATAAGAGAAATCCTCCACCAGCCTGTGAGACCTGGCCTCAGCTCCAAAGCTGAGAAAGACTCCAACTTTGTTTAGGGACATCCCTCTTCCCTTTTCCCTGATACCTCTTCAATACAACCGGGTTATTAAATTTTAACTTATTTGAATATCACAGTCAGATAAGTAGACTATCTTTTCTGGGGCATAGAGGGAGCTGAACCTCAGTTCAGTCATCCAACTACAAACAGTCCTTGTCAGACCCCTGCTAGGCAACCAAAGTCTGGAGAAAAGCTTGTCCCCCAGGAGGGTCTGTGTTTACTTGCTCTGGGGTATCTGTGGCATCAATCCATAGAGAAGACATGCCCGCAGGCAATCATAAGTGGCTCATTTCCTGGACACTCCATTTTGTTCAAAAATAGCCTCTCAGCAGGGGACATCTCTCTCCTTTACCTCACGGGCAGCCATATTCCCTCTCTCCCTTCAACTCCTCCATTCCCTGCTACAAACCTTCCATATCCCCTGTTCTTCTTATCCCCCCATCTTTCCCTATAAATATTACAAGATGCACATGAGAAAGTATGAAGAAATAGCAGCAACTATATAGTAAATGCTTTTCATTACACATCTCCACTGATTGAAATCTTTTAAAACTGATTAAAGAATGAGAATTACCATTTAACAAGAAAGTTTTAAAGGGACATCAAAAGGTCCCTTCCAAGTCTAAAATCTTATGATTTTATGAATATTTGAAAAAGAACCAGATGTTCCTTCTCTCTTTTCCCTTTTCCTGGAGTAGGTATGGAAGGGTCTGCTAACCCATGCAAGTTTCTCAGTGACTTGGCATTATATGGAGGTGCTTGTTGGAAGTAACTGAAAGATTGAACTGGGGCCTTGAGGCTACAAGGCTATGCTTTTCTTAGGTCCGGGCTACACTTCCTATTTTCTCATCTTCTAATTTTGTAAGATTTTTTTTTTCAAATTAACATTCTAGGGTCTGTATCTATATCCAGATCTAGAGTTTATATCTGAAACTATAAATCATATTACCTGAGGTTTTATTGTAGGATCGTTTGTAATGACAAAGTATTGTGTAAACATGTTTTCCATAAGAATAAAAAGAACCTGATTCATCTTTCTTATATAATCAATCTATAGTGGCAACTACAGCAATCAGTCTAGTGGGCTTTACAAGTCAGAAAAGGCTCTAAAAAAGGTAAGTTGGGGAATATTTCATTTGAGACAATTTATCTGCCACTAGCAAAATCTGACTGGAATCCATGTGATTCTAAAATCAATTGTATAATTTACTGACCAGATACAGAGAGATAAAGGCAGGCAGAAAGTGATGAATCTTCCCCTAAGAATATGTGCTGGGAAACAGCAAAAGGAATCAGGAGTTTTGGACAGATTAACCAAAAAAGTAGTAGAATTCCTCAACAACAAGGTATTTTTCCTAGTGAGAATGAGGATGGGACATAATTGAGAAAGAGAAGGTATGCATGAAGGGAGGCATGAGAAGGGAAAGGGGAGAAGGTACCATAGAAAACCTATGCTGGTTTCATAGTCTTGCCTATAGAGCCTCTATCTCCCCTACTTAAATATAACTGATCTTTTGAAATCTCACAATGCACTTCCAGTTCTACATACCAATTTCATCACTAAGACATACTTACTTTTTTGATTCAATACCAGAGTCCTTGGTTTGGAGTCAAGACATATATTCAAATTCTATCATCAATGGCAGGGTGACAATTGAGAAGTTACCTAACCTCCCACAGTCTCAATTTCCTCATTTATAAAATAAGAACAATACTTTCACTACTTCACAGGTTCCTCGAGGGAAATGTTTTGCAAATCGTAAAATGTTATATAAAAGTGAATTGCTATTATCATGTTCATAGAAAATGCATTTCTCCACCAACTAAAATATACAATTTTACTAGAATGTTTTTTCCACTCATTGTCCATAATCTTTTTTTCTGTCTATGATTATTATCTTCTAAAAGGTAGGAATTTATCTGGACAGTATGGTCTGCACATCACATACTACATAGTTTACAGAGCAGGGAGATCATGGGAGAATAGTTTTAATTATGGTGGTGTAATTATGTATGTGTGCAACATCTCTCAAATATTTCTCTTATTATCTTAATTTACACAGACGCTCATTTTGTTCAGCACCTAATTATCTCTCACCTGCCGGCTATACTTATATATGTTTATAGGCAGCAGAGAAAAAGCTAGGAAAAAAGAAGAGATTAAAGATGAAGGAGGGTTAAATTGAACACAAGAAGAAATGTGAAAGGTTAGAATCAGTATTAAAATAAAAGTAATTGGTTGGTCCTAAAAAAAAAAATGAAGATAGCCACCTCTTCCTCAGAAACAACAGCAAAGATGTGAAGATGAGTGAAGATAGAAAGGGGTTTTATCAGTGAGTATCATCTGCAATGTGGACAAGTTAGAAGCCTTCCAAATAAGATCAGGAGTGATGCAAGGATGCCCATTATCGCCTGTATTATTTAATATTACACTAGAAATGCTAGTGATACCAATTAGGGAAGAGAAAGAAATTGAAGGGATTAAAGAAGACAATGAAGAAACTAAACTATCAGTCTTTGCAGATGGATATGATAATGAGGAGGGTGGATTAGTGCAGACGTATCAAATATTTAACAACCAGATTTCTAGAGGGAAAATGTATTCATGAAACACTTAAGTTTATACCATTAACATTCTCTTCATTGCTTCTTTCAAGCCTAGAGAATCAGCAAAAAAAAAAAATGGATCACCTGTATATTTCTGAGATGCAAATGCTTATATCAAAATTTTAACAATCAGCTCTTGTGAGCTCATAAGAGCTAACTCCAGGATATACCTTGATTAGAGAATCATTTAGATCTCATCCAGTTCAAAAGCTATAATCTTATGAAATATTAAAAGAAAGAGTTGGTCTACCTGTCTAGGATTTTTTGTTGTTGTTCAGTCCTTTCAGTCATGTCCAACTCTTTGTGACCTTAATTAAGGTTTTCTTGCCAAATATACTAGAGTAGTATGTCATTTCCTTCTCCAGTCCATTTTACAGATGAGAAAGCTGAGGCAAAAAATGGTTAAGTGATTTGTCCAGAATTTTACAGCTACTAAGTGTCTGAAACCAGATGTGAACTTAGTTCTTCCTGGCTCCAGACTCAGTACTCTATTCTCAGCATCACCTAACTTTTCTCTTCTCTAGAATACTTACTTAAAAATAGAGAGGTTGTCACCACTCTTGTTTATTACAAATTCAAGAAAAATTCCTTCTGTTCATTTGAGAGAATATTAGTACAAGAGTAGTTACCATAACCTAGAGACTAGCTTATGGTATATTGTGCCTGGTTATTTCCTTTGGAGCCTAATACCTTTCTCTAATATGTTCACCTAAGACATCCACTGGAGTCATAAAAATTTTGCCACATAAAATCAAAACCAATGAACACAAGGAATTTATACTTGGAAGTGATCTTAGATATAAAATCCAGTCCTGTCTTTTTATATATGAAGAAACTGAGACCTAATATTCCTTATTTGTGACAAGGTTTTCCAAATGCTCTTATTGGTAGAAGTTCTACTAATAATTGCGTTTATCCTAGAACACCATAAAGTTTCCTCAAGGAATTAAAAACAGGTAAAACAGCTACCTATATTAGGTTTAAAAAAAGGTAGATGAAAAATACACATTGTCTAGACAATGCCTTACCAAAAACTTGCAAACAGTGAGTTAATCTATCATTATTAACTGGGGAAGGTGTGGCAGATGGGCAATGATTTCTGTTTCAAATCTAAAGGATAAAAAAGAGATTTGTCATGAAATATATATTAACTTATGTAACTTTCTTCTTGGTCTTACTGTGTCCTCTACCACATGGAAACATGGAGAGAGGCAAAGGGTTATCGTCAGATAGATATGAGCATTGGTATATGAACAATGAAGAAACTGCCATTCATGATATAACAGCAATGAAGACAATGGACACCAAAAAGGAGAAGCAGAACAAGAGGTAATCATCAGTGTGCCAAGTCAATTAATTAATCAACCAAAAGCATTTATAAATTATCTACTATATGCCAGCCACTTTGTTAAGCTCTGGAGATACAAATAAAGTTTAAAACATTCCCCAACCTAAAGAAATACATTCTATTAGAGGAGACAATGCATAAACAACTAAGTAAACATCCAGATCACAAGTGAACTAAAAATGAAATCATATACATTCCACTCATTTGAAGCTCTATGATGGCATTTAGTAATGCCCCAATGGGATGTCTTCCCAATATGATGTGTTTTAGCATTTATTCATGGAATTGGTAAAAGTTACAGGGTCTATCTTATTCTATTATACTCATGGGCATCTTATCTAGACATATGATAGATCTATAATTCTCTCCTAGATTCATAATAGATTGTATTTGAAAGACCACTGACCACCATAACTTTATATCTACCATCACTTTTTTAAATCATAAAATATTTTTGGTATTAGACTTCCTTATTTCCATTATCCTAAACAAGAAAATATTTTATAATGTGTTGAAGTTAAGAAAGGACTATAGCAAGGTGGCAGAGGGGATAAAGTGCTGGGTCCAGAATCAAGAAGACTCATCTTCCTGAGTTCTAATCTGGCCTGAGACACTTACTAGCTTTATAATCTGAGGAAATTCATTTAGCCTTTCTGTCTCAGTTCCTCATCTTTAAAATGAACTGGAGAAGGAAATGGCAAATCATTGCAATGTCTGGAAAGAAAACCTCAAATAGGGTCATAAAAAGTTGAACATACTGAAAACTAAATGAATAACAATCACAGAATCCTTGACCCCAATGGCAGAAATTAGAAGAAACTACAAAGAGGATATTAGGATCCACTAGGTATTTACTGAATAGATTTCTTAACTCTTGTTCTTTTAAGTCACTAAAAGTTCCAAACAATGCAGAAATAGTTCTAACCATCCTTTTAGCTTTCCATGGTTTGGCAGTATACGGCAGATGTAGTTCCATATTATGTTCATCTCCATCTGTATGTTTAAACATTGCTTTCTTCCATAACTCTCCCTAAATCTTTTGATTAGTACAAAGTTCAGACAGAGGTGATTACACACACACACACACACACACACACACACACACACACACACACACACACAAGCAGAGGAAAGTACACATCAAGAATTGAAAGAAGGGCCATAATAGGAAGGCCCAAGAATGAATATTCTATAGAATATTCCACTTATAGAATATCCACTTATAGAATGTAGGAGTAGACAACATACATAATAATTATATCCCATAGGAAAGGCGATGATGATTCTAAACAAGTCTTTTTGTGGACTATACTTATGAAGCCAACCTTCTAGTTCTACATTCAATTGAGAACTGAGACTATGTATCGGCTCCTCAATTGTCTAGTTTCCTGGAAGACTACTCAGTAAGACATCTTAGAACCTGTGTTTCCTTGTTTCATGAAGATTAATGTGAAGGAGGTGGCAGCAGCAGTGGCCAAAGAAATCAATGTCAGGCTTTTTCAGTGTACTGGTTAGTTTTAGTGAGTAGGGCTTTTCCCTCTTTTTATTCTTTTTTAAAAAGAAATAGTTCTCTGGGTGAGGAAAAGGTGAAGGATACATTGAGTAATATAGATGATATCAAAGATATTAATAAAATATTGATATAAAATATATTAATGAAAATCTCAAAAAAAAAAGTGAGTAGACAGCTTCAAAACTATATTGCTTTACCCAAGATAACAAAGGCTCAAATACATTGGGTAGCGTCTTTTTGCATAATGGGTAGCAATACATAGATCAGAACTGTACAAGATAAGAAGGCAAGGAGGGAGTATAATCTCTATCGGTAGGAGAGCCAGTATGTCTAAAACCCAGATTCTTAAACTTATCAAGTGTTTCCACACTTGATTAATTTGGTTAATATCTACTCCACAGTAAGATTCTTGAGCTATGAGGGAAAATACTTTTAAGAAAAAAATAGAAGAGACACTATTTTGTAGAGATAGTTAGCTTTGGAATCAGGAAGACCTACATTCAAATATAGCATTTATTGTCTGTCTAATCTTTCGTTACCCCAAGTGAACTTTCTAAGGATATAAGGTGTATAAGGATATAAGGTCCCAATATGCCTCATTTGAAAGAGTTTCCTTCCTAGGAGCACCTTACACCAATGAAATCATAGGTCCAATTATTTTTTTTAAGTAATAGAAAATAGTTCCTTAAATAGAGACAGTAGCAGGGTTTGATGATTAGGACTAGATTAGCTTTCTATGGATAAAACTTTAGGGCTTAAAGCAATGTTCAGATTTCTATTTTATAATTCACATTTTTAAATCTGGCAAGGAGTAGGGAGGGGACAATCTTGTAAATGAAAAGGGAAAAAAGTGACATTTGCTTAGCTCTGAATAACTCAAATTGAGGATGATTAAAGTTTAAAGAAGATTTTGTTCAATCTCATTATAATGAAGAAAAGGAAGACAAAGAGAATGAAAGGTAAAGAGGAAGGATAAGTTTTAATCCCTCATTATTAAAGATATAGGCATGTTCTTATTGTGAATTTTGATGAAATGCAAATTTTTTACTAAATTTTGTACTTACTTTCATTTCCTGTCTTTTATTATGCATAACCATCTTTTCTTTTACCTAATAAATCACATTTTTAGTGTCCAAACTTTCATTTTAAACTAAATTAGGTACCTACCTTACATGAATAATAATTAGGTACGTGATACAACAAGAGAAAATGAAATACTAGTAAAATGAAATTAAGGACATTACTAGGTAGAGTTGAAAGCATTTTCAATGAATAATAACTAGAGGGAAAAATAAATTGTAAAAACACTAAGACAAAATTAAAATATCTATGTTTTAATTGAGTTTTATCCATAAGTAGGTAAACTCAACAGTACATATATCAAATCTTCTTGGTTGAGCTTAGTCATCATCCCAGTGAGAAAGTGAGTCAGGAAGCAACTTACTGTTACCAAAGTCATTTCTCCTCAATATTCACTCTAGAAGTGGAAATAACAAGCCAGGTTTTCATCCTAGATGTTGTGATTGGAGGTTACCATAGCATTCATTAGCTTAACTAAGATTCTAACTCATGGTTCCTTTATCTAGCTGGGGTACGTAGGAAAGGTTAATGAGGGAGCATTGGGAAGCCACTTTGAGTGACTCAAATGAAAGGTACTGTACAAATCCATCCAAAGATGTATTGCTATTACCCGGTTTGTAGCTAATAATTCTGGTGCCCTGGGGAAACAGTTTGAAAATGGAAAAGTGCATAGTGGATCAGGAGGTCTAGTAGAACAATAAAGAACTTCAATTCCATTTTGTGATTCTAAGAAGGAAAGTAGTACAAGAAGTTATTAGGAAAAATTTCAGTTGAATGGTTGAAGAGATTGGATAATGGTGACTTCTACTTGCAAAAGGAATGTATATGTTAAATTTCTACCAGAAGTAAGGTGGTGGAATGAACCAGATGGCTTCTTTTGAAATTAGAATGATGTGGGTTTCAAGACCTGATGTTAGTCTTGTAATGTTTTTCCTGCTATTTTTCATACCTGGCACTCTAATTTGCCTTTCTTACTTGAATGAGCAAATGAAGGAATGAAAAAGCACTTACTATGTGCCAGGCATTAATACGAACAACAGCAATAATTTTGGTAGTGGGAGATTTTGTTTTTCTTTTTTTTTTTTACATTATACTAGCTTTAGTAACTCTCAACTCCATTGGAATGAATACCTGCTGCACTCTTATGTTCCTTCATCTACAGAACCAGAAGTCAAGAAGGCTTAAATTACAATATAGCCTTTGACATTTATAAATTGTCTGAACCTGGACAATGCCGGTACAATGAACAACTGTGAATGATATAAGTATTATTAACAATGCAAGGATTCAGAACAACCCCAAAGGTTATTTACCAACATAGAAGGAACTGATGGAGTCTGAATGCAAATCAAAAATAAAATTCTCCACTTTATTTCCTCCATAAAGTGTAAGCAATATATTTCTTCTTTCACAACATTATGAACATGGAAATATGTACTATATGATGAAATGTTTATAACCTATATCATACTACCTACCATCCTGGAGAAGAGAAGGGATAAAAGGGAGGGAGAGAACATGAATCATAAAATGTCAAAAGTGATTATTAAAAATTGCCATGTGATCTGAAAAAAGAAACTAATTTTAAAAACTTCTTCCTGCCTCAATGATTTTATTTATAAAATTGGGATAACAAGTGCACCTATCTAGTCAGGATATTGTGAGGAGTAAATGAGCTAATATTTGTAAAGCACTTTGCAAACCTTAAAATTCCAATTTTTGTTAGCATCATCATTATTCAATTGCCTGTCCCAAAAGAGGAAAGGGAAGGGAAAGTCCCACTGTTGCTATTCCTTTTGGATAGGCTGCCAGTATTTAGAAATGTTATTTCTTTAAACAGTATTTGGGGTTTTTTGTTATGCATTTGAAAGTACATTGAAAGAAGATAGTAATAAAGTCTGTACCAGATCTTATTATTTGGATTCTTTTGGAGGGATCGCAAAGGAAAGAGGACAGACCTCAAAGGTATTGAAATCTAAATTGTAGAGGTTTGTGAATCTAATGTGGGTTTTTCCACTGTAAACTGTCTGGGAGTCCATAACCACATATTTAATATTGAAGAGAATTTATTAATTTGTTTTTTAATTTTTAATATTTCAAAAATTATATCCACCACCATAGAAGGAACAGTATGAATAAAAATTGAAACATGCCATTCTTAACTTTTTTCCTCCCCATCAAATTTTCTCTAGCATAGGCAATTTGTGTCATTTTTCACAACATGATGAACATGAAAACATGTTATTATATAATAATATATGTACAATCTATATTATATTTCCTACATCTTGAGGAAGCAGGAGAGGTAGGGGAGAGAGCGGAGATTGCAAAATGCCCGAGAACAAATATTTTTTAAATTATATTGAAAATTTAAAAAATTAGAACACATAGTTTCTTTTCCTTTTTCCTTGATCACCTTAGGAAATAAACCTAATAATAGTATTAATGGGCCAAAAGATACACACAGTTTTATAACTCTTTTATTATAATTCCAGATTGCTCTCCAAAATAGTTGGGTCAGTTTACAATTACACTAATAATTACCACATCCCCTCCAACATTTCTCATTTTCTCCTTTCATCGTTTTAGCCAAGACAATAGGTATGGAATGATATCTCAGAGTTGTTTTGATTTTCATTTCTCTAATCAATAATGATTTAGAGAACTTTTTCAAACATATAGTTTTGTTCTTCATACAAAAACTATATAACCATTTATCATTTGGGAAATGACTCATATTATTATATATTTGACAATGTTTCCTCCATGTTCCCTATATACTTTAGATATAAAACCTTTGAGAAACTGTACAAAAATTTTCCCTATCTTATTACTTTCTTTCTAATCTTAGCTACATTCGTTTTATTTGTATAAAACCTTTTTTATTTAATTTTTTCAAAATTATACATTTCATGATATTACCTATCATTTACTTATTCATAAATTCTTCTCTTATCCATAAATCTGTTATATCTCCCTTTATACCAGCATTTACACATCCATTTTGATTTTATCTTGTTAAATGTTGTAAGATAGTGGTTTATATCTAACCTCTGCCAAACTAATTTCCAGTTTTTCCAGCAATTTTCAACACAGATTCTTATTCCAAAAACTTGGAACTTGACCTTTTTTTCAAACACAAAGTTACTATAATCTTTAATGACTATTTGTTGTCAAAAAAATTTAGATCCTCCTGATTTAGATATCAGCACCATATTTGTTTCACACAAAAAAAGTTTGGTAGGATTCCTTCTTTACTGATTGTTCTAAATAATTGATTTAATATTGAAATTAGATGTCAAATTCTTTTGTAAATCTATTTGGTACTGATGCCTTTTTTTTTGGAAGCTCTATTATAGCTTGTTCAATTTCTCTTTCTAAAATTGTCAATTATTCTGTTTCTTCTATTAGTTTATGTAATTTGTATTTGTGTAAGTATTCATCTATTTCACTTAAATTATCAAATTGTTGGCATTTAATTGGGCAAAATAACTCCTAATAATTGTTTTTATTTCATCTTCATTAGTGGTAAATACACCCTTTTCATTTTTTTAAGCTAATGATTTGGTTTTCTTAGCCCTTTTTAAAAAAGCTTTTTTAAAATTGGGTTTTTTTAATAGGACCAATTCTTAGTTTCATTTATTAATGTAATGGGTTTTTGATATTGAATTTCATTAATATCACCTTACATTTTTAGGATTTACAAGTTAGTATTTAATTGGGGATTTAACTGAATCTTTTTCTAATTTATTTTAGCTGTCTACCCATTCATTGATCTGTTCTTTCTCTATTTTATTAACATGAGCATTTGGAAATATAACTTTCCCCTAATTACTCCTTTTGCTGTCTCCAACAAATTTTGGCATGTTATCTCATTATTAACATTTCCTTTCTTAAAATTATTTCTTTCTACGACTTGCTCTTTAACCCATTCTTCTTTAAGGTTCAGTATTTAGTTTCCAAATAATTTTTATTCTGTGATTTCAGGGTGTCTTATTAAATATAATTTTATTGCATTATTATATGAAAATGATGCATTTCATATTACTGCTCTTCTGCATTTAATTTTAACATTTTCCCACTTGATACATAGTTAATTTTTATAAAAGTGCCATGTACCACTGAGAAAAAGGCATATTCCTTTCTATGCCCATAAAATTAACTCCACGTATCTAGAATACCTAGTTTATAAAAGATTTTGATTATCTGATTAACTTATTTTCTATTTATTTTTTTGTTAGATTTATCTAGTTTTGAGAAGGGAAGGTTTAAATATCCCATCATTATAATTTTGTCATCTGTTTGCACCTATAACTCTTTTAGCTTTTCCTTTTAAAATTTGGATACTATAACATTTGGTTCATATGTATCTATGATACTTTTTAACATAATGTAGTATCTCTGTTTCTCTATTTTAATTAGACCTATTTCTGAGATCATTATTGCTACTCCTGCTTTTTTTGTCAGCTGAAGCATGTCATATTCCATTCCATCTATCTATATTTACTCTTTGTGTTTCTCTTTGTTTTAAAAGTGTTTCTTGTAAACAAAATTGGGTTTTGTTTTGGTTTTGATTCATTTGTCTATCTATTTCCATTTTATGAGTGAATTTATCCAATTCACATTCAGGGTTATAATTATTAGTTGTGCATTCACATCCATCCTATTGTTCACTATTTTTTCTTCTTTGTCTTGTTTATCTTACTCCTCCTCAAAAATCTGTTTCCTTTAACCATTACTACCCTAATAAGTCCCACTTTTATTTTCTTCTTTCCTCCTTTCTCTCTTCTCCTTGTTCTATTATTTGTTAAACTATTTTCAGATTTAAACTCTACTTTTTTATCATAATTTTCAGGTAGTTCAAGAATTTTTATACTGTCTCTTCTCAAACTGTTTTCCATGTTAGTTGCTTTTATAATAAGATATTTCCCATCTTCTTCCATTTAAAATTTTTTTATTTAGCTTTTATTATTTTTTTGCCTTAAGAAATTATTAGCTTCCTCTTGCTCCATTCCAATTTTTAATGAATTTTTATTTTGTGAGTTTTTGGTTTTCTTTTTCCTACTGATTGATCTTTCATAATTTTCTATATTTTCTTACATTGTTTTTATATTTTTTCTAACTTTTCCTCAACCTTTCTCATTGTTTTTATATCTTTTTTAAAGCTCTCCCAAGAAATTTTTGGGCTTGTGTTCATTTTATTTTTTTTTAAGTTTTAGAAGTGAATAATTTAATTTCACTGTGTTGAATTTGAACTCTTATATTCTTTATTTCCTATGAAGCTTTATGTCATTGGGTTCTTTCTCATTTGTTTACCCATTTTTAGCATCCTATTCCTTAATTGTACATTTTATTCAAGTGTCAGATTCTTCTCCCTGTTTGGGGTGGAATAATACCTCAGGGTTTAGGTTGTTGTTGTTGTTGTTATTTCCTCAGCTCTCTGGGGCTCTTTGATATCATGGTTCTTTTCATTTCTATATTGTAGCATCCCCAAAATGGCTATTATTTGCAACACTCTTATCTTCTGCAGTTTTTCCAGAGGCTGTCTGTGTGCTTATCTGCTCCTCATCTTCTGTAGGCAGAGACAGTATCTTTTCAACATAGTTGTTCCTTGAAGTGTTCTCTGTCAGCCACCCACATAGATCTTTGATTGTTCTAAAGTGGAGGCTGTGGCCTTCACATCTGCTTCCAGGTCCTGTTCTCATTAGACAGCCACCTAGAACTTTCCCAGATTCTTCTCAAGTTGTCTGACACGGGACAATTATTTTGTCCCGACTCGCAACTTTTCCCACTTTAAATTTTCCTGAGAAGCATTATTTTTGTAGATTGAGAAAATTAAATTAATTTTGTAAAGGAATAAAGAAAATGCTTTGTTTTAAGCTTAAAAAAATTTTTTGCAGGGGAATTTGGAGAGATAACCTTTTGTCCTATTTTGCAATATTCCCAAGATGAAACTCTTTTAAAACATATTTTGATAACTACTGTTTAATATATTCGGTTTTTGTATGAGTTGATAGGGCTTAAAGACAAAAGAGATCATTTAAGTGAACAGAGGCAAGGTTTAATCTTTCTCATGAGAAGGGGCCATGCCCAATGCATGGGTTCAGTTACAAGCATTTTATAGATTCCTGATGCCTGGCCCCCTCCCCTCTCTGTTGGCTATCCCATGACCTGGGGGCTGTACTTACAATCTAGGTGTGAAAGTCTAGCCAATTAGAAAATGATAGGTTACACAGCAGGAGCCCCTATCAACACATGGGCTTCATCATGAGTTTCAACAGGCTTGGGGGTGGAGGGAAGGTTATGAAGAGATGGCTATGTTCTTAAGAGTGGTGCTTTTGACTTCTAAAGGTCAGGGGAGATAAGGAGGTAGGATATCCAAATGGTTTGCTCTCCCTGAGATAAGAGATCTCTCAGCTCACTGGGCCTATGGCATAAATGCCCTTGAGATCTTGTTTTTAAACCCTTAGCAGGTTTCTCTTTTCTAATGGGATCTATAATCATATCCCTCCCTGAAAAGTACAAATTAATTCTTTTCTATCCACACAGTTTCCTTTTAATCCCAAGTACTTATTTTTTATGTTTAAAATTTAGGAAAATGGTTCAGTAGGCTTCACTAGACTACCAAAGGAATCTATAACACAAAAGAGATTAAGAATACTCGATTCAAACTCTACATTAACCAAATTTTGTTTAAAAAACATATAGTTGCCACATGCTCATCCAATAATTTTCTAGGCAATTTTTTTCCTAAAACAAAATTCAGGTGCAATCTAGCTGTTGCCTAGGAGATAAGAAAACAAAAGTCCTTGCATTTACAAACTTAACTTTCAAACTGCTAACATTTGCTACTAAAGTAACTAGACAAGATGTACTGCCACCTTTCTCTGCGTCTATTTCATGCTTATTAATCAGGTCTGCACTAAGAACTTAAAAGCCACTCATCTCTCTTGGATTGATGTGAAGAGGCTATTAGCAGTCAAGCACCAGTAGTCTCTGAATAAATCAAATGGCTTAAAAGCAACAAAATAATTGCAAACACAAAGAGATAACATCTTCATAGTGGTAGAACAAGGATTTATTAGAATCTGTTTCCTTCACTACACTTAGCACGATCAACAGCATATATAACCCAGGTTTTCTGGAAGCATCTCTTCCCCTTTAGGAACAGGCTAGGGAGAACTATAATTCCTCAGCTACTTAAAAGATCAAATGAGAGGCTCCTTTTAGTCTAAATGACATGACATTGAAAAATCATATTGGACCCATTTAAATGGTTATAACTACTACAAAGAAATTCAGATCTAGTAAATTATGTTTTGACTTTCTTTTAACACCTTTAAGGTAAGGATATCAAAGTCATTTACAAGAGTAAAGCAGGAAGGTAATTAGTAAAAGGTCAAGTTTATTGTGTCCTAAGTCTGCTTTTTTGGGACTCACAAGCACAAAGAATTGCATAGAAAATACCTGCCACAATCATTGATGCAGTATCTTGTCCTCAGGCAGGTGAATGACACTACTCTCCAGCACAGATATTTATTCTTTTCCAAAAGATGTCCTGGAATGAGAGTTCCAGAGTCTCTTGCCCAGTTCAAAAGAAATAGCACTCTACTAGTAAAATTAGTTAGTGTTCACGCTCTACCAAAACTTCTTAATTTATGTGATAAATTTGAAACAATCCTTGTCTAAGACTCATTCTTGTCTTAATCTCTTTTAGAACAAAATGAAAGCATCCTGAATTCCCAAAATAAAGTAAATGACACAGAGTACTTCAGGTTGTCCATCCTAAAAGGACTAATGTTTTCCTACTTCTAAATCTTTGCTCATGCCATGACCATGCCTGGAATGTTCATAACCCCAATCTCTTCCTATTGAAATCTTTGTTTGTTCTCCAGAACTCAATCTCTAGTTAGAAATGCCCTTTCCTTCATGAGACCTTCTATAGCACTGTTTCTACCTGTAACATGCACTTGGCATGTTCTGGGTTTTTCTTTTAATTAGAATTAATTATGTGTGTATTTATCCCCTGTCACTAGATTTTATATCCTGTGTTTTTCTGTTTCACATAATAAGTGCTAAAAGAAGCAGCATGACACAACAGAAAAATACTACATCAAGAAGTCTTGGCTTTAAATGTTATCTATGATACTTACTGGGTGGCAGCCATTTCCTGTCCCACCCACCCCAGTAACTATCATACACATGTATGCTGTGCCTGGAGTCAGGAAGGCCAATCTTCCTGCATTCAATTCTGTGTGATCCTGGAAAAGTCACTTAACTCTATTTGCCTCTTTCTTTATTTGTAAAATGAGGTGAAGAAGGAAAAAGCAGAGCCATGCCAGTATCTTTGCCAAGAAAACCCCAATTGGGGTCATGAAGAGTTGGACACTACTGAAATAAGGTTATACTAGTTGTATGATGTTAGGGAAATCACTAAGCCTCCACATTTCTCAGGAAACTCCCAAAGTATATCTACTAAGCCATAAAATGGTTGTGTTTTTCAACAATGGAAAGAATTTCCAAATCAGGAGGTTCCCCATGTGAATTAATGTAAATGCTAAATAAATGATAGCTAGAAATTAATCAAGGGCTGAGTTTAGACTCTATCTAATTGGCAGGTCATTGATCACATTCCCAAGAGAGGCAAAATGTTCATACCATTAAGCCTCAGGGAAAAAAATATGAAATACATCATACCAATAGCACATAAAATTATTTCTCAAAAAAAAATAAAACCAATGAGACATCCTTGGCTTAAATCATATAGCCTCTCACATTAGCTTGGTTGGAGAAAGGAATGAGAGAAAAATGATCTTGGAAAAGCACTTTCAAAAGGCCTGGGGAAGACTGGTAGCTCACACTAATGCACTTATAAAGACTGGCTAGAGTAACTGGTAGTCCTGAAAATCGGAGAGATATAATACATTACTTCAATTACTTGAAAGGCCATCATAACGTTACATTAAATTTAAAGAGTTTTGCATAAACAAAATGAATGCAGACAAGATGAGAAGAGAAATAGCAAATGGAGAAAAAAAGTTATAGCAAGTGTCTCTTTCAAAGGCCTCATTTCTCAAATATATAGAGAATGAGTCAAATTTATAAGAATACAAAGCATTCCCCAATTCACAAATGGTCAAAGGATGTTAACAGGCAGTGTTCAGATGAAGAAATTAAAATTATCTTTAGCCATATGAAAAAAACACTCCAGAAAAAAAGTAAATTAAAAATCTGAAGTACTACCTCATACCTATCAAACTGACTAATATGATAAAAAAGGAAAATGATAAATGTTGGAGGGGATATGGGAAAACTCAGACACTAATACACTATTGGTGGAATTGTGAACTGACGCAAACATTCTGGAGAGCGATCTGAAACCATGCCCAAAGGCCCATAAAAGCTATGCATACCTTTCACTCAGTAATACAGTTACTAAGTCAGTATCCCCAGAAGATAAAAGACAGCGGAAAAGGACCTACTTGTGCAACAATACTTTTAGCAGTTCTTCTGTGGTAGCAAGAACTGTAAGCTACAGGGAATGTCCATCAATTGGGGAAAAGCTGAACAAGTTATGGTATATGATTATGGAATATAGGTATATGGAACACTCACACTATAAGAAATGATGAACCAGATTATCACCAAAGAACCTGAAAAGATGTATATGAAGTAATACAAAGTGAAATGGGCAGAACCAGGAGAACATCGTATACAATAACAGCAATAAAGTACAGTATAGTAGTAGTCTCTCGGCAACCTAGAATGACAATTGTCTTTGTGCGCTTTGCACAAAAACATTTGTGCGTGAAGGAGATTTAAGTGGAAAAGTCGATGCACAGAGACAGTCCCACTCTCTCAGCATTGGAAGCCTGGGTCCAGTGGCACGAAAAATCGTTACACCTGGAGACTTCCTCAGCTGCATTGGATGGCCGTGTTGTCTTTTGTGCTCCAACATGCCCTAAGCACTCCACGGTGCTTTGCTGCGTTGCCCTCTCAGCCGTTGAACCTTCTTATTGGTTTCTTCTGCCTGTTCCGCCGAAGCAGTCTTCACATGCTGGGTGAGCAAAGCTTTGGTTCACCAGGGGTCAAAGATGACCCAATGGCTACCCTCACAAGGTTTGGCCGGCCTGTTGAAGCCATTGCCCGGGATGTGGCCGCTGCCACATGCTAGCAGCTACTGGGAGCCACAAGTGAGAGCGGGGTGTCAGTTGAGGGTCAAAGGCTGGAGAGCTGCCCTAGGAGGGCACGACAAGCCCTCCATACCAGAGATACTACTCTTCCCTGAGCACCCCATACACCCCATAAAGTACAGTGATCAACTGCAAATGACTTAACTTTTATCAGAAATGCCATGATCCATGACAACTCCAAGGAACTCATGATGGAAAAGGCTACCTACCTCCACAGAAGAAACTGACAGAGTCTGAAAATAGACTGAAGCATGCTATTCTTCACTTTATTTCCTCCATGTATTTTTCTCTAGTGTAAATGATATATGTCTTCTTTCATGACATGATCTATTACCTGCCATATTCAGGAAGAGGGAGGGATTGGAGGGAGTAAGATAACATGGATGATAAAATGTAAAAATGCTATTATTGAAAAATTTATCAACAGGTAATTTGGAAAAATATAAAATAAAAAAGACCATCATAAGGAAAAGGAATTAGATTTGCTCTGTTTGGTCCCAAAAAGTATACGTTGGATCAATGTGGGAAAGTTTCAGCAAAGCAACTTTAATCTTGATGTGAGAAAAAATTTATTTCTAATTAGAGCCATCAAAAAGTAAAATGGACTGCCTGAAGGTTGTAGTTTCCTATTCAGTGAAGATCTTAAAGCAAACATTGGAAAAGCAGTTGCCAAACATGTTATATATTGTAGTGGGAATTCTTTTTCAAGTCTGGATTGAACTAGATGATTACTGAGGTCCCTTACACTCTGTCTCTGTCTCTGTCTCTCTCTGTCTCTGTCTCTCTCTGTCTCTCTGTCTCTCTCTCTCTCTCTCTCTCTCTCTCTCTCTCTCTCTCTCTCTCTCTCTCTCTGTCTCCAATAAAGTTTTAAATGCACATTTACAAAATGATTCCATGACAACTTAAAGGAGATATGGATTTCCAGAAGCCCTCATTTAGGTTCTCTGCATAGTGATCAACAGAAATATATTAAAGCCTAGTTACTAAAGTCAAAATACATGTAGCTGAAAATATTCTCATTCAGACACAAGACAATGTTGGAGTCTAATCAAAGTAATCTAAATCTCTAGTTCTGTGCATCTTCAGCTCTTTAATTATATTGGAAATAGAAGGGAAAATCAGAAACAGTCTCATAGTAGGTCATGATTGAATTCAAAGGAATACTATTTAGTCGATTATTATTAGTGGACTGAATATAGGGATTAATGTCAAATACTTAGAACACTTGATATTAATTTAATGGTTAATTTGCTATTTAATTTTGACCAGGTCATTACTTTTTCCATACATTATGAGAAGGCTGAATATCTTCCCATAGAACTGTCCCTCTATTTACAGAATAGATGTGAAACATTTCTAACAAGACTAATTTCCCCCCATAAATATGCCTTGGGTTAGACTACTAAGATAGAAATCCTCATGCTTTCTCAAAGGAAGGACACCTCTGTCTTTCCTAAGCACAGTAGTAGTGTTCATGGCAGTTTGCCAAATTAGGTAACATTAGAAAACTCACATTGAGAAGATGAGATACACAAGAAGATTCCATCCAATATCCTTGGGCAACCTGAGGGGTCTCTGTTTGTGATTGACAAACACAATACCTCATGTGATGGGATACTTGTAGGGGACCGTGTACATTATATATTGTATGAGCAAAATGAAGACATGGATAAGAAATTCTGAAAATAGTTTATATGCCTGGCACAAAGCCATGTTCATAGTAGTAAAGTAGGACTTCAACTGTACATACGTCTGCTGGAGGTCTATCTCTCTGCCAAATCAAAACAACTAAAAAAACATATTGACTTACCTTAATTGTGTGAAGAGACCCAATTTGGAATAGTGGAAAGGGCAGAGTAGGAGTCAGGACAGATCTGGATCCAAATCCCACATCAGACATGTAAGTGCTATATGCCCATGAGCAAGTCACTGATCTATGTAGACCAGTCATGTTCCACAGAGGGCAAAGATGCATGTAGACAGAAGCAGAATTTCTGAGGAGCTCACAACTGCAATCCACAAGCATCATAATAATCCATTAGATAACACACAATTATAGTAGTCAAAGATATTTCCTTAACTTACTGGTATAGACATGTCACTCACACTATTAGTCAATAAATTCTGCTAGTTTCCATTACCTATAGAATCAAATATAATTTCCCATGTTTCGATTTGAAGCCCTTTCCAACCTTAGGCCAATCTATCTTTATAGTTTTATTATGTAGTATTCCCCTCTAAATATAGTCCAGTCCATCTGGCACACATGATTTTTCATTCATGGTACTCAATATCCCATCCTCATACTTTTGCACAGGACACATGCTTGAAATACATACCTTCCTCACTTCTGCCTCCACCTTCCTAGTGTTGTTCGAAGTTTAGAGCAAGAGACAACTCTTAAGTACGTCATTCCATTCCTACTGCAACTACTACTGCTTTCCTTACCACCCTTACATAGCAACACACATAATTATCATGTATATATTTTGTGCATAATTTCCATATAACTCCAAATGGATATATTGTTCATCCCATTAGAATATAAGCTTCGTTCAGTCAGAGAATTTCACTTTTTCCCCCCTTGTGACTGCTTGGAATATATAGGTGGGTAATAAATGCTTACTCTTTGGTTACATTTATCAGCAACAGTCTAATAGTCCTCTCATAGATATGGTACATCTTCCACCTCCATGCCTTTGTACAAGCTCATCCCACATGCCCTCCTTTATTATTTTTGCATCTCAGAATTCTATTTTCTTCATAACTCAGCTCAGATATCCTGTCTTCTGTGAAAGTTCCCATAGTCCTCCCCAAATAGTGATATTTCTCTGGTCTCTTGTACTATATTTTTCTAGTGTATATATCTATACTAGATCTGATACTGTATTTTTCTTGCATTATACTATGAGTGTGTGTGTTTAATCCACATAATAGAGAGTCATTTCCTTGAAGTCAGCAACCCTTTTGTTATATCTTTCTATAACAAGCACCTAACATTTTACCTTGCATGAAGCAGGCACTTGTAATTGTTAAATAATTAATTTGCCCTGAGAATGCCATATCTAGCATATCATAATCAAATCAAGTTATGAAATTTTGGTAATAAGTGCATTCAGAAAAAAGCAAGTATCCTCTATGGAAGCAGATGACCAAGATAGTGGAATGATTCTAAACTATTCCATACGAGTATCATTTGAGGGAATTAAAAATCTTTTACCAAAAGAAGGGACACTGTAGAGACAATAATATAGCTTTCTTCAAGTACTGAAAGAGCTATAATGAAGTGAGGATTCAATTTTTTCTGTTCTATCCCAGAAGACAGAATTAATGGTAATAAGTAGAAGTTGAAAAGAAGAATATGTTTCTTCTTTTTGTAGGAAAATGTTTTTAAAAAAGAAAAGGCATCCAAAAATGGATAGTCTCATCGATAGTAAGCTTTCTCTTATTAGAAGTCTTCCAGCAAAGACAAAATAATCATTTGTTTGCCATAAACAAAATTATAGTCAACCACAGTCCAGATTGTGCTTTATATACAGCTGCCTTACTAGCTCTCTGCCACCAACATTTTTCTTTAAACTTGAATTATTTCCCAGTCAGACATCAGGAGGAAAAAGCCCTTAGTCCTAAAAGGAATTAATCAATACTGCTTTAGAACTCTAAACTGAGCTGCCTGGACTGGTAGATGATTAGTGCAAACTTAACTAATTTACTCTCTCTAAAGAAACAATCCCAGACCAAAAGGCCAGGTCCTGCTTCACATATAGCAGCCCTGCCCCACTTCCCCCCCACCCCCCAGTCATTTTGTCTTCTGCCATGCCTCCTCACACACTCAAATATACCACCTTTTCACATTTTTCTTCTGGATTCAGTGATCAAACTAATTCAATCACATTACTATTTCACTAAGGAAGATCAAAAGGGGTTGCCAGATTGTTGTCTATAGAGTAATTCAGCATCCCTGGGATTCCAAACACATTCCCTTCCCTGGTTACCACTCTCATATATGTGTTGTCAAATATAAGTTCTTTAAAGGCAGGAACTATCTATCTTCAGCATTTATATTCCTAAGGCTTAGAACAATGCCTGGCACATAATGAACTCTTAATAAATGTTTTCATTAATTACATTTTGAACTAAATGATATCTGGTCTTGACTCAAAGGTTTTACATGTCAACGAGAGAACATTATATCAGCAACAGAAATATTGTTGAATGACTTGTATATGTCCACCTCCAGAGAAATAACTTATAAATGGAAATAAGCAAGACATAGTTTTATATAAACATATATCTTTTATGTTAAATGATGCCTTTCCTGGTGAGGGGAGGTCAGGGAGGGAAGAAGTTTACCTGGTTATTTTAATGTAAAAACAAATGAATTAATTGATTTTTTAAAGAAAATATGTTGCCAAGACAAGTGGAAGATAGGCTGTCAGAAAGAAATTGTCACTAATCTTACATCCATCAACAAACATTTATTCAGAATCTACTATTTTTCAGTAACTATGTGCCAGGTACAAAGACAGAAATACACTCCATCATTAAGAAACTTACATACTATTACACATAATTTCAAAATTTCAAAAATAAGTATATAAAATAATTATATACAAAGTATGTGAAACATGAATACAAGATAATTTGGGCACTAGCAGTTTACAGTATCAGGGAAAGATGTTGCTTTAGGAGAATCAGCAAAGACACTAGAATGAGAGAAAGCAATGCAGCCCAGTTCTCCTGCATGACTGCTCTAGAAAAGTTTGAGAAAAGTACCAGACAAAGGAAATCCTAAGAGAAAATACAGTGGACATCTTTTTCCAGGCCAAGTTGATATGGGGAGACATCCAGAAGTCTTTAGGCATTTGGTAGGGGCTCCATTCAAGAAAGTCTAAACAGAAACCCTCCAGGGCAAGAATCTGGTCATGGATTTGAAGATGTGTATCTCTGAGTTAAGAAACATTGAAGTGGGGTAAATTGGCAGATTTTTCACTCTAATCCAATGGAGCCTTCTGGTGTACTGATAGGAGTAGAGAACAGTTTCTGCCTAGTGATGCTCCAACTAGAAGAGAGCCTGCAGTAATGTCTCCTAGGCTTTAAACTAGGATTGGGAGCCTGCAAAACTCCAAGGGAGAAAAAAAAACTATATCCTATATCAGACTGCTAAATGTGCTGAAAATTTACAGCTGGCTGGTATGAGTTGCTCATAAGTCCTTGGAAAATACAGAATTGAATAACCAGGAAAATTGGATCAAGACCCTATATGACAGAAATCAAGACTAGACAAAGTTCCATCATTCCATTCAGAAGAGAATATAACCTAAGTCTGACACAGTGTCTCAATTCTGGTAATAAAAGTGCAGAAATGAGTAAACAAAATAACATAAAGATGATAAAGAAATACTATGGATCCAGGAATACCTAAGAAAAAAACTTCAAAGAGTAGAATAACTACTATTTCTATAAGTAAAATCTTAAGCAAAAAAAAAAAAACATAGATTGGCCACATACAGATAAAAAAATATAGAAAACCAACAAATCAAAATTCCAAGTAAAAACCAAAATAAAGATTCTTAAAATATAAGAGAACAAATGTGAAAGGAACAATCAATTGAATTGATAGATAAAAGTAGGAGATAGTTTTTAAAATTAAAAAAATCATTGACTAAACTGAATAAAAAAGAAAAGAAAACCCTGGGTGTCAGAAATGAGTAGGAATCCACAAAAAATTAAGGAGAAATAAAGAACATTATTAGAAACTATTTTGCCCATTTAAAGACCAATAAAACTAAAACTAAAATGAAGTTGATGGATATTTATTTAAAAATACAGAGCTGAGATTAATAACAGAATAATCAATTGAACAAAGTATAAGTAAACTGCCAATGATAAAAGTAAACCTAGGATCAGATATGTTTGCATGGGGAAATTATCAAATAATCAAAGAAAAAATTAATTGCAGTATTATACATAGTGTTGCAAAAATCTAAAAATAAGAACTCCTACCAAATTCTTCCCATGATGCAAATATTAGCATGCTACCCAAACCTAAGAAAAATATAAGGAGGAATAAAGGAATAATATTAATAATGAACATGAATGCAAAATTTTTAAATAAGCTATTAGCAAAGAGGCTATATAGCAATATGTCAAAAAGATATACTCTATGACAAAGTTGCATTTATGCAAGGAATGCATGGTTGGCATGCAATTGGAAAACTATTGGCATAATATATCATATTAATTATTACCTGATAAATAGACATCCTTACATTAGGAAACACAAAAAAAATTCTTTGTCAAAATACAAGACCTTGCCTATGTAAAAACACAAACTATAAAACATAGAAATACAAAGATCGGTCCTTTGACCCTGAAATAAAATTACTAACACCAAGCCTATACATGAAACTGAAAAAAAAGAGCCTATAAATGCAAAAATATTTATCGCAATCCTTTGGCCAGTGGGGAAATTTTTAAAAGTAAAAAGTATGCTAATGGAACAAACTAAAACAAAAAATAAAGGAACTCAATAACTATATTAGATAAACCTAAAATTATAAAATATGTACAAAACAACTACCTATTTGATTTTTTAATTGTTTTAAAAAAAACCTAAAGAGTTGGGCAAAAATGGACTTAGACCAGTATCTTACATCAAATTCCACAATACAAAATGGATATTTGACATGAATATTAATGGCCATGTGATTTTAAAAAATTAGAAAAGTAGATCACATATTTTTCATTTCTGTGGTAGGAAATAAAGTCTGAACCAAAGAAGAAATAGAAACAAATAATATATAAAGGATAAGGTAGATAATTTTGGTTACATAAATTTAGAAGCTGATGAGTAAACAAAATTAATGCATGTATGATAAAAAGAAGACTAGAATAAATATTTTTAAAATATTTTTATATACATTTGGTAATCATGATCTATAGAAAACAAATAGTAATACATAAAGCTAAAAACCAACCACAAGTTGATGTGGTAAAAGAATCTGAACAAATATCTCTCAAATGAATAGCAAATTAATAACAAGCACATGAACAAACATTCCCAATCATAAATGATAAGAGAGATGCATTTACAGAGAACTCTGAGATTTCATCTCCCACTCAGTAAACTGGGGGGGGAGACAAAAGACAGGAAGTGTCAAAGGTGGAAGGAATGTGGAAATAAAGGCACACTAATATATTGTACATAGAGTTGCGAATTAATAAAACCGTTCTAGAAATGAATAAAAAATTATGCAAATAAAGTGGCTGAAATGACCTTAGATTTTGAACTAGAGATTCTTCTGCTAGGGATATAGTATATCCAAAAGAGTTCATAAACAAATTGAAAGGTTCTATCTGCAACAACACAGTGCATTTTGGGGTAGCAAAAAATTGGAAAGAAAATAGACGTCCATTGATGTTATTTCCCATTCAGTCATTTTTCAGTCCTGTCCTAATCTTTGGTACTTGAATGAAAAAGAGTATTATTGGCTAACTGTAACAAATGATGGTTGTATTGAATACAAAGCAGCATGGAAAGCATAAACTGATACAAAGTGAAGTAAGCAAAGCTAGTAAAACAATAATCATGACTGTAACATGTAAATAGAAACAATGACTATAAAACAATCAAAAATCAATATTTCAAAATTATTAAGAAAAATGTTTGCCCAAAGAAGAGAAACAGAAAGATACTTTCCCCCATTCATTTGAAGAGATGATACATAAATATACATCACTTGCAAATCAATGGTTTTGCTATCTTGATTAATTTTACTGAACTTTCTCTCTTCCTCTTTTTTTCCTTTTAAAAAATTCTTAGTTGTAAGAAAAGCACTCTGGGAGAGAGAGAGGGTAGACTACAGAGGGAAATCTAAATGATATAAAAAGTGAGATATTAATAAAAATCTATGAAAAATGAAAATAAAACATTTAATTTTTTGAATACTTAGAAAAGCAAGTTATTCATGGTACAGATTCATTTCTCCATGTGTAATAATCTTTTTTCTGTTCTACTTTACATGTAAAAATATTTGTTTTTATTAAGATCTAGAAAAAATAATGATTTTAAATGAAAATTTAAAATAAAGTGGTATTTGAGGTAAACTTTGAAGAAAAGAGGTGTAGGCAAAGCTAAGTCAGAGAGAAATGGGAAATGCAAGGATGGGGAAAGAGTGGAAAATAACATTCATTCCTAAAGGTATTCAGAAAAAAATGTTGACTTTTGTTGATAAAAAGAATAATAAGGTTACAATTATGTGCTAGGTATATCACTTTAGCACCTATGGGAAATGTAGGTAGCAGAAGGGAGAGACATAAGTCAAGTAAACTAGTGAGGTGATTTGGAACTGAACTAAAGAAATGGCTTTATAAATTAATCAAAGAGAATAAATATGAGATGTGTAAAAGAGTTTGAATCCACAAGATCTGATAACTGACTGGATATGTGAAATAAGGGAAATTAAAAAGTTGGGGTGACTTGAAAATTGTGAACTGCATAACTTAAAGGATGGCAATAGTCTTTATAGAAATAAAGAAATTCAGAAGAAAAATGGATTTTGGAGGAAAGGAAATATAGTCTACTTCTGGTAGAATGAAAGTTTCTAAGGGCAGGTACTATTCTATTTTTGTATTTGTATCCCTAGAACCAGTACCATGACTGACATATAGAAAGCATTTTAAAAATGTATATTGGGGATGGCCAGATAGCTAGAGATGTGAGATTCTTGATTCAAATGTGGCCTCAGGTATTTCTTAGCTGTGTGAACCTGGGCAAATCAATCACTTGAGAGTGTGTGCATGTGTGTATACATATATGTGTATGTATGTATGTATGTATATAGAGAGAAAGAGAGATGTATATATGTATATATATGTTATATATATATACATATATAACATATATATATATATACAAAAAGAAACAAATCACTCAAGAAGTATTTATTGAGTCCCTGGTATGTGCCATACATTATGCGCTCCTTCTCTCTCTCTCTCTCTCTCTCTCTCTCTCTCTCTCTCTCTCTCTCTCTCTCTCTCTCTCTCTCTCTCTCTCTCTCTTTCTCCATATATATAAACACACACACACACACACACACACACACACCTGGGAGCCATATGCATATAGAGATGATAACTGAACCTGTGATGAAGTTACAGAGAAAGAGTTCTGACACTTTGGGCAACTATCTACAAAAAACAATAAGATCGCCTTCTTTTCTCTTGAAGTCTAAATTTATAAATCTTGGGTAAATACTGTTATCAGGACACCATAACCTCTATTATAGCTAATACTGGGAGAATAGAGATGGGCCTAGATGTTATCTAGTACATATGTCTTGGTGATTTTTCTGGAAGTCATTATCATTCAAACCTGTCCATGTTCTTTGGGCTCAAGACCTAGTAGTACAGCACATATGTCAGCCTCAAGGAAATATAAAATAAAGTGAACACAAACTAAGTCATGGAAAAAGCCACACAAGAGAGCCAGGTTCTTGGAGTTTCTCTGGCTCACCCTGGATCTCTTGTTTTCTCTCCTAAAATAATGTAAGCCTATACAGAAGTATGAGACTAAGGGATTCTGAGTCTCCCTGATTTTAATCTGCCTATAGGCAGGCATCATGAAAGCTGATAATCTCATTGTGATTTTTGAAAGGAGTTGTTACCTTTCTCCTGGCTGTTGAACTGTAGAAATAGAGAGAAAGAAACAGAGACAGACAGAGATAGAGACAGAGAGAGACTTGGACACTTACTATGTGCACAATGCTACATACTTGAAAAAGAAATGCTGAAAAGCAAGATAGCCCTGGGTTCGTGGAGTTAATAAATCTAAGGTGAGAAAGCAACATATAAACAGGAACTGGAAAGAAGTAAGGATCAGGATGTATGTTGTTTGCCCTTTCCTCAGTGATGATAATTTCTACAGTCATCACTATGACCAGAGAGGCCATGTTCCCTAAGGACAAATAGATATCCCAACTTTACCAGTGAATGCCAAAAATAATTTGTTACCTCCCAGAATGATCAAAGATACAACCAGTGAGAGTAGCCCTAGTGAACTGGCTATAAAATTGGCAATACAAGTCCACAAAGCAGCTCTGTACAAAAAGGAACAAATTGCTCAAGAAGTATTTATTGAGTTCCTGGCACTTGGGAAACAAAACTTATGATTCCTCTCTAAATATTCCTTCCATACCTAAAGAGCATCATCCTATCCAGCCTTTCCCTCTACCACCATGCTCTTAATCCAGGGGCAGCCATCCATTTACTAAAGATGCTTATTCACCTCTTAAGGCATTATATTTTTTAGTCAGGCTCTCTCCTTTTGGAGCCTACTGTCCCTCTGCCACATAGCAATATCTAGAATTACTTTTCAACATTGTTTTCTCCTCCCTTCACTAGATTAAGCCCAGATAAATAATAAGCAGACCTGAAGAGACTCAGTCATTTTGGAGTCTTCAAATATTTCCTTAAAACTCCAGGTTTTTGCAGATCAGGTTTTATATGGCTAAATTTAAAGCAATCACTAGTGTGATCCCAATGGGTCAGCCCTAGATCAAAAACATTAAGTCTTTGGACATCATGATGTTTATATTTCCTAGTAGTTGACAATTATACATCTACTTAATAAATTTCCAATTTCATATTGGAAACCAGTGCTTACCAGTTTATAGAACAACATTCACATGGTGAAAGCACAAATGTCAGCAATCAAGTTTGTATTTATTTTGCATATTTCTATTTGGAATTTCTTCCAGGATCCTGGAGAACTATGACATATCCTACCTGCTATCTGTGATTTTAACAATATAACTCTCTAGCACAACTTTTTTTTAATTTAAACATTATTTTATTTGGTCGTTTTCATACATTATTCACTGGAAACAAAGATAGTTTTCTTTTCCTCCCCTGCCCCCCCCCACCTTTCCCTCTCCCATAGCCGACGCATGATTCCACTGGTTATCACATGTGTTCTTGACTCAAACCCATTTCCCTGTTGTTGGAATTTGCATTATATTGTTCATTTAGAGTCTCTCCTCAACTTTTAATCTTTCTCCTGAGCTCCAGGCCTAAATTACCAATTGCTTTCTGGAGAGTTCCAGCTTGGATACCATCCACAGCATGACTAGAACCAATGATGGAATTAATTAATAAATTAAAAATCAGAAATTAAGTATTACTTCATGCCAAGTTCTGTCCTGAGTAATTCAAGTATAAATACAAAAGCATAGATACTTTTTGCTCTCAAGGAGCTTCCACTCATATAGAAGGAGACAGTGCATATAGGGGAGTAGTTGGCTAAAACTGCTTATTCTAATCTAAAAAGTTACAGGAATAATGAGTGAACCCACAGAGGAATAGAATTAAATACCCTTTCCAGGTGCAGTAGCAACTGATTTAATTATGTCTTTAAGAACTGGAAAATGGTGAAAGGGTGGCAAATGGGAAGGAAAAGATGATGAGAGTAGAACTGGCCTAAATATAGTGAGTGCCATAAAACACTCACCAGTCAAACAGTGGGGACCCAGAAATTGAAAGGTTTAAATCTTCCAGGGTATTATCTATAGTCTAGGTGGCAAAGTTATCACAAAAATAACTGGAGAATAAAGTAAATGATGACTGAAACTGACCTAGATATAGTGAGTCATGAGATACTTAGCAATCAGTATAGAATTCACTGTTTCCTCCCTCCTATCATCCAAACTCTTCTATTTCAGTTGAGGGCCCACTAGTCACCCAAATTCACAATCTCAGCTCCATCTTGAAACACTTCATTTTTCCCGAACTACCAGTTCTAATCAGTTAAAAAGTCTTTTCTGACATATTCCTATAATAACATATTTCTTTCATATTTTCTATCCTGTCAACTCATGTGACTTGTGTGGCCACAACTAATTAAGCTTTTCTTATCCGTTTTTGACTGGGTAGTTGCAATTACCTCCTAATTAATCACATAATTTCCAATCTCTCCCTAGTTTAATCCAGCCACACAACTACCAAAATAATCCTCCAAAAATGAAATCTTTCCATATCAATTCCCTGGCTCAAAAATCTTCAGTGACTCTAAATTACATGTAGAATAAAATGCAAACCCTCAATTTGATACTTTAATCTTTGTCTGTGCTTATTAGATATTACTAATCTCTTCACATTGTACATTTCCACCAAATGATTGACTATTTCCTGAACTCGGTATTCCATTTCCCATTTCTATGTCTTGTCAAAGACATTTCGCATGTTAAGATTATAGAATCGTTAGCCTCCTTCAAGACAACTCTGATATCATCTATGGGAAGCATTTTCTGACAACAAATGATTGTGTACTTTTTGTCTGTGTGTGTGTTATGTCATACCTCCCCCTGCCTCAATGTAATATAAGCTTCTTGAATTCAAGAATTATTTTTCATCATGACTGAGTGCCTTAGATTCTAGCACAGTACCTTAAACATAATAGGTACATAACAAATGAGTGTATAATTGAATGTAAAAATGAATTGAAGTAAAATCAAATATATGGGACTGTGTCCTTTGGATAAATGTTCTACTCCTTATGATTCAAGAAGATTTAGTCATAGGTAACCATTTTAGAGTCTGAAGTGACAAAATGAGGGAATGTTCTGTAGTCCCAGTGACTGGAAAGATGCATGTATTTCAGATATCATTTAAAGGTCTGCAGAAAAGAAATGTTTCATAAATAGAACACTGTGAAAACTACCATATGCTAACCCTTGGAATAGTGACCTTTTTGGAGCTCCTACATTCACAGCTGCAGCATATGGAACCCACAGCAGTGTGTAAGACACATAAGGCTAGCATTTTCTTAAAATGTAATATAAATGTATGTTTTATTCCAATCAAAAGTCAACACTTTTTTTTTAAAAAGTCAACACTGCTATCAAAAGAAAAACAGCTTTAGAAACTGAACTGGTAGTTTCCATGGCAAAAGGCTGCCTGAATTAGGAATTACAACAGTTGGTCAATTTAGTTAATTTCTACCTCCATTACACTCCCCCCACCCCATCTCCATTCTAAAGATGACGGATCTATCTCTATTTCAATACAAAAGTTTCAAATACCTACTTCCTGCAAAGACACCAAAATGAAATATGACAACATCCTTGTGCTCAAGGAACCTAAAATCTAGTGGGAGAAGAAAGGTATGTCCACAAATAACTCTAGTTCGAATCAGAATATGAGAAGTGGATAACTGACATACAGCGTTTTATATCAAATTCAAGATAGGTGAGATTACTGAATTTCAGCAGAAAAAAATACAAACAGAATTCATTCCAGATATGGGGGATAGTAAGAACAAAAGAATGAATGAGGAATGGTAGTGATATTATAAGATAATACAAGGTTAGGGTACTAATAATTCAATAAAGCATTAAGTTTTGCAAAGTACTTTACAAAGATTGTCTCATTACCCACACAACATTCCTGAGAGGTAAATGTCATTATTCTTGTCACTTCACAGTTAAGAAAGCAGGCAAAACTTAAATGATTTGCTCAGTCATGCAAGTAGTAAGTAGCTAAGGCTAGATTTGAACTCAGGTTTTCTTGAAACCTGGTCCAATGCTCTTATCCAATGTGCTGCCCAGCTGTTTCTACAATATCAACAGTTGTATTTGACTGTTCTGTCAAGTGAAAGATAAGAAATAATAACACCAATAACACCTAGACTTCATCATTTTACTATGCTCATAGTGGACACCTAAGGAATATTTGCAGTACTAAATTCTCCCTCTGGGTTATGTGGAAGAGCATTATGTGAGTGAAAGGGCAGTAGAGGCATTTCACTTTGTCTGCCTTAGGTCCCTCTTCTTAAAACCCGGGATAATAATAGCATCTACCTTCCAGGGCTGTTTCAAGAATGATAAAATTATAGAGGTAGAGCATAGATAGTGAAGTTCAAGGAAACATTACAGCTGAGCTCCATTCCACATACTGCTCCAAACAGAGCTACAAATTCAACCAGACAAAATCTTGATAAGGAAATCCAAAGGAAAAAAAAGTCACCAGAAGTCCTTTATCCAGCTCACCTCACTATAGGAACACAGAAAAGAGAGGTCTGCAGACACTGAAGATGGAATCTGACCAGTAGACCTCTGAGTGGAGCACTTTTATACCCAAGGAGAAGTTGAGCACCTGGATGAAAAGAGGCCCCACACTTGAACAGGAGCATCATCAGACCCATATCAGGTTACTTCAACACATAGAGGGTGCAAAATGATATCTTCCCAACGACTGATTTCATGTTGCAAATACAAGTTTAAGTGAAGGAGATCTGTGCATTGCAGTAGTATTCTTGAGTTGAGAGGTGATGAAAAGGTGAAGTTTAGAACCAGCATCAGCAGTGGTATGCCTCAGTACTCAGGCACAAAGCAGGGCCTTATATCAAGCATCTAGCATAGCTTGCAGAGGAATAACCATAATGGAAATCCCAGAGAGTCAACAATTTTGCTGCTCAGGACCAACAGAGCATTTTTTGTGGCTAAGAGGGACAGAATCCAGCAACAATCTACTCTTATTTAGAACCAAACCCAGGTACAAAACTTGCAGAGCAGAACCAGGGGGACAGCCCTAAGATTTTACTCCTGGATCTCACTCTGAGAGCCAGGAGATATAGCAGGTCTCCAGGCTATCTCTAAGAACCTGTAATAAAAAATACTCAGTACCCTAAGAAAGCAGCAGAAAAATCAGCTCAGATTTTCCCCTGAGAAGTGCCACAGATCACAGCCCCAATATCAAGTGTGAGGTCAGGAAAGAAGAAGAAGAAGAAGAAGAAGAAGAAGAAGAAGAAGAAGAAGAAGAAGAAGAAGAAGAAGAAGAAGAAGAAGAAGAAGAAGAAGAAGAAGAAGAAGAAGAAGAAGAAGAAGAAGAAGAAGAAGAAGAAGAAGAAGAAGAAGAAGAAGAAGAAGAAGAAGAAGAAGAAGAAGAAGAAGAAGAAGAAGAAGAAGAAGAAGAAGAAGAAGAAGAAGAAGAAGAAGAAGAAGAAGAAGAAGAAGAAGAAGAAGAAGAAGAAGAAGAAGAAGAAGAAGAAGAAGAAGAAGAAGAAGAAGAAGAAGAAGAAGAAGAAGAAGAAGAAGAAGAAGAAGAAGAAGAAGAAGAAGAAGAAGAAGAAGAAGAAGAAGAAGAAGAAGAAGAAGAAGAAGAAGAAGAAGAAGAAGAAGAAGAAGAAGAAGAAGAAGAAGAAGAAGAAGAAGAAGAAGAAGAAGAAGAAGAAGAAGAAGAAGAAGAAGAAGAAGAAGAAGAAGAAGAAGAAGAAGAAGAAGAAGGAAGAGGAGGAGGAGGAAGAAGAAGAAGGAGTAAGAGGAGGAGGAGGAAGAAGAACAAGAACAAGAATCATCATAATAAGGTATTAGTGCAGTAGGCACTCTCAGAAGAGAAGGACTCCAAAGTATTGACATGCAAAGCCTCAGAGAAAACTCTAGCTTGGACACAAATGCAACTAGAATTTTATAAAGTTTAATGATGTTATTTAATAAGAGTAATGCAGCATTAATGCACTACATAAATGTTATCTATGAGGAGAAAAACAATAAGGACATGAGGAGAAGAAAAATAAGGAATTCTAAGGTCCCTTTTGGAGGGATTTGGAGTTGTGGAAGTTTGAATTTTGGTAGAGCTTGAATAGAAAGAGTAGACAAAGGGTTTGTGCTGAAAGAGATGAAATTGATCAGAACTGGGAGAAGAAGGGAAGAAATCCAGTGGGATGAACTGAATAGGAGTAGAAGGAAGGAAGATTTAAAAAAAAGAAAGTGGGGGGGAAGAGGACTTGAACAGAAGATTGTTATGACAAAGTAAATAAAGATGAATATAAGTTGGTGAGTTAAGATGGCAAGATAGAGTAAAGGATTAGTGAGAGAAGGGAAAAGAAGAGGTTTGTTGGTCAAAGATATTAAGGAAGGACTTGAGAAGAAGACCAGTCCTAGATATGAAATTCTCCACAAGCAGTTTGCCACACAAGTTCTCCAGTCAAGAGACTAGTGAGCAAGACATGGGCTGAGATGTATGGAGAACTAAATAAATTTAGCTAGTAACCTGAACCAAGGGTGAAATGGTTGCATTTCTGCCACTTGTGAGTGACTGCTATCCATGCTCAAAGTATAGACTGATTTTGCTTTTAAACTAAAAGGTAAAGGGACTGATGGCATTTCTCTACCTATCCTAAACTACTGGAGATAGTAAAGTGTTCCTTAAAAAAAGAAAGAAGTGGGACCTCAAAGAGGTGCTATCTTGTGAAAAGAAAAAGTTAAAGGTTTTGAAGAGGCAGTAGGGATTGCTGATCTTCCAAAGGAAGCTGGAAAGTGGAACAATTCACATAAGTTGAAGGGTAGAAGGCTCACTGTACACTTGGAACTATGAAACAAAGTCTAGTTTCTTCCTGAAGTGGACAGAGCTGGATGCTCTGAGGGATTCTTTGCTAACCAAAGACTAATAACGTAGATCTATGGGTTCCATCAGGTTAGAGCATCCAATAAATGTGAAAAGAAGAGGCATGTACTTGCAGCTAAGGATTCCCTGCTAAAGAGTTCTAAAGCAACTGCTTGTCATGTATCCCAAAATTTATCAAAACAGATGACTAATACCCATTCCTAGAGATTATCATTAAGACAATGATATTGCCAGAGGGTATATTGAAAGAACTCAAAAGCAATGGTCTTGAGCCCAAAACTTCAAGGATAATATAAGAGGGGAAATAAAGGAATTGAGGGATTCAGAAAAGAAGGGCACATTTGAAAAGTGAACGGTAAGTTAATAAGATAGTTTCAAATTTAAAGATAACAGATTCCAGGCCAGGGATAGAGTACATCTATTTTGGGTTCATATGAATGTATTTCCCTTTAGTCTTTCAAAAACAATGAAGACTTTTAATAAAAATTTAAAGGGGAAGAGAAAAAAACTACCTATACACATCCTCCAAGGCAAATACCATAGAGGGTATAAGGAAAAACAGAAGTTAACGTGCACTGCAATTAAATATAAGATGAGGAAGCACTGTTTGAAAGTAGTTTATCAGAAAAATATATGGGGTATTTATAGGTCTGCAAGTTCAATGTATGTGATAAAGCAGCCAATAAAGCTAGTTATATCTTGATATTCTTTAAGATGTGTAATGTCCAGGACAAGGGAAGTTGTAATCCTACTGCTTGATCCCACCACAGCTGGAGTCTTAAGTTCTTAAGTCTTAAATTCTGGATATCACATTTTAAGAATTATGTTCACAAGCTAGAGAAAGTCCAGAGGACAACTAGATTGTCAAAAGCCTTCTAAGAAATGTTGTATAAAGACTGATTGAAGGAGCTAATAGTTTTCCTGAAGAAGAGATAACTTAGAGGAGTTCTTAACCACTTTTGTGTATGGACATCTTTTGCATTATATTGAATCCTATGGAGTTCTTCACAGAATATTCATTTTCAAAAGTACAAAATAAAATATATAAAATTACAAAGGAAACTAACCATATCAAAATATTCATCAGTTTTTATTTAAAGTTCATGGATTACATATTAAGAACCCTTTCCTTGGATAACATGATATCTGTCCTCAAGAATTTGATTGGCAATTATGTAAGACATGCTATTTTCTTCAGGTTGTGTATGGAAAGTAGTATTAGTAGAAAAAGAAAGAAATGGCAAAAAGAAGGAATTAAGTTTGCTGTCAGGAAAATCTTGCTAATACTTAGGGCCATCAAAAAATGAAAAAGATACATCAGGCTCTCCCTAAATGGAAGTCTCAAAGCAAAAGTTGATGATCACTTGTCAGACATATAGTAAGCTGAATTCTTAGTCAGCAACCTATCTGACCTATGACCTCTATGACCTATCCTACCAGGCAATTTACCTACCTTGACCTCTGTTTTTTTCACATTGAACAATAAAGCAATTAGTTTATATGATATTTTACATATTTTCCAGATCTCAAGTTGTATGATATTTTTGTGTATAAGGAGCAGAACCTGTGATTTCATGGTGGTAGTGGTAAAATCCCAAGCAAATTCCTACCTAATTGAATTATCAACTTGTCAATAACTCACAGTCTTAGAGAGTTTCCTAGAGACAATGAAAGGCTAAATATTCGATCAGGGTTGCTCAAGATTTAGCTTCCAATAACTTCTAAAAAAAAAAAAGTAGGGAAGCATATAAAAATTAAAGATGACTTCAGGAACAGAAGGCCAAGTTGCTACTATGGTGAGACTTAGGTAGAGGTTCTCTATATGCCTGCCAACAACTTCAAATAATCTCTTTTTCAATGAGGCAGTTGAGGTCAAGGCTCTGCAGTACTTTCCATCTTTGAAACTTCCTGTGTACCATGTTTTGTCAAGACAACATCTGTTTCCATGGAAACAAGAAAGCAATTGAAATTATCAGCAGAGGTATTTGGGTCTGCCAACCATTTAATCTCTGGCTGTTGGAGAAGGCCCTGGAGGCACCACTTAGCCCCAATTGTTCCATGTTTTAAAAGTTTCTTTAACAGCAGGTCTTTGATTTTTATTTTTTGGAAAGGACTCGTTGAATGTTTTTTGTAGTTGAACTTAGAAGATAATTTTAAGACATATTTGCCATAATAAGGGAAAGAAAATACATGAAAGTGAAAAAACTACAACAGACTTAGTAAAACCCAATTTGGATACAAAACCCTAGAATCACTTTAGAATAGTAGCTATAAGAACATTGCTAAAACTTGCTAAATTTATACCCCACAATTATCATATTTATAAGGCTAAGAAGCTCTAATTATCAATATCTATTAAATCAAAAAACACCTGAGATATATATCAAAAAGATGTTTGCCACTGCCATTGAAAGAAATATTCCAAAGAATCCATATAAAAATAGTCCTTTAAAATGTTGAGGTTTTTGCAGTGTTCCTGTTGGACAATAATATTGCACAGATATATATATATATATATATATATATATAGAGAGAGAGAGAGAGAGAGAGAGAGAGAGAGAGAGAGAGATGTATAGGGTCTACCACACACCCCAACTTCTTGCTCTGTAAAGAGTATGTCAAACAACAACACTGTAGACCAGCTTGGCTCCCTTGTGATTCATCAGACCTTCTGTGGTCATTGTTCCCCCTCTTAATATATTATCTCCCCCATTAGAATATAAGAACCTCAAAAGAAAAGAGTGACTCACTTCCATATTTGTATCTTCAGGGCTTAGTATATGTTTAGTATAAGGAGTGCTAAATAATATTTTTCATTCATTCATGGTAGGCACAAATGGACTATATCCTAATACTGATGATAATTTGCATACAAGTTGTATAAAAATCATCATGAAAAAATATATGATCAGAAAAAAATGAATTATTAAGGTAGCCAGAGCAAAAGATAAGAGATAGATAGCCAAAGCAATGAACTAGTAACCACAAAGTGGCAAAAGACCCAGATAAAGACCTCTGGCAATATTGGGCAAGTGGATTCTCCTTGAGAACTTATAGAACATGAACTAGAATAGTACAAAATAAGAAGACGCAGCTGTATTTCTACCTCTAATGGAGAAGAAAGTACCTAATTTGATAATATTACAGACATGTGAAAGTAATGGGCTGCACTATAAGGGTCACTAAAGTTTCAATAAAAAAAGGAAAATATTTTATGTATAAGACTTAGTACAATCAAATTGGTTGAATAGAAGCAGCATGGTATAATGGAAATAACACTGAACCAAGTCAGATGTTGGATTTTTGTTCTGATGCTGTCATTGATTAATTGTCCATCTGGAGCTAAGGAGAAGTAATATCTAGAGATATAAGGCATCACAGTTTAATGGAAAAGTATTGGATTCGGAGTCAAAGAACCTGGTTCCTAAGCAATTGTATTGCTTACCGTGGAACCTTAGTCATTTAATTTGTCAGCTTCCTTATTTGTAAAACTAGTGGTTGGACTGACTAATCTTTAAACTCACTCCTTTTCTAGTATTCCATAATTCCATAATCTCCCCCCTTTCCCAGGAAACAGAGTCATCAAATCAAATCAATAAGCATTTACCAAGTGCTTATTCCAGTTAAAGTATTAAATCTGATGCTGGGATATGGAAGGTTATTTCACAGGAGCATAAGTTCCTGTGAAGTCCCTTCCCAATGTTATGATTAAAATTTGGGGGCCAAACTTTGGCAGGTAAAAATTAGTTTCTCTGTCAAGGAGTATTATATTTATATTATATTTAAGATTAAGAGTTAAAAAATACAAGTAAGAAAGGTATGTGTCTAGGTGGGCCAAGAGGCCCATTCAACCTCAACTACATCATGAAAGACCCCTATGCTTGCCAGCGGAAACAGGAAAGAGAGCCCCAGCCATAGTCTGAGACTCTTTAAATAATAATTTGCTCTCAGCCCAGGTGATAATTCAGTGAGGTTACAAAGCATCCTGGGAAATGGAGCAAGGACTTCTGGGGTTTGGAGTCCTAGGTTCAAATCTCCATTTTTACACCTATTTGCAGCAGTGAAAGATTATGAGTGTGGTACATTGCAAGCACAGTCATACTCAGTGGATGAACTCATTAGTTTTCTTGAATTGCATTTTTTATGTTTTCTCTTTTTGGTGGATGTGTCCAGAAAATAAAAGATATCAATGTAAAAGTGATGTGTTAATGAGTTGATCAATCAGTCCACCTCTAACAATGCTCTAATCCAGATATCTTTATCAAATGATAACTAATTATCTTTATCACTTTTAAATAAATTATTAAAAGGTATCAAACTAATGTGTAATTTGGCATATATTTTATTTCTTCCATTAAACAGAAATTCAGTTCATAACTCAAAATTTAAATGTCTTTGGCATAGCAAAAACAAAACAAAACAAAACAAAGCACATTCCTACCAAGCCCCAAAGAGGGAATAGCTTGGGGAATGGGCAAATCTTGATCTTTTCCAACCCTTCCAAAAAACGACCTTGTGAATTTCATAGGGTTAGAGATTTGTTTGTTGTTTTGGGGGGGGGGAGGGAGATGCATCTAGGTGATATAGTGGATATACTGGGCCTAGAGTCAGGAAGACTTGAATTCAAATTTGGCCTTAGATACTTTCTAGCTCTGTGAACAAACAAGTCATTTAACTTGGTTTGCCCCAGTTTCCTCATCTATAAAATTATAAAATGGAGAAGGAAATGGCAAACAATTTCAGTATCTTTACCAAGGAAACCTTAAATATGGTCACAAAGTGAAACGACAATAGTAACAGCAAATATGGTTCAGGAGATAGAGTACTGGACCTGGAATCAGAAGTACAAATTCAAAACTGTCCTCCCATCTTTAATAATTATGTGACCCTGCACAAGTCACTTTAACTTTGTCTGACTCATATTTCTCAACTATAAAATGTGATTAATAATAACACTTAAATCCCAAGACTGTTGTAAGGATAAAATTAGTTAATAATTATAAATTGCTTAGCACATTGCCTAGCACAAAGTGCTATATAAATATTAACTATTATCATTTTCAAAAATAAAAATAGAATTTGTTCTAAGAAATGGAATAATCATTAGCATAAGCATATTTTTCAGTTAAGAATGATTATCCAGAATAGTCTGGTGAATAGGTTTTTATCTTTTGGGGCAGGGTAATCCCTGATCATTTACTCAGGGAAACTTGGCATATGTATAGCACCCTGGATTGTGGGTCAGGAAGACCTGAGTTTGAATCCTTCCTCAGAGACTTAATAGCTGTGTGACCCTTAGTAAACTAATTAACTTCTCTCTGCTTCAATTTCTTTGTTTGTAAAAATAGATGGATTGGATTCATGGGCTCTAAGGTCCCTTCCAGCTCTAAATTGATGATACTAAGCCTTTTTTGATGGAAGAGCTATGTTGGCACATTTAAAAGGCAAAATAGCAATCATTCAAGGATGGTTTAAAAACACAAATAGGATACTCTGATCTGTTTCTGTCCACTGTATACTGGAATCAGTGTGGTGTCTTAGAAAGAATACTAGAACTGTAGCAAGAAAATGTGGTACTTAATCTAGGCTCTACAGTTTTATTTCTGCTGGCTGGGACTCAACATAATCACCTGTAAAATGAGGAGAAGTCTAGCTCTCCAGCTTTCAATCTATAATATGAACAAAGGTAATATTTGAAGTATCATAGCCATTATGACAACCAGTTAAAGGAATCAAGATTCTTTAGCTTGGAGTGTCTTGCACATATGGAAATGCTTAATACAATTGAGAAGAGGGAACATGATGGTTTTCCTCAAATATCTGAAGATGTGTTATAAAAATTCAAATTATTATGCTTCGTCCTAATAGACAATGGGAACAATAGTTAGAAGTTCTAGAGAATCAAATTTTTTCCCACCATAAAGAACTTCCTTACCTTTAGAAGGGTTGAAAAGAAAAATAGATCACCTTCGAAAGAGGTAGCTTTGCCAGCATTAGAGTGCTTTTGAGGTCTGGATGATCACTGCCCCAGGACATTATAGAACAGATTCAAGTTCAAGTATCAGTGAGTCTGGATGCCCTATGGAATCCCTTCCAATTTCAGAATTCTGTTACAATGCTAATCCCTACCAGTGTTCCCCAAATGGAAGGATTAGCTCAAACTCGCTATCAAGGGCACAGGTGTCATTCACCTTGTAGCACAGAGAATAGAATCATAGCATTTCAGAGTTAAGTGCAGCCTCCAGGGTCAAGCTGAGTCCAACCTCTATTCAATTCATAAATCTATCATTTAATATCCCAATGAGTCATCACCTGTCCTCTGCCTGAAAACCTCTTATGGTTGGAAATTCACTACTGCTTGGCTGGTTTTTGAATAGCTCTAACTGTTCAAAAATATTTCCTTTTATTGAGGTGAAATCTGGTGCTTATAACTTCTAGCTATTATACATATAACTTCTATCAGACCCTCCCTAGAAAGGAATAACTGCCCCCAAAGGGCAAACACTTAAATAATTTCCAGCTGACCATACCCCTGTTGCTTTATGATCCCCAGAATATTATCTCATTCCCAAGAAATCACTCATTTCTCCACTATCACTCAATTAGTAGAGCTATTCTCTAAATCAGGGATTCTCCAATGTTTTTACCCTCACTGACCTCTTCGGAAGTCTGGTGATGCCTAGAGATTCAGATTTTTACATATATAAACTAAAATATATAAGGTTATAAGAAAAACCTGTTATATGGAAATAAAAATTGATATTTTTTTAATTTTTTTTATTTGATCATTTCCAAGCATTATTCCGTAAAGACATAGATCATTTTCTTTTCCTCCCCCCCACCCCCCATAGCCGATGCGTAAATCCACTGGGCATTACATGTTTTCTTCATTTGAACCCATTGCTACATTGATAATATTTACATTAGAGTGTTCATTTAGAGTCTCTCCTCTGTCATGTCCCCTCAAGCACTGTATTCAGGCAGTTGCTTTTCCTCGGTGTTTCCACTCCCATAGTTTATCCTTTGCTTATGAATAGTGTTTTTTTCTCCTAGATCCCTGCAAATTGTTCAGGGACATTACACCGCCACTGATGGAGAAGTCCATTACGTTCGATTATACCACAGTGTATTAGTCTCTGTGTACAATGTTCTCCTACTTCTGCTCCTATCGCTCTGCATCACTTCCTGGAGGTTGTTCCAGTCTCCATGGAACTCTTCCACTTTATTATTCCTTTTAGCAAAATAGTATTCCATCACCAACATATACCACAATTTGCTCAGCCATTCCCCAATTGATGGGCATCCCCTCGTTTTCCAGTTTTTGGCCACCACAAAGAGCGCAGCTATGAATATTTTTTACAACTCTTTTTGTCCATTATCTCTTTGGGGTACAGACCCAGCAGTGCTATGGCTGGGTCAAAGGGTAGATATTCCTTTGTCACCCTTTGGGCATAGTTCCAAATTGCCCTCCAGAATGGTTGGATCAATTCACAACTCCACCAGCAATGAATTAATGTCCCTACTTTGCCACATCCCCTCCAGCATTCATTACTTTCCTTTGCTGTTATGTTAGCCAATCTGCTAGGTGTGAGGTGATACCTCAGAGTTGTTTTTATTTGCATCTCTCTGATTATAAGAGATTTAGAACACTTCTTCATGTGCTTATTAATAGTTTTGATTTCTTTATCTGAGAACTGCCTATCCATGTCCCTTGCCCATTTATCAATTGGAGAATGGCTTGATTTTTTGTACAATTGATTTAGCTCTTTATAAATATGAGTAATTAAAACTTTGTCAGAGGTTTCTATGAAGATTTTTTCCCAATTTGTTGTTTCCCTTCTGATTTTAGTTACATTGGTTTTGTTTGTACAAAAGCTTTTTAGTTTGATGTAGTCAAAATTATTTATTTTACATTTTGTGATTCTTTCTATGTCTTGCTTGGTTTTAAAGCCTTTCCCCTCCCAAAGGTCTGACATGTATACTATTCTGTGTTTACCCAATTTACTTATGGTTTCCTTCTTTATGTTTAAGTCACTCACCCATTTTGAATTTATCTTGGTGTAGGGTGTGAGGTGTTGATCTATTCCTAGTCTCTCCCACACTGTCTTCCAATTTTCCCAACAGTTTTTATCGAATAGTGGATTTTTGTCCCAAAAGCTGGGATCTTTGGGTTTATCATATACTGTCTTGCTGAGGTCGCTTTCCCCCAGTCTATTCCATTGATCTTCCTTTCTGTTTCTTAGCCAGTACCAAATTGTTTTGATGACTGCTGCTTTGTAATATAATTTAAGGTCAGGGACTGCAAGGCACCAATCATATGTGTTTTTTTTTTCATTATTTCCCTGGATATCCTTGATCTTTTGTTGTTCCAAATGAATTTTGTTATGTTTTTTTCTAAATCAGTGTAGAAGTATTTTGGTAGTTCAATGGGTATGGCACTAAATAGATAAATAAGTTTGGGTAGGATGGTCATTTTTATTATATTGGCTCGTCCTATCCATGAGCAGTTAATGTTTTTCCAATTGCTCAAGTCTAGTTTTAGTTGTGTGGCGAGTGTTTTGTAGTTGTGTTCATATAGTTCCTGTGTTTGTCTCAGGAGGTAGATTCCTAGGTATTTTATTTTGTCTAAGGTGATTTTGAATGGGATTTCTCTTTCTAGTTCTTGCTGCTGAGCTGTGTTGGAGGTATATAGAAAAGCTGATGATTTATGTGGGTTTATTTTGTATCCTGCAACTTTGCTAAAGTTGATTATTTCAATTAGCTTTTTGGTTGAATCTCTAGGATTCTTTAAGTAGACCATCATGTCATCTGCAAAGAGTGATAACTTGGTCTCCTCCTTGCCTATTTTGATGCCTTCAATTTCTTTTTCTTCTCTAATTGCTACTGCTAGTGTTTCTAGTACAATGTCAAATAGTAGAGGTGATAATGGGCATCCTTGTTTCACTCCTGATCTTATTGGGAATGCATCTAGTTTATCCCCATTGCAGATGATATTAGCTGATGGTTTTAGATATACACTGTTTATTATTTTTAGGAATGACCCTTCTATTCCTATGCTTTCTAGTGTTTTTAATAGGAATGGGTGTTGTATTTTATCAAAGGCTTTTTCTGCGTCTATTGAGATAATCATGTGGTTCTTGCTGGTTTGCTTGTTGATATGGTCAATTATGTGGATGGTTTTCCTAATGTTGAACCAGCCCTGCATCCCTGGTATAAATCCTACTTGATCATGGTGAATGATCCTTCTGATCACTTGCTGAAGTCTTTTTGCTAGTATCCTATTTAAGATTTTTGCATCTATATTCATTAGGGAGATTGGTCTATAGTTTTCTTTCTCTGTTTTTGACCTGCCTGGTTTTGGAATCAGTACCATGTTTGTGTCGTAAAAGGAGTTTGGTAGAACTCCCTCTTTGCTTATTATGTCAAATAGTTTGTATAGTATTGGGATTAACTGTTCTCTGAATGTTTGATAGAATTCACTGGTGAATCCATCAGGCCCTGGGGATTTTTTCTTAGGAAGTTTTTGATGGCTTGTTGGATTTCATTTTCTGATATGGGATTATTTAAGAATTCTATTTCCTCTTCTGTTAGTCTAGGCAGTTTGTATTTTTGTATATATTCATCCATTTCTCCTAAATTGGTGTATTTATTGCCATATAATTAGGCAAAGTAATTTCTAATGATTGCCTTAATTTCCTCTTCATCAGAGGTGCTGTCCCCCTTTTCATCTTTAATGCTGTTAATTTGCTTTTCTTCCTTCCTTTTTTTAATTAGATTGACCAGTACTTTGTCTATTTTGTTTGTTTTTTTCAAAGTACCAGCTTCTTGTCTTATTTATTAAATCAATAGTTCTATCACTTTCAATTTTATTAATTTCTCCCTTAATTTTTAGTATTTCTAGTTTGGTTTTCTGCTGGGGTTTTTTAATTTGGTCACTTTTGAGTTTTTTTATTTGCATTTCCAATTGATTGATCTCTGCTCTCCCTAGTTTGCTAATATATGCATTCAGGGATATGAATTTACCTCTGATTACCACTTTGGCTGCATCCCAAAAGGTTTGAAAGGATGTCTCGCCATTGTCATTTTCCTCGATGAAATTATTAATTGTTTCTATGATTTCTTCTTTAACTAAAAGGTTTTGGAGTATCATATTGTTTAATTTCCAATTGGTTTTAGATTTGGTTTTCCATGTACCATTACTGATCATTATTTTTGTTGCCTTGTGATCTGAGAAGGCTGCATACATTATTTCTGTTTTTCTGCATTTGTCTGCTATGTTTCTGTGACCTAATGTATGGTCAATTTTTGTGAATGTGCCATGTGGTGCTGAGAAGAAGGTGTATTCCTTTTTATCCCTATTTATTTTTCTCCATATGTCTATTAATTCTAATTTTTCTAAGATTTCATTCACTTCTTTTACCTCTTTCTTATTTATTTTTTGATTTGATTTATCTAAGTTTGATAATGGTTGGTTTAAGTCACCCACTAATATGGTTTTACTGTCTATTTCTTCCTTCAATTCTCCTAGTTTCTCCATTAGAAATTTGGGTGCTATATTATTTGGTGCATACATGTTGATTAATGATATTTCCTCATTGTCTAAAGTCCCTTTTAACAAAATATAATTACCTTCCCTATCCCTTTTGATCAGGTCTATTTTTGCTTTGGCTTTATCAGATATCATGATTACCACTCCTGCCTTCTTTCTGTCAGTTGAGGCCCAAAAGGTCTTACTCTATCCTTTAATTCTGACCTTGTGGGTGTCAACCCACCTCATGAGTGTTTTTTGAAGACAACATATGGTAGGGTTTTGGATTCTAATCCATTCTGCTATTCGTCTACGTTTTATGGGTGAGTTCATCCCATTCACGTTCAAAGTTATGATTGTCATTTGTGAACTCCCTCGCATTTTGATATCCTTCCCTAATTCTCACCTTTTCTTCTTAGGCTCTACCTTTTAGTCCAGTGATTTACTTTGAATCAGTCCCCCTTGTCCCCTCCCTTGATGTTTCCCTTTTTAGTCCCTCCCTTTTTGTTCCCTCCCCCTCCCCCCTCTCTTTCCCTCCCTTTTTGTTTTCCCTCTCCCCCTCCCCCCCTTGATTTTCCCTTCTCCCTACCCTTGTTGGGTAAGATAGACTTCAAGATCCCAATGGATCTGGATGTTTTTCCCTCTCAGAGTTGATTTCCCTGAGATTAATGTTTAAGTAAAAAACCCTCTCTTCCTCTCCTTCTTATAGGAGTTTTCTTCCCCTCCCCTTCCCATGTGTATCTTTGTGTGAGAAAGATTATTCTATTTGGTCTTTCTTTACCCCCTATTTATACATTACATTTTTCCCACATGTTAGTATACATAGATTGATATAAATGTAGTCCTTATAGAAGAGAGTTTGAATAAAAGAAGAAGATAACATTTTTCTCCTTTCCCCTTTCCTTAATATTTACCTTTTCAGGTATTCCTTGCTCTTTGTTTTTCGGTATCAAACTTTCCACAGAGCTCTGGTCTTTTCTTTGCAAAAAGTTGGAAGTCTTCTATTTTGTTGAATGCCCATACTTTCCCTTGGAAGTATATAGTCAGTTTTGCTGGGTAGCTGATTCTTGGTTGAAGACCCAGCTCTCTTGCCTTTCTGAAGATCATGTTCCATGCCTTACGATCATTCAGAGTAGAACTTGCAAGGTCTTGTGTGATCCTGATTGGCATTCCTTTATATCTAAATTGTCTTTTTCTGGCTTCCTGTAGGATTTTTTCTTTTGTTTGAGAGCTTTGGAATTTGGCAATTACATTCCTGGGAGTTGTCTTTTGGGGGTTTAGTGTAGAAGGTGTTGTGAGCTCTGTCAGTGGCTGTATTGCCCCCTTGTTCTAGAATCTCTGGGCAATTTTCTTTGATTATATCTTGTATCACGATGTCAAGTTTGATGCTTATTTCTGGCTTTTCTGGAAGTCCAATTATTCTTAAATTATCTCTTCTCCCTCTATTTTCCAGATCTGTCACCTTGTCAGTGAGATATTTTATGTTCTCTTCTAATTTCTTGGTATTTTGGCTTTGCTTTATTAATTCTTGCTCTTGTACACGATCGTTGTCTTCCAGTTGCCTTATTCTGGCCTTTAAAGCCTGGTTTTCCTTTTCACTTTGGTCAAACTGGTTTTGTAGATGCGTGAATTTCTTTTGCATTATTTCCCACTTTTCCTCCCAGAAGGCTTCCATCTTTTTGGTCATTTCTGATTCAAATTCTTCATGGGTTTGTGGAGAGTTTCCATTTCCTTTGGAAGGTTTCAGAGCATTTTCTTGTGTATCATCTTCTATCTCCTCTGTATTTTGTATTTTGGCTCCATAGAATGTGTCCAAAGTCGCCCCTTTCTTCTTATTTTTCTTGGGATTTTGGGGCTTCTGTGCTTCTGTGGAGTTTTCCATCTCTGAATGTGGAGAATTAGCTTTTCTTATCTCTGTCTGGTGTTCAGAGGCTTTAGTCCTGGGCAGATTGTCGGTTCTATGAGCTTTCCCTGGGTTAAACTGAGTATGCCTTCAGGCAATGACTTTCACTGGAACTGGAATGGAAGGGTCGGACCAGGGGGCCACACTCTCCCCCGGTTCTCTCTGTTTCCCTGCTGCTAAGGTGCCCCCTCAACGGGTTGCTTTCTGGAAGTTGCCTTCAGAATAGCTGGCCGTGAGGCTGTTTTGTCGGCCCTGAGGGTTGCTGTTGTTTCAGAGGACCCTGCTCTCTGCGGGGGGATGGGCCGCAGCTTCCTGGAGCTCTGAGGGCAGTGACTTTCACTGGGACTCGGATAGCAGGATCCAGCTGGTGAGGCTGTCTTGCCCACCCTGAGGGTTGCTGTTGTTTCAGACCACCCTGCTCTCTGAGGGGGGCAGGGCCGCGGCTTCCCGGAGCCTTGGACTCTGCCCTCCTACCCCTTAGGTCCAAGTGATCTCGGGTTCTGGCTTTTGAGGGGGGCCATACCTTTTGATCCAGGTCCAGGTCCAGGAGGAGGATTCCCAGGGTCTATGCTGTTGATCGTTTTGAATTTCGGCGCCTTAGGAGCTTATAGTTTGAGATCTGTCGGGAAAGGTTTTCCAGAGATCTGAACTTTAGCTTTCTCTAAGCCGCCATCTTGACCGGAAGTCAAAAATGGATATTTTTATCCACGTTCTTTGACCTCATAATCACTCAGTTACTAGTTCTTTGGATGTACATGGACCCAGATTAAGAACATGGATCAAAAAATCAACACAAGCAGTGCAAATTTTTCCTCGTTGCTTAAGTATTTTGGCTGTTTTCAGTGATCATCAAGGAATAACCAATATGGAATTTAATGGTATAACTACACTCTATTCTTTCAACTTCACATTTCAACTACATTTATTTCTCTAATGTGCTAAATTCTAAATAGGATTGGTGCACTGTCTTAGAGAAGGGAAAAAAATAGCAAGAGTTATAATATAATTTACCATGGATAAAAACCATCTTCTTCTAGCAATCACATTTACATATCCCCCACTTTTAGGAGAAAAAATGATGTAAGAGAAAAGGTTCATAAAATTGTCATAAAATTAGAGGCAGACCAAGGAGTCCTTAAAGCAAGCTTGAATTTTATTTTCATGCTGGTTTGTACAAAATATATACCAAATAGTTCTTGGCCTGGCTCAAAACTAGCAAATAGAACATTAGGTAGCCAGTTTCCAGCTGTGAGTGACTGCGGTGCTAAAGCTATGTGGTGATAAAAAAAATGTCCTCTAATTGGCTTTGGAACTGGAAAAACTGATGACTCACATGAGACTGAGCCAGAACAAAGTCTGTGTACAAAAGCAGCCAATTTTTCGCTCTTTTCCCTGACAGTTTTTGAGTGAGAAGGATTGCTATGAGTTTTTGGTTTAAGGATGGGAAGGCTTTCCATTTCCCCTTACATAGCCAATGACATATCTGTTTCTTTTGTGTTTATTGATTCTTTCCAAATCAAACAAATATCATAAGATAAGAAGACCCACATGACTATCCATTCTCAAGATCTATCAGAGAGGTCAGCTTTCCACCAATTAGAAGTCCCTTTCATTGAGATATTTGGGAGAGGTTGTTTAGCAAAGCAAGATGGTGGACAATTTATTCTTTCATGGAACAACCCAAAAAGAGGTAGTCTAGAAATACATGGCATAGAAATAGCAAAGAAAACTCTAACTGAAGTGCCCAATTAAGATCCCAAGTATGAAACGATAACCAACAATGTAACACACAAAAGGGATTTTATTAAAGCAAACTGCACTTTGAGTTCAACCCCAAAAATGGCTGGCCCCAGGTCTGGGGCTTGCAGGCTTTTTATACACTTTTATGGTAGGGGGAGTGCAGAGGAATTCCTGGGGTGGGGATAGTGAACAGGAACTCCTAGGGCTGAGGTGTTATCAGTTCCTGGCATATGTCAGGAGTGGGAGGGACAAGAACTCCTGGGGTTAGGGTCTTCATGGCTCCTGGCATATGTCAGGATGGGGAGGGACAGGAGCTCCTGGGGTTAGGGGTCAGGGAGGGGAAATAAGGGGTTTGGGAGCTGGCTCTTCATTCCCCACTTCTTCTACTGTACATGAGGAATCTTCCTCATGCAACCGTATCCTCATAAGGGGATTCAGTAGGAGTCAGAGTTTGATATTGCTGGTGAAGGACCATAGCTGGACAGTATTAATGCAATACTTGACAAAGACTACTAGACGATTAACTAGCCCTGTATGATCAGCATAAAAGCAAAAAATCCTTAGGCTAGGAGTCACAAGGACTCCTAGGGAGCAGAAGAATTTCCCTGACAATAGTTTGCCTGAGCTCCTGGGGGTACAATGCCCATGTCATCTCCCCCCTCTCTACATATCTAGGGGGAAAGGGTAATGGTCTAAGGTTTCTGTATCTTCTTCAAAGCTGAGAATGGTTGTAGAGCTTCCCCTGCCTCTTGTCAGGAGAGAAGTATTGACTGTAGGCAATATCCAGGGCTTCAGGCTGGTTACAGTGGCATCTGGGTGACTCCCATGAGTGCTTCTACCCCAGAAGCAACTAGAGAAGTGACAAAGTTACCAATGTAAGGTCCATGTATCCCACAGGGGATTAGCCAAAACTTGAACAGGGAGGGAAAGGCTGTGGACACAGGGTCTTTAGGGGTGTGTCCTCAATGAATGCCTGGGTTCTCGGTAGGTAGGGACCTGCTTGGAGATCTGAAGGATGTCCAGCAACTGCTTCCCCCGATTGGCAGACAGGTCACAGGGAGAGTCAGCCTCTAAGATAAAAGTGTAGAAACCAGGACTGGGGCAAAAACTAGAACACCAGATAGAAACAGAGAAAATTAGTACAATAGTAATTGATATTACACATTTGCATTTGGGTATATTAGCCAACAAACTTCTTTAGAAATCCTCTTCTGACAGGAATAGGATTACTTTAAGAAATTGGATTCCTGAGTTGAAAGAATATCCTTTTGCAAAGTACATATTAAATATAAACATCTATAAACACTTGAATAACAATATTTTACAGCTGAATTCCTTTACCCCAGATTCTGTGGGAAATTCAAGAAAGCTTTGAGCTATATTTCCAAACTCAAGATCCAAACTTCAACTGTGGTAAATTAAGGCTACAAATACAAGCCATCTATGAATAAACTTCACCTACTTTTCAAAGTATGTTCCCTAACAATTTAAGAATTTTCAATTATTAACCTAATGGGTTGTTTGGGGAAATAGAAACTTTAATTTTACAATTTGCATTATGTGCTGATCATGAAAATTTGTCACAAAGGAAAAGGCCGACAGGGAAAATATTTTTACATGTCCCAAGGGACACATAGTGAGGGCTTCACATACAGGCCAAAGCTATCACTGGCTCATGCCATCATTGTGTCACTCAAGTATTAACAGCCTAGATGGTCAGAAAAGGTCCATTCCCAGGTGAGCCTAGAATATGCCTCTGTAACCATCCCAGGACTTTCTCTGCTCCTTTGTGTACTTTGTCACCATTAGATACCAGAAGCCTTCTTTTGCCTTAAAAGAAAAGTCTCGCCCATTTCAGCTGAGAGAAATTCTGCTTATCAGCACTCCAGAAACAAATTTCCATACCCTCAAACAAGACTTTTATATCCCTACAAGGCTAATCACTCAATTATTCTTATGTATTTTGGCAATAATTTACACAACACACTTTAGTCACAAAACCTGAAATAAAGAACATGAGTGCTGAATCGAGTAGCTCCATAGTAATACAAATTAGATCTGTATCATTTCTTGGACCTAGGCCATCTGAAATACTAAGAAAAGGCCATACAGGAATCACTTCAGGGTAACTGTCCAGAGAAATTAAAGAATCATTATGTGATTTTCCCACAATACATACATTAATTTTAGAAATTATCCCTAGGTCAGGGATCCAATTATAAGAGTAAAACATCTATCTGTTCTCTTTCACCTCCTTATATGTCTCCTTCTCTCTCTCTCTCTCTCTCTCTCTCTCTCTCTCTCTCTCTCTCTCTCTCTCTGTCTGTCTCTCTCTCTCTGTCTGTCTCCCTCTCTCTCTGTGTCTCTCTCTATCTGTCTCTCTGTTTCTCTCTCCCTTCCAAACCCTCTGCTTAAAAAGTAGAACAAGACTTCCATTCTTCCTTCACAAATCTGCATACTCAAGCTTTGATCTTTAGATCTTTAGATCAAAATACCTTTCTTCAAAATTCAAATCCAACACACCTTCCCACCTTCTCTGACTTGCTTAAGTCAAACAAACATACTGTTGGTATCACTTCAATTGCTAATCAGTAACCCAAAAGAATTCTTATTTAAAGGATTACATCATTGAACCACTGTATCTTTAGCATAGTGCTCATTAATTATAAATTTTAGTTCATAGTACAAATTGATAAACTGAGGTAACCACTGAGTATTGAACAAAATCTATAGTATAGTCAGGTTTACAATGAGCTTTTGTTTACATCCAAACAATACTTAACACATGTTTTAGCAGCAACTCACATAACAATTGTAAAATTCTGAGCAAGCATTTTTCACATATATGTTATTTTAACATTCTACCCACTCCTTGGCTACTGTTTGCAACATATATCTTTATACAGATCAGAATGTAATCAAAATATCAATCAACATACTCCCAAAGTTTGTGTGAGGAAACTTATCAATTACATATCACTCAACTCATTTTATCATTCTGAATATGGAATGTTTGCATTAAAATTCCACAATTCAAACAAACTTCTTGGTCATACAGGGCTGGCAACATGAGCTTGTTTGAGCAAACCTCCAAAATATACAATTAAAATATACTCATCTTTAAGTTCTATCACACAGTGGTTGTCAACTCTTTGAGGTCCCTATTTCAGTCCCTAAGTGTCAGTGTGGAACAATTATAAGCACTTTTTTCTCCTTCCTGCATGCAAGGAAGGGGTTAATAGCTTCTGAGCAATTTATCCTAAGGCTGCTTGACTCAATTTAGATTTTATTACTTAACAGCTTTGTCCCATTCTTCTTTAACCAGTGAGCTTACTATAATTTAAAATGTTGAATTCATCACAACCTCTACATAATAATTTACTCTCAGTAGATTTCAGTTTGAACTCCACACTTCCAAATAACTTTGATTAAGTCCTTTAGCAATCTTTCAGTGTGTAACCAAACTGAAATGCAAAGCATTTACCTGTACTCCTCTCAAACTTCTGTATAAAGTAGAATAGAACCTCCAATTTTGTCTTCTTTTAGCTCAAAACATTGCTACAAACCTGATTAAATTGCTCAACATTACTCCAATTTATAATTTGTTGTATCTATTTCACACTAGAATTCATAGCATCAACTAGTATCTCTATCATTACTCTTATTTCTTCTGGCTTCTCCTCATTACCATTATTGTAAGTAGAGGAAAGGCTGAATTCTATTTAATCCTCATGACAAGCCCTTCTTGAATTTCAGGGCTGCCCAAATTTGTCTTGTTAAGGACACACAGTTTGCATATCATATACCCTTAACCTACTTAGGTGGAAAAATTAATTCTCTCTATAGTACAAATGCACGCATAATTTGTATTCACTTTCCAGAAATTTGTGTCTGAATGCATGTTCATCTCTAGATCACAGATTCCTTCCTATACATTGTGCACATTTTAAAAAGCAATTCATATAACTTTAGTCAAAGACAACACCATTTAGAAATTCCCTCTTTTGCAAAATACTAAATTCTTTAAAAACTTTTGTTTGTCACATGATTTCCTGTTGCTAGTTCTGACAGCACATACATTAAAATAACATCTGATTTGAAGAAATCCCAAGTTTAAATTCTAGAATAAGTTCTTCTCAACAACATAACAACTTTTTCTGGAGGATTTTTACATCTATAAAATAGCCAGTACAATTTCTGTCCTTATAGAATTCTCTCTGTCAGGCTGGCTATCAATCACATTTAGACAATTCTCAAATTCACTTAAACCATTATGCATTGCAAGATCTAACAAAACAAACTTCTAACCATGAATTTTGTTGTGCTCAATAAAATCTGGCTAACATTTCACATTTAACTAACAATTCGTACCACAATACATGAAATTACATCTGTATCATATAAAAATCATTAGCAATCTTCCCAAGTTGTATGCATCAACCCTTAGAATTAATCTTAAGTGAAAAGTGCCTCTAACTGTGGAGTAAGAGACGAGACTGGGGACTCACTAGTTGTCTTTCTGTTCAGAATCAACCCTCTTCCTCCATGCAGCATAGGAGGAAGACAGGTCTGATCAATGAACTGATAGCTTCCTGGTTGCCAGTTTTTCTTATCATCTCTGCCTGGATGGTGGGCCCTTGCCTTAAAATCTAAGCAAAGAGTAAGGGGCTTCTGTCCATATTATGCCTTCTTTCTTGTAAAATATGTCCAATTGCCACTTGGTTTTATAATTTAGGGTATCAAAAAGCCAATTGCCTCATTTTCCCCTTGATGGTGATCAGCTATTTAACATGAGAAAACAAACAAACAAACAAAAAATCCAATTGAATTTTCGTTCTGGCTACTTAGATTTGATCTCTTCCCAACAGGAGTGGCCTGTGAGGGAACTTTTCGCTTTGTCTTAATTGGGTTGACTAATCCCCATCTGGCTCAGACCTCAGGCTTGGTAGCCACTCCACACCTGAGGCTTCCCAGACTGAAAAGGGAGAAGTCCAGCACAGCCACGACCCAAGTAGAGGATGGCATTATAATTTTAGGGTGTCATGGATAGGCCATGCCTCTTGCTTATTGTAAAAGTTAAATTAGTCTCTTGTAAGAAAAGTATTATATTTTATGAGGTTTATTAAAGATTATTAGAAATCAAGGATACAAAATAATAAACCCACATGCCTAGGACTGATTAGCCCATTCACATTTTACTCACTACATCTTGCCATGTCTGAGTAGAGGAAGAAAGAGGCCAAAGTAGACATTACAGCCAGTTTAAATACAAATTGTGATCTCGCCCAAGTGGGGACTCAGGTGAGATTATAGGGAATTCTCGGAAGTACCAAGGACTTCTGGGGATTGAAGTCTAGGATTCAAATCTCCATTTTACATTCCCCCCCCCCCCCCCCCCCGAGAAACAAGGAAGACTAGTCCCTACGCTGGGGCTTGTAAACATACTAACTTTGAAATTGCAATAATTTGAGGATAAGAGGAAAAGAGAACAAAACCAATGATTGCTAGGTGCATTGGCAAAAAGCCAGTTAGGAGGCAGTCCCATTTGGCATGAAAGTATGCATACAAATTAAATGTTCAATCAACCACACACAAGGTTCATTCTTGATCTTTCTCGTGCAGCTTGTGGTCTATGGAGGCATCTTCATGATGTCTTCTCCAAACAGCTCAGTTTCTGGATTTGGAGAAGTAGCATGTTTCTTAACCTAAAAATACTCTCAAAAGGAACTTATACTTTGCAATTTAGAATAATAATAATTTTACATTATGCAACTGAAGAGGGTGATTAAAGACACAGGGATCATTTAGGGATGCATGGCTGAGTTGTGAGGTATATGAATCTATTGGCAAGAGAAATTAAAAAACATCAGAAAAATCCAAATAAAAAAGATAATTTCTGGATGAAATATAGACTATCAGAGTCTTATGTGTAAAAATTCTAAGTAAAGGAAAAATAAATCTATAACAGTTCCTTGAATCAGGGTCCAATTAAAATGATCTAAGCAATGATGCATTTACCCAGTCAGTAGGCAGGACTACAGAAAGTTGCCACATTATGAAAGACAGAATAGGGACCAGATTATAGGAGCCATGTAGGAGCCAAATTTGAGATACTCATCTGTAAGTATTTTCACAAAGAGTGTGGATACAAGGAAGGCCTACGTCTTAACGTATGTTAAGTATCACAAACTCAAATCTTCACACTAGGTTCAAGTCCTTTGTATTGGCTTAGAAGTGCATCAATCCTTCCTGGGTTGGTTTCTTTCTTCTTCTTTTTTTTTTGATCTGTGTGCTCTTTTGACACAATTCAGATTTAGCTGTGCTCCTTTTTGATCCCATTTCCTAGAATCAGACACAAACATTAATCACAGTACCATAATTTTTTTAAACAACTAGTGGCATCATTTTTACAGTCTCAAGCTTTTGGGGCATGCATTGACATTATAGCAAATGTATTTTAAGCTTATATTACTGCTAAATCAAAAAAGTTAAAGAAAATCTTAATACTGGTGACGTGTTTCAAATATAAAAAGGAGAGAAAAAATAAAAGAGTAAAATAGCATATTGCACATGCAAGAAAAATATAATAATAAGAGAGTTTTAAAATTCAAAAACATAGCTTATAATCATTGACACACTGTGTCAGCTAAGGAAATATAGAATACAAGGCTTTCTCACCAAAAATGAGATCCATTTCCTCTTCATGCCTGGCCATGATCCACTATGAGTACGAGCAAATGAATTTCACAAGGTAACAGTTTTTTTTATTCTAAAGAACAGTAGTACAAATATGTAGGTATCAATAGTCCCAAAATTCTCAATAGCCCAATTAATTACAATTGCAAAAAAAACACTATTTCATATTTCATATTTCACATATAATGCTGTATGACATGTAAAGAAAAAGAAAACTTGTCACAAGTTTTTCAGGTGTAGCAATGTTTCAACCTTGGCAAACATATTTTTAAACAAATTAAAACTTATTTTGGGTCTAGAATATCATCAAGAAATGTAGATATCAATCTGGTGGGAGCTAAGTGAGCTGTAGAGTTATAAATGAGAGATTCTCCTCATTTGAGAGTCATTCAGAGGGGTACAATGCCCTGGGATTAACTTCAGCTCCTTTGGTATGAGACTGTGATATCCCATCTGTTCACATTTTTATAAATGTGGGAGGTGAGGATTATAATTATATTTCACTTCAGCTAGTAAAATATACCTTATCTCATGTTAGAAACAGGCAAAATGACCAAAGTTGCTGGGGAAAAAATATATATAAATCATGTCTAAAAGACCCCTTAAATCAATTTGAGATATATAGTTAAAACTTATTAAAATTTCCAAAGGTTGTTATACAATTGTAACCAGTTCTGATGAAGTCCATCTATACTCTATGTGACAATTTACAAAGTTAAAAATAGAAAAGCTGTTTTTATATGGGCTTATTCAATATTTGTTCAATATAGCTATAGGGAGAAAAGCAACAGAATATAACAGTAGTTAAAACCCAATACATTAAAATGATTCAGTATAACACAATAGTATTGAATGCCTTAATATATGAACTTAAAACCAACAAAATTAAATCTTAAACAAAACAATCAGTAAAAATGCAATAAAATACAGAGGTTTTTATAAAACATTGGAGTCTGAAAAGTCTTAAAAATATAACCTCTAGTCTCTTTAAAGTTCCTTGGTTTTTATCCATTTAGATACCTATTGTCAGAAGGCAGAAGATTGGTAAGGGGCAGATATGGGGTTCAAGTGACTTTCCCAGGGCCACACAGCTAGGAAGTGTCTGAGGCCAGATTTAACCCAGGACCTCCCATCTCTAGGCCTGGCTCTCAATCCACTGAACCACTGAGCTGCTCCCCCATAGTGAGGGTGGGTTTTTGGAATCTCCAATTGGGCCAAAGAGTTGCAGAGAGCTGAATTTTTCCCCTGAATCTCAGGTGAGATAAGTAACAGAATCAGTGCACTCAAAAAATACCCTTTTAAATAAGCCATACTTGTTTGGAAAAGTCTCTTCCTTCTCCTCTTTCTCCCCCTCACTCTTGTGGTCCCCTACCCCCTGCCACGTGGAGGCTAATTGTAGCCTAAGGAAAGATCACCCCCGTTTTTACCAGCTGGTGTTTGATTCTGTAGACACAGGAGCAGCTACTAGCAGCCTGGGGCTGGGCCTGGGGCGATGAGCAATCTGGGTTGGAGGTCAGAGTTGCTGGAACTGGAGCTAGAGCCAGGTGGATCAGGAATGGAAGAGCGATCTGGGTCAAGCAGGTCCAGATGGCAGGAACGCAGAAGCAGGCAGCAGGAATCAGGTGGGCAGTGTTGGGACCAGGTGAGTGATATTGGTCAAGAAGGTCAGGAGGAGCTCAAGAATCAGCTTTGTTGAAAAGCCTTGGCAGGAGGAACATCACTTAAAATAAAAATTATCTAGGCTATCTTTAAAAAAAATTTGAGACTTCCAGGTAAACATGGCTGCAATCTAGATGCGAATCGCTTACTCTCTCCGGCACCAAATGAAATAGACTACCTCAAAAGAGCATAAAAATCATCTCTGGAAGAATGGAGGGAATCTCCAGGACCCCACAGAAATGAAGGTACATGGGGTTTGAACATTGTCACACTATAAGAAGGAGGAAAAGCTTGCACAAAAACATGAACTGGGCCACCCTTCCCCCCCCCACCTCCCCCACTGAACCAGAGTAGGGGATCAGAGCTCTCATCAGGACATCGAGTAAGTGAGGAACATCTCTGTCTTGGGGGGGGGGGCACACCAGGGTCCTTGGGATCTAAAGACTTCTAGAAAATTACCTCTCAGGGTGGCTTCATGGGACACCCCTCCACACTGGATAGCGCGCAGATGGCAGGGCCCCTGCAAACTGCAAACAGTGAGGAGTCTCGAGAGTCTGTAAAAACTGCCTAAGGCCAAAGCATTGCCCCTTGCTGTAGTGGGGGGGGGGGGGGCGGGCAAGCCAGGATCCCTGGAAACTGACAGGGAACACCAGAGATCCACCCCCTCAGAGCGGTTTTACAGGAGACTCCTGTGCACCGGTGAGAAGAGATCACAGAGCAGGGGGGAAGGCGCACTGAGCATGGGGGCGGAGGCGCTAACAAACCTCGGAGGCTGTGAAGAACTAGTCTGAGGCAACCTAAATCCACAGAAAACCCACCCATATCACCCAGACCTCGGACCAAAAAGGAAAGGGGAAAATAACAACCCAAGGGATGACTCACATGGCCCAAAATCAAGCCTCCAAGAATAAAGGGGGAAAAGTGACTATTGAAAACTTTTATGGTGGGAGTATCCAAGGAAAAGAAGAGAAAGAGGATGAAATCCAAACAAAATCAAAACATGCCCCCCAAAATGAAAATTATACAGAAGCTCTGAAAGAACTCAAATTTCCATCCAAAAGATGGAAACCTTCTGGAAAGAAAAATGGGAGAAAGAGGTCAGCAGTCATATAGACAAGACTCCACAATTGGAGAAAGAGCTGCAAGTCTCTAACAAAAGGGTAGAACAAGCTGAAAAACAAACCCAGTCCCTAAAGATCAGAAATAAGCAACTGGAAGACAGTGAGATTGCAAAACAGCAAGAATTAATAAAGCAAAGCCAAAAAACTAATGAATTAGAAGAAAACATAACATATCTCACTGACAAGGTGACAGACCAAGAAAACAGAGGAAGGAGAGACAACCTAACAATGATTGGTCTGCCCGAAAAAACAGACATAAACAAAAACCTCAATGCTATACTACAGGAGATTATAGAAAATTGCCCACATGTTCTGGAGCAAGGGGGGAAAATAAAAATAGAAAAGGTTCATAGAACACCCTCTATGCTAAATCCCCAAAAGACAACCCCCCAGTAATGTAATCGCCAAATTCAAAAGCTTCCAAGCTAAGGAGAAAATCCTACAAGAAGCCAAGAAGAGAAGCTTCAGATATAGTGGGAACCCCATAAAGATCACAAATTACTTAGCAGCTAACACACTAAGAGAATGCAAAGCATGGAACACAATATTTAGAAAAGCAAGAGAGCTGGGTCTCCAACCAAGAATCAACTACCCATCAAAACTGACTATATACTTCCAGGGGAAAGTATGGGCATTCAACAAAATAGAAGACTTCCAAGCATTTGCTAAGAAAAGACCAGAACATAGTGGAAAATTTGATATCCAAGCACAGAAAGCAAGAGAAACATGAAAAGGTAAATATGAAAGAAAGGGAAAAGGAGAAAAATCTTATCTTTTTCTTTAAGTCAAACTCTCTTCTATAAAGACTACATTTATATCAAATTAATTATATTAATATGTGGGGAAAATGTATTGTGTAACTCTCAAAAATTGTATTCATCATGAGAGTAGTTAGAAGAATCATGCATAGGGAAAGATTGGGGCATCAAGAAGATTTGGTGAAGGGGGGAAAAGAAAGAAAAAGGGAGGGGGGAATCATTGATGATACTAAGATTAACTTCAAGAAATGGGGGGGGGAACTAAATAGAATAATCTTTCCCACACAAAGATACACATGGGAAGGGGAGGGGAAGAACTCTCATATGAGAAGAAGAGGAAGAGAACGCGAAGTGGTATTACTTAAAACTTACTCTCAGTGAAAACAACTCTGAGAAGGAATAACATCTAGATCCATTGGGCTCCTGAATTCTATCTTATCCAACAGGGTAAGAGAGAAAGGAAAATTAAGGAGGGGGAGGGGGTGGGAGTATAAAAAGGGAGGGGCTAGAAAGGGAAGCATATCAAGGGAGGGGACTAGGGGGACTGACCTAAAGTAAATTACTGGTTCAAAAGGTTATAGCTAAAGAAGAAAGGTCAGAATTAGGGGAAGATATCAAAATGCCAGGAAATCCACAATGGCTCAGGCCATTGGTCTAGGCCTGAGCTTTAAGAGAGACTAGTCAGTCCTTAATCACTCACCACAAGATCTTGTCCCAGGCAAAACTCTAGTGTTCAGAGAGACCCTCCAGCTCAGCTCCTGAGCTCAACTAAGTCCAGAGGCCTCTGACCTCCTTTTAAAGAGAATTTTCTCTTATGTCACCTCTTCTAAGTTTTCACATCTACCAATCACAGTAGATGTTTTCCAAAGGACTGACTATTCTTAATTCACATCTTGTTATCACCTTCTCTCGGTAGACTAACACTTCTGAGTATTTCATACTTCTTTGCTAAGGTTGTCCCTTGCAAGTTGCCTGACCTTTTAGTGATTAATTTGACCTTCATAGGTACTTAGCACCCTTTTTTATTAGATCTAAAAATAGACCTACCTTAAGGGCTTGGCCTCACTATAAGTTTGGGGTGGGGACTTTTTTTTCATTGTTCAGTAAGGAGTTTTACAACTTTATCTTCCCCTAAAGTATGCCTAAGTATGGGTGGATTAATGCAAAGTTCTCGCATACATTCCTGACCAAGTACTTCCATTGTTTAAATGGGAATAGCCTTAACCAAATGTTTTAAGGTAGAGTTTGAGAAATTTTAAGATTCACAGATCTTTTTTTTTGAAACCCTTACCTTCTGTCTTGGAGTCAATACTGTGTATTGGCTCCAAGGCAGAAGAGTGGTAAGGGCTAGGCAATGGAGGTCAAGTGACTTGCCCAGGGTCACATAGCTGGGAAGTGTCTGAGGCCAGATTTTAACCTAGGACCTCCCATCTCTAGATCTGGCTCTCAATCCACTGAGCTACCCAGCTTCCCCCAAGATTCACAGATCTTGCCCAGGTGGAGACTCAGGTGAGATTATAGGGAATTCTGGGAAGTACCAGGGACTTCTGGGGATTGAAGTCTGGAGTTCAAATCTCCATTTTACATTATCAAAGGTGTAACATGGTCATTCAACATTGTAATAATTAAAATGGTTGAGGCCATAAACTGTAGTGAGTTAAAATAGTGGAAAACTTAAATTGTAGTAGATATAAAAGTGGATGAGTAAATTGTGACTGCAGAAAATATGTTTTCACTACAGTGTCTTGTTTTTAAATCAATATATAAGGTGGTTGCCAGGGAAATATTCCCAATTATTCAATATACCCAAGTCAGCTGAGTTTTATAGAGATTTTTATCAATTAATACAATGAAGAATTAAAGAAAGAGAGAGAAAGAGAGAAAAAGGAAATAATGAGAAAAGGATAGGCCGACCCAGGGCAGCCCTGGCCAACCTAGGCCTAAGCCCTAAAGAAAGATCAGTCAGTCCTTAATCACTCACCAAAAGATTTGTCCAAGCAAGGATTCTAGTGACACCAGGCCAGCTCCATCTCAACTGACTTCACCAGCTCCATCCTGAATCTGAATTGTCTCAGAATGTCCCCGAGAGAGTCTCGAGAGAGACCCTTCAAGGCAGCCTTGGCCAGTTGCCTCCTTCAATTCAGCCTTTCCCAGCTGACTCTGTTCTTCAAGAGAATGTCTCAAGAGCCTCTCTTCAGAGCCTCCTTAGAGACTCTTCTTTCTTAGGAGACTGTCATCTCCTTATATAGGGAATTTTCTCCTATGTCACCACCCCTAAGTTCTCCCATCTACCAATCACAGTAGACGTTTTTCAAAGGACAGACCATTCTTAGTTCACACCTGAGTAGACTAATCTTTTGAGTAATTCACACCTGAGTAGACTAGAATCTCTGAGTAAGTTCTCACCTCTTTGCTCCTTGTAAGTTCACAAGTTGCTTGACCTTTATAGGTACTTAGCATCCTTTTTTATTAGTCCTAAAATAGGCATAGCTTAAGAACTTTTTGCCTTATTATAAGTATGGGTTTAAGTGCCTTTCATTGTTCAGCAAAGAGTTTACAACTTTATCTTCCCCTAGGACAGACTTAAGTAGGGGTGGAATAGAGGTCTCACATTCCTGATCTAAGTAGAGTTCTCACATTCCTGATCTAAGTACCTTCACTGCCCAAATGGGGAATGGTCCCAATGGGGAATGGTCTCAATCCAACCTTATTAAGTAGGGTTTGAGAATTTTTAAGGTTCACAACATTAAAAGAAATTAGTTTTTTTCAAGCTATTTAGAGACCATTTTTCCGAACACAAAAGCATACAGGACAATATGTGAGGGACTGGACAGTCAAGACAGACACAACAAATATGAATGTTGGGCTGGATGTGTTCCTCTATTCACCCCAAGGGTCTAGGGGTGAGTGGTCTCAAAAACAAAGTGTTGTGGCTGGGTTTCCCTGGGGCTGCACCCCCTTCCTCCAGTGCATCCACTGGGTTTCCTACTTCCAACAGGGGGCCTCTAACCACCCTGAACCAGGGACTTGAACCCCAGTAAAGGGCCTCTAACCCCTGCAGAGGGGACTCTAACCCCACAAATAAAGTTGACTAAAATCAACTGGCCAGAATACTCTTCTTAAGGGAGTCGAGTCCAACCAATCCTTCCCACGGTCCATCCAAGGGAGAGGGAGTCAGGTATCCTTAAGTGAAGTTAGATAAGAGTGGTGTCACAGTCTTCATCCACATGCTTTCCAGGATTTCTGACCTATCCCCTCACAGGAAATAGGAACTGTATACTTTCCTGGTCCACACTCAGAAATAGGTGAGCAGTTCTCCCGGATTAGTCCAACTTGGCAATAGGCCATCCCGAATAACCCCCAAGTCAGGGACCAGTGGTCAGCCACTTAGCCATATGTCAATGACTCAGGAGACCTTACCCCCACAGTCTCACACAACATTCTCCACACATTCATTCAACACCTCCAGAGGCTACTCACTGGACCCTACCTTCCTCCACCGAGGTGTGATGTGTTCTGGATCCCATCGACCCGAGTTGCCCTGGGACAGGGGTCCCCTCCCTCTGTTGGTCATATTGTTTCCTTCATGGGATCCTGAAATGAGCCCCCATATGAAGTGCCCAGTTATGATCCCAAGTATGAAACAATAACCAAAAGTGTAACACACAAAAGGGATTTTATTAAAGCAAACTGCACTTTGGGCTCAGCCCCAAAAATGACTGGCTCAGGGTCTCGGGCTTGTAGGCTTTTTATACACTTTTATGGTAGGGGAGTGCAGAGGAATTCCTGGGGTGGGGGTGGGGTGAACAGGAACTCCTAGGGCTGGGTTGTTATCAGTTCCTGGCATATGTTAGGAAGGGGAGGGACAAGAACTCCTGGGATTAGGGTCTTTATGACTCCTGGCATATGTCAGAAGGAGGAGGGACAGGGACTCCTGGGGTTAGGGGTCATGGAAGGGAAAGAAGGGGTTTGGGAGCTGGCTCTTCATAACAAATCATATTAACACTTCAGTAGTGGTCCTTTATACTTGAAGAGGACCAAAATGATATTTTTATGTCAAGGTCAGTTAGGGTGTCCAGTTGTGACTGATCAAACTAACATAAGCTCAGAAAGCTCTACCACAGGTTGAACGCAAATAGTTCACATAAACATTTGGAGTAGAGATGTCTCTAAATTTGTTCAGTTCACATTTCTCTTAAACTACTGCAATTCTCTCCTCATTGAGCACAGTGCCTTCTTTGATGTGGGCATACCATGCTGGACATGCTGGATGGTACTATGCCAATGTATCCCATGTCTCATAATCAGTATCAAAGTTCTTTAGAGAAACCTTTAGTTTTATATCACTTCTGCTGATCTCTGTGTGGATGCTTACCTCCTTACCTTGTGTGAGTTTTTTATAAAATAGTCTTTTAGGCAAACTAATGTTTGGCATTTGAACAATGTGTCCAGACCATTGGAATTGCATTCTCTGCAGTAGAGATTGAATAATTTGCATTTCAGCTAAAAAAGAGAGAGAGAGAGCATCAGTATCCAATACCTTATCTTGCCAAGTAATCTTCAAAATCTTCCTAAAACAATTCAAATGGAAATAGTTCAATTTTCTGGCATGGCACTGGTGTACTGTACAGGGTTCATGGGCATAAAACAATGAAGTGGACACAATGGCTCTGTAAATCTTCGGTTTGGTAGGTAGCTTAATACTTCTCTCCCATACTCTTCTTGGGAACCTCCTAGCAATGTGTACATCAATCTCATCAGGAAAGTTTACTGCCAAGGTAAATTAATTCATCCACAGCATTCAAAAGTTCTACGTTTACTGTCATCAATGGTGCCAATGTCAATTGGTGGAAAACCTCTATTTTCTTGGTGTTAATTATCAGGCCAAAATTAAAATGGGCATCAGAGAAATGATTTGTTATCTTTTGTATCTCAGTCTTAGGGGCTGCAATGAGTACACAATCACCTGCAAATAAAAAAGTCAAGAACCAACTCTCCCTCCACTTTATTCTTATATTGTAACCTTTTCAAGTTAAATAATTTACTGTATATGTTGATCTTGATACCGTTTTTGTCCTTCTCAAAGGCACAGGTTAAGGGAACAAGGAAGTCCAAATAGTGGAGAGAGGACAAGGTGAGGTATAGAAAACATGGGTTATGCAACCTGGATTATAATTTTGGTTCATCTAGGAGAGGCAAAATGAGGTGCTCAGCCACTAAGTCTTGAATTTTATATTTCATGCCAATTATCCTTATGGGTAGTTAAGTGTCTAGATAAGAATGTTAGGCCTGGTGTTAGGAAGATGTGAATTCAAATGTAGTCTTAAGTATTTACTTGCTGTATGACCGGAACAAATCACTTAGCTGCCATATGCCTCAGTTTCCACAATTGTAAAGTAGAAATAATAATAGCACCTACCTCAAAGGGTTGTTGTAAGGATAAAATGATATATTTTTAAGTACTTAAAACAGTGTCTACCATAGAGAATGTGCTTCATATATTTTTTCCTTATTGAGAGATTTGTATGGGCAGCTTTGCACAGTGCTACAAAAAAAGCAAAGATTAAAAGAACAGAATTAAAATTCATTATTGGTTCACACAGGAGAAAGAAAGATCACCAAGGCTAGTCAAGGTAAATGATGATCCAGCTGGTCACTGGGGATGGAATGGATGAGGTGTGAGTGATCAAGTTTCCAAGACCTATATCAAAACTATCTGGTTGACTGTCATAGAATCTCAGAGTTGGTAGGGACCTCAGAGGTCATATAATCCAAATCATACTTGACCAAGTATCACTTCTATAACATACTGGGCAAGTGGTCATATAACCTATGAGGACTTCTGTGTAAGGGTGATCCACTACCCCCTGAGACAACCATTTCTACTTCACAATGGTTATAATAGCTGAAACTTTCTTACTTCAAGTCAACATTTTTTTTCTTTGAAACTTCTTCCCATCATTCCTAGTTCTGTCACATCAAGCATTCTGAGATGGATCACCTTGGAAAGGGCACTGCAATCATACTATGAACCAACTTTTCCCAAAGTACATATTTCTCCTTGAGAATAAGCTCTGAACTTTTTAAAAAACATTCATTCTTTGGTATCACCAGAACATTATTTAGGCCTTTACAATGCTCAATATTCCTTAGTTCCTGAAATTTACTCATATGGACTCCACTTCCTTTAAGTCTCAGAAGTACTACCTTCTGTTACTTCCTTACTCCCCCAATCCCCAAAAGTTATTGCCTTTCCTCTCTAACTACTTTATGCTTATTTTTTAAATATATTCTGCATCTACTTATATACATAAGGGTTATGTCCTCCATTCGAATATCAGCTTCTTGGGAGTACAGACTTTTATCTTTTGCTTGACACTTCAACATCTGGCACAATAAATGCTAACTGATTAGCATTGCTTGTAAGAGATTCTGACATTCTTGAAGAGTAGCCTGTACACTAGAAGAATCTGGTTCATTTTGTCCAATCTACCTCTGCCATGTTAGTTTTTGCAGTTTGGGTCACCAGCTTAATTTCCATGCTTCACTCAGACACTAAAATTTACTTTAATTTTTAGAAAAATGTGAAAATCATTGATGGGGAATTCCATTAAGCTGGATGCCCCCAGGCTGGAATCCCTAAAAGCTGAAACTGTCAATAGTTGATTTGAATGAATTGAATGGTATTAATTAAATTGGAAAGGGCCAGGAGGTGGGAGTGGAGGGTAGTTAAGAAACCAAGCTGAAAGTGCTCCCTAAACTAGTCAGGAACACATATCCTATAAATAAATATTTCTGAACTAGTTGAATATTTACGTCCACCTCTCACCCTTCTGGAATCCTCAGCTTGTTAATTTCCAAGGAAATGCATTTCTCCACAGGACTCATCAGTCCTAATGAGCTCCCTCTTTCATAAACAAATTAATCCTCAGGGACACCATGCTCAGATCAAAAAAGAACCTGCACAGTCACATACAATATTCTGAGTGACCTACAAACATTTCCAACTGAAAGAACAGAGAGCAAAGGAGAGAATTAAGACTTTACACTATCCCTATGAATAATTCTTCAGAAATTGAGGAGGGAGGAACCTATTTGGGGCTTGCTTGTGTTTTTCATGAAGATTACTCTGACCACAAGCCTTACCAAAGTACAAAGCCTATCAATTTGAACCAAATTAAAAGTTAGCAAAAGGAGAATACGTGATTAAAAAAAAAATAGGTTTCTAAATATTTTGCTTGTTTTCATACCAGATTCACAATTCTAGAATTTCCAATAATCCAGTGATTATTAGATAAAAAATGGTTCAGAAATAATTGTTTAAATAAACATGTCAGTTTTAATGCATAAATAAAAGGCACCAAGTCAAGGGCTCATTTATATATGTGAAGGACCAGCCCTGGAACCTATTTTCTCCCTGATCCCCTGCCCCTAGAGCCCCTGCATTCAAGTTAATGAAGAACCAGTTACCATACCCTGGAATTTGCTAGGGACTGATAACACCCCTGACCCCAGGAGTTCCTGTCACACACACCCTTCCAAGAATTGATAAGGAGCCTTAACCCTAAGGATCTAACCCTACCCAGTATCCTTTTCTGCAACTCAAACATACCCTATATAATCCTCCTCTCCCCTTCATTCAAGGACCCCATCTGCCTTGGAGGCTGTGGGACCCAAGCTCGAGCTTGCAATAAAGCAGTACTTCTTGCTATTACATTATCCAGTATGCCTCCTAATTTGGGAAACCAGAACCGGGTGGAACATATGTAGCTGTCAATCACTTTAATAAGATATGGGAACCTGTGATACAAAACCAGACTTGAGTCACTGAAATTAATGGCCTCATCAAACTAGTGTATGAAGAAGTTTCAGCCAATATGACTAAATGGGAAACATTTTCAAAATCTAATGTTTTTTCTCTTGTTTCCATGTGTTGTTCTTCAATTATAATAGTCAGTGATAAAAGCAGTCCTAATCTCTCTGACCCACACATAACACAGTCAGTCAACAAGCATATGTTGAGTATTTACTATGTTCTAGACCAGTGGTTCTCAACCTTTCTAATGCTGTGACCCCGCAATACAGTTCCTCATGTTGCAGTGACCCCAAACCAAAAAATTATTTTGGTGGCTACTTCAAAACTGTAATTTTGCTACAGTTATGATTTGGAATGTAAATACCTGATATGCATTATGTATTCTCATTGCTACAAATCAAACATAATTTTAAAATAGTGATTAATCACAAAAACAATATTTAATTATATGTTGAGAAATATTAATTCAGCAGGAGGCATCCTCAGTGCTGAGGTGGGAGGTAAGTCCTGCCTGGTGTGAATTTCAAAACTACTCAACCCTGTTCAAACCATTCTTTAGAGGATGGGATTTGGCTATTTCCTGATCAATAACAATAGAGATACTTGGAATGACAGAATCAGGTCTTGGAAACTACAATCTCCACCCTACTCAAGGTAACAGGATTTAGGAAGGGCTGCAGCAAAGCTCAAGATTTAATTATTTGAGAATATGGCCTTCAACAGACATGTGCAAAGGGGACAGCTCTCTGGGCGGTCCTGGGTGAAGCTAGAGCCACCATTGGCACAGGTGAGACACAGGAAGTGAGGTAGAGGACAGCTGAGGAGTCTGGGAACTTCCTGTGTGGAGGGAGAGTGTGGTTGTTGGAGCCTGGTGCTTGGAGTGAAGGCCCTGAGACTGTTTCTCCTTTTTGGTCACATGAGTGATAGGGACTGATCTCTTTTCTTTGCCTCGGCTATCCAAGGCCTTAGGCCTTTGGCCTAGCCTAAGCAGAGTGGGTATTTAAGACCTATTCCCTTCTCTCCCCTTTCTCTCTCTCTCTCTCTCTCTCTCTCTCTCTCTCTCTCTCTCTCTCTCTCTCTCTCTCTCTCTCTCTCTCTCTCTCTCTCTCTCTCTCTCTCACCTTTCTTCCTCCTGTTAGTAATTAAAAACTCCATAAAGGTTGACTGCTGACTTGAGTTTTCATTTAGGAATTACATAGCTGAATTCCTTGGCGACCTTAAATTAATATATATCAGTCTTTTAATGTGACTTCCATCTCACACTGGGGAGGGGGTCCGCAGATGCTGCCTTCTTCTTCCTGTCATCTCCCTCCAGCTTGAGCTGAGGCTTCACTTTGCTGGGGTTACTCGGCTCCGTTATCCTCTCCAGGAGTTATCTGCTCCAGGAGTTATCCGCTCCAGGACTCATTCTTAACCCCTCCAGAGCCAGTGCCCCGGTGCTGTTTGAGCACCTGAGTCTCTGTTTGAGTCAGGTCTCCAGGCAACAGGGTAAATCCATCGCCCCTCATAGGGAGAGGGCTGCAGATAGGTAACTAATATTAGTACAATGTGAGGGCAGCAGGGTCCCCATTCTTTCCGAGATTTTGCTGTAAAGTAGCACGATTTCTCAGCGGAAATATGTATTTCCGATGGCTTTAGGTGACCCCTGTGTTTTGGTCACTCCAGGGTCAAGACCCACAGGTTGAGAACCACTGTTCTAGACAATGGGTTAAGTAATCACTAGAGATATAAATCTGCCCCAAAACCACACCAAAAAAAAAAAAAAACATATCCCTGCCCTAAAGGAACTCATATTCCAGTGAAACAAGCCACTTGCAAATAACAATTTATGTGTATATGTCCCCAGCAACTAGCAGAGTAAATTCTTTTTTAATCAAATACAATTGAATTCCCCAGTTCAACTCTGGTTTTAAATATGCCAAAAGTATCAGTCACCACATAGTTTACTAGAAGATGTGTAATGCTAGCAAATGGTGCAAAATGCTCTGGATAAAATTCAACTAAAAGTATGCTCTTTAGAAAAGATGAGCACTCACTGGAAGTCAAGGAGAGAAAAGGCTGCTGAGTCCATTCAAAGTCATATCAAAGTCCTATGACTTCACATTGCTCTCCCTGGATAATCATTGCCTTCATTTTCAGTCCTCACATAATATCTGATTACCTACTTTTCTAGTGCATTTAGCACATTATTTTGTGTGAGGTCAGGTAATGAAACAAAATTTCCAGTGAATGGGGACTGCATTTTTCTTACAATACTGTCCCTAGATAGTAAAGCCAGAGGTAATCTCAGACTTACGTGCTTGGTTTGGACTTATTACCTCATTCCTTCTCAGCATCATAGAAATAACTAGTGGCATTTTCCTCCCCATCCTATCCAACTATCCAAGGACATTCATAAAGAGACACATAAAGACTCACAAAAAAGGGTTAGTTGAAGAAGGAATCTGAGGCTAAAGACATGGAATTTCCTTGGGTAAAATATTTTGTACATTTTTTCCAAACAAATGGATTATAGGAACAATCAATAACTTTTCAAAAAGAAGAGTAGTCAATGAAATAACCAGCATCAGATATGTCTTTAATACAGAGTTTAAGGCAATGACCTCTGGAGGAACAGCATTTGATGAATTTAAAAAAAAAAAACATGGTTCCAAATTCTTACCTTTGCATCTATTCAACCCAGTGAATCTAGCTTTTCTCATTTTACACTGTGAAAACTGGATCTGTTGGTCTAAATTCTAGGAGGAGCATAACTTTCACCAAGGAAAAATGGATATATATTTTTTCTGATGTCTACCTACATCCTAATTTACCAGGGTGTCTCATTGTCAACACTGACAAATATCAGTGATAAATTGTTTATCAGATGTTTGCTCTGTTCTCTTTATTTAAAGAGCTTTCTTCTCAGGATACCTAGAAAACATCTGAATATCCTCTGGCATATTTCAACTTATGACACATGATAGCACTAGTAAAGATATGTGAATATTTCCTTAAATGCAGTAAGGACTAACTATTCTACTAGAAGCAATCTAGTCCAAACTGTAATAGACCAAGAATGTGTTCTATCCCCAAATAAAAAATGTCTCCAACATCTGTTTCCTTGGTCTATGGGTGTACTAATTTTTTTCTCCATGTGTGTGTGTGTGTGTATACACATGTATATATGTATTTATAGAAAGAGATAGATAACCTGTTTTTAATGAATACATGTTGATATCTTGGGCATGATTCTGATCAATAAAGGAAAATTGGCTGATGAATTAAAGATAATGGGTACCTTTGGGAGAAGGAAACATGTACATTTAAATTCATGATAGAGAAAATGAGGCAAGCCAGCCACAGACTGAAATACACCCTATATTTGGAGTAAGTAGATCACAAAGAATTCAGAGAAAAGAGGCATATATCCTGTACCCCAAATATTCCAAAAGTTTGACATCCATTCCCATGTCCTGTCCATTAAATTATATTTACTTAAATTAGGTGGAAGAAGGCAGGAAGAAATAGGAATACAAAAGTAATGTTTAAAAAAATAGTAAAAAAGGCAACAGAAGAAAGGTCAGAAAGAAGCAGAGATAAGCAAGATAGTTTTGAAATTAAAACGTAAAACTTATATATATATATATGTATTTTAAAACAAGCATCAGAACCTTCAACCAATTTGTAGGGAATGGGCAGTTAATTAAGAGAAGACTGCAGGGCCTACGTATGCCGACTAGATACTGTATCAAAGGATGACTAGAGAAAAAGAGTGATTACACACATGTGAATGAACCTTGGGAGAACGTAGTTTCTGATTGCTGCTATAGGACAGGGCAGTAAGAACCAAGAGCATCTGTAGAAATTTAGTGGGTAAGAGTATTGAAAGTGGTAGTGTTTCTGGGGGGCTTTGTCTTCTAGAAATAAAAAAGTCAAGAGATCAAAAAGTCCCATAGAGCATAGGGAATAACAACAAATTGAGCCTGAGACATTATCCAGCACACACAAAGAGAAGAATCTTGACACATGGACTTTCCCTAAATAAAAGATTTTATAAAATTGTTCCAACCAATTGGATTATTCGAACAATCAATAACCTCTCAAAAAGCTGAGAAAAGCAGTCAATCATATAATGAACATCAGAGATCCCTTTGATACATAATCAAATGAAATTGACAAGAAATGAGGTACAAAAAATTGAAAAATGTTAAATGGTAAGCAAAAAGAGAAAGAATACAACTATAAATAAATTATTTGGAAATAAAGATCAGAGTTTGGATTCAAATTTGGAGAAATTAAAGCATCCTCTTTTAAAACTTTAAAGAAAATTGAAAATTGGACACAAGCCCCAAAAAAGTTCTTAGAAGACAGTTTAAAAGACTTTAAAAACAGAATTAGACAAGTTGAGAAAAAATTAGGAAAAAAAAAACCTATGTGAGAAAAATGTAGAAAAATATGGAATAAAGAGCAACTAATTAAAAAAAGAAATTCAGAAACTCACAGAAGAAAATAATTCATTAAAAGTTAGAATTGGGCAAGAGGAAACTGATAAGTACTTAAGAAAAAGGGAAATAACAAAACAAAATTTTAAAAATGAAAGGATTTATGAAGCATTGCAAAAGCAACTAGCCTAGAAATCAGATGAAGAAAAGACAACATAAAAATTCTTGGACTACCTGAAAGTTATGAAAGTTAGAAATAGAGTTTAAATGCTATCCTTCAAAAAATTATTAAAGAAAATTGCCTTGAATTTTCAGAATTAGAAAATAAATTAGAAGTTGAAAGAATTCATCCATTACCTCCTATAAGAAATCCTTACAGGAAACACAGGAACATTATAACTAAGTTTTGTAACTCATAGGTTAAGGAGAAAATACTATAAACAACTAAAAAGAAAAATTTAAATACTGGGGTGATACAAAAGGGATAACTCAAGATTTAGCATTTTCTACATTAAAACAATAGAAGGCATTGAATACATTTCAAAGACCAAAGGAGCTGGGTTACAAACAAGAATAAGATATCTATGATAAAAAGAGAATTGTCATTTTAATTATATTGGCTCCACCCATATACCCAGCAAAGCTGCATATCATCATATAAGAAATGTCTATTTAAAGAAATGAAGACTTTCAAGTGTTCTTGAAGAAAAATCTAGAACTGAATGGAAAAGTTGATAAATAAGAAGAAACATAAGATAACATAAAAGTTTTATTATAAAGGATTTAATAAGGTAAAATCATTTACTTCTTATATATGAAAATGATATGTTTAAACCTTAAGAATGATATCATTAATTGGATAATTTGAAGGATCATTTAGACATAGAAGCTTTGGGGTTGAATTGTATATAATAGAATAAATTTTAAAATTAAATAAAATTGAAAGGAAAGGGATAAATTGGAATAAGTATCTCAAATAAAAGAGGCATGGAATAATGGAATATTACAATGAAGAGGAGGAAATGAAAGAATGGTAATGCTAGTACCTTATTCTCATCAAAACTGGTAAAAGAGGGAACAATACATTCATGTAGAAGGGTAAAATTTTTCTTAACTTATAAGAAGTTAAATGAGCAAGAGATAAAGATTAAAGAGTTAATCTTAGGAGGGCATATTGATTAAGAAAAAACATACAGGGAGAAGACAAGTGAGGGAATTATGGAGGCTGTTTATATTTACAAATAATGGGCTAAAGGAGGAACGAGGGAGGTGTAAATAGATTAACAAGGAGAAAAATGGAAGGAGAAAGGAAGGGCCACATAGAAGGGTGGAGATGGCAAATAAAGGCAGCACTGAAGAGTTGGGGATAAGTAAGGGAGTAGTTAGAGGAAAATTATATTTCTGAAGGTGAATAAGATTTTAAAAGGGACAAAATGAGGGAAAACAGTGAGGAAAAATAGAATTGAGAGAAATACATCAGTAATAATTCTAACTTTGAATATAAATAGAATGAGTTCACCCCTAAAATGGAAATGGATATCAGAATGTATTATTAAAAGTCAAGGGCAAAAGTAATATGTTGTTTACAAGAAACATATTTGAAAATGAGATGCACATGGAATAAAAATAGAAATGGAGAATATATTGTCTTAACTGACAAAAAAACAGCAATAGCAATAATAATGTCACACAAGTTTAAAAATTAAATCAATCTAATGAAATGAAATAAAAAGGGGCAATATATTATGTTAAAAGATGTTATAGATAATGAAGCATTATCAGTGCTAAATGTGTATGCCCCAAGTGTTATAGCATACAAATTTTTAAAATATTAGCCAGTAAATTACAACAATCTGTTACAAAGATTATATATTACAACAAAATAATGTTTATGCCAAGGATACAAGGACAGAGGCTTGTAAGGACAAAGATGAGTGCAGTAATACCCAAAATAGGGGATTCAATGGAATGATTAGAGATGTTTAAACTATGGGTGTAAGGGGTAAAACTTATGGTTGGACTGAATATATTTTTAGTTGGTCACCAGGGATTTAAATTCTAAACCCCAATGAAATATTCAAGTCAGAATGGAATTTTGTGATGGTTTATTTACAATAGAGTGAAGATATTAAGGAAGAAAGAAAGAGAGGAAAAAGAAAGAGATACCAGGCAGGAATTCAAATTCAGAGGTCCCAGGCAAAATGGGTGAGAGGGGGAGCTGGGGCAGAGGATTAAATCTAGCAAGACTTCCAGCCATGAGGCCTCCTTCATTATGAGGTGCCTCCTCAGAGGCTGGTGCCTCCAGAAAGACAAGGGAAATAGAGTCCCAAGAGATGGGCCTCTCCAGAGGCTTGTGCCTCCAGAAAAGCCAAGGAAAGGGGTGTAAGCCTTGCACTTATTAAGTGATAGTCTAAAGGAAGCTGTCTGAGGTCTCACACTCAAGCTCCTCCACAGTCATGTTCCACCGCCAAGTCCCTCTCACAGGAAGTGATGTGAAATATAAAGGCAGTTCTTTACATCACTTCCTATGTCTCACATGTACCAATGGTGGCTTAAACTTGGCTTTGGAGGGGCAGGGAGGGGGAGTCATTGTTTCTGATTTGTCACTTGCTAGCACAGGCGGGTCATAGACCTTCCTCCCCCACAGTTAATCTTCAGTGAGGGTGAATACATTCCTGGTTGCTAAAATTCTAAAGACTAAGCAGGGTGGTGTAAAATCTAAAATTCACATGGGGGATTAATTGTAGGGCATGTCTAGATCATCATACCAGTCAGTAGTCATATTAACAGGAAGCATAATAAAAGGTGGTTGTTTGACAACAAATATAGCGGTAGCAGGAATGAAGGGATTAAGACAATTGGTTAAAATACATCCTGAACAAGAAATTCTAAAAGTCATGGGGGATAACATATGCATGGGTAGGACCACTGAGAAAGTCAGTCAGTGGTGTAAAGTTAAAGGCAGCAGTACAATCAGGAGGTGAAAATCCTTGCTTGTGTTTGGGCTGCAGGTGTCTTGATTTGTTCCCAGGTTCTCTTCATTGCCTTCCTGCTGGGGTGTGTCATGTGGCTTGTAATTGGGGTAAGAGTCACGGGGAGGATGTGTCCTAAAGGTCCTAACCTTTAATTTAAAATTTTAGATTCTATATCCCTAGTAAATAGCTAAAAAGTACTTGTGACATTTAATTGTGGGCCAATTGTGGGCCAATCAGAACCTCAGAAATTCATCAGAAAAAGATCTTGTTCAGAAATATACATGCACAGACTAAGCATCCGATATCAATAACAGCAAAGTATAATAGATGTGGTTATTTTCTTCTTAAAGAGCAAAAAATTCCACCCAAAATCAGTAATACTCCAATTCCAATCATTATCTTAATTTGGAAACACATTGCTTGCATGTTCACATAACCTAGCAATTGCTAAAATATTTACCTCAAATAAGTGTAAGGTCTCACTGACTTTGCTGCAGAGAAGCTTTACTTGTGTTCATGTCACAGTAGAGGTGAAAAACTATCCTATCCTATCTTAAAGTGTGTTTAAATTTAGTATAATCTTATGATCGATTTTTTAGTGCTCTCTAAGAATCCTTTTTACTGCAGTAGAAAAAGGGAGGGGGAACAGGTAACTTGCTGTAACCAGAGAAAGGGCTGGGGGTGATTAAAACCTTTAATAGTAGTGTTTTAAAATCATAGGATCTTTGTTTTCAAAATTATTCTTGGATTCTCATACATAAAGGTGGATAATGGAGTCCATTTTCCAGTAACCAATGAAATGATTTGTAATCAAAAAACCTGCTTCTGGTTGACAGCCAGTGTATGTTTATTTAACTCTAGCTGGAGTTTGTATCCAGGCAATTCCAAACAATTCCTTTGAGGGGTTAATACATTTAACTTTTCAAAATGTAATCTTAAATTTATATCATGAATGTATCATGGTTCACACAGAAGCATTTACAGGAAAGACTGACATGTTGATGTATAAAAGGGAAATTTATATAGTTTCTGAAAATTTTATTCTAACCACCTAAACCATAAATCTTTCAATTCTGATATATTCACATTAGCATCTTAAACAAGCAATCCAATTACTCACAAATCATTGCATTACTAATTTAGTTTATCTAACTTTAACATATCAATTGTGACTAAAGGGGAAAAGTTTTCTGAGCTTCTTTAGAATTCTGAATTTGTAGTTTAGACTTTTGCAGTTGTATTACATAGCCAAATTGTGTAGTTTCAACTGAAAAACCTTTTTCTTCCTGTTTCTAGAAAAGCTCATATTTTTACTTAATAATAATATATAGGAATTCTGGTATTTCTACATACTCAAATAAATTCTTAAAATTCCTGTTACTCCTTAACTTTAGTTGTAATATGCCTTATTATCAGATCAAAATTTATTCCAGCTGTCAACTAGTATCTCAGGTCTTTCTAATTATATCTCTAAAGTTTAGATAAGGTAACTATAAAACTTTTACCTGTTTAAAATGTTTTGTTGAATTAGTCCCTTAATATAAGTGTTAGGTAATTGCAAGCACTTTTGGTCTTCCTATGCCTGTGGAAGGGGTTAAATTACTTTTGGTAAATTTCCAGAGGTTTTTTTTTTTCTCAATGCTTGATTGCCCTCCTGGCTGCAGTCCCAGTAAAGGTATTGGAGAGGGAGAGACAAAAATATATATTAAGTTAAATATTTTTACAACCTTGATATTAAATCACTCCCAATATATTAATTTAAAGCTTTACAACTTGCAAATTGACTTTGGTTAAAGTTCCTTAACAATGTTTTCTTAATATCTAATAACCTAAAAAAAACTTATATGATTTCTGGAATGTTCACATTTCTCTTGCCAATTGCATTATATACAATTTGCATAAAAATTAATATTTTTCACAGGACAAATTCATACATGTTTTGTGTACATCCAGTATGACAATATAACAAATTATATTTTAATAGATAAAAACAATTTCTCAGTACAATCAGGTACAACATTGATGAAAAATTCAAATTTCAGCCATACACCAAATTCTTAATCCCTATGCAAGTTCACATGTACTGATTATCAAATTTAAGCTTCTAAAATCCCAATGCTAACCTGTAATCACTTGTTGCTATTTTTGTAGGATATCTCATTTTAAAATCCAAAATTTAAATCTTAGAAAAGGTTCTCCACAAAACCTTATTCCTGTTGTCTGACTGAATTTTACACATAAATATCTTATGTTTTACTAAGCATCTAGTATTTTTTTGTTATTGTTGTTGTAATGAATTAGTGCTGGGATGCAAGCTCCATGTTTACTCTGCATACCAGATAGAAAAACTGCTAAAATCACAGAGTAGGTATGAATTTACATCTGCAAGACTACCCCAGTGTGAAATCATTTTGCTGGTAAATGGCAATCTAACTTTACATAGATGTGCACCATTGAATCCAGCTACACTAACCCCTGACCTACCATTGGGAGAAGAGCCCCTACATAATTGCACCTAGATGGTAGAAATAGTACATAGGACCAGAGAAAGACACACCACTCAATGATCCCAAATATAATATATATTATATGTAATAATATAATAATAAATAAGGTAAATAATTCTGATGAAAGAATTTCTACATCTGAAAAATCTGGCTTATACAACCAAAATGCTCTTTTCATTTCTTTTATGTAGGAAAAAGGTCCATTTATAAATTTGAGCATTCATTTACACAGAATCCAAGTCATGGGTGGTAAAAGACTTATGGATCTTTGCATGTAAAATGCCAGTATTGTCTGTGAGTTTTGCTACATCCCTTAAAAGCACAATCTTCTGTGCCCCTGATGCATTTGCTTCATGCCATTTTGTCATTAGCATTGTCAATTCCAGCTATTGCCTCTAATGGTGTTACAGTATTTGTATAAGTATTCCCCAAGTCCTTATTAGTCTGTCCCATCATGTCCCCAGTCACCATGTTGGATCCCATTCCAATGTCTTCTTTTTTGTTCATGTATTCCTTGCATATTTCTGTCAAAATAGGTATGTGGCCAAACAATATCTCCAATCTGTTATCAATTACCAAGGTGTTCACAGTTTTCTTTTGAAATATTAGGTTGACTCCAGCTTTGATGTGTTTGAATTTTATATTTTCTAGGTCTCTTTTCAGCAGTTGGCAAAAAATCAACACACTCTCGCAACAGCACTGAACTAAACGAGTCCAGCAGAGCCTATTTTTCTTCCACGAGAATACAAATATATTTTGTCTATTGGAATGGAGAGGAATTGTAAAATATGCATTGCTTAAGACAATTATGGTGTACCAGCATGCATTGCTAGGAATCTCAGAAATAATGTCATTGGCAGATGATGTGATGGTATGGGTTTTCTTGATTATATTATTGATTGTGACAGAGAGTTTACATATAAGAAAGTGACAGGCTGAATATTTGATGGATCTGATCACCTCGACAGGGGAGAAGTCCCAGGAGATCTGGAATGTTGAGAGAAACCAGAAGATTCTGGCTGGGATTTTAATTGGATAATTCTCTCAACCTTGAGAAGCCTAGGAGGAGAAGTCTGGCCAAGCATTTCTCCTGGGATATATCCATCTCTTCCCTCTCCTGGTGACTAGACATTCTCCCCCTTCAATTCCCAACTGAAGGAACATTTGAAGAAGATATTTTGAGCCTTTTTTACCACCAACAAACCTCTCCATTACATGGTGTTGTTGTTTTTGACTTTGAAAAGTAGAAATTCCTTCTTTGTGCCAAGCTGGCTATTAATTACATTCAAACAGTTCTGAAACTTCTTAGTGATAATAAATAATTCTCTAGTACAGATATTGTGCAGAATCCAATTTAGCTAACATTTCACTTTTAATTGATACACAATTATCACTATAAAATCATAGTACATGTTCAGATTAACTAGCAATTTTCTGAGATTATATATATATAGATCTAAGAGAATGGTCAAATTATGGGATAAAATTTCTCTTTGTGTATTCTAAATCAATCTTTCTCCTGTTTAGCAGGATGAGCCCTTTCCAAAATAAAGAGAGAAAAGATTTATGGAACAGTCTGTCAAGTTTAGAGGAATTATCTCCTTTCATGGAGGACTGAATATTTTTGTAAATGCCCAATTAGGAAAACATTGAGACAAAACCTGTAATATGGACACAAATAGAGACACACAAAACAAATAGTAAACACAGACTGAGGGAAGCATGCTTTTAAAAATTAAGGTGTTTACTCAAGATCTTGAGGAATAAAAAAATGAAGAAAAAGGAATGAAGAAAAAAAACCATCTTTCCTTTTCCAAGGTGCTGTCTCTTTAGAAACTATGAGCAGTGAAGACAGACTTGCTCCAGGAGCCTTAAGCACAAACATTTGAAGAGGTAGGTGACAAGGGATTGAAAAATGGTCTCCTCTGTGCAAGAACCAAGGAGCTGGGGGTCATGAAGGTGGAAACAGAGGGGGACCCCTTATTCCCATCCATTTACTCCTCCCTTCCTCAGGTGGAGGGAAATTCTATGGAGAAGGAATTGTCGGTGGCTGCTTAACCTGAATGGGAAAACCCCAATTGGGATTGTTGTACCTAGCTGCCTTGCCTTCTAACACAGCCTCGTCTCCAGGGGGAAGTTTCTCCTTGTCAGGATCTGGGTTTGGCACTGAAATCTTAAAGACTTCAGCTTTAGAATTCTGTTTAGACAATGAAGGTGTCTTTTCGGTTGCAGACAGGCTATAAACAGTCTGCACAAGATGGGTCATCCCTTCATCAGGGAACCATGGACCACAGATTTGAATAAGATCCAAGAACTTAGCCAGCTATGGCTTGCTTGCTTTTTCAACCCTTTTTAAAAGGGTGTGCTTAATTATTCCAGTAAATAGTTTTTTTTTTCCCTTAGATTCATTATGCCCCATTCCTTTTTAACTTCTCAAAAGTTCTGATTAGCCCACCCCTCCTTACCTGTACTCACTTACAGGGGGTCTGCAGCACACTGGGTGTGATCCTAAGTGTCCAAATTTGGAGAAAGCCTTTTGTTCTTGGGGGTCTTTTTTATATCTGGGGGAGAGGAGTTTATCTACCTGTTCAAGCACCAGTTGTTGTGGGGTGGTCCAGCCTCCCATAGAGGATGGGGTCTTGGAGGTGGAATGGTGTCAGCAGAATGATGGATGGGCTTTCTATTCAACCTGAAGCACAGGTCTCACAGGATGAACTGCTCTGCCTTGGTTGAGGCTTACCTTTATTTTATACCCTCATGATCACACATCTACTTGTCACACAATTTCATTCTCAACATACATGTTTCCATAGAACCTAACAACATGCATGAAGCCTAAGGAGATAGTCAACAAAACATTGTTGCTAAGTGCAGGGTCAGAGGGTAGAATTAACATGACTCAGATATAGGTTGGGGAATTCAGAGCACAGATTTGCCAGAAGTTTTTTATGCCTAGAAAAGAGGGTCCTATCTAAGTGGGTATATAAGAATTCTTAGGTTTAATTTTGTAAGTCGGATCTCCTGGGACAGAGGGGACAGAATGGGACTTCTATTTTAACCCTACAGGCATGTTGCCCTCATCTATTTTTCCTGGGGCTAAGTAAGAATAGTAATCATAGCAATTCCAATAATAAGAGAATGTTAATAAGGAAAGTCACTTAGTAGGATTTCAGAGGATGTTTCCATCCTTCCTGGGGCCTGCTTTGCAGTCCCCGGTTTCCACATATGACCATGTCAAGAAGCGTGGTCTTTGATGGCTCCCAGCAGTTCAGAAAAACTTGGAAAGGCTTATATATGAACTGATGAAAAGTGAAGTGAACAGGACTAGGAGAACAATGTAGATAGTCATAGAAATAAACAATGATCAAGTGAAGAACTAAACCATTGTCAGAAAAGCAAGTCTCCAACTCAGCACAAGGGAACCATGATCAAAATGTTATCCGCAGCAAAAGAAGAAATTGTTGGAGTCTGAGTGCAGATTAAAGCATGCCATCTTCCAATATGTTTCCTTCATGAATTTTCTGTATGTATCTTCTAACATGACATGAGGAATATAAAAATACATATTGCATGAAAGTGCCAGTATAACCTATTTCAGATTTTTCATTACCATGGAAGGGAGGGAAGGAAAGGAGGGAGAAAATCTGAAGTTTTCAAATGTCAAAAAACAACTGTCTAAAATTGTTTCTGCATGTAACTAAAAAATAAAAAAAATATTGGGGGAAAAGATTGCATTGTTCAATGCAAAATAAACATTTTGGTTAGTTTAATTTTCTGATTAACACAGAATGAAACCACAATCCCTCCTTTTTTTAATCTCTTCTGTTGAAAAATCTTTATAAAGTATTTTAGGATACTTTCTTGGCCTAGCAAATAGAGACTAATGGAGCATAATGAATCTTTCCCTGATGATTCAAGACCTCACAATACCTCAGGGTCATACTTTGAAACATCAGTAAAAAACCATGTAGAACAGCACCTGGAGATGTAGCAAACAAAGATTTTGTAAAATATCAGTTACCAATAGCAATTTTTATTTTCTTGCTACTGACTTGAAAAATCTTCCAAAGGTTGATGATAGAAAAAAAAAGATGAATTAACTAAGAATTTGAATTAATTATTACTTATCCATAATCACTGCAGAATGTGTTTTCAATGTACCATCAAATTTTCAAGAATTTTACATTAATAACAATAACATCTAATATTTATATAGCACTTTAAGACTGATAAAGTGCTTTTCAAGAGGTATTTCATTTTATTATCAAATTAAACTGGGAGAATGGGTGCTTTGTGATGTCCATTTCATACATGGGAAATTGAAACAAAAAAGAGATAAGTGACTTGCCTAGGATCATACAACTAACAAATAAGTATGTATATGAGCTTTCAACCAAAAAAGGGGAATGAAATTTATTGGAAGGGCTGTAATAAGACTTACACAGTAATTGGCATTACCATTTTGGAAAGGAATGCACCAAAAGGAACTATGCACCAAAAGTTACTAAATTCATATGCCCTCTGACAATGGTACTACAACTAGGACTATACTTCTAAAGAAATCAAAGAAAAAAGAAAAAGACTGGATGTTCAAAAATGTTTATGCAGTTCTTTTTCTAGTAGCAGAGAAATGGAAAGTGGGGGGAGGTCCTCATTAATTGGGAAATGACTGAACAAATTACTGTATATGAAATTAATGGAATGATATTATGCAATAAAATGATGAAAGAAAAATTTTGGACAAAATTGGGAAGACATTAACTAATGCAGAGTTGAGATAAGCAGAATTTAGAGAGCCATTTATATACTAACAACATCATAAAGAAAAGCAATGAGCAAAGTTCTTAAGAACTCTGATCAATGCAATGACTAACATGATTCCAAAGGACTAGGAACAAGCATGCTTTTCACCTCCTAAAAGAGGTAATGAACACAAACTGTAGAATAAGACATACATTTTCAGATATGGACAATGAAGGGATTGGTTTTGCTTAATGATACATATTTATTACAAGAGGTTTTTACTTTTAGCCATAGCAGGATATGAAAAGTGAATATAGGATTTCTCTTTTTGTTTATTTTAGTCATTTCAGTTATTTCCAAATCTTCATGACCCTCTTTTTGGAGGGGGATGATGTCCTTGGCAAAGATTCTGGGATGTGTTGCCATTCCCTTCTCTAGGTCATTTTACAGACTAGGAAACTAAGGCAAAAGAAATTAGGTGACTTGCGCAGGATCACATAGTTAGTGAAGTCTAAAGTCTAATTTGAATTCAGGTCTTCCTGACTCCAGACCCAGCACTCTATTCACTGTGACACCTACCTAATCCAAATAAAAAATAGTCCTCCCTCAAAAGAAGAAAGAAAAGAGGATCATTTGGAGCATCTCAAATGCACAAAAGAGTATGGAAAGATCAGAAGAAAAAAATCTTAGTCAAGCAAGAGAGCTCATAAAGGTACTTTTTAAAAGGAAAGATTTTAAAAGGAGATCCATATGTGGCTTTCTGTACAATCCTCTTTCTCCATTCTACTATATATAGATGCTGCAACGCATACCAAGGAAACAGTAAAACACACTAAAAAGAGTACAGGCTTCAGAATCTAAATATAGGTCACAGTTTGGTCACTTACCATCTACATGCCCTTAGAGATGCCCCTTTATTTCCAAAGCCCTCAGGTTCCTAAAGTTTAAGATGGAGTTAATAATACCTACCATGTGGGACCATCTTTCCTTGTGAAATTAAAGGACTGAGTCAAAATCCCAGTTTAAGATCTCCCCTGTGGCCTCTCTGGATCCCTTCTATCTCTAAATCCATGATCCCATAATATATATATTCACTTCCCATACTATATATTCCAGCCAAAGACTGAGGAATACTTAGTATGGTTTTATTAACTTACAACTCCAAGAGAAATGCCAGGAGCATAACAGAGATCTATACACACCATTCATCATTCTGACCAAGGCCTTTGATCCTATCAGCCTTTGTGGAAGATCATGGCAAAGTTTGGTTGCCTAGAGAAGTTCATCAATTTTGTATGACAATTCCCAGATGGGATGCTTGCATGGATTCTGATTAATGGATAAAGCTCTGGTGTTTTCCCAATCACCAGTAGAATAAATTAGGGCTCTGTTCTTACTCTGTGCTTTTTAGCCTGATGTTTTCAGCAACACCTTCATTGAGAATGAAAACAGAAGTCAACTAGAAAAATGATGGTATATCATTTACCTTGAAAAGGCTACAAGCTACCTTTTGTTCATTGATACCATTTATTAGGTCTATATCCAAAGAAATTTTTTAAAATGGGTAGAAGACCTATTTACAAAAATTATTGTAGCTCTTTTTGTAGTAGCAAAGAATTGAAAATTGAGTTGTCCATCAATTGGGGAATGGCTGAACAAGTTGTGGCATGTAAAAGTTATGGAATACTATCATGTCATACGAAATGACTAACAGGATAATTTTAGAAAAATCTGGAAAACCTTTGGATTGTAAACCTCAAAATTCCTTAGACTTATAAATGTTGGAAATTTCACCATTGGGATATTTCATACTTGGAAAATTTCTTACTGATAGTCTATTGGAATGGGAACCCCATTGGCATGGGAGGTTCCTTCTCTTCCCTTCTTCAGATTACTTTAGGACAGAAACCTTTTGCTGAACAATGGAAAGGACTTTGACCTATGCTTAAGCATAGAACAGGAATTTCTTTGAATCATGATTGATTTTAGAATTGATACAATGGAGATACTTGGAATAAATCTCCACCCTATTCAGTCCTAACAAGACTGAGTAAGGGCTGCAGCCTAGATCAAAGATTTAATCATTTGAAAATATGACCTTCAACAGACATGTGCAAAAGCCAGAAACCTCTGGGTGGTCCTGGGTTAAGCTAGAGCCTCCATTGGCACAGGGAAATTGATGAACAGTGATTGGTAGATGGGAGAACTGAGAGGAGGAACTTGGATGGAATCCTTAAAGATAGGAGGGGCTGGAGACTTGAGGGTGGTTGAGGAGTTTTGGTCGGGGTGATTGCGGTGGACTCGGAGAAGCTTGCGCTGAAGGAAGCTGAAGGTGGGGGCCTCTGAGACTGTTTCTCCATTTTGGTCACGTGAGTGATAGGGACTGATCTCTTTTCTTTGCCCCAGCTATCTAAGAGCTTGGGCCTTTTGGCCCAGCCTAAACAGAAGGGGTATTTAAGCCCTATTCCCTTCTCTCCCTTTTTCTTTCTCTCTATCTCTAATTCCTTTCTTGCTCCTATTGTAATTAAACTCCAAAAAAGGCTGACGGCTGACTTGAGTTTTTCATTTAGGAATTACATAGCTGAATTCCTTGGTGACCTTAAATTAATATATATCAGTCTTTTAAAGTGATTCCCTTGTAACAGGATCCAGTAATATCACTACTGGGTCTGCTTCCTAAAGAGAGAATAGAAAAGGAAAAGAGCCTACTTGTACAAAAATATTTGTAGAGGCTCTTTTTAGCAGCAAAGAATTAGAAATTGAGGGGATGTCCATCGATTGGGGAATGTCTGAATAAATTGTGAGATATATTGGTGATGCAATACTATTGTGCTATAAGAAATGATAAGATGGTTTCAGAAAAAGTTTTTAAAAATCTACAGGAACTGATGCAGAGATAAATAAGCAGAACTAGGAAAACTTTGTACACAGTAAGAGCAATATTATACAATGATTATTTATGAAAACTTGGCTACTCTCAGCAATGAAATTATCCAGGACAATCCTGAAAGACTTATGTCTTTCCACAGAGAATACTATCCATCTCCAGAGAAAGAACTGCTGGAATCATCTTTTACATCAGCATCAGTGTATTTATGGTTCTGTTTTGTAGTTTTGGTTGTGTATGAGTGTGCTCTTACAAAAAGACTAATATGAAAGTGTGTTTTGTATGACAATAAAAATAAAAAAGAAAATGGTGGAGAAAATAAACATGAATAATGCAGATTAAACTTAAAAAAGAAAAACCTGGAAAGACTTACCCAAACTGATGCAAAGTGAAGAAGGCAGAACCAAAAGACATTCTGCACAGTGACAGCAATATTTTCGTGATGAAAAACTTCATGAACTAGCTATTTTCAGCAATATAATGATCCAAGGCAATTTCACTCATGAAAAATGTCATCTGTCCTATGAGAAAGAACTAGTCTGAATGCAAATTGAAACATACTCTATTTCATTTTCTTTATTTTTTCCATTTGAGAATTCTTTCATAAAATGACTAATATGAAAAAATGTTTTACATGATTACACATGTTAAATCTATATCAGACTGATTGCCATCTCAGTGAGGGAGGAAGGTGGGAAGGGAAATAAGGTTTGGAAGAAGAGAGAGCATTTGGAATTCAAAATTGTTTTTAGTTAATGTTAAAATTATTTTAAATGGGGGTAAATAAAATATTATTTTAAAAAGAAAAGAAAAGGCTATAAGCTAAGACTTAAGTAGAGAGAGAGTTTGGTTATGACTTTAGTTCACAGATGATTCAGCACTCAATGTAGCCTCTGAGACTGAAATGCCAGAGAATGGATTAATTCTCTGCTACTTGTGTTAATTTTGACCTGATAACTAACACCAAGAAAATATAGATTCTCCATGAGCCAGCACTGCACCATCTATATGTGGAACCATTGTAAATGTAGAAATTTTGAATGCTATGACTAAGTTCACTTACTTTGGCAGTATACTTTCCAGAGGCGTCCACATAGATGATGAGGTTGACAAACTCATTAACAGAGGTACCTCAGGATTTGGGAGGATCTGACAGAAAGTGTGGGAAAGTTAAGTATTAGGCTGCATACTAAATGGAAGGTCTACAGAGTCATTGTGCTACACTCATTGTCGTATGCTTATAAAACTTGGGCAGTATAACATGCTATGCTAGGAAATAGCCGTTCCCATTTGAATTGTTTTAGAAAGATTCTGAAGATCATCTGGCAAGATTATATATCAGACACTGAAAGTCCTTTCTCAAGCTGAACTGCTGGACATATTTAGACTACTACAGATGGACCACTCAATTCTTTCTAATGCCAAATATACATTTGCCTAAAAGACTATTTTACAGAGAACTCATACAAGGCAAGTGCTCACACAGAGGTTATAAGAAATAATACAAAATTCAATTCAAGGTCTCTCTGAGGAATTTTATTATCATTTGTGAGACATGAGAGACTCTAGCACACTACTGCATGGCATAGCAAAGCAGAATTGCTGTAGCTCAAAAGAAAACATGCAGATTTAGGGACATCTCCATCCCAAATGTTAATGCAGTCTACTCATGTTCTACCTCTAGTTGAGTCTTCTGAGCTCATGTTGATCTGATTATCTGCAGTCACACACACTGGACATTGACTCTGACATAGTAATGTCATTTTGGTCCTCTGAGGACCACAATGAACAATAATTCCTGCCAAACTGGGCTAACCACTGTTCCCAGAGTTCACACTTCCATCTCCCACCTATATGCCTTTATGTAAGCTGCCTCCCATACCCAGAACACATTTCCTCCTCAATCTCCACTCCTTCAAAATACTTAACTTTCTTCAAAGTTTATCTTAAATACCACCCTTAATGGGAAGGTGCCCACCCCTTATGTTACTAATTGTTAATGCCCCCGCCTCTTTAAATTATCTTATATTCACTTACTTGTTTGCATATTGTATCCCTCAGATGTCAGGTACTTGAGATGAGGAGTTGGTTTTTTTTTTCCATTTGGGGTCTTTATATCACTCATGCTTTAGTCTAAGGTCTTACACAGAACATTTGCTTGATAAATTCTTGTTGAATTGATTTTAACTGAATAGAACTGAATTAGGTTAAATTGAACGGGGTTTCTGTGGAGATCACATATGTGAAGTTGCTTGGAACTGTAGTGTTAAATAATGTGGGCAATAATAATATTAGGCTCTCCCTTCAAAGAACTGAGATCCTAAGTGGTCATCCATTTTATACTGCCAGTTATGAATCTAATAATTATGCAAATAACTCCAAAGCACAGGCCTCAAAAATGTGACTGAATAGGGTTTGCCTACTTTAGCTGAGAAATCTCTTCAATTCTACACTTTGTTTTGCCACTCCATTCTGGAATAGTCAAGGTTTTTAATTAGATGATGGCCTCCATAGCAGTATATAAAATGAATGATCCAAATTAAACTCAGAAAAGGAGTCAAGGAAAGACATTCATATATAAAATATTCACACAGAACCAACCATTTTTCCTTTTAGAAAGGCATTTATATTTAGGTAGTTTTGTTAAAAATAGGGTATACATAAATTGAAAGAAAAAAAAGGAAAGTCATACTTTTCTTTTTAAAGTATCTGAACAAGGAAGGCTACCCTCCATTCCTATTTATAACAAAGACTTCACTTTCTATTATCCCATTATTCAGAAGAAGGGTTGTAACCATAGAAGCAGTGGGAACTAGTCAGAACACAGAACCAGATTTGCATTCTGCTATTTAATTCCCCATCCAAATTTTGGCCCGGTGTGAAGTCAAGCTTAAGAATAAAAATGATCAGTAAGTAGCTATGTTCAAGAGTGGCATTCTCAGTTAAAAAAAAAAAAACAGGAAAGTCTGGGAAAAGAGAAATGTCTCTCTAATATAGGAAAGGATTCTCAGTTGCTGAATAAGAACTGTTTCAGGGAAATGAACAAAACTAGAGACTGCCAGCAAGGTCAATGTCATACGAATAACTTTGCATCATTCAGAAGTAGAAGCCATTGGTCTCTGAGACAGAAGAACAACGGTAAGTACTAACTCTAATCTTTATTAGCTTTGTGACCTATGGTAAGTCATAAGATCCTAGGTATAGAGCTGGAAAAGACTGTAGAGGACATTTGGTACAATCCTTTTATTTTCTAGGTAAGAAAGCTAAGTGATCTTGGTTTTTATTTTATGAATTAAAAAAATATTCTTCTGATGAAGGGGCCACAGGCTTTACCAGATTGTCTATGACCCACAAAAATGCATAAGAATCCCTGGACTAAAGGACACCTTTCCTGATCCCCTAGTCATTAAGTGATCTTTCTCTCCTCAAACAATCATCTATATGCTTATTTGTGTAAATGAGGAATTTATCCAGTATTAAAAAGTTCCTTAAGGATCAGACCTGTATTTTACTTTGGGCTTCCCCTCACCCCCAATTCCCGTCCATATTTCTTTGCACATAGATGGTACTTAAATGTTTATTGGATTAAATTGTTTCACAGAATTTTATTGGATTAGGAACCAAATAAAATGTTGATATCACCTCAATAATTCTAATCAAGGATATGCCACTTGAAGGTTAAGTTCTCTGGGCTTAAGAAGTGGCATCCATAAAATGACTTGGGTAGGTGTGGGACAGGGAGAGTATTCCTTGGAAGTGCTTAGTACAGGAACAATGGCAATGGAAAAATGAAAACCAGAAAGGCCAAAAGGGAAGGGGGAAAACCTGGAAAGTTTATAGACTAACTTGCTCATCTGCTCACATCCAGTAAGCTGGGGCATAGAGTTCTTACCCACTTTTCATTTCATCATTGATCCTATTCTACAGTGCTCTCAAATAAACCCAGGAAATATCTTCCAGGGAGTAACTCCCCTTAGTCCTATTCTCACTTCCTTGTAAGTTGCATAATGTTCCTCCTCTATAAAGTGGAAATGATGTTATATGTACTACCCACCTCACTGGGCTGTTGTGAGAGCAGAGTTTTACACACTTTTAAAGGCCTTAGAAATGTAAGTAAAAATCATACCTGCCAGGGAGGCTTACTGTCAGGTTCCCAGAGATGATCATTATGCAGAACACCAGTTCAGCACCCTGATGAGCTTCAAAATATTCCATCATATGCAATATGCATCCTCCAAGAAACTGGAAATCAGTTTATCAGTTATCAGCACATTCCTTTTACTTACAGGATAGTAAAAGTTCCTAAAATTACAGGTTGATCTTAGAAAAGCCAAATACAATATAATGAAGCCAGGAGAATCTTTCCCCTTTTTACCCAGAACAAAAATGCCTTACAAGAATTCTGAACCAGAGGCAGCAGCAGATTACCCGTGATTGATTATCTCTTCCAAATTCCATCTCTTAGTCCCCAAGATATGAGTGACTTCTATTTTAATTCTGCAAGAGAGAAAAATTTGCCTTCCATAAATGTCTAAAGTCATAACCAGGGCTTGGCAATCGGGATTTCATCCCAGGGCGCAAAGATAGAAGGTACTAAAATCACTTGGCATGAACAACAGAGTTTACTTAGTACCTAGCTTAGATCTTACTGACAAAATAGAAAGCTACCAGATAAATCTTTCCTCATTGCAGATGAGTTTATCCCCAGCTAAATCCTTACCCTCCCCCCACCACCACTCTTATGGGTTTTCCCAAATTATAATTTTTGCTGCTTGCCTGCCCCAGGAATGAAAATTCCTAGTTAGTTACTCCTATGACTAGGAATTCTTACCCATAATATTTTTCAACTAAATTTACATTTGTAACATCCAGATAAGTAGCAGAGGTGAAATAAACTAATAGTTACAAAGCAATTTTAAAAATCTCATTGCCTAGATCTCATATATTAGCAGCACATCTAGTCCAGATGTTTTATCATAAATTGTTCATTGCTAGGTTAGAATCATTCCCCAAAGTCCTTCCTGAACACACATTTCAAAGGGCAAATGTGTCTTGTTGTTTTCAGGGTTCCTGACCAGGAGATTAAATTTTCAGATTTTTATGTTCTTGGTCCTAACTAAAACAGAACCTAAATTAAGTTCTTAGTAACTAAGAGTCCTCATCAAATAATGTGAAATCATAAGAAGGCTACACTATCCCAAGGCATACTGTATTGACATACAATAAATCCTCCTGAGTTCTTCACTGTAAGTTTAAAATATTTAGGAAGCTGGGGACATATTTTCCTGATTTCACTTTAAATTAGAGTAAAACTGACATATGTCATATGTCACAACTGTCACAAAAACTTCTGTCATATGACTAAAGTTAGAATATAGGTTTACAAATTTGTTTTTCAAAATTCCTCTTTTAATCAGCTCTACTGATTTGGTACTCACTAAAAACTACTCTGTCAAAACACAAAAACACATCATTTATTCAAAAACTAACACGTATTATGTAAAAGTCCCTGTGCTAACTGCTATGGACCTTACAAATACAAACAAAATGGTTTCTGCCTTTAAAAAGCTCCAAACTTATTAAGGGAAAATGGCATGTATACAGTTAAGCATAATAAAATTGGTAATTGATAAATAATAAGCTGGAAATAAATCATTTCTAAGGCCCTCTAAACTAATGACCCTCTGGCATTTATTTAACAATTTATTTTTTTATTTAACAACACTAGAAAGTCAAAAAAAGGAAATTTTTTTTTGGTAAACTCTACCTCAAGGGAAAAAAAAGAATTGATTTCCATTGTTTGTTCCAATTAATTTCATGTAAAATTAAATATATAGTACTGTTTCAGAATGATTGTATTTAGCTGTCATTAATTCATCTATACATGATCTTGTATTTATGTGTTTTATATCTATCTATAATTCTATATAGCTATATTGGTTATTATAAATAATGTCTATATCATACATAATATATTATCATATTTGACATTTTAATGACTAAGTACTATTACAAAAGTTGTTTTATCTTTTCCAGTACCCTTAAATATTTTCAGGAATCCCCAGGGACTTCTAGATCACACTTTAAGAACCACTGGGCTAGAGTATTAGGCTGAATCCCAGAATATGAAATTCAATAGTGATATATTTAAAGTCTTACACTTGGGAAGAATCTACCAAACAAGAAAATATTAAGCACTTACTATTTGCCAGGCATGGTACTAAGCTCAAGGATTACAAAGAAAGGTAAAAATAATCTATGCCTCAAGGCTCAAGGAGCTAACATTCTAATGTGAAACAAAAAATGAGCCTCACAAGTACAATCTGGTGGTAGTGGGCAGATGGAGTCATCGATTAGACAATGATGATCCTAAAAAGGGTTTGGGGGATTCGTGGACACAACCAAATAAGCTAAATGTGATCTTGGGCTACATTTTTAAAAAGCATGGTTTGAGGATGAAGTATGAGAAGTTCTCCTGTTCTCTGGCTTTGTAAGATCTCATCTGAAATATTGTGTTCAGTTGTAAGGCAGAAGAAGACAATAGGAATTATGAAGGTCTGTGAGTTCTCATCACAAGAGAATTGGTTGAAGTAAAGGGACATATTTTAGCATAGAGAGAACTAGAGAGGAAAAGATGAGGGAGATATTAAATTAATTCCACTTGTCCACAAGAAGCAGCATGGCATAGTGAACAGAGAGCTGATTACAGTCAGAAAGACCTGGGTTCAAGTCCTGCTTTTGATGCATACTACCTAGATGACCCTATGTATTTCACTTAATCCTCTGAGTGTTCTAGGTAAGTCTTGAAGACTATAAAATACAGAGAATGAAATAAATCGTGCATTAGCAGCAAGACTCTCCTCATCCAGAAATTCCTTGTACTAATGAAACCATTCAATAGCCTATCACTATTCCTCAGTTTGGGCTCAGAGGGTAGATCTAGGAGCAATGGGTGGGAGTTGGTGAAATTTCAGTTTGATATAAGAAGAAACTTCCTAATAATCAGAGCTATCAAAAAGTAGTCTGCATAGAAAGATGAGGGGTTCTTCCCTCCTTGGAGATCCTCAAGCAAGAATCAGATTCTCATTTGCTAGTTATGACAGAGTGGGGCTTTCTTTTGTGTATAGGTGAGACTAGATGGCTACTCAAACCCCTTCTGACTGCCAACTTCCATTATTCTCCAATTCTCCAAGTGCAGGATGTATTCAGCTACCCTTCAAGTATTATATAGGATTTAAAACCAAACAAGCCTTTGTATAGCAGCTAATCCAACCCCTTCTGTATTTTACAACTGAGGAAAATGGAACCTAAAGACTTTGAGTTATTTGCCTGATTTCACAGAATTAGCAAAAGGCAGGACCTAGACACCATAGAATGTGAGATCTAGAAAGAAGCATCTGAATGCCCAATCCCCACATTTTAATTACATTGACAGAGTTCTTTTAAGGTTAGCCAGGCACTTTCCTTTAACAAACATAGGATCTAGGTAGGATAAATATCATTATTTTCATTTTATAGATGAGGAAGCATAGGTTCAAAAGAGGCAAGTGATTTATTTTTTGGTCTTTGTCCAATTTTGAGAATTTTTTTCCCTAGGTATACATTATTTGCCTCTTTATTGTATAGGGTACATTTGTGCAGAATGAACCAAAATGTGAAAAAAATAATTTTGCGCTAGTGAGGAATGGGGGTGTGATCTTAGCATTCATCTATGGACAGGTGGTGATTGAATTCATGTGAGTAGTTGAACTTCCTGAGAAAGGGAGTACAAGGGGGGAAGGAGCTAATTACTGAAGCCAGGAGTATCCTTAGGGTTTAGCTTTGATTATGCTTCAGAAATCCTCATCAGAATAAATTGCATCCCTCCATTTAATGTCAAGTAACTGAATTTGAAGTTAAAGTCTTAGGATAAACTACTGTAAGCAAACATATTAAATGCCTCCTTTTCATCCTTCTCTTTTGTTGTTATGGCTTGACAAATACTCCTAGTCATCATTTTGGAGCTGAAAAGAACTTAGAAGTCATCAGATCTAACTTCCTCATTTTATAGATGAGGAAACAGCCCCAAGAGATAAGTGATTTGCACAAAATCACAGAAGTACTAACTATAGTACAAGATGGAACCCAGGTCTTTCTAACTTGAAGGCCAATGCTATAGCCATTATACTATACTGCCTTGTTCTACTGTGACCAGAAGAATATGAAGATAATTCACTTGTTCTCACTGAAATTTAACTAATGGCAGGGAAGGGGTGAAAGCAATAACGATTACACAGTTGAGTAGATGAAGTAGAAGGGAAGTTTAAAAAGATCAATCGACTTGGCCACATTTCATTTGCTAGGAAAAATTGAAATGGTGTTCATTGTCAACCAAGATCTCTGGGCTCTGGGACTCCTAAGCAAAGGTGCAAAAATAGTCAGTTGAAATAAAAGGCAAGTTTTATTAAGGAAAAAAGTACATTCCTGCCATGACACCCTCAGCATCTGCTGGGAGTTCCCAATATTTAGGCTTAATCCTTGGATTATTAGAATTTCAATGGGGATAAGGGAGGGGAATGGACCCTCTGCAAGCCTGACTGAGGTGGAGACTTTAGGCACATAAAATAGGATTTCCTTGGAGTCCTGGAAAACAGGATTCCCTTGGGATCCTAGGTTCAGACATTGGGTTCAACGACCCTCCAGATTAAATAAGACTGGTTTGGACTAGGTCTACAGAGAAACAGCTCAGTAGGTCACTGGGAGTTCAGTCTCAAAGGATCACTCTTCTAGGAAGCAGGACCTGCCTCAGGGAGGTTCTTGATTGACTGGTTTTGAATTAAAGCCATCTCCTTTGATCTCAGGACATAAAAAATAAGGCAACCCAAGGAAGATAGCATAGTTACCATAAGGATTACTTGTACAATGTAATGTACAATGTACATACTACAAGATTAAAATTAATATCCAAGTATTCTCTCTTATAATATTTATTAATATTATTATGCATGATAATATTATTAATAATCACTTGAAGTAGAAGAAATAAAGAACAAAAGAAATAGCTTAAGTAAATAGCACGTGAGTAAAAGTCTCTGGCCTGGTGCTCAGCCCACCACCACCAGCCACCTTTCTGGGAAAAGAGAGTGAAAGGGCGGAGCTACACTCAAAATATATCCTCCCCCTACATTAGGGTGTAACGTGAGAAGGAACATGAGAAGCTGGGATTTAGAGTCCTGGGGAGCAAAATTCTAATTATACAATCCCAAAATTTTTGATTTGTCTTCAAAGAAGCAGACTCGAGAAAACTAATGATTCTTCTGGGAAGGAGAAATTCAATTATGAGATGAGAGTTAATACAATTCTCTAATAAACCCAATTTTAAATTTGTAAACTGACAACATGCAAATTGGGGGTTGATGGAGGATATATAAAAAGTAACAGATTTTTCTATGAATTTATAGCTAATCTCAGGCGGAATTAGGTTATTTATTTTTGTTTTTTAATAAACATATTAGTTTTGTGTGGCATCATGGAAACATCACTCACTACATGTCAGAAGGCCTCAATCACAATCCTGAGTCTAAAACTTTCAGTAGCTGTGTGACCTTCAACAAGACATTCTCTTTCCTAGGACTCATTTTTCTCTAAGCTAAGGAGATTAGAACAGGTCAATGAATAAACATTTATTAATAAATTGCCTACTATGTTTATTTGTATATTTGCTAAGTACTGAAGATACAAAGGCAAACGTAAGACAGTCCATGACCTCAGAGAGCTTAAATTCTGCAAAAGGGATAAGACACTTATTGAACAGGCTCCCAAGGAAGGGAATTTGATATTTCAACATTTACAAGGATGGCAAGCAGAGGCATCAAAAGTCATGTCACTTCTATTAAAATGGTAGCAATGATTTAGAGGAAGGGGAAAATGGGAGAAATAAAAAAAAGGAAACTGGCACAGAGAAAGAAAGAATGGAAAATACCCATGCAGTAGAGCATATGGCAAGGTAAGGCATGGCTGGATGTAATATAAAGCCAATCTGGAATACCAGAATACAGATGCTCCCTATGGTTCCTCTCTAGCTACAAAACTCTTGATTCTCTACAAGTACTTTCATATTTCTTATAATAACCGGGGGATGGGGGGGAGATAAGGGGGCTATTTTAAACCCGATAATATGTGGCATGACTAATATGGAAATGTTTTGCATGACTTCACATGTGTAATCTCTATCAAATTGCTTGCTTTCTCAAGTAGCAGGAAGGGGAAGGAGAAAGGGAGAGAATTTGGAACTCAAATTTAAAAAAAAAACAAATGTTAAAAAATTACATGCAATTGAGAAGTATCTAATTAAAAATATAATGGGGGAAAAGTTATTTCAATGTAAATTAAATATCCCTGTCCATTCCCCAAAGAACAATGACATTTAAACACCATGTATCTCATATGCCGAAAGGAAAGCACTAGGAAAGATTCAAGTACCCACTTAATATTTTTAAGTGTGTATATTTCCAAACATTTGGGCATAACAATCATCAGTTAATTAGGAATTTGCATAGAGCAAAGTAGGATATAAAATATCATACCTAGATTTTAATTTTTACCACACAGGGCTTAAAACTAATACCCAGTTACCTCGAGGCTTGATATGAATCAATATCCTAGATCCCCAAACAAAATAATATTACTGTTTTTCTGCAGGGGGATCTGGACTTTTGATTCCACTGGCTTAAGGGCTTGTCACTCAGGGAATTCCTTTTACCAATGCAGATCTGTGCTGCTCTGATACATATAATCATAAAAATGTCATCTGAGGTACTGAAAGATTAAATAACTTAACTAAGGTCACAAAGCCAGTAAGGATAAGATAAAACTTGTATTCATGTCTCCCTGGCTCTGAGGCCATCACTCTATGTAGATATGGCAAGAGGAAAACCCTTCTATGGTACTTTTATCATTATTATTCTTGATCTTTTGCTATTTATTGCCTTTTAATCTTAATATTAAATATTCTGAGTAATCTTAAGGAAGTTGGAAAATTTGATTAAGGCAGGGGTTTCACTGTTGTTGATATTGTTGTAAATGTAGTCTTATGGTTTGTTATGGTTCAGTCATTTTCAGTCCTATCTGACTCAATGATTCATTTAGGGCTTGCTTTGCAAAGATACTGGAGTGGTTTGCCATTTCCTTCTCCAGCTCATTTTACAGATAAGGAAATGGAAGCAAACAAGATTTACTGACTTGCCAGGGTCACAAAACCAGAAAGTGTCTGAGGCCAGATTTGAACTCAGAAATATGAGTCTACTAGACTCTAGATTTGGCACTCTCTCCACTGCTCCACCTAGCTGCCCTAGTCTTATGGTACTTAAGATCAAGTATTATTAACTTGGGGTCCAAAGACCTGAATTTTAGGGAGTGGATGAATTTGGATTGGAAAAAGAATTAAAATTTTATTTTCACTAACCTAAAAGTGAAATTCAGCATTTTCTTCAATTACTTAAAAACCTCATCTTAAAAGGGGTCCATTGTTTTCACTAGACTACAAAGGAGCTAATGATGTGTGTGTCATACCCAGAAATATTCCCTGTTAAATCAGCAGGGTCTTAGGATCAAGAAAGAACCAAAACTGGAAAGGAATCCTGGATCTGGTGTCCAGAGACTTGAATTCGATTTTGAACTCTTCCAGTTACTAGCTTTGTGATCATGGAAAAGTTCATTAACCCTCAAGCTTAGTTTCCTCATCTATAAAATGGGGACAATACTCTCACAACTGTCTACCTCACAAAGTTCTTTTAAAGAATGTCCCTGTTAAACCTTAAAGGGCTAGATAACTGATTTGACCAGGGCAGACTCTAAAAAATAATGAAATAGATGATTGTCATCATAATGGGGTCCTGAAAGGTCTCCTGTATCCTAACCTTACTGATGTCTCTTCTCTTCACTAACTGATGCCTGAAATGTGGCCTTTTCTTTCATTCTATTAGTTTAAGGGTTTATGATTAGTAAAATGCAAATATTCCTGGGACAGGGATACACAATAGGACTTTATTTTATGTGAACTCATCACACACAGATTCAGGTATATGTGATTAGAAATCAAGAAAATAAAGGCAGAAAAATATGTAAAATATGACATGCTAAATCTGTGCCATTTTCCCAAGAGGCGTAGTCTCAAAGCATTTTGTCCAATAATGTTCATTCTCACTCTGAGAAGCATTAGTGTGAGTCATTACGTTGTTTTGCACCAAATATTAATTCCCAGCTCAGTCTTTGTCCAGAGTTCTCATTTGAAACAAATCATGTCTGCATCAAAGCAGTGCTTCTCTTTGTTTCATTGATGCTATTTAGTTATTGATAATAGCCCCAAACTACAAGAGCAGTGACGTTGATGAGCCTAAGAAAAGACATAAAGTGACTAGGTGTGTTCCCATAAGAAATACTTATTAAACAATTGCCAGCTTTGGACTTCTTATCAGGGTCCAAATGCTGAGATGAATAAAGTTGGGACCAGTTGGGAGGCTTGACAAAGCTCTGATTTATTATGCCAAAGAGTTAGATTTTTATAGAGATATTTCTGCTAAGACATTGTGTCATTACATCATTACATCTCATTACCCACAAAATATTGTTTAAGAAAAGGAAATTCCAGGAGCTCAAACATGTCTAGGGGCCTCCAGGAGTCAAAACATCTCAGAGGGTTGCCAAGAGTACATCCAGATAGCCAGCTCCTGCTCATGTAAACAGGCTCAGCCTTGCACCTGGATTTTTGGCAGAGCATAGAAGAGCATAGAAACATCTCTATGAGAATTATTCATGGCTCCTTTCTCATTTGGTCAAATTGACCCCAACAAATAATGAAGTTCCCTATTATGCAAGATTTTCAACTTACAAAAAGTACTTAAAACCTATTGGTCAAGTAAAATGAGGCCCTGTTGTATTTTGTGCTGTCACATCTGATTATGAATGAGTTTGAAACCCTCAATGGGTGGGGGGAAGAAAGGAGAGTATAAGATCCCTAGAACAGAAATGGTGTCACTAACTGGGAAATAAAGGTAATAAAAGAGAGATTCAAATAATAAAAACAGACTTGCTCCAAATTTTGAAACTTGTCAGCTCCAACTCTTTCAGCAGCAATTTGGACAGTAATTGTATCTGTTCCATAGTAATAGCTCAGTTTTTAGAATAAAAATCCTTTTAAGTCCTCTCTTATTCATTCATTCATTCATGTTACATTTTGGCAGGTTCTACCAAACAGGAAAGACTTTTTGCAGTAGTTGGGGCCCCTAGAAGGAACTCCATGTCTGCATTCAAGATGGACTTTTCTCAACCTTGCTAAGTCTAGAAAGGACTATGGTTGGCTCTAGGGAGATGATTTTTTTAAACCAAACAATACTCAGAGACAATTTACCAAATCACAGGATGTCATTAGATAGAGTACTCTCACCTGTGAAACTAAATATCTTTGAAGTATTAAAATTTAATACTATCCCTATCTATACCCAATTTTTGAGATTTCATGGGTGTTTTGCAATATATGATTGTTAATAAAATATAATTAACTTATAACAAAATTTATGTAGCACTTGAAGGTTTGCAAAGTACTTCAAAAATATTATTTCACTAGATCCTACCAACAACTCTGGGAGATAGATGCTTTCATTATATTTTAAAGGTGAAGAAACTGAGGCCAACAAAAGTTGTGACTTGTCCAGGACCTCAGCATTAGTAAATATTTGAGACCAAATTTGAACCTAGGTCTTCCTGCTTCCAAAATCTATTTGCTGTGTCATCTACTTGCCAAAAGTCTCAGTCAAATCTGTAGCACAAAAGCTAGAGATATTTATGCTGTCACATTTAACTCACAGAAAGGAAGGTCTAAGGTTTAAAATGAAATACTCAGAGGCAAAGGAATAGGGGAACATCCCAAAAGGGAAAAAAAGATGTAAGGCAAGGGATACTACTTGTTCTCAATTTGTTATAAATGTTAGATAAAACAAGTTTCAGTCACAGAGAGGTTAGCTGCTGGACCCACAAAGGTGGTAGTCTTTGGTAATGGGGAATTTAACTGTTAAACATTTAACAATCAGCTCTTTGAAAATGCAAGATAAACTTTTACATTTGCTCTACTACAAGATTAACATTTTCCCCATCTCTTTCTTATATCTAAATAATCCACAAAATAATAAATTAAGCTCTGATTTATGGCATTTATCAATATTTGGGTTGTAAATACTCACAAGACAAATTCCATATTCAACTCTAATGAGCTAGTGCAATCTAGCTCCAGCACGTCCCTGACTATTCCCATCTTTCATCATCTTTGCAATTTTGATTTTGTATATATCTTATTAGTGATTTATAGCAATGTTTTGAATGGTGAACCAGCCGTTATGCTGGCTTCATTACCTGTGCCTTTAAAATAGTTAGTGTAAGAAAGACGTTAGTAGAAAGTCATCAAACAGTCATCCTTGGACTTGACACACTAACCTTTGAAAATCCAGGACCACTACACTACCATGAGGTATTGGAGTAGGATTTTGGATCATCAATCTGTCTGAGTCTTATGAAGTCCTAACAGGTTGAGTGAACGTAGATGATTTATAGTATTCTAGGAAAGGAAATATGCATTTATTAACTTATTAATGTAAGCATTTTACAAATATTATTTCATTTTATCCTCAGAATAACTCTGGGAAATAGCTACCATTCTGATCCTCAATTTACAGATCAGGAAACTGAGGCAGATAGAGGTTAAGTGTTTTGAATATGCTCATACAACTCATAAAAATCTGAGATTAAGTTTTATTTCAGGTCTTAAGATTTTAAATCTAGAGTTGAAAGAGATCTTCAAGGTCCTCTAACATACCCTCTCAATTAGCTGAGAAAACTAAGACATGAGGTCACTCACAAATATTGTGTCAAGGTTGAGATTAGGTTCAAAAAACATCATTTTATATTAGACTTCTTGACCAATTCCCTCATATAAGTGGACTTTAGTTGCCCATATACCTAAAATGCTTCTTTTTTTAGGAATAGAAGACATCAACTCATCTTTGTCATTACAGATCCAAAATATTGGAAGTCTCATTAACTGTTCTAAGTATCTGTCTTTCATGCACCAATGGTGACTAAAAGTAGTTCTTTTGAAATACAATCAATACTTAATATAATTAGAGAATCTTAACATTAGAAGGGACTCTAAACTCATCTACAGAAAACTAAAACTCCCCTCCAAAAACTCAGTATGCAACATGGTAGAATGAAGGAAGAGGAGTAGACTTAGAATCAAAAGAAGATTTTAAAATCAGCCTTTTCCTACCTATATGACCTTGGGCAATTCACTTTATGGCTCTCTACCTTTACTTCTGCATTTATAAAATGGGAAGGAAGTAATGTGGGACTAAATGATCCTTAAGATGCCCTCCAACTCTATAGCCTATGATGAAATGATTTGTTCAAGTTATCTGAGCCTGGATTCAAAACCAGGGCTCTTTCTAGTCTTCCATCATGCTTTCCTTTTAAGTCTATCAACAAGTGATTGATTCATGTTTGTCTGTCCTTTAAACTATAATTTACTTTAAAACAAACTATTTTGTGTTCCTTTGTACTCTTTGGGCCTACTATAGAACTTTGAACACAGGGAAATCAGTAGTTGGAGATAAGGAGAGAGAACATTCCTGGTATTGAGGACAGAAAATGAAAATTCCTGGAGCCAAGTGATGGAGGGTCTTATTTCCCAGGAGGCCAATGAACCAAAGAGTACATGGTGAGGAGTAAGAATTAGGAAGACTGAATGGGTTATGATGAGTTTTGAATGCCAGATTTTGTATTTTATGCTAGAGGTAATAGGGATCCACTGGAGTTTATTGAGTAAGAGAGTAACATGGTTAGACCAGCACTTTAGGAAAATCACTTTAATGTCTGACTAGAGGATAGCTGGAATGGAGACATACTAGAGGCAGATAGACCCGCCAGAAGGCTATTGCTATATTCCATGCATGGTGTGATGAAGGCCTGAATTAGACTAGTGATGCTGTCAGAAGAGAGAGAGGGGGGTGTATTAGAGACATGTTGCACAGATAGAGTTGGCAGACATTGGCAACAAAATGGATATGAAGGAGTGAAAGACAGTAAAGAATCAAGGATGACTCCTAGACTGTGAGCCTAAGGAATTGGGAGAATAGTGTTGTCCTCTGCAGTAATAGAAAAGGTGGGGGGTTAAAAGGAAAGATCGTGAATTCTGATGTGAATAGATTGAGTTTAAGATGTCTACTAAACCTCCAGTTTGAGACATCTGGAAGTCAATTGGAGGTTAGAAGTCATTAAAAAAAAAAGAGGGGCAGGGTGGCAGCTAGATGTCTCAGTAGACTGATAGCCAGGCCTGGAGACGACAGGTCCAGGGTTCAAATCTGGCTTCACACACTTCTTAGCTGTGTGACTCTGGGCAGGTCACTTAACCCCAATTGCCTAATGTTACTACTCTTTTAAGATAGAAGGTAAGGGTAATTTTTTAAAACAGCAGAGAGGTTAGGACAGAATAGTTAGATTTGAGAATTGTCAACATAGAAATGGTAATTAGGCCCATGGGAGCTGAGCAGTCACCAAGTGAAGTAATAGAGAAGAGGGCCCAGAACAGGACTCTGAGGGACACATACAGGGTTGAGGAACCAGCAAGAAACACTGAGAAGTTGTCAGATAAGAGGTAGAAGAATGAGCAGAGAATGGCATCCTGAAAACCGAGAGATAAGAGAATATTAAGGAGAAGAGGATGATAAACAGTGTCCAAAACAGGTAGAGAACAAGAATTGGGAGGAGGATGGCTCCAAATTCTGTTATGGACTACAAATCCCTTGCACTTCCCAGCTTTCAGACTTTTCTTCGTGCTTTCCCCATATAAGGATTATTATTCTAGTCAGGTGCCACATATAAAACAATTCCCTTTCCTGCTCCTCTCACATTTCCCTGACAATAGTGGCTGGGAAACCTTCAGAAACTTCACAGAAATATTTCCAAAGGTTTAATTAAAGAATAATTGAATAGCTATGACCAGTTTCTCAATTAATATTTCAAAGGAGCATGGTAAAATGTAATAATTCAGCCTATGATCCAAGTGAATGGCTATATTTACTTAAAGTCATTTGCCTGGAATAAGACTCAATTCAAAAATCTTTCAGATACTATCTCCCTCTGCTTTTCTATCCTTTTTTTTATTTCCTTGTTCCTCTCCCTCTTTCACTATTCTTGTCTGTCTGTGTGTGTCTCTCTCTCTGATTGTTTATCTTCTTTCTCCTCCCTAATATGCCTTTTTTTTTTTGATCCATGTTTGTAGAAAGGAACATCATATAAGGTTTCCTTCTCTCTCTACTCTCCTCAACCATTTTTTCCTCCTCCTCTCTTAATAGTCTATGATATGAGATTCAATCACATATTTTAATAGATATCTCCATTGCATAAAATTATATATGTAATGTAAGCATATGAGGTTTTTCCTTTTCTTATTAATCAAATTTGTTTCAAAGTATCTCAGCCCTTCTTTTCCCTCCCTACACCACAGAAAACAGGTTCCACAGATAGATAGATAGATAGATAGATAGATAGATAGATAGATAGATAGATAGATAGATAGATAATATCTTTCATATTTCCACTTCTCAATTCATTCTCTGAAGGTGGATGTACATAAATCATTTTTCAAACAATATATCTGTTGTTGTATAAAGTATTCTTTTGTTTTTTTTTCATTTCACTCTTCATAATTTCATGTAGGTCTTTCCATGTTTTTCCAAGACTAATCTATTTATCACTTCTTGTGGTGTAATAGCATTTCTTCAAAATCATACCACAATTTGTTTAGCCATTCCCCAGTTGACATTTCTCTAATTTCCAGTTCTTTGCCACAACAGAGAGCTGCTATAAATATTTTGGAACATACAAATTTCTTTCCTTTTTCCCCTGATCTCCTGGGGAAATAGACCCAGCAGTGATGATATAAACACTTTTATAACTCTCTAGGCATAATTCTAAATTACTCTCTAAAATGTAACCATTCATAGTTCACAGTTCCATCAACAACATATTAATGCCCCCACTCTTCCACATTCCTTCCAACATTTGTCATTTTTTTCTTGTCATTTTAGTCAATCTAATCAGTTTAAAATGATATCTACATGTGATGTTTTAATGGATATATACACCTACTGCAGCAGCATGAATTTCTGAGAAATGTGGTAATTTCAAATTTCAGATGATTTCTGCTGAGCAAGATCAGAAATTCCAATCTTCATTCAACCACTCAAGAACTAGTCACCAAAAGCTTGTAAGTTGACTGTCTTGTTCTTCTTCCCTTCAAACGGCTCCAACAAACAAATTTGGTCTCCAAATTATTCTCTCTCTGACTGTTTTGCAGTCTTTAGCAACAATTTACCATCTCCTGAACTTCATATATCTTTCAAGGCTTAGAATCAGTTTCCTGCTCTTAGTGACTTATCTTTTACTTAAAAGGTAACAACTCTCCATGCTTTCCCTATGAAAGTTTTTCTTTTGCTTGAAACTATCAAATTATTCAAAAATAGGAGACAGTATTCTATGTCATTCATAAGGTAATTTAAATCTTTACATTTATACTCAGTTAATTTTCTGTTCCAGACTGCTCAAATTCCATCAGAAAGTAATATTTCTTCACATATCTATTGTGACTGCCTACAGCCACAAATTAATATATTCACGGGTGAACACCTGAGAAGGAGTCTTAGAAACTGAGGGGAAAATGGGTGAAGGGGATATAAAGAGAGAGAAAAAACATGATAAAGAAAGAAAGAACAACATGGGCTCCAGCGTACATACTCCTCTGATGGTTGAAAGAGAGAGGGAGCTACACTTATCCCCAATCTTTTATTAAAGGATCAAGGAATGTGGATTGAGAGGTAGCCAATGATCATGTGACGTGGCATATGATTTAACATTGGTTCAATTGACAACCACAAGATCGAGGAGGAAGAATTTAATTAAGCAAGTGACCTGGTATGGAACCTGGTCTGACAAGGTGGGAATTAGGACCCTGTGGCAGCCTACCCAGGCATTCTTCTGACCTTTGGACTGTAGGTTTGAAGAGTGGTCAGAATTAATAGAGTATCAATTAAATACAATGATCAAGAAATAATATGACCATTACTCTGGAACATGAGCACATAGGTTACAATATTAATACATCAATAATACTTTCAAGATTAGAATATACCTGGGATGGATGCCGCATCTATTTTGGTAGTTTTTATTGAAACCAAGTTCTTTTCCTACTCCTTTTAGGCCAAAAATGTTCATCTATAGCAATGAAAATAACAAATGCCCTTTAGTAGTTGTTTGAAAACATTGTTTTTTTTATAGAAAGATACTTTTAATGTTTTTTTAAGCACTAAAATCCTCCAAATCAAAAGACCTTTAAAAGAGATAGTACACTGCATGCAATTCCTTTTCTTAATTAAAAACTGAATAAATTAAGCCTGCTCTACACCTTTCACAAAGAGAAAAGGGAAATAGTTAAACCATAAGTTAGACTGCTTTTTACTTATGTGTAGTCCTTGTCAGATTTTTTTGTGGTTAGACTTGTAAAAGGGAAAAAAAATTCTTTACCCTTCTTTACAATACACTTTCACATTCCTGACTTTATATCTTTTCTCATGATATTCTGTGGCCTCTTTCAAATATTTACTTCTTGAAAGGTCCAGTTCACAGGCTATTACTTAAGATTATAGTAATTTATGTGTATGTCATTTCTCTACTAGATTATAAGACCCCTTAAGGGTGGAGACTTCATCTAATTCATATTTGTAGGCCCCATAGCACCTAGCACATTGCTTTGTAGATGATATAGATACTTGGTAAGTAAGTCTTGAGTGATATGTTGAATGGCTTCAGACAGTCTCTGGGGAAGTAAAATGGAAGATGTCAAGATAAAAAAATGGAAACCAGAAAGCAATGATGGGTATGCATTGCCTCAAGTGCCTATGTTTTCAAAAGCTTAAGCCCTCATTTCGATTGTTATCATCTCCAACTTCAAAGCAATTTCACCCCTTCCTGTAAACATTTGTTTAAATCTGTCCATTAAAAAACAGTCAGAGAATATACTATGTCAAGAACATAGCAAAAGAGAAAGTACCAGACTCTGAATCATAGATGGCTTAGATAGTGGTTTGCAAACATATAAACTCCAGGAAAATGTTGGGTATCAAGAAAAATAATGAACTGCATTAATTTTAATACAGATAATTTTAGTGGAAGAGCAGGATAAGTATTTGGAGCATATGGCAGATCCACATAATCATTTTCAAGCCATAACCTCTGCCTTGAGTTGATATTAAACCAATCAAATTGTTTAATAGGCTGTGTTTCTATGTATATGTCCCCCATTCATTTTGTTGCTGCTATTATATATTGATTCAGTAATTCAATTGAGGATATGAAGGGGAAAGAGTGTAGCAGTCCACCCCTATCTAGGGACAAGGGAAACAGAATTCACAGAATGGTTTAGAAGAGAGCATGCTCAGTCTTGGCTAGGAAAGCCTCTGACCCTTGATCCCAGCTTCCCCCAGGTTAAGCGGGAAAACAGGTTTCTTTGTGTTCACCTGGATACGATAAATCACATCTATATCTTGTCGTTAACCAATGATAATCATCCCTATATCTTGTGTATATTTGCATATCAAAGAGATTAAAAGGAGAGCCACAGCAATCTCCGCTCTCTCTCTCTTGGATCTTAGCTCTCACCGATGTCTGTCTTTGCTGGAGCTTGGCCTCTGGCCAAGCTCCATCTTTAATTCCTTTCCTTCTCTATCTCTCTCACCTGGGACCTGGCCTTCGGCCAGGCACTTTCTTTTCTCTATCGTGACTCCGACCTGTGTGGTATTAAATTTGGATCATTGGACGGAATTAGCCTTTTGAGAGGTCCACTGATCAGAGTTCTGCTGTGACTCATTTGTAATCAATACGGCCTGGTTTCTGACTTATTTCTACCATCTCATATCTGTAACTTGGCTCCCTCACACCCTTTGTGGAACCCTAAAATTCTATCCTTTCTCTATCGTTCATACCTTGTGGCTTCTTGCTGGCAAGAGGCCACAAAGAGAATCAATGAATGGGGAAGGTTACTACAGTAATATCTAAGAGCACTGATCTTAAAGTCTGATAATCTCAGTTTTAATCTTATTTCAATCATTTATTATCTATGGAAGCCATTTTATTATTGTTGTTTTGTTCAGTCATGTGTGGTTCACTGTGATCCCTTTTGAGATTTTCTTCACAAAGATTACTAGAATGGTTTGCCATTTCTTTCTCCAACTCATTTTATAGATGAGGAAACTGAGGCAAACAGGGTTAAATGACTTACCCCAAGTCACATGGACAGTATGTGTCTGAGGCCAGAGTTGAACACAAAAAGGTATGACTTCCTGAATCCAGGCCTTATACTTTCTCTACTACACCATCTAGCTTCCCCATCAGAGCCACAAGTAATATTATTTTCACTTGTAGCAAAAACCACTGGGTTGGAAGAAACAGTGAGAGAGGTTCCAGGACATGACTATGGAACAGATATCAGAAAAACTCTGAGTATTGTCCAGTTATCTAATATAAAGGTATTGAATAAAAAAAAATGGTAGGAAGTAAGCTGTAACATGACTGGAAAAATAGGAAGAATTCACATGAAATTTTCATATTGATTTATAATCTTACTGAGGTGGGTATTCTCTCATGTTATTAATTTACAGCTTTTGAATGTGGTCATTCATATCGAGTATTACATTGGAAAGAGCACTTGTCTTAGAGTCAGAAGTATGAATCTTAAAAACTACTCAGACTGTACTTTAGAAGATTTGATTTAGCTATTCCCTTATTGTAACAATGGAGATACTTGCTCTAACAAGAATCAGGAATGTGTTGGGAACTTTACATTATTCCACCCATACTTAGACATACTTTAGGGGAAGATAAAGTTGTAAACTCCTGGTTGCACAATGAAGGTACTTAACTCATACCTTATAGTGAAGCTAGAACCTTAAGCTAAGTCTATTTTTAGATCTAATACAAAAAGGTGTTAAGTGCCTGTAAAGGTTAAATTAATCACAAAAAGGTCAAGTAACTCACAAAAGGTAAGCTTAACAAAGAAATGTGAAGTACTTCAGAAGATATAATCTAACCAGAGAAGGTGAGAACTAAAGAGTAGATAGTCCTGGAAAAAAGCATCTACTGTGATTGGTAGAAATGAAAAATTTAGGGGAGGTGACATAAGAGAAAATTCTTTTTAAAAGGAGGCTAAAAAGTCAGTTCAGGATCTTTGAACACAGTTCAGGAGATAGAGTTCAGTGGAGGACTGGGGCTTCCTTGGAGATGGTCTCAAGTGATAAGACTGACTCCCTTTCACTTAGGCTCAAGGCCTTTAACTACTGTCTGGCTCAGCCTGAGCCAGCAGTTTAAAAGTTTAAAATAATTCTCTCTCTCTCTCTCTCTCTCTCTCTCTCTCTCTCTCTCTCTCTCTCTCTCTCTCTCTCTCTCTCTCTCTCTCTCTCTCTGTTTCTCTCTCTGTCTCTCTCTCTCTTTCTCTCTCTCTCTGTCTCTCTTCCTTAATTCCTTCTCTCTATATTAATTAAAATCTCCATAATTCCCAGCTGACTTGGGTATTTTATTATTTGGGAATTTTCCCTGGTGACCAATCATTTAGATTTAAGTCAAAACACTAAAATTATCTTACAGAAGGAATGGCTTCTAGTCTCATCTCTGTCATGAACTAAAGATTAACAAGTCACTGAATCAACTTGGGACTCCTTTCCTTCTTCCATAAAATGAGGAGTGGAATAAATGATTTATTTCAACCAAAAAATGTTAAGAACTCACTGTGTCTCAAGCATTGTAATAAACACAAGGATACAAAGTCAGAAGCTATCCCATTTTACTTTCAAAAAGCTTCAAGCTTATTAATAGGGATAATATTTTTTTCCTGAATAAGTGTGGTACAAGGCAGAATTTAAGAATAAAGGTGAAATCCAAAGTATTCCAGACAAATTTGAGGACCCTTTTCAACTAGAAGAATAAGGAAAGGCTTTGTGGAGGAGGTGAAGCCTGAGCTGGGTCTTCAAGGAAGAAAAGTTATAATAGATGGTTTCTTAGCTTCTAAGCTAAAGAGATGCTCTTGATGGTCTCATCCTAGAAAGTGTAGACATAAAATCTTGGGCGTGTTTTCCTGCTTAGAAAGGAAAAACAGAATATAACTAAAAGGAATTTTCTTGATAACCAAACTGGATGGCAGACAAATCAACCCTTCCATATCACCAAGTTAAGCCCTCAGAGTACTAACAGACATCTATCAAAGAAAAAGAAAATCTACAGTCTTGGTGAAAAGCAAGGGTAGGGTGACTCTCCATCTTCACTATGACCTCTGGTTACTCTGCCATGCAAGCTCTACCCTACAATCAAAGACTAAGAATGCACGATATCTAATGAACTCACTGACTCCAATAAACATTCATCTATTAAGCACCTACTGAGTTCCAAGTATTGTGCTTGGCTCTGAAGATATAAATGAAGGAAAAAAGGAAACAGGACTTTATTTGTGTGCCTACTGGGTTCCAGACCCTAAGGGATTTACCAATGTTATTTTATTTGATCAATCTTAAGAGATGGGTACTATTTTTATTCTCCATTTTATACAAATGAAGAAGTAAAGTAAATGGGAGTTAAGTTACTTTTCCAATGTTACACAGCTAATGAGTGTCTAAGACCAGATTAGAATTCAGATATTCTTTTTTAAAACCCTTACATTCTGTCTTAGAAGCAATGTTAAGTATCATCAGTTCCAAGGCAGAAGAGTGGTAAGGGATAAACACCTGGGTTTACATGGCTTGCCCAGAGTTACACATCTAGAAAGTGTTTGAGGACAAATGGGAACCCAGGACCTCCCCCCCCCATCTCCAGGAGTGGCTCTCTATCCACTGAGACATCAAGCTGCCCCTGAACTCAAATATTCTTGATTACAGGTCCAGTGCTCTATTCACTGCACCACCCAGCTGCCCCTAAATTATACTGTAAATTTTTTATTTGTATTATATTACTATATTATAAATATTGCTTTTTGATAAATGCCAGAAAATCCCATGTTCTATAGCACATCATTCTGTATTATTTGGTTAGTGGCATTCACTACATTAATGGATTCTAACCTTTGGTGGATAGCAATTTAATTCAGTTCAATTCAGAAAACACTGAGTATATACTCTGTTCATCCTTCTATGAGCTGGGGATAAAATATGAAACAAAACAGAAATTCTGTGCATGAAGACTTTACAGTATAGCCAGTGGGCTAAGTATAGTGAGAGGACTAATATAAGTTGAATACAATCAATAAGCATTTATAAAGGGCTTGCCTTGTGCATGGCATGGGGCTAGGTGAGAGAGAATACAAATATGCAAATGAGTGAGATGCTCTATCTTACAAACTCTATCCCACAACTAGTGATTTTGAGTGCTTGCCCTTAAGAAACTTATATCCTACTGAGGAAACACAAAATGTTTCCAAAATGTGTAAAATTAAAATTAACACATTCTATTAACAATAGGGCATGAAAAGGATGGATGCAGATTGTGGGCCATATCATGAAGGACTTCAAAAGCCAAAAAGAGAAGTCTGGATTTTAAGTTGTAATGTGAACAATGAATAAGAAAGAAAACCAAAGATGGAGAAATCATTTATGAGTAATAGGATTATGAAAATCTTCATGGTGGCATCTGAGCTTGATTCTGAATTCAAAGTAATTCAACAAATATTTACTAGACACTTTTTTAAGGACAGCTAAGTGGCTAAGCAGATGGAGAGGTCTAGAGACAAGAAGTCCCAGGTTCAAATCTGGCCTCAGCTACTTCCTAGCTCGGTGACCCTGGACAAGTCATTTTTAATATATTTAATTAATTAATTTAAAATATTTTCCATGCTTACATGATTTATGTTCTTTCCCTCCCCTTTTCCTTCCCCTCTCCCAGAGCCAATGGACAATTCTACTGGGTTTTACATGTATCGTTGTTCAAAACCTATTTCCATATTATTAATATTTACAATAGAATGATCATTTAAAGTCAACCTTCCCAATTATATCCCCACTGAACCATGTGATCGATTATATATTTTTCTTCTGCATTTCTGCTCCCACAGTTCTTTCTCTGGATGTGGATAGCATTCTTTCTCATAAATTCCTCTGAATTGTCCTGGATCATTGCACTGCTGCTACTAGAAAAGTCTATTAGAGTTGATTGTGAGACAGTGTATCAGTCTCTGTGTACATAATGTTCTCCTGGTTCTGCTCCTTTCACTCTGCATCAATTCCTGGAGGTTGTTCCACTTCACATGGATTCCTCCACTTTATTATTCCTTTGAGCACAATAGTATTCCATCACCAACAGATACCACAATTTGTTCAGCCGTTCCCCAATGGAAGGGCATCCCCTCATTTTCCAGTTTTTTGCCACCACAAAGAGCGCAGCTATGAATATTCTTATACAAGTCTTTTTCCTTATTATCTCTTTGGGGTACAAACCCAGCAGTGATATGACTGGATCAAGGGGCAGACAGTCCTTTGGGCATAGTGTAAAAATAGACTCGAACTCTGGACTTCAATCCCCAGAAGCCCTTGCTCCACTTCCCCAGAATGCTTTGTATTCTCACATGGGCCAAAATCAAGAAGGGATTTAAGCTGATTGCAAAGGCTTTTGTGGCTCTTTTGGACTTCCGTTTTGGAGCAGACATGGCTCTTTCCATAATGTAGGTGAGGTCTTGTCTAGGCCTCTGGCCTAGGCACCTGTTTTTTCTTATTCTGTATTTTCTTTCATCTTTAACCTTTAATAAACCTCTAAAAATATAATACTCCTTGCAGAGAGAAACTAATTTCTACCTGCCTCAGTCTCCCCTAAATTTTAATCTTTACAGTTGGCAACCTAATGGGAGAAAAAACTCTCAATCTTCTGATTTCTTTTCTGGTCTTTAGTTCAGCTTTAATAGCTAGTGCCTAGAAAAGAAAAAATTTTTAAGCCACGTTTCTCTGGTCAAGGTTTTTTTTTTTTTTTTACCCTCGCAAAGCTGCTGTTCATTCCAGCCATTAGATAGTTCACAGGCTCTGGACCTGTTGCGTTTGCCGTCCACCTCACCTGGATCAGCCTGTTGCTTCCTGCCTACAGCCCCGATTGTCCTCACCTGGTACTCTGGCTCCCGGCCCTGCCCACCCTGGCGGCCCACTCGGGCTCTGGCTCCTGCTCCTGGCCTCTCACCTGGTGCCCACTCTCCCGGCCCTGCCTGCCTGTTTCTGCACCCCAGACCCACAAGCATGACCCCAGACAGCTCATCACCCAGATCCTCAGAGCAGATCGACCAGCTGGTAACAAACTGGGGTATTGACCACATGGGGTATCAGAGCAGGGGAGAGAGAGAAAGGGAGAGAGAAGAAACAGACTTTTCAAACAGAAACTTAAAAAGCAATGGGCTGTTTAAAAGGATACCTTTTGATTGTTCTGGTAATTTCATTGATTTCACCTGTGTGCCAGAAGAAAAATTCAGCCCAAAGATTCAACTTTGAAGGGGCAAATGGGTGGCTCAGGGAACTGATAGCCAGGCCTAAAGACATTTGGTCCTGGGTTAAAATCTGGCCTCAGATACTTCCCAGCTTTGGGGCCCTGAGCATATCCCTTAATCCCCATTGCCTAGCCCTTACTACTCTGCCTTCAGACAATAGACATTTAAATGGATAATTAATTAAAAGAAAACAAAAAAAACACACAAACACCTAAGGAACTTTAAAGACTGGAGGTTATAATTTTAAGGCATTTCAGACTCCAATGGTTTATAAAAATCTCTGTATTCTATTGCATTTTTGTTTAAGGTTTAACTTTGTGATTTTAAGTTCATATATTACTGGATTCAATATTATTCTGTTATGCTGTTCATTTAATGTACTGAGTTAACTACTGTTAAATTCTGTTGTTTTTCCCCTATAACTGTGCTGAACAAATATTATTGTAATTAAGCCCATATTAAAAAAAAAAAGCTTTTTTCTATTTTTGACTTTGTAAATTGTCACATAGAGGATAATTGGACTTCAGGACTGTTTATACTTGTATAAAAACCTTTGGAAAATTAATGTGCTAATTATCTCAACTGATTTTAAGGGTTATTTAAATATGATTTTTGAAATTTTTTAACAATTTCTGGTCATTTTTGCCTGCCCCTACTACAAGGTAAAGCCAATTCTAGCTGAAGTAAAATACATTTTATAACCTCCAACCTCCCGCATTTCTAAATATGTGAATGGAAGTTGGGGCAGTTAATCTCAGGGCATTTGTATTCCTAAAAAGCCTCCAAAAAAGGAGCACCCCTTTACTTATACTCTTCAGCTCACTACTTTACTTGCACCAGAATGATATATAGATTTCTTGATTATGTTCTTAACCCAAGATGAGTTTTACCTTGTTTAAAAATATATGTATAGGGGGCAGCTAAGTAGCTCAGTGGATTGAGAGCCAGGCCTAGAGATGGGAGGTCCTAGGTTCAAATCCGGCCTCAGCCACTTCCTAGCTGTGTGACCCTGGGCAAGTCACTTGACCCCCATTGCCTACCCTTACCACTCTTCTGCCTTGGAACCAATACACAGTATTGACTCCAAGACGGAAGGTAAGGGTTTTTAAATATATATATATATATATATATATATACATATATATATATATATATGTTTATTACCAAGGTTGAAAGATTTGCTACGTTTGTAAAAACTGTGACAAATATCCATCAATTTATAGGTTTTAAAAATGTCATACAGCAACTTATATGAAATATGATAGTGTGATTGTTTGCTATTGTAATTAATTGGGCTATTGAGAATTTTGGGGATATTGATATCTACATATTTGTACTACTGTTCAATTCATTTGCCTCATACTTACAGTGGAGCATGGCCAGATATTAAGAGGAAAAGGATCTCATTTTTGATGAGAAAGCCTTGTATTCTATATTTTCTTAGCTGACACAGAGTGTCAATGATTATAAGCTATATTTTTTAATTTTAAAAGCTCTTTTTTATTATATTTTTCTTGCATGTGCAATATACTTTTTCAGGATACTTTCAAGATTTAAGATACATTTGCTAGAGCATGCCCAAAAAGCTTGTGACTATAAAAATGATGCCACTAATTATTTAAAAAATTATGGGACTTTGCTTAATGATTCTGTCTGATTCCAGGACAAGATATACACAAAAGAGTCATTGCACAGGGCCAAAGAAAAGCCAATCTAGGATGGATTGATGCACTTCTAGGCCAATACAAAGGTCTTGACCCTAGTGTGAAGACTTGAGGTTACTGTGTTTAACATTGTTAGACATAGGCTTTCCTTGTGTCCACACTCACTCTGAAAATACTCACAGACGAGTATCCCAGAAACCTTGGCTCATAATCTGGTCCCCTTTTCTGCCTTTCATAGTGTGGTACCTTTCTGTAGTCCTGGCTATTGACTTGGTAAATGCATCATTGCTTAGATCATTTTGATTGGGCCTTGATTCAAGGAACTGTTATAGATTTATTTTTCTTTTTATTTGGAATTTTTACACATAAGACTTTGATAGTCTATATTTTCATCCAGAAATTTTTCTTTTTTTATTTGGATTTTTCTGATATCTTTTTATTATCTCTTGCCAATTGATTCATATATCTCATACCTCAGCCATGCATCCCTAAGAGATCCTGTTTTTTTAATCACCCTCTTAACGGGGGAATGTAAAAAATATCATTTAAATTGCAAAGTTTAAATTCTTTTTTAGAAGAATTTTAGGTAAAGAAGATGTTACCTCTCTGAATCCAGAACTGAACTGTTGGAGAAGATACCATGAAGAATCCTCCAGATCAGCCAGCTATACAAAAATTGAACTTTGGGTGTGGTCGATTGAACATTTATTTATTTATTTATTTGTATTTATTTATATATTAATATATATATATAAATATTTATTTATATATTATCTATGCTTTCATGCAAAGGGGACTGCCCCCTAACTGGCTTTTTGGCAATGCGTCCAGAAATTATTGATTTTGGTTTTTTTTTTCTCTTATCCTCAAATTACTGTAATGTTTAAGTTGATTATGCTTTCATGATCCTTTTTGGGGAAACTTGTCTCCCCAATAATGATTAAACGAGGGAATGTAAAAATAGACTCGAACTCTGGACTTCAATCCCCAGAAGCTCTTGCTCCACTTCCCCAGAATGCTTTGTAGTCTCACGTGGGCCAAAATTGAGAAGGGATTTAAGCTGATTGCAAAGGCTTTTGTGGCTCTTTTGGACTTCCTTTTGGAGCAGACGTGGCTCTTTCCATAATGTAGGTGAGGTCTTGTCTAGGCCTCTGGCCTAGGCACCTGTTTTTTCTTATTCTGTATTTTCTTTCATCTTTAACCTTTAATAAACCTCTAAAAATATAATACTCCTTGCAGAGAGAAACTAATTTCTACCTGCCTCAGTCTCCCCTAAATTTTAATCTTTACAATAGTTCCAAATTGTCCTCCAGAATGGTTGGATCAATTCACAACTCCCCCAGCAATGTATTAATGTCCCAATTTTGCCACATCCCCTTCAACATGTATTACTTTCCTTTGCTGTCATGTTAGCCAATCTGCTAGGTGGGAGGTGATACCTCAGAGTTGTTTTGATTTGCATTTCTTTGATTATTGGAGATTTAGAACACTTTTTCATGTGCTTATTGATAGTTTTGATTTCTTTATCTGAAAATTGCCTATTCAAATCCCTTGCGCTGGGCAAGTCATTTAACCCAATTGCCTAACCCTTACAGCTCTTCTGTCTTGGAACATAGCAATACTTAGTATTATTCTAAGACATAAGGTAAGAGGTTATATATTTTTTAAAAGAACAAAAGTTCTTATATGGCAGGGTAGTTAGAGGACTATCTTCAAGATACAGATTTCAATTTGAGTCCTCCTCTGACACATATTAGCACTTTTTAACCTCTTCGTATTCCCTTCACACAGTACAACTCTATAATATTCTTAAGTTTTGGAGCCCTAAAACTTTGTATTGGTTCTTCATGAAAGCTCCCTCTACCAATGAAGTTATAGATCTAGTGAAAAAAGTATCCCAATAAGCAAAACCCATATTGTTCTTCTAATTTCAATCAGTCATTTTAAAGTTGTATCTGACCTTTTGTAACTCCACTTGGGTTTGGTTGTTTGTTGTTGTTTTTAATTTGCCATTTCCTTCTCCACCTAATTTTAGAGTTAAGGAAACTGAAGCAAATAGTGTTAAGTTGCTTACTCAGGGTGCCATAGCTAGAAAGTGTCTGAGATCACATTTGAACTCAAGAAGATGAGTCTTCCTGACTTCTGGCCTGAAACTCTATTCACTGCTCTACCTAGTCTGCCACCTTGTATATATTTTGTATTTGGCAAATATTTGTACCTATTGCTTCTTCCATTAAATATAAGGTCTTTAAGAAAAAGAAATGTTGCATTTTTTGTCTTAACAACTTCATAAATGTTTGTTGATTGATTAGTATTGTTTCTCTAGCTCCAAGCAGGTCCATATGACAATATTGGAAAGATTTGAAAAGAGCTCTGAGGTTCCCCTAAAACTTGTATTTGCTAAACAAAATAGACATTTCTACTTCCTTCAGATCATCTTCACTTGACATATCCATCTACATGTTAACATACTTTTTATTTGTTTCTCAAAATGGTTGAAGGGTGAGAAAAAACAATTTAGAGAAGACCCATTAACACAACAGAAGTAGAGTTCAAAGCTATCTTGTAGAACCAGGATTCGAGGCTTATCTTATTTTGTTGTACTTCTAGAAAACTTGACCTTATAGCAAAGGATTATAAATGTCCTAGACCCACACAGTACCATGAGAAAAAAAATTTTATTCCATTGAAAATCCAGCCATGTTGAGGCAGAGCAATGGAAACATCTGTTCAACTTACTACAATCCATTTTCCATTAATATTTTATCTTGCTCTGCATATTCCAATATCCCCTGTTTGGGCAGCTGAGCCTCATTGGCTCTCTCCTAGTCTTGACAGTTCTCATCAAAATCCTGGCCTTGTACATACCACTCTCAGCTAACTTTGTACCATTTTCCTTTGATTTGTCTGAATTCTCAAAACATTATCAATTGTTTTGCTAAATAGTTTGGATATGGGATCCTGCTAGTATTTGTTTTAAAAAGTCATAAAATACATATAATTAAGCTGAAATCTCAATGTCCTGGATAAATCCTCTAACAACTTTATTTTTATTTTTATCTATGGGGAAATTGAGGTTCAGAAGGTTTAAATGGCAGAACAAGGATTGACAGTCTAATTTTGTGAACTCAGATATTGTAACTCCAAGCTAAAGCTCTTTCCATTTTGCAAAGCTACTTTTTTTGAAGATTGTCGCATTTTATTCTCGCAACAACCCTCTGAGTTAGGTGTTGTTGGTTAGTCATTTGAGTCACGTCCAACTCTTCATGACCCAATTTGAGGTTTTCTTGCCAAAGATTTTGGAGTAGTTTGCCAGATGAGGAAAATGAGTTAAACAAGATTATGTGACTGCTCAGTGTTACGCAGCTAGTTTCTGAGGGCAGATATAAACCCAGGACAAGATTTCCTATCATCGAGCCCAGCAATCTATCTCCTTCACCACCTAGCTACCCATTTTTATGAACTACATAATGTAGGCATTACACTGGAATTACAATGGAAGATTCAGCTGGAGGTGATCCAAAAAGCAAAATATCTGGGGTTTGGTCATAAACTATTTCATATTTGCCACTCTCAGGTCAGATACCAGGATCTGGGGAAACAACCTGAAGTAAAACACAGGCCAAACTTTTATTCTTTTTTCAGTAAGTTCTATCATGAGCTCAGCAATAGCTCAGCAGCAATCACACAAGCTGAGTAGCCAAGGGGGAATATACAAAGCAGAGAACAGGCTGCTGAGATCAGTCTCCTCCTCTTCAACACTATCTGAAAAGACATTCACAATGGAATCGTGGATGTACTCTCCTCAATCTTCTCAAAGTACTCATAGGACTGTAGCTAAGTAACTCTCAGCTCTCTCTGTGTAGTTCTGCAGCAGCCATTCTACTCAACTGAAGCTAAATTCCTTTCTATAAGATTTCAGAGCCATTTCAGAAAACTTCAAATGCTTCAAACATAGATGTTTCATTTTATGGGGAGAAAAGATGGTTCTCCCCTTCCTCCCTCCCTCTTACTGCTAATGGATATCTCTGGAGTTGCCTGGTGGTACTTTTCTTTCTGGTGGATCTCCATAAGATATTCACAAAGGTATCTTAATAAGCAAGTTACTTAAGTCTGAAAAAGAAGGCAAATTCATAGCCCTAGTTTCAATGCAATTGAAACAGAAGATTCTTTGCTATCTTTCTGACTATTAGATTTCACAGAACCATCCAAGGCAGCAGCATTTAGACATTTTATTTGTCTTTTTCAACCCACATCTGTTTTCTTTGCTATTCCACAGGAGTTGAAGTGTTCAGGATCTCATTCCCTGAGCTAATAAGTCCTCTAAAAAGATCTAGTCTGAAACTAAATGATCCTATTTCATAATTTTCTTTAGGTGGTAAAATATCTTATTCAACTGCTATATTATAATGTGCATTAAATGATAAATAAGAAGATCTAGGTTACGTCTTTTATGACTTTCAGGTAAGAAACCAGTTAGCCTATATGGACCTCGGTTTCCTCATCTGTAAAATGAGGGAGCTGGACTAGAGGAAATGTTAAGAATATCATTTTTCTGATAGATTATTATGCAGGAGGCATAAGGCACTATGAAGATGAATAGAATGGACAATTAGCCAGCAGATCACTATTATTCCAGCAATCAGAATTCATGAACTCAGGAGCTCTGTGGAAATGTTATATTATGGGAAGTTACTCTCCTCAGGCTGGTTTAGCTCTGGAATATTTATATTGTGTCTTTACATGATATATTGATAATAGGTTTATTTTTCTTAATATGAAGTTTAAGAGAGAATGTATTCCTACAATAGGCATGCATCATATCAATGAACAAGAAGTTCTTAAAGCTCAAAGATGTAAAAAAAAAAATCAAAACTGTTACCATTGTGATTAAAGGCTTTATCTGAGGACATTTTTCTTTGACTAATTGTAAATCCATCAACCATCTCTAAATATATATTTAATTGTGTTGCCTTGAGCTTATTTTGTTTCTATAGCTTAATATAATCCATTTTGAATCAGTTATTAGGAAATGTTTTTAAAGTGTCCATGAGTTAGGAAAGGGAAAACAGCAAAGGTTTTATAATTAAGTTTAGAACAATTTAGTCAAAACACAATAAAAATTTTGTTCTAAGGCTAGGAATGTATAACATGTGGCTCAGTTTTTTGTTTCAGAGTTAGGTATATATAACTGCATCTCTGGGCTCACATGGACTCAGTTCTAAATCCAGGGCTACTTAATAGTAAAAGACCTTCTTTGGTTCATAATCCCTACTTAGAGTCCAACCTAAGAACATGAGATTTTCAATTGTTTTTATTTTTCCCATGAATATTCAATTCCTCTGCAAGCACAGAGTTATAACAGTGTAATACCCTCACAAGGACCCTTGGAATTGTATTTCTTCCACCTTAGAAAGAGAGGAGGTTTACACAAGATCAGGATTCGAGAGGTTTTCTCTGTACTATGGGAGTTTTTAGGGGGGAGAGGATGATGGAGAAGAAGAGAAGGTAGAGATGGTGGAGTTCTTTCCCATATACATGCCCCATTTACAGAGAAACAGGAAAGCTCAGCAGCCAGTCATGACAACATCTATAATTCCTGCTTTCAGATTCCAGACCTCAGTGGGACACCATAAGAAGTTACCCCCAAATAGACAAGCAGAAAGGTATATGAATGTGTTTTGGTTTGTTTTTTTGATGGAGGGCCTCACTCCTGTGCTGAGAGAAAAACAGACATGAAGAGCTAGCAGTCTTTATCTCTTCTCCTTTGCTTTCACTCTAACTGTGTACAAGGAGTACCTAATTCTAATCATATTCTTTCTTTTTCTTCAGACTGCATTTGACAGATCTAAACTTGTTTTTCATAAATACCTGTTGTTGAGTCTGCCCTTTTTTTTTGAAGGAATGACAAATCTGAAAACTACACAGGAGGAAATGGCCTTTTCTTACCCAGTGAAAGAATGGCAATCTCTCAGCCAAGTGGTAGAGTTTTGATGTCTTACTGCAGGCATAATCATGTCACTTTGTAACTATTCTTCCAAAGGCAGAATTACTATGAACAAGCCTTTAAAAAAATCTGTCTTCTGAAACACAAATCTAATAGTTAACTAAAAGCTATAATAAAATAGGTTTATTAAATACATGTAAAGAACAGGAGAGGTCCTATCTCATTTAGAAAAGTAATTTTTCAGTCATTTCTATCGTTTCTGACTCTTCATTACTCTATGTAGGGTTCTCTAGTCATCGAGGAGTTCATGAACTCGGGAGCTCTATAGAAATGTTATATCATAGGAAGTTACACTCCTCAGGCTGGTTTAGCTCTGAAATATTTATATTGTGTCTCTACACAACATGTTGATAATAGTTTTATTTTTCTTCATATGAAGCCTAAGAGAGAATGCATTCCTACAATAGGCATGCATCGTATCAATAAGCAAGAAGTTCTTAAAGCTCAGAAATGTAAAAAATCAAAGCTGTAGTTTTCCATTTCCTTCCCCACCTCATTTTACAGATCAAGAAACTGAGGCAAATAGGGGTAAGTGACTTGCCCAGGGTCACACAGCTAGTAAGTACTCAAGATCAAATTTGTACTTAAGAAGATAGTCTTCCTAGCCCCAGCCCTGGTACTCTATCCACTGTGCCACCTAGCTGTCCCCTAGAGAAGTAGTATATAATTATATTATTCCTTCCACTAAGTGCCATTTCTTTCCTCTACCCAATCTCATCCAGAAACTCTTTCTTCTGTAGCCCAAAGCATGATTATACTGGCCACATAGTAAGTAACATGTTCCTGAAAACCTCCATGAGCCCATACACATCATCCCTCTTCCTTATGGTTCCATTATTCAGAAATCTCTTTCCTTCTTTTTTGTGCATGTATTTCAGGCATAGGACTTGGGAACTTAAACTATCCATCTCCTTTTGTAATCATTTGAGTCTTCTAGTCAGTAAAACTGTGAAGTTGGATTGGAGCAACTCTACTCATTACAAGGAAATGTTCAAAAAGCCTCAGAGAAAATGTATTCTCACCTACTTAATCAGAAGGTAACTAGTAGGAAATATTAAAATTTCATAATGTGGCCATTCAGTACCATATATTATGAAGATTTTATTGCCTACTCATTTAACTGATGCATCAATAATTATGATGTGCTATGCTAGGGGTTAAGGATTCAGATATAGTAAATGAAAGAATACTTACTCTAAATGAGCTTACATTCTAATGGGTAAAATGACAATGATAGGGGCACTGTAACCCCAGAAACTCAGGCAAATTATTATCAGGGAAATTCCTTTGCTCTCTTCCATCCTCATGACTCCTAGTCTACAACATCCAATGGCCCTTATAGGACCCTGAGATGATTGTCCTCCTTTGATCCTCCTTTAGATTTAAGATGGACAGAGAGAAGCACCTCCAGGCTAGACCTCGATCCTATTGGGCTACATCTCGGTTTGATCCCTAAAACTAAGGAATCTTTATGAGGGTCATTCCCTATGTCTCCAGGCAGACCCCAGGCAGATAACCAAAGCCCAGACTGAATGCCTGAGGGTTTACCACTCTAGAGTCACGTCCACCCCATGACATAGCATCTGCTGTAAAGAGCATAAAATCCCCAGAACTGATGTCATCTGGGGGACAGCTTTTCCACCCATGCTGTCCTCCCAAGGAGCAGCCTTCCATCTTGCTGTTCCACCTGTACCATCCTCCTGGCCATTCTCAACATTACTCTCTAAATTAATAAATTGCTCTTTTTTCATTTTTAAGCTAAGTTTTGGAGTCTTGCATTCTTGCAAAAAGGCATCCTTCCTGAACCCAGGAGGTGCACCTCTTTAACCTCATAACAACAATTATATACGTAATGTGCCAAAATTTTTAGGAACGTTTTAAGCTTTAACTTAAAGCCTAATAACAGAAGAAGAAAAGTTTTTTTTTTTTTTGGATCCTGAAGATTCAGATTTCTGACCTGAATTTTTATCCTATTGTACATTACAGGCAGAAAATAGTTTTATAAATTTGATTTTTTTGGAGGGATTACTAAATTTCTACTTTCATAATCTATGAAGATACCTCTAATATGACATATAAAAACATTTTAGAAACCTGAGGGAAGAAATAGCACTCAGTTATTTGTATTCCTAACCAGTATCAGTGGGAATTGGGAAAACAAGCCCAAAGATGTACTAGAGTAGGATATGAAATAGATATCTTTTCATGTATCATCCCATCAAAGCAAGCTAAATCAGAGATATTATTTATTATATGTATTAAGCACCAAATTATGAAAAAAAACTGACTAAAGACACTCTTTCAAATGAGTCTCTAAATGTAATTGGAATTATGGCATTTAGCATTTTATATAATAATATTTGTGTTTAGTATATTGAAAGAAAGATTTTTTAGTAGTTCATTTCTAAAATCCTGAATTGAGACAAAATTTGATAATATCCCCAAGAAAGCAGGATTAGGGCCTGCCCTGACCTTAATTCTAGAGTTACAGCAGGTTTTAGACAAACATCATGTCCAAAGTCAGAAGGTAGGGTGAAATAAGGGAGAAAGAAAGAATCCTACCATAATAAGCTAGTGACAACCAAAATTCTCAAGACAAAAACCCAGGATAATGAGAATAACTCCAAAATATCTACGGGCAATTTATCAGAGATTAACAGCATGTGCACAAATGCAGCTAGAATTCATAGAAAAATAAAGCAAGAGTTAAAAATGTTTTGGTTTTTTGTTTTGTTTTGTTTTTTAAATGTGACTGCTTGAGAAAAAATTGGAAAATACACAAAAGATGTGGAAGAATTAGAAAGGGGATAAACAGATTTCATTTAATTAAATCTTAAAAGAAAAACTGCCCAAATCTCTTTGAAGCAGAGGGCAAAGTGACAATAGAAATGATAGAATAAATATCCTGATCACTTCCGGGAAGAAACCCTAAATGGAAACTCCAAAGAATATCACAGCCAAAACCAGAGTTTCCAAGGGAAAGAAAAAATCCTATAAGCATCCAGGAAGAAAAAATTCAAATACAGAAGAGTCAGGATCAACCATGAAGCCATCCACCAACTTCACTAAACTTCCCTGTGGGTAGAACACTGGAAAAGGGAACTAGAGACTGACAATATGGGTGAAGAGTTAAAGTCCAAGGAAAGGAGAGCATAAGGTGAGAAGAAAGACACAAAGATGCATAGGGTACCAACATAACGTAGGTCTGACAGCAAGTTAGCTCTGGTGGAAAAGAGTTCTGAGGGTCTTAGAGCTCTAGTGATATAGAGCTCTGGTGGTAAAGAGCTGCCTCTTAGCCCATCATACCGATTTTTATTAGGGTAACAAGGAGAGGGGGAAGGGAGATTGATAATCAAACAAGTGGTCTGACAGAAAAATTAACATTATGATGTAATCCTCAGAAGATACCACCACTAGATCCTAAAACAATAGGTGTAGTTAATGCCCAGATCAGGAGTCCATTTGGCCTAAGGCATAAAAGCTTGTCTGATACAATAATAAATGATTGTTATTGGCAAAAAAAAAAAAAGAGACTGAGATAGTTGGTCAATCTTCCAGAGTGTAGCCTCAGGGAAGGGTTTGAATATTACATGGTTATAGTTTTTTTAGAACTCAAGGGCATAGCTGGTAAATGAGCACAGTGCTCATAAGTGTGGTTTTTTGAGTACCTCTATAATATTTTCAAGATTTATACATGCCTGGACTGCTACATATTCCCCTTTTATTTTTATTTTTAAAAATGATGATGATTAGAGTGAGTAATTTAAAAGAAATTGAAAAACCCAAAAAAATCAAAAAAGGTAAAAGGAAAAAAGGAAAATCTCAAAAAAGGGTACAAATTTATTTTGGGGGGAATATGTGTGTGTGTGTGTGAGAGAGAGAGAGAGAGAGAGAGAGAAAGAGTGAGAGAGAGAGAGAGAGAGAGAGAGAGAGAGAGAGAGAGAGAGAGTAGAAATAATAAGGGAAAATAAAAAGAAAAAATATATAAATTAAAATTTTATGAGAAAATATTCTAAGTTAAAATGCATAGTTAGAAAATTTTATTAGTCTGAAACATGTGGTAGAATTATCAGCAAGCTTGAATTACATTGCTAAATGCCTGTTCCAATATAGCATTTTACCCATTGGTAGCCAGGGCTGTGGAAAGTTGCCAAACCTTTAAAGAGGTTAAGGGAAGGTTTGAGGTTAAAGGAAAATGTGATTCCCTGGTCTGATTTTATGTTGAATGTTAGGGATGGTAGAGCCAGGGGACAGCCACATAAAAATTTTCTGTTGGAACTTTGGTATGAGACCATCCTGTGATTGAAAGTGTCAAAACACCATGTCCTCTTACCTCCACTTTGAATTCATCAATCTCAAATGAATTATTGGTCTCTTGTGGCCTTAGGCTTTTTAGCACAGCACAATGGCTCTTTTTGCAATCCTTATTTTTGAAATCAGACAAAATTGATTGTACGAGTCCCCTGATAGTTAACAAACAGTTGTAGGTTCCTACAGTCACAAGCTTTTGGGTAGGCCTAGGTATTAGGGTTCATAGATATTTTAAAGTTATCCTTCAGGATCAAAAGTATTAATAGTGCTTTTAATGTACTTTCACTAATAAAAATTCTAGGAAAAATAATAGGAAAAAAGGAGAGAAAAGGTAAATAATCAAATGTCCTATTGTAAATATAAAAAAAATTAATAAAAATTAAAAACTCAAGGCTCACATTTCATATGGCAATGTTTTAGCCAATCTGAGGTATAACATGAAGGTTTCTCACTCAAAAATGAGATCACTTTCCCTACTTAACTTGACCATGATTCACAGAGTGAATGCACAAGATTTTTCACCAGTTAAAAACCTTTTCAAAAAACAACAATTAATAAAGATTTTTAAAGTATCTAAATTCCCATAATCATAACATTCTATAACTATAAAGGAGAAGAGAATTTGGAATACAATATTCCAAGGCAAAGGATATAGACTTACAGCCAAAAAGCAATTATTCAACAAAATGGAATATAATCCTGTAGGGATAGGGGAAGTGACTCTTTAATGAAATAGAGGATTTTCAAGTATCCTGATGAAAAGGCCAGAGCTTCAGAGAAAATTTGATATTCCAACACAAGAGTGAAGAGAAGCATTAAAAAATTAATCATGTATGAATAATGATAAAGTATAGAACAAAGCAAACTACTTACATTCAAATATGGGAAGATCTCTCATCATCAGGTTTCATGGAGTGAATTCAATTAGACAAAGTCTCAGAATGGTTCTGTTATCTATTGATGGTCTTGATAAAGAAATATAAAGAAAAAGCAATATTACACCATGAGAACAGAAGCAAAAAGGTTAGAGAAATTATATCACCTATGTAAAAATGGAGACTTGAACCCTGGACTCCAAATCCCAGAAGTCCTTGCTCTGGCTCCCAGAATGCTTTGTAATCTCACTGAGATCCTCACCCAGGTGGGATCAAAGGTTCTATTTAACTGCTTGTAAAAGCCTACTGGCTCTCTTCCTGTTTCTGCTTCCAAGCAGACGGGTCTTTCATGATGTAGGTGAGGTTGAATGGGCCTCTCGGCCCACCTAGACACATGCTTTTCTTACTTGTATTTTCTTAAGTTCTTAATCTTAAATAAAACTCTAAAAATATAATACTCCTTGCAGAGAAACTAATTTCTACCTTGCCTCAGTTTCCCCTAAAATTTTTATCTTAACAACTAATCAGGATGCCCAAGCAAACATCTAAAAAAGCAAGAAAGGGGATGGGGGAAAGAACTGACACTTGAGTCTCACTCTCATCTGAACTGGTCAAAAGGAGGAAGAATATGCATGTGGGCGCATACACACATAAACACACACACATGTACAGAGTTTAATACAGAAATGCATTTCACCCAACAGGGAAATGACAGGAAATGAGGAGAAGGGAATAAGAAGAATTAGAAGGGAGGTAATTTTTAAGGGAAGCATCATACCTAAGTATGTATAAAAATATTTTTAGGTCTTTTTAAGGTAGTAAAGAATGAGAACATAAAGAGGTATTCATCAACTGCGCATAAGTTATGGAATATATATGTAGATATGAAAATATATGCATGCACATATATAAATAAAGGTATGTTCATTGTTGAATAAACAAGTTATGTTATATAAATATGTTACAATACTATTGTGCTGAACTTCTATAAATAAACTGACCAGCAATGATTCCAGGAGACTATTGATGAAACCTATTACTCCTTTCCTGATTGAGGTAAAGAATTCAATGCAGAACAAGACAAATTCTTTTTTTGGTTTTGTGGTTAAAGTGGAAATTAAATTGACTATACAGTTTATAATGGGGTTTTCCCCTTGCATTCTCAATGAAATCAGTGTTGGAATGGGAAGGCAAGAAGATGGATCTTGGCTAATAAAATAAAACATTTTCTGAGAAAATAATAAAAAAATTAAATTAAAAAAAGAAAATAATAAAAGAAATATGTATTAGTTTGGATGTCAGAATGTATTATTTTTTTAAAGTATTGGGGGGAGCTGGGTGACTCAGTAGATTGAGAGTCAGGCCTAGAGATGGGTGATCCTAGTTTCAAATCTGGCCTCAGAAACTTCCCAGCTGTGTGACCCTGGGCAAGTCACTTAACCCCCATTGCCTAATCCTTACCGCTCTTCTGTCTTGGAGTGAATACACAGTATTGTCTCCAAGACAGAAGGTAAAGGTTTAAAAATGAAATAAAATAAAAAATAAGAAGTATTGACTTTTAGATTTTTTTTAAGTTTATGTTAGCATATAAGAAAGTATAATGAATGCATAAATAACATTCCACGTATAACACAAAATTGGAAAGAATGCTTAATGCACTGAATGACAGTAGGAATCCAGAAAAGTATCAACAATCTAGAACAATGGCTAACAAGTTCAATTTTAATAGTAATAATGTAAAGTTCTCTATTTGGGTCCAAAAAATTAACTGCACAAATACAAGATGGCAAAGACATGGCTATAATATAGTACAAGTAAGAAAAAGTTTGGAGGAATCTTTCTATGCTAAAAGTTCAACATGAGTCAGCCATATGATGTAGAGACAAAAATACAGTGTTAGGCTTTCTTACTAGAAGTATAGTCTCCAGAATGAGTGAACTTGCAGACCTACAATCCACTCTGATCATACTCTTCCTAAAATACTGAACCAAAATATGAGCATGATCAATTGATGAATCAATCAAACTTTGTTACTTTTTATTTTCTTTTAAATAGTTTATTTTTTCAATTACATGTAAAAAAAAACAATTTTAACATTCTTTTAAAATTTTCATTACAAAATTTCTTTCTCCCTCTCTTCTCTGAGTCATTGAAAAGCAAGCAATTTGATACAGATTAAACATGTGCAGTCATGCAAAATAGTTCCATATTATTCATGTTGTAAAAGAAAACACGGGCTCCCTCTGTTCCCCAAAATGAGAAAAATAATGTTATTTTAAAGTATGCTTTAATATGCATTTCAGACTTCTTCAGTTCTTTCTGTGGAGATGAATAGCATTTTCCATCATAAGTTCTTCAGAATTGTCTTGGATTATTGCATTTCTTAGAATACCTGTCATTCATAGGTAGTCATTGTACAATGTTATACTTGCTGTGTACACTGTTCTTCTGGTTCTGCTTGTTTTTTTCTTATAGTACAGAGTATTCCATCACAATCATATACCACAACTTGTTTAGCCATTCCCCAATTGATAAGCATTCCTTCAATTTACCAAAAAAAAATAATAATAATATAAATATTTTTGTACATATACATCTTTTTCCTTTTCTTTTTTTGATACAGACATAGTAGTTGTATTACTGGGTCAAAAAGTACATACATACCTTTGTAGCTTTGTAGTCCTTTGGTCATATTTCCAAATTGCTCTGCAAAATAATTGGATCATTTCACAACTCCACCAACATTATTTAAATGTCTCTACTTTCCCATTGTGCCTCCAACATTAGTAGTTTTCCTTTTGTTTAATATTAGACAGTTGGATAGATATGAGGTAGTACTTCAGAATTGTTCTAATTTACATTTCTCTAATCAATAATGATTTAGAGCATTTTTATATAACTATACTTAGCTTTGATTTCTTCATCTGAAGACTATCTCTTCATATCTATTGACCATTTGTCAATTAGAGAATGACTTGTATTCTTACAAATTTGACTCAGTTCTCTCTCTTTGTATCTCTGTGTCTTTCTGTGTCTCTCTATCCCTCTTTCTTTCTGTTTCTCTCTTTCTAAGTACACTCCTTTTAATTGCCTTAATAATGATAAAAAGTTCTTGGGAATTATAATTATTACCTTCTGATGTAAGAATAATCAGTTTAATTTTATCAAATCCCTTGTTTTCTCTTTCCTGTTTTCTTTTTATGCTTCTCTTGAGTCTTATATTTAAAAGCCAAATGTTCTGTTCAGCTCTGGTATTTTTATCAGAAATACATGAAAGTTCTATATTTAATTAAATACACATTTTTCCCCCTGAAGGATTATACTCATTTTTTCTGGGTAGATAATTCTTGGTTGTAATCCTAGTTCCTTTTCCCTCAAGAATACTATATTCAAAGCCCATTGATTATTTAATGTGGAAACTGTTATATCTTGTATTATCCTGACTGTGACTCCATGATGTTTGAATTATTTCTTTCTGGTTATTTGCAATATTTTCTCTTTGACCTGGAAACTCTGGAATTTATCTAGCATATTCCTGGGAGTTATCCTTTTGGGATTTTTTTCAGGAAGTGTTGATAGATCCTTTCAATTTCTATTTTACTCTCTGGATCTAGTATATCAGGAAAGTTTTCTTGACAATTTCTTGCAACATGATATCTTGTCTCTATTTTTTTATCCTGGATTTCAGGTAGTTCAATACCTTTAACACTATCTCTCCCTGGCCTGTTTTCCAGGTCATTTTTTCCCAATAAGATAATTACATTTCCTTTTATTTTTTCATTCTTATGATTTTGTTTATTGTTTCCCATTGTCTTATGTAGTCATTAGATCCCATTTGCCCAATTCTAATTTTTAAGAAATTATTTACTTCAGTGAGCTTTTTAACCTCCTTTTCCATTTGGTCATGTTTGCTTCTTAGGCATTTCTTTCCTTTAGTGAATTGTTGTACTTCTTTTTTCCATTTGGCCAAGTCTGCTTTTTAAGAAAAGAGTGAATGGATAGAGCACTGGACTTGGAGTCAGAAAGATCTGAGTTCAATTCTGACCTCAGGCTCTTACTAGCTATGTGACCCTATTTACCCCAGTTTCCACATTTTTTAAATGAGCTGAAGATGGAAATGGCAAACCACTCCTGTAATTTATCCAGAAAATCCCAAATGAGGCCATGAAGAGTTAGGCACAACTGAAATCACAGGACAAGAAGTTATTTTATAATTATTTAGGGCAGTTAAGTGGTACAATGGATAGAGTGAAAGACCTGAAGTTAAAAAAAAATTTTTTTTCTATTTTTAAGTTAAAATCTGGCCTCAGATATTTATTAGTTGTGAAATCCAAGGCAAATCACTTAATTTTATTTGCCTTAGTTTCCTTATCTATAAAATGAGCTGGAGAAGGAAATGGCAAACCACTGCTATAACTTTGCCAAGAAAATTCCAAATGTAGTTACCAAAAAGTTGGACTTGACTGAAAAATGACTTTAAAAAACATGTAGCTTTTTAAGACATTCTCTTCAGTAATTTTTTTTGTGAATCTTTTATCATTTGGCATACCTATAAAGTGTCCTTTTCTTCAATTTTTTTTTGCCTTTTTTATTTAGCTGGTTCAGCAAATGGTGGTTAAGCACCTACTATATGTCATGCATTGAGCTAGGTAGGTGCTGAAATTACAAAAACAAAAATGAATTAGTCCCCTCCTTAAAGGAACTTGCATTCTATCAAGCTAATATACATTAACAAATTTAATATGTTCAGAGAAGATTGACAAAGATGGTTAAGGGAACGTGAAACCATGCCATATCATGACTGTTTGAAGGAATTGGGAATATGCCTTGAGGAAAAAAAAAGAGATTCCTTAGTTAGAACCTAATAGCAGCATTCTAATATATGAAGGTTTGTCGTGTATAGAATTAGTTACAATTATTGTCTTTGGCACCTTAAGGAAGAATTAGGACCAATAAACAGAAGGTTCAAGAGTTTAGATTTTACCATAGTCTTGGGAAAAACTTAGATCTCTCCTGAAACAAAAAGTGCTGCTTCAGGAGATAGTGAGTTCCCTGTCATTAGAGACCTTCAAGAGAAGATTGTATGACCACTTTCAGGGAATGTTATGAACAGAATCCATGATTAGGATAAAATTTAAATTACATTATAATAGATCTCCTTCATGTATTAGTTTATGTAACATTTATTATCCTCATCCTTCAGAGATGTATATCTTGAGATTATACAACTAGTAACAGTAGGATGGGATCACACTGTCTTCCCTTTGAGATGAGCTCTGAAATCCTCTTCCAACTCTACTCACCATAATCCCTTTAATATACTAATAATTAAAAACTGTCTTATTGTTTACCTAGTTTACATTTTTAAAATTCATTTAAAACTGCATGTAAAATATGTAATTGATTGACCCAAAGCCCCACATTAAACAAAGGATTTTCAGAAGCAAGCAATTTGAAAGAGACAAATGAAAGACAAAAACTTAACCTTGGAAATTAAAATTGAAATTTCCTGTGCTTTATAGAAAGGAAAAATAAATTTTTTGGCTTAAGTATAATCTTTATCATTTTTGTTTCCAGGTAATTCATTTTGGGGGTCACAAAAGTATTGGAGCAAAGCAATGTTTTAACATGCCCTACAGCTCTCCATTCATTCTACCATGTATCAGGACCTATGGCTTAGTCTTGCCAAATCAATAAGGGGCTATCATAATAAAGTTTCTTTCTTTTTAAAGGAAAAACTTAGTTTTCAAGATTCTGATGGAAATGACATTTCTTTCAGATTTTTGTCCCATCAAAATCACTTGCCTAACCTAAAATAATTCACCCTTTCTTAGTGTACTCTCAGTTGAAGCTGTCCTCTGAGTCATTCAATTCCAGCAATAGCTGGGAACAGTTGGCAGCTCATCAAGCTGCCATAAATGTGCCATAACCTTGTATTCTGGCTTCATTAATAACAATGGATGCCATTTGTAGCATCTCTTTATAGAGTATTGATCAAAATACTATAGTCCCTCATGTGTTATGATAGCACCAATAATTGCTCCCAATGTAGAAACTAAGGTGCTGAGCAACCTTTTAACCTATGTCTCATCAGATGAGGCTAGATCTCGGCAGCAGGGAATAGCTGAATGATTCACCAGCTCAATCCACCAAGCCATGTTATTTTTAATGTCTCCTTTGTGCCCAATACTGTGTTACAAAGGAAGTATAAGGCATAGTCTCTGACTTCAAGGAGCTTAGAAAGAAAGATTCATCACTGACTCAACTCTTACTATCCCCTTTATCTAATTTTTCATGAAGTCCCATATTTTGCTCCTTTGAAATGACTCTTATCCTCCCATCACCTTTATTCCTACTAGCACCACCCTGGTCGAAGTTCTCACTCACTAACACCTAGATTTCCATAATAGAATGACTCCCTGTATATACGTAACTATCTTAAATAATCCAGTATGAATCACTGTACCTGGTCACTATGAGAAAATGATCACTTCATGATCTCAAGGTGTTTGAAAGTGGAAATATATCTTTGAGTAGAAACACACAGAGAGATTGAAATTATTTATAATTCAATGTAAATGTGTCTCTGGGAATGGGTCAGCTATCAATGTTGAAATATAAGAATGGACCCTTTGAGGCAAAAATAAGGCAGAGGAGAGACAGCCATTCAGCTGAATTCTCCCAAAATCCCCCTTTAAATAGCTTTTTTAAATGCTTCAAAATCAAAATTTTGAAGAAGCAGAGCCAGCAAAAGTTAAGGGAAAGATATTTTTCCATATAAAGACAATTTAGGATAGCATCTAGGATGCTGACATGTAAAGTGGGCCCCAGAGAAAAACAACCTGGGGCAATAACAGTGGCAGTAGCAGCAGTTTTAGGATCTAATACCAGAGATGGTAAGGAGATCAGGAAAATGGTCATAAAGAGATTACAAGACAGATAAATGGTCATTAAAAAGACCCTTTTCTAGCACTGGGTGCAAGTGGCTCTGATTGGGAGCTTTATTACCCATAAGTTATTCTGGGTCAGGGTTTCTGAGCAGAGAAGAATATTTGTGTGGGCAGATACAAGGGAGAAGGGGCCCTGAATACATTTCTAAGGTGGAAAGAAGCACTAGTACTTATGGTTGCAGGGGATTAGGTTCCATTCCTAGGTAAAGATCAGAGCACACACAAGGAGAGCAGTGACCACAATTCTTCCTATTTCTCACCACCTTGAAAGCACCGTAAACTTACAGACCCCCAGAACTAGCTCTAGAAACATAGCATGAGAAAGCCTCAAGCTTGGGACAGTGCCTCACAACTCCTGGATGAATAGGGACGAACATTAACATAAAGTTCAAAGTCAAGATATAAACTATAAAATAAGCAAACAACAAAAAAGAAGTTTCTAATTGAGTGAAAAGGAAGACCAAGACACAAACTCAGAAGAAAACACAAATGTGAAAATAGTTATACCAAAGCCTCAAAGAAAAATATTAATTGGACCCAAACCCAACAAGAATTCTCAAAAAAGGTAAAAAATGAAATGAATGGTAAAGGAAATTGCAAAAAAAAAGAAAGAAAAAAAGAAAAGAAAAGAAAAGAAAAAGAATTCTCTTTAAGTCACTTAGTAAATGATACACAAAAAAAAACCTTCTTATTCTTAGATTTGAGTTCCCATGAGGGTCAGCTTTTGAAAGGTTAGGGCACTTTGTGGGACCAGCCTCCTAAAACTTTACTTTATAAGCAGGATTCAGTAATTCACCATTAATAGTCAATCAATTTATGAAATTAGCTCAAATCAAAAGCAAGAGAATACTGCCAATACTTTCCTCACATAAGCTTGAACCACTCTCTCCCTCACTATACACAGAGGCAATGGGACATAAAAAATACACTAATACAGAAGCACACATATAAGATACATGTGTGATAAAGGCAATTTATACCTTTATCAGGAAAGGCCATTGTTTTTTGTCCTCTCATGGAATCATAACACAGCTACCCCTGGATTCAATATCTCTACCGAGTAGGTCCAATGGTGTCTCTGGTGCTGCTCCTTTCCTCAGATATACTCTCTAAACCTGGTCCAGGATAGGTAGGGAATTCCCTATGGCTATGGGCTTGGGCTGCAAGACATTCTTTCTAGGGTGAGAGGGAAAAGAGAAAAGGAAATAACCTCCCTACATGCTGTATGGTACAAGGATACGAGGGAAATGGTAGAAAATGAGTCCCTGGTACTGATTCCTTTCTCCAAAGCTCTTTCTTCTCAATGGTCAGAATTCCCTTCTCCATTGACTGCAGAACTGGCTAGTTTGTGTTTACTCTTAATCAGTTCAGTGTGGTATCACTTACTTTCATCCAAATTAGTAGACCTTTTAATCCTTTCAAGTCGATAAAGGAATATCTTCACAAAATAATCCCTCTTGGAATGAAACATTCAAGTTTCATGCCTTTATAAAGCTGAATGGGAAGATCCAAGTTTTATACTATGAAGAGTGAATCAATCAAACATTCTTTGCCTATCAATTGACAACTTTTAAATTAATCAATCAAAAAACTTAAACACCCCTACTTAACACTAAGTAAGAGAGTTTCCAAGTCATTTGCTAAAGTGGGTGACAACTCCAGAGGCCACTGCTCCTACCTCTGGGCAGTGGTCAGCAAATTAAAAGACTGCAATTGATTCCTGTAAAGTGGAGGAAGGGATAGGAAGTGACATGGGAATGGGACTATAAAAAGTCCTGAACTTCCTGTCCAAGGAACTTTGGCTTCAATTTGGGACCTTGGCTCTTAGACTGCTTCTTGAAGGACTGCTCCTGGATCTTCTTCTTTGGACTTCAGTGTTGGAGGACTTCACCTAGGGCTTCAGCCTTCTCTTTTGGAGTTCACCTTGGGTGGGTGAGTAGCTGGCCTTCCTTTCCTGGCTTCTGAAAAGATTAGTTCTAGAGATTCCTGCCTTGGCTTTGGAGGAAGCTGCATTGGTGGAACTCTAACTGAAGACAATACCAGATGTGAGGAAGACCCTGTGAGACTGAGCCTCACTTTATTGGAGAAGGGCTTGTTAAAAACTTGTCTCTTTTGCTACCTTTTTCCATTTTTACTCTTTCTACCTCTTTGAGAACAAAGCTACTAATGTCATTTTTTACTTGTTATAATATCTTTAAATCAGAGACCATAATATTACTTTAGAATTCTCATAGTAGCATAAAACCTAAATTTTATATTCTTACAATCTTATAATTACAATTGATAAATTGAGTAATAGGTCAAGGTATGAAAGAAACTGTCTGAAATTGTCTCATGAACACCATCACAAAGTATTTTTCTACTTAATTTCAATATTTATTTCTGATGTATTATTTCAATATTTTGAGGGAGGCAGGGAAATACCAGATCAAAAGGAGGTGTCGGAAAAAAACAACCACCAAAAACAATTTTTAATCTTTTAAAGCACTAGTAATTCATTTTGGAAACATGAGTAAATGAGTACTAATTGACAGTATAGAAAATGCATATCCCCCAAATATCTCACTATCTTTATCAAGTATAACTATGCAAATGAATGTACCCATGACTTGGGCTTGATCAAGGAGAGGAAAAAGGGGCATAAGATGGTCTTCAGAGGAAAGTTATAAGGATAAACAAAATAAGTATATGAACCTTAAGATATCATGCAATGTAACATCTTCCCGCTGTTTACCCAGATACCCTGATATTCTTGGCAGAAGAGATTTGTCTGGGGGCTATGACAAGAAGTACATTATGACAGGTATGCCATAACTTTGGCAGAAGGATGTTCCATTCAAGATCACTGTGGGAGAGATGCTATGACAAGGGCAAAACCAAATTTCTCCTTGCTGAGAATGAAGTCAATGAATCTGCTCCATGAGTTAGTTGAGCCAAAAAGAGGTAAGAGATATATTCAAAGAGGTGCAAAGGAAATGAAAAGAAATAAATCCTCAATTTTGAGGCTTTACTTCAGAGCTGTGTCTCTTCTCAATGGTAAGAACTCCCATTTTAACTGACAATGACAAGATAGCTGGGGCTGAGTTGCATACCCAGGATGCACCAACATCCTAAGCCATCTGATTATTATTCTGATCCAGCATCTCTTTAACACTAACATATACTAACTGATCCAATTGAACTGGTTATATTTTACCTGCTCAAAGGAAGACTCAAACTTCCTGCAGTTCCTTGTTTCAGATTAATCCTATATCTCCAAGGGGAATAGTGGCAGGGCACAGAGATGTAGGAGTGATAGATTCACAGTCATTTGGGTAGATTTTTTTTAATATGGACTGTGTACTAGTTTTTTTGTACTATTTATTTGCTTGCCAGTTCTAGCCTGAGTAAAAACTAGCTATATTCAGCATTTAAGTCTATATGTTTGCTTCTATAAAAAAGAAATTGCATTATGCCAAGGTCACATAACCAGCCCTAACCTTTAATATATAATATTATCATATAATATAATATAGACTATTCAAAAGAGAGAAGAGTTGTTTCACCAAGAGAGTAAGGATCACAGCTGATTGTGATTAGGTAGCTATACAAATTCATGCATCCCTTGACTATGAGTCAGTTGCCCCAGAGGATGACAGAGCTTGCAGATAGGTATATACAAACCTCCAAAATGAGCACAAGATGCTTCAGTGAATGCCACCTGGTGGCTCAACTTAGAAGAGAAGAGGGCTTTCTCATGGATTTCTAATGGTAATGGAATGTGAAGCAAACAGCAAAGTTTAAGTTTGGGGTGGTGGAGAATCAAGTAAGGTACAAGCCTATGACAGAGAGCCATAGGAGACCCTAAAATTCTGTTTCATCAAAACTATTGCTTTCATTAGTCCTTTACCACTTTCCATGGCTCTCTCTTTCCTATTATATCATAAAATACTCTTCTTCTTTCAAAGATACCCATAATATGGATGTAACCTATATGTCCAACCCAATTTCCCACTTACTAATGCCCAACATATTCTCCAAGTTAGTCTTTTAAGTCTTCTCACTGGCACACAAATAGCATCTTTCCCCATCTCTATAAGTTTGAAATAGATGTATCTGTCCTAACAAAAAAAAAAACAGCAACAACAAATAGAAATAATAAAACAGCTTTCCCTCTTACTTTGTTAAAGATCGGACTTTTTTTTTTATTTTAAGTCTTTGAATAACTAGAGTGGAAATGAGTCTAAGGCTCTTCATGTAGCATAGCAGTCTTGAGGGGTTCCCCTTAATTGTGCTATATGAGCCTTGACTTAGGAATCAGGAGACCTTAATTCAAATAATTCATCTCATGCTTATTAACTACATGATCTTAGTCAAGTTACTTAACTTTTCTGGGCCTCTTTCCTGATCTATATAGTATGAGAGTTGGTCTAGATCTCTTCTAGGGTTCCTTTCTGTTCAAAATCTAGGATTCTATGAATCTTTGGTCCTCAAAATCTAAAGTCAGAGTTCTTTTCCACAGTCCTACTAAGTCTTTGCTAACACACTTAATCATTCATACCATCCTTCCTAATGTCCACAATCAAATCTAGAAAAATGGAAACTATTGTTTCATTTTTCAGTCTTACCTTTGATTTCTTATTGGACTAAAATACACACTTCAATTTATTTGACTTTGAAAACAGATGATTTGAATGATTTAGAACAGGAGCCTAGAGTGGAACATCAAGAAGAAATTGCTTAGTTGTACATTGCTTTACAATTTTGAAGAGCTCTTCTCATAACAATTTTTTCAGGGAGACAGACAAGGATTATCACTACTGAAGATCAGTGAGGTTAATGGCTTACCCAGATCACACAACTAATAAGTTCCTAATTGAATCTCCAAATCAGATCTCCAAACTCCAAGGTCATCCTTTGGGGTTCTTTTTTTTTTAAGTCCAAAGCTTTAAATAATGTATCTGTAACTGAGAAGGCTTCTTACCTTTATACTTCATAAAGTGTATTATAAGTATTTTACAAAAAGTAGTATGGTAAAGTGGCTAAAGCATTTGACTTGAAGTGAAAAAGGATCAGTCAAATCTTGCTAGAATCCCCGCCATTTAAAACCTGTTTAAGATACTCCACTTGCTGTGTGAGTGTGGACAGGTCTCTTCATCTTACTGAGGCCCAGACATCTCTCCAAAGTTATAAAATCTAGATGAGTTCAGCATGCTTAGAGGACTTCCCACACCCACAGCCCCTACATGTTTATGATCTCTATCTTGCAATAATTTTAGGGTATTCAATTATCATCTAATTCTTAGAAACAGGGCAGCTGAGGAAGTGAGACAGTTTGTGATCTGTGCTGGCTCATTCAGTAAATGAGGATCTATAATGACATACTGCATCAGCCAAAAGAAGTCTTATAGAACCCCTGCTTGTCCTTTAGATAAGCAGATGCCCTACAGAAAATAAATTAATCTTTCATTTAACTACTTGCTTCGATAACCTGATCGGTTGCTCTTTAAAGGCATGGAAAAGGATTTCCTGATATTTCAACTTCTAGTTCTGGAAGAGTTAATTTTGCCGAGGACAACAAGTGAACATTTTGTCCATGGGGAATGGTTCCTTCACCTTAAGATCATACCTGCTGTGCTAGGAAGAGGACTATTTTTATTCTTCTTATGGAAAGAAAAATAACTTCTAACCCTTAAGTGACAGTCACAAAGCAAGGACATTGCCTTTTTCCTCCCACCTCTCAAATGTATCATTTGCCTCTTTGCACCTTGCCTGTAATACAGATAAATCTAATTAAAGATGTTTTTGGTGGTCAACTATTTAAGAAGACACTTACAAATTACCGTGCACTTCAACAAATTTAGAATTTGCTCTGCAAGTCAGATTATTGCCCAAACACTAAATTAAACTTGATTGGAGACAACAATTTAATTACTCAGAGCTAGGATTCTGCAATGCTCAATTTCTTTGGGGCATTATTTTTATAGTAAGGATTCCTACCTTAGCAATAAATTCTTCTTGGGACATTTCACGTAATATACAACCTACTCTGTGGAAATAGCTATGGTTGGAGCAGATCAGGATAGGACAGAATGTAAGAGAGAGAGCAGCTTTAATTTAGACTTAAAAGGTTCCTAAGAAGTCAATGAGTCCAATTTCTCATCTTATCTATGTGAAAACAGAGGCTGAGAGAAGTTAAGGATCACACAGCTAATGAGTAGCTGAGGCAGGATTTGAACTTGGAACTTCCTAACTCTAAGTCCTGCCTTGTATTTTCTATACCACCCTGACACTATATACTAATGATGACATGTAGTTACTTCATACTATGAGTCCAAGCTTGTGTCACTCACTCTCTTCCAACCTAACTTCCCTAAGTCTCCTATATCTTACACATCCCTGCCCCTCAATCTAAGTTATCCTGTACAACTTCCATAAGTACAAGCAACTATGGGTAGGCAAGCAAGGTCATTCCTATAAAGGTGTCAAGCCCTGCAACAAATTACATTCTATACTTTCCAGACATAATGTTTTATACAGATTGAATCAGGTTAAAATCGTCACAAAAAATAGTCTAGAAGTGATATTTAAATTCCCATAGGAAGAAAGAACACAAGCACTTATTAAGTACTTGCTATGTTCTAGGTAGTATTTTAAGTGCCTTACAGGTATCTCATTTAATACTCACAAATATATATATATATATCCCTATCCAAAAATACCCTAATGGGTAGAGGTTGTTACTATCCCCATTTTATAGTTGAGGAAACTGAGGCAAAGGGAGGTTAAATGACCTGCCTAGGGTCCCTCGCCAGTAAATGTCTGAAGCCAGCTTTAAACACAGATCTTCATACTAGGGGCTCAGTGCTGTTATGGCAGTCTTTGGGTTATTTAAGGAAAAATAGTAGAGCCATTTCAGTCCTTGACTTTAGTGATGAAAGTTGAATGAGGGAATAAGAGAAGAGGTTGGGCTTAGTTGTATGAATGTGAGCATCAGGCCTTGTTTGGTATCTAGTAGTGGTACTATTTCCTTTTCTCTGCCCACTACCCTCATGAATCACCACCCATAATATAACAAAATTCATATTCACACATCAAAGTGTGGCTGAGATGTTTGCAACTGGCAGTAAAAGTTAATATGTTTAGAGTAAAAACAATAAACTGAGACTTCTGTGACAACTTGACTGCAGTTGGAAGGGGCTTGTCATACTGTGGGAGACAGTACCCAAGCTTACCTCAGCACTGCAGGGAAAGGGAGATGATGGAGGGACAGAGCCCTTATCCCATGGAGATGTTTATTCTTCCAGTAATGCAGGACACTGGAAAGTCTTTTCTGAGTGCTTTTCTTAGAAGCTAGAAAATTATAGGACCTCAGAATTCATAGCTGGAAAGTAACTTAGAGATGATCTTATGCAATTGCATCCTTTTTTAAATGTGGAAAATAATGGATTTTCCTAAAGGCATGCAGCTCAGAAGTGTTAGAGGCAGAATTTCAACCCAGGCCTGCTAACTCCAAGGTTCTTTGCACAATACTACTTACACTAACGAATTCCAAACATGTAGGTATCATCTTGGTGTCCCAACTCTTCTTTTAACCTCATCATTTATGAGCCAGATACAGCCATATTCTACAATGTTTCTAAGAGTCCAGTGTCAACAGTTTTAGAGCTGCAAGATATATTAGAAGACAACTAATCAAATTCCATGTTTAATAGATGAAGAAGCTAATGGTCAGAGAAACTAAGCAATTGGCCCAAGCTTACACAGATATTGATGGCAGAAGCAGGGCGCAGATCCTCTGACAACAAATCTGCTTCTCTTCCCACTATACCATACTTTCTCAGATTCGAGGTTATAGACACTCATTTGAAGGGAGCATGGGTCGGAAATGTAAATGGCTAGTGAGAATCTCTGAGAACTGTTCAAAATTTCAGATGTTATATTATTTCTTCAAACTTGTAATAGAGAAGCCTTTGGGTAGAATGAATCAGCATTAATTTTCTCTCTATCCACACTTTTCTTATACTGCAGAACAAATAGAAACATAGAACATCAAACTGTGTTCATCGATCCCTGGTTTAACACAAATTCAATTTGGCAAGAAAGAATAATTATTCCAATAGGGCTTTACGTCTATAGCACAACTTCACTTTAAAGGAACTGATCTCATTAACCCTCCCGGGGTCCCAACAAGACAAACTCAAATCTTCCTGACTCCAAAGCAAACTTCCTGTCTATTGCATCATGCAGGGTCCCTGTGACACTGTGTGACTAAGCAAAAGTCATCATAACATGAAAATATTCAGTAATGAACTTACTGCTTAAAAATTAGTCCATATTCAAATATCTGTCCCATCTTAATGTTATAGTCTGCCCTTAGTCATTACTGGCCATGGTCCATGTCTTTCTTTTTCATCTTTCCCCAAGTGTTGATAGGCACTGCTGAAGTGAATAATCTGAACCCAAAAGGATTCAGAGATGCCCTTGGGAAAAGAAATGACGATTCCTATAGTTTTGTAACGCTTAATTTCTTAATAATCATTCTCCAAAAGTCCCTTTGGTTGGAAAAATTGTGCCAAAAATAAATATGATTCATTCTTCATTCATCTTTTTTTTATTATAATAAAAGCTTTTGTTTTTATTCTTTTTTATTTTAAACATTATTTTATTTGGTCATTTCCAAACATTATTCACTGGAAACAAAGTTCATTTTCTTTTCCTCCCCGCCCCCCTCTCCCACCACCTTTCCCTCTCCCATAGCCGATGCATGATTCCACTGGTTATCACGTGTGTTCTTGACTCGAACCCATTTCCCTGTTGTTGGTATTTGCATTAGAGTGTTCATTTAGAGTCTCTCCTCAGTCATATCCCCTTGACCCCTGTAGTCAAGCAGTTGCTTTTCATCAGTGTTTTTACTTCCACAGTTTGTCCTCTGCTTGTGGATAGTATTTTTTAGATCCCTGCAGATTGTTCAGGGACATTGCATTGCCACTAATGGAGAAGTCCATCACCTTTGATTGTACCACAATGTATCGGTCTCTGTGTACAATGTTTTCCTTGTTCTGCTCCTTTCACTCTGCATCACTTCCTGGAGGTTGTTCCAGTCTCCATGGAATTCCTCTACTTTATTATTCCTTTTAGCACAATAGTATTCCATCACCAACATATACCACAATTTGTTCAGCCATTCCCCAATTGATAGGCATCCCCTCGTTTTCCAATTTTTGGCCACCACAAAGAGTGCAGCTATGAATATTCTTGTACAAGTCTTTTTCCTTATTATCTCTTTGGGGTACAAACCCAACAGTGCTATAGGTGGATCAAAGGGCAGACAGTCTTTTATCACCCTTTGGGCATAGTTCCAAATTGCCCTCCAGAATGGCTGGACCAATTCACAACTCCACCAGCAATGAATTAGTGTCCCCACTTTGCCACATCCCCTCCAGCATTCATTACTTTCCATAGCTGTCATGTTAGCCAATCTGCTAGGTGTGAGGTGATGCCTCAAAGTTGTTTTGATTTGCATCTCTCTGATTATAAGAGATGTAGAGCACTTTTTCATGTGTTTATTAATAGTTTTGATTTCTTTGGCTGAGAACTGCCTGTTCATGTCCCTTGCCCATTTATCAATTGGAGAATGGCTTGATTTTTTGTACAATTGATTTAGTTCTTTGTAAATTTGAGTAATTAAACCTTTGTCAGAGGTTTTTATGAAGATTGTTTCCCAATTTGTTGCTTCCCTTCTGATTTTAGTTACATTGGTTCTGTTTGTACAAAAACTTTTTAATTTGATGTATTCCAGATTATTTATTTTGCATTTTGTAACTCTTTCTAAGTCTTGCTTGGTTTTGAAGTCTTTCCCTTCCCAAAGGTCTGACATGTATGTATTCTGTGTTTGCCTAATTTTCTAATAGTTTCCTTCTTTATGTTCAAGTCATTCACCCATTTTGAATTTATCTTGGTGTAGGGTGTGAGGTGTTGATCTAAACCTAATCTTTCCCACACTGTCCTCCAATTTTCCCAGCCGTTTTTATGAAATAGTGGATTTTTGTCCCAAAAGCTGGGATCTTTGGGTTTGTCATATACTGTCTTGCTGAGGTCGCTTGCCCCCAGTCTATTCCACTGATCCTCCTTTCTGTCTCTTAGCCAGTACCAAATTGTTTTGATGACCCCTGCTTTATAATATAGTCTGAGATCTGGGACTGCAAGGCCCCCTTCCTTTGTATTTTTTTTTCATTATTTCCCTGGATATCCTTGATCTTTTGTTCTTCCAAATGAACTTTGTTATGGTTTTTTCTAAATCAGTAAAAAAAATTTTTGGAAGTTCCATGGGTATGGCACTAAATTCTTCATTCATCTTTAGAAATGGTGGATAGTAACATTTAAACCCGCATAATGTAAAACATAATTTAGTTGCATTTTCAAGATAAGTTCCTTGTTGATGGTTTTTTTTTTCACTTTTAACTATTTACTTTCTGTGTATGTGGATTCATTTTAAATGGCCTTCTTCCAGGAACAATTATTCTTTATCACAAGGACATGTTCATGTGAGGTCAGCCACTAGATGCCATTGATAAACATTAGCCTAATCTGATTCAATAGGAAGGCTCTGAAGCTGGAATAATCTCACACCCATATATTGGCTCATTTAATTCTCACAACATCTAGGTAAGTTTATGATTTATGACTGCGTTTTCTCCTTGAGGGAACTGGAACTAAGAAAAATTAACTGATATGCCCATGGCTTTACAGTTTGAAAGTACTATAGGTGAGATTCCAATAACAATCTTCCTGTCTTCCACTATATGTACTGCAGACTATGTGGAAAGAACTAAAAGAAAGATGAAGAGTTCAGGAAACAGAACATCAACCTATTACAGAGTTCTGATATAGTAATCATAAATTAATTATAATCACAGTTCCTCCATCCCTTTTCTTTCTCTGTCTCTGTCTCTGCCTCTGTGCGTATGTTTCTGTCTCTCTCCCTCTACTTCTCTCCAAGAAGAGAGCAGCAAAGAAAAAATTTTATCCTTCAAAAAGTGGAGGAAAAGAAATGCACATAAATCATCAGCATTTCAATATATTTTAAATGAAAATCAGCAGCAGGAGTTAGTGAAACTCCATTTAAAATCACTTTATGAAATAAAATATTTAGGAATCTATCTGCCAAGACAAACACAGGGATTATATAAACACAACTACAAAATGCTTTTCACACAAATAAAACTTGATCTAAACAACTGGAAAAACATTAATTACTCATGGACAGGCCAAGTTAATATAATAAAAATGACAATCTTTCATAAATTAATTTACTTATTAAGTGCCATACCTATCTAACTATTTTACAGAACTAGAAAAAATAACTTAAAATTTTATTCAGAAGAACAAAAGATAAAAAATATTAAGGAAACTAATAATAAAGCATAGTTGTTGACTGGAAAAAGCAAGCTGTCTTTCTCCTTCAAAATCCCTTCCCCAAGCCAGGAAGACTCTTCTGGATATTTTCCTTGTGTAACTCAGCTTCATTTTATAAACAAATCTGAAGAGACTATCCATTCTCTAGGACCATGATGGTAAACCTATGGCACACATGCCAAAAAGAGCATACAGAGCCCTCTCTGTGGGCACCCCTTCTGCCCAACAGCCCAATGGGAGCATTTCCTCCCTTCCCTGTCTGGTATAAGATGCTAGGTGGGGGGCAGGAGTAATGGGGGCTCACATGCTGCTTGAAGGTGCAGCTCAGATAGCAGCCTGTTGAGTCTGTGGTGAAGGGGATTCCTGTGCTGGGGTTGGAGAAAAGTTAGGTTTGAAGGGAGCATAGTTCACAGCATGGCATAGCTGAAGAGGAACAGAGCTGTAGGGGAACTGAAAGTTTGGGCCACTTTCCTCCCTCTCTCCACATGCGCGTCTCATCACTGGCCCCTCTATCCCACAGTCCAGTGGGAGTGCTTCCTCCCTCCCCTGTCAGGGGCAAAGGGAGGGCAGGGTGAGTAGGGGACACTTGATCTCTGGGGTGAGCAGGAATGGCAATCAGTCTGGGGAGTGGGGTAGGGGTGGGGTCTGGTACTCTGTCCCTAAAACACTCACCATCACTGCTCTAGTATATCCAAACCCCATTTGCCTACCCATTTCTCTTTGTCTTAGTTTCTAAGACCAAAAATAAGCTTTTAAAAGAAGAAAGAGGGAAAGGGGACAGAGAGAGAGAGAGAGAGAGAGAGAGAGAGAGAGAGAGAGAGAGAGAGAGAGAGAGAGAGAGAGAGAGAGAGAGAGGGAGAGAGAGAGAGAGACTATCCATTCTCAATTCAAACAGGAAGTGGGTAAAGCAGCTATTGCTATTATGAAAACACCTCAAATGTTAATAACTTGTTAGAATACATGATATTATAGTGCCTGGGAAAACAATAGAGGTTTGAGTGCTGAGTATAGATTTTCCCTTCAATCCAATAGAGTTGTCCTTAGACCATTGTGGCAGACAGAACCCACCCCTGTCAATTCAGACTAAAATTTCAATTAGTTGTGGGCAATACTTGTCTTTCTTTTGTCTTGCTCTGCTATTTCCCAAATTATCCTGTTCACTCATATTAAAAATGAAGTTCTGCAAGGTAATCCCAGGGGCTGCATTAACTGAGCACTTGGTGTCAATGTAAGTAGAAGTTTACATTTTAAGGAGAGTGGGGAAAGGACATTCCAAAAGCATTTAACACAGCAAATTTATTCAAATATAAGAGTTCACACTGTATTTTAATTACTGAGGTAAAGGTTTTGCATCTAAAGCTTTTAAAATGTATGGAATGAAATAAGGAGATAGGGAATACTGAACAATTTCTGCCAAAATAACCAAACCCAAAGAGATGACACAGATCAAAGCATTGGCAAAGAATTTATGGTTCAAAGAATAAATAACTTATTTGAATACAACATTTCCCCTTTAATGGAACATCTTTTCTCTGCAAGATACTTTAGGGAGACCTTTCTTGAGATAATTATTTTTTTTTTATTTCAGCACCATAAATACCTGGGACACCAGTGGTGTATAGCCAACCAATCAAAGCCCAGAAGGCACAACCACAAGCATTTATTAACTATATAAAATATGTCAAACATTACATTAGGTAGAAAAGATACAAATACAAAAATGAAATAGTCCCTGCTCCCAAAAAATATATGTTCTAGGGGGCAGCTGGGTAGCTCAGTGGATTGAGAGCCAGGTCTAGAGATGGGAGATCCTAGGTTCAAATCTGGCCTCAGACACTTCCCAGCTGTGTGACCCTGGACAAGTCATTTAACCCCCATTGCCTAGCCCTTACCACTCTTCTGCCTTGGAGCCAATACACAGTATTGACTATTAGACAGAAGGAAAGGGTTTAAAAATATGCATATATATATATATATATATGTATATATATATATATATATATATATATATATGTTCTCCTGAATGCCCTATACAGGTAAAAATGAAAAGAACCTATATTTTCTAAAATATTTATAGCAACTACCTTTGTAGTGTCAAAGAACTAGAAATTGAGGGGGGTGCCCATCAATTGGGGAAAGGCTAACCAAGTTGTGGCATATGATTTTGATGGAATAATATAAGAAGTGCTAAACAGGTTATTTTGGGAAAGCATGGAAAGACATACATGAAATTATGAGGTGTGAAATGAGAAGAAACAAAGAACATTTTATTCAGCAATAGATATATTGCTTGAAAAATGATTTCTGTATGTTCACCACCAGAGAAAGAACTGATAAATACAAATAAATAAGACAAAGCTTTATACATAAAGATATCTTTTTGTCAAATGATGCCTCCTCTAATGGGGGAAGGAAGGGAAGGAGGGAGTTACCTGGGTATTATAATTTGACAAATATTTTTAAAACATATAGACAAATAAATTAATACATGATCATTTGAGGAGGTACAGCACAATAACAACTAGATAATTCAGAAGAAATTTCTTATAAAATGTAGCACCTGAGCTTAGACAAGGATTTGAAGAAGCAACGTGAATAATTAGGATTTTTGTGTTACAATATAAAAGACTTGGAAAATAGATTTCAAAATTCATTAGGGACTATCCAAACTATGGAATTTATTTTGACCCTGATCAACTTTGCCAGTGCCATCCCTAACTAAAAATAGTCATTAACAACTAGGTATCAACTTGGAGGGAAATGCTCAGAGATTTGTCCTTGTTCTTGGGCTGTTTAATTTTTTTTCTAGTGCTTTGGTTAAAAGCATACATGAAACTCATTAAAATTTCACATGGCTCATGCTAAGAGAAATAGCTAATATGTAGATGACTGCATCAGGTTCCAAAAACAGCTTGACAAACACAATGATCTGAATATCAAAAGAAGAAACATAATAGATACAAATGTAAAGAAATAACCTTAGGGTCTACTCAGCGCAGCAGCAGCCCTTCTCTCTCCACAGCGGCCATCTATGACCTCTGATGCCCCAGCAAACATGTTGAAGGGACCCGCAGTTGGCATTGATCTTGGCACCACTTATTCCTGTGTAGGAGTCTTCCAACATGAGAAAGTGGAGATCATTGCTAATGACCAAGGAAACAGGACCAATACCAGCTACGTCGCCTTCACTGATACAGAATGTTTAATCAGTGATGCTGCAAAGAATCAAGTTGCAATGAACCCCACCAACACAGTCTTTGATACCAAACGTCTGATTGGTCGCAGATTTGATGATGCAGTTGTACAGTCAGACATGAAGCATTGGCCTTTTAAAGTGGTGAATGACACAGGCAGGCCTAAGGTCCAAGTGGAGTACAAAGGGGAGACCAAAAGTTTCTATCCAGAAGAAATATCATCTATGGTCTTGACCAAGATGAAAGAAATTGCTGAAGCTTACCTTGGGAAGACTGTCACAAATGCTGTTGTCACAGTACCAGCCTACTTCAACGATTCCCAATGACAGGCCACCAAAGATGCAGGAAACATTGCTGGTCTCAATGTGCTCCAAATCATCAATGAGCCAACTGCTGCTGCTATTGCTTATGGCTTGGACAAAAAAGTTGGTGTCGAGAGAAATGTGTTGGTCTTTGACCTTGGAGGTGGTACCTTTCATGTCTCCATCCTTACCATTGAAGATGGTATCTTTGAAGTCAAGTCCACAGCTGGGGACACCCACTTGGGTGGTGAGGACTTTGACAACCTCATGGTCAACCATTTCATTGCTGAGTTCAAGTGAAAGCACAAGAAGGACATCAGTGAGAACAAGAGGGCTGTCCGCTGTCTGTGCACTGCTTGTGAACATGCAAAGAGAACCCTCTCTTCCAGTACATAGGCCAGTATTGAGATCTTTTCCCTCTATGAAGGTATTGACTTCTATACCTCTATTACCCCGGCCCGTTTTGAAGAGCTGAATGCTGACCTCTTCCATGGCACACTGGACCCCATGGAAAAGGCCCTCAGAGATGCCAAGCTAGACAAATCACAGATTCATAACATCGTCTTGGTGGGTGGTTCCACTCGAATCCCCAAAATCCAGAAGCTTCTGCAGGACTTCTTCAATGGCAAGGAGCTCAACAAGAGTATCAATCCTGATGAGGCTGTTGCCTATGGTGCAGCTATCCAGGCTGCCATCTTGTCTGGAGATAAATCTGAGAATGTGCAGGACTTGCTGCTGCTAGATGTCACTCCTCTTTCCCTTGGAATTGAAACTGCTGGTGGAGTCATGACAGTTCTGATCAAATGCAATACCACCATTCCCACAAAACAGACTCAGACCTTTACTACCTACTCTGACAATCAGCCTGGTGTGCTTATTCAGGTTTATGAAGGTGAGAGAGCAATGACAAAGGATAACAACTTACTTGACAAATTTGAGCTCACAGGAATCCCTCCTGCCCCAAGGGGTGTCCCTCAGATTGAAGTTACATTTGACATTGATGCTAACGGCATCCTCAACGTGTCTGCTGTGGATAAGAGCACAGGCAAGGAGAACAAGATCACCATCACCAATGACAAAGGTCGTCTGAGCAAAGAAGACATTGAGCACATGGTCCAGGAGGCTGAAAAGTACAAGGCTGAAGATGAGAAACAGAGAAATAAGGTGTCTTCCAAGAATTCTCTTGAGTCTTATGCTTTCAACATGAAGGCAACTGTTGAGGATGAGAAACTGCAAAGCAAAATTGGTGATGAAGACAAACAGAAGATCCTTGACAAATGCAATGAAATAATCAACTGGCTGGATAAGAACCAGACTGCTGAAAAGGAAGAATTTGAGCATCAGCAGAAAGAATTGGAAAAAGTCTGAAACCCCATCATCACCAAACTGTACCAGAGTGGCATGCCTGGTGGATTCCCAGGAGGTGGAGCAGCCCCATCTGGAGGTGCCTCTTCTGGACCTACCATTGAAGAGGTCGACTAAATGTGCCAGAAGAAAAAGCATTCCACACAGCTTTCCAAAAATTGAAGGACTCAAATTTGTAGCCAAGGCAGTAGCAGTTTAAAGTTAACATTAGGCTACTGTGTAAATCTGGGCATTCTGAATACTTGAATGTGTGCAGAGGGAGAAGTGAATAACATTGCACTTTATCAGTACTGTATAAAAACAAGTGGAAATGCAATTCTTGTCCTGGAGAATAAATATTTAAAATTGGCACCATAAAAAGAAATAACCTTAGATTTTAAAAAAATTCACTTCATAAGTATAAGATTCAGAAGCTATAAATAGCTAGATATTAATCTGTAAAAAATTTCCTGATTTCAATGGACTGCAAGCTCAATATGGATCAACAGGGCACCATGAAAGTTAAATAAATTTTATTTGGGGTTACATTAAAAGGCATAGTATCTATTTCATAGCAGATGGTAGTCCTATTGTCCTCTGCCCTGGGCAGACCAATACTTGATATATAATGTGTTTAGTTCTGAATGGACATTTTAGAAAAGTTATTACAATCTAGAGAATGGGAACCAGGATGATGATGAGCTTTGAGATCATACAACATAAGGACCATCTCAGACACTTCCTAATTGAGTGACTCTGGGCAAGTCATTTAACTCCAGTTGCCTAGCCCAGTTATGGTGAACCCATGGCCCAGGTGCCAAAGATGGCACACAGAGTGCTCTCTGTGGGCACACGCCGGCTCCTTCCTCCCCAGTTCATTACTAGAAAGACAGAGGGTCTTAGGCAGAGCTGCCCTCCCCTTCTCCACCATGCTGATGACATTTTTTCACATTCCTGTCCCTCCTTCTCCACCATGCTGATGACAGTTTTTCAAATTCCTGTCCCTCTGCCCAGCAGCCCAATGGGAACACACAGGAGTAAGGTGGGTGGCTAATAGATGGTAGAGCTGAAGTGCTTTGGCCACGCCTTTCCCCCTCTCTATACTTGCTGAGGATATTCTTCACTTCTCTCCCCCCTCTATCCAGCAGCTCAATGGGAGTGCTTCCTCCCTCCCCTGTGTGAGGTAAGGGGGTGAGGGAGAGGTCAGGGCCTGACTGGCACTCAATGGGAGGGAAGGGCACAGCATTTGGTCTGGGGTGTGAGGTGGGAAATGGGGTCTGGTATTCCATCTCTACAAAGTTTACTATCACTGGCCTAGCCCTTACCACTCTTCTGCCTTGGAATTGATACTTAGTATTGAGTGGGATATGATAACAATGGCTTGCAAATTCCCCACTTACAAAAAGAATCTGGTTTCAGAAAGTAGGGTTAAAATGAGAACAGTTTTATTGTCTTTCTATGAAAAGGGACAATGCCCTAATAACAAGTGCCAAAGAATTAACCAAAGATTTCTAGTATATATATATGAATCTCTTATCACAAATCCTCTTCTCCCACTTCCTCCCTTTCTTATCACAGTTCCAGTTGGGGAACCTGTGACTTACAGTCTTGAACAATAGGTTTTTAACTTAGAATGGCAAAGTACAAAGGAAAAGTTACATTCCACATTTTAAAAGATAAAGGAGCAACCAGATGGCCAGCTGACCTTGAATTGGAGCCCTTTGTTCCTTATTATCAATTACTCCTTCCTGACTTCTGAACTTTTAGATAACAAAGGCCTCCACTGCCCTTTCCCTAATCAGGATAAAATTGGGTGTTAAATTGTGCTTGAAGAAATGGGGTATATTCAAATATTCATTCTGAGAATGATACACTTAATTCTATCTCACTCAGTATCAATCATAAGACAGAATGTAAAGGTTTAAAAGATATAAGGATCAATGGAAGGGATTTATTTATCTTCATTTCAGGGAAGAAAAGAACATGGTCATTGTATTTAAATATATAAGACAAGATTCACACTGATGAGGCATTAGATTTGTTTTCCATAACATCTGAAAGTGGAACTAGAATAGGCAAGAGGTGGACTTGTAAGTAAGAACTTGCACCCAAGATAAGAGCTTAAATACTAGAGTGAGACAGTTAGGAAGGGTATGGAATTACCATGCCTGAAGATCTTGAGGATAACAGACTATAGCTGAGGAGAGAGACCAGACTAAGATGAATGGATTTCCTACTCACCTAATTTTCAAAACTGTCACTTGAAGATTAGGAGCTATATACAACCTCTTCTCTGGCAAACACCTTGGCAACTTGGGGGGGGGGGGCGGAAATCCTGTGGTTGTCATGTAGATCTTATATCCACCAGAAATTTCATTGACTTGAAAACTGAAGTTCTCATACGACTATAAACTGAGGGGGAAAAAACTCATCATGTACATTGACAAGTCTGAAAAGAAACAGGGAAGCCCAATCAATAATGCCAGTCCTCATTTCACTGTCTCATAAGAGACAGAAACTGTATATGGATGGGCTCAATACTGCCCCTTCTCATTTCTCACCCATTTAACCCTCTGTCTGAGTAATGATGGAACTGGGAAGGCATTTCCTTTACCATTTCTCATTTACCTAACAAGAAAAAGCCTCCTTCCCTCTCTCAATAACCCAGTTACCACTCCATCCATTTTGGATGTCAGTCCAAATTTCCAGTCAGTCCAAATACAGTCACCAAGAGAAATGGAAAAGACTTAATCTCAAATCATTTGTTTAACTTTAAGCACCTGCTACATACAACACCAAAAAGACATAAAAGTTAGATAAAACAGATATGACACATACATAGACAAATATGATACAAATGATACAAATATATATGATACAAAATAAATGATGTGTCCATAGGAAACTGTTTTTTTAAGTGCTATGTTAAGGGAAAAGTCGTTAACAAATAGGAGGAAGAACAGATTCATGGAGATGGTGTATCTGACTTGTTTTAAGGGATGAATAGTCATTTAATAGACAAAGAGGAATAAAGAATATATTCCAAGCAAAGGGACACATAATATCAAAGAATTATCCTTAGCCAAGGAAAACTCCCATATTAAGTTGTCTGATCTGTCAGTTCAAATATATCCAAATTCTCTAAGCTTCTAAAGGTTTCTAAAGGTTTCAACAAAGTCCATTTCTATTTGTTTACGTTAAGGACCTACAAAGAGAGCCCAGACCTTGAACCTAATTTTCACACTATGTTGCTCAGACAAAAGAGTTTAGATTTCCCTCTCTGAACATGGCCAACAACTAATCAGAAATAAATTGTACATTTACTTCTATCAGTGCTAATCATTCCATGTACACAATACCAGATCCATCATTGGTCCATCAGAGGACTCCAAAAGCAAGAGGGAACTAATAGAGTTCCCCAGCTTGGAAATGGTATGGAATTTGGAGTTGAAGATACAGAAAACTTCCTAACCTCTTGTCTGCCTAAAGCCTGCTGCTAAGGGATTATGCACCTTCAGCCTCTTCACTCTTATTCTCATCAATTTTTGTTCTAACCAATTGGGAAGTATCCTAGCTTTTCCACATACTCATAAGCCTGAAGGATTTTCATAAACTGAGCTCAAGCTGACCATCAATTCTAACTCACCTGCAACTTTACGATCATTTTCTCATTAATTTAATTTTAGAACAAGATGTTTCTGACAAAATGAATAATAGCTAATAAAATCATAGCTAATAATTGTCTGGCACTTTAAAATTTGTGAAATCCTTTGTATGTTTTTTTTCTCATTTGAGCCTAAAAGAAGCCCAAAATAATCCCAATTTTACAGATGAGGAAGAGGCAGACAAATCTTAAGTAACTTGGCAAGGATTGTACAGGTAATAAGTATCTGAAGTAGAATTTGCACTAAGTTCTCTCTGATTCCAAATAGTGTGCTACCCATCATGTCAAGATGCCTCTCCATAAATAATTGATATACACACCTGCAGTTCAAGAAAATGACATAAAAACCATGTAAATACATTTGGCAGGAAAGTAACAAAAAGAAACAACAATAATGTTAAAAAGAAAATTCGGGGGGGTGGAGGCTTTTGTCCTGAATTACAAGGCAAAATTTAGAACAGTGAGAATTAAAATTTTATTTAAAATATCTCAAGGTAGCAACATATTGGTAGACTGATCACTGGAGATCAGCAGAGGATTCAAGATGAAGTGAGCTTTTACTGAGAACCCTTTTTAATGAGAAAAAAAAGGCAATTTTTGTAAGTCCACATAAACAAAAAGGATGGGCCATTGCATCTCAACTCCTCCCCAATGATGCAGGTACCTTGTGAGTTACTACAAGTGAGTTCCTACTCACTTGTTACATGATGAATAGCTATATATATATATATATATATATATATATATATATATAAAGGCTACAAACTGGATGATGCCTCTCCCAACACTGATTAACAAGTAGGTCTGAGAACAATGGGTCACTGAGTCACCATAACTTTTCAAAATAATATGACTACTCAAAAGGTTCACTTCTAAGTGAATGAAGGCCTAAAGTCCTTTAAGGAATGATATATTGTCCTCAGTTTTAGGTAATGTTTGTCAAAGATCTTTCCATCCAATCTTCTGTGGGACCCTAAGAACTTCTAGGTCCCCTATATACCCTGAAATTACACTCTCCTACCCTTACTGTAATATTTGAGAAATCATTCTGAAAGAAAGACAAGGAAGAAGGCAGAATGAGAAATATTGTCCTTCTCTTCAAAAGAGTGAGGCAGTATATTCCTGAATTTAGAGCCAGAATAAAGTATGTGTGTTCACCTAAACTAGGTTTAAAAATTGTGACTTTTGTTGTATGAAAACAAAAACCATAACCTTTTTATGTTGCTATTCACAAAAAGGTTTTGAGGCCTTTAAGTCATGGGATTAAATGATAGCTAACTCATGTCTTCTGTAATAACATTTATATGTTGTGCCCTAGGTTGCTATCAACCTTATTTGATACAAATCTTGCCTCTGACTTAATTTAAAGATTGACTCTTCTGTTATTAATTGCTGGAAAAAAATTATAGCTGATTATTAGATAAATGGCATTTTATAATTTAGGAATAGAATATGTGATCACTGGAAACCAGCATGGGTTCACTAAAAACAAATGGTAAAATATAATTAACTTTAATCATTTTTTTTGAGAAATACTGAATGAGCTCATGAAAATGCTGTAGACATGATATCTTTGGGTCTTCAACAAGGCATTTGACAAAATTTTCTATAACAAGGTTCTTATAGTAAATATGGTCAAATGTGGCCTACATGGAAATATAGTTAAATAGATTCATTAAAAAATTAACATATACCAAAAATATTGATTGATAAATCAATGTCATCCTTGAAAAAAAGCCCTAGGATGTTAGTTTCTTGTGGGGGTAGGAGGATGGAGGAAAAGAAGGTACCTGAGCAGAGACATGATACCCAAGGAATCAGAAATATAACATGGCCAATTGGGGACCATCCCAAAAATGGAGGTTCCCCTGGAAAGAACTTACCAGTGAGACAAGTGAGCCAACATAATACAGGAATGTTCAAGAGTGAGAAGGTCCCAAGCACTGAGGGAAAATTTCAGGGTTAGAAAGCAGCTAAGACAATAGAGAAGTCCATAAATCAACAGAAACATAGCAGAGATAGAGGGAAGGGGAGGGGAAACTCTGCAAAACAGCATTTAGTTGTTTTGTTTTTATTATAATACGCATAAGCATGTACATGTGTGCACACATGTATATACATTTAGCCAGTAGTAAATTGTCCTTTTTTAAACCGTTTCTATAATTTCCTTCACTGTCTCCTTTTTAAAATGATGCTTGTATTTTTATATCTTTCATTACCTACTGACTCACTTTCTCCGTTCTCCACAAAAAAAAAGCCTTCCCCTGTTACCAATATGTATAACCAAGGCAAATAAACCATAACGTTGGCCATATCTAAAAATATGAGACAGGTTTTGAGTCACTTGCCCATCACCTCTCTACTAAGAGGGGAGATATATACTTCATCAACAGTCTTTTGAAGTTTTGTTAGTGTGACTTTGTTCCGAATTCTGAGATTTTTTAGGTGTGGTCATGGTACAATCTCTTTTCTTGCTTCTCACTTTACTAAGCATTTGTTCATGCAAATCTTCCCATATTTCTCTGAATTTGTTGTAGTACTCATTTTTATGGTGCAATAAAATCCATTGCATTCTTATACCACAATTTGTTCAACCAATCGCCAGTTGATAAGTACCTTCAATACCTGATTTCTAGTTTTTTGTCACAACAAAGAATGCTGCTTTAAAAATTCTTGTATATATCAGTCCTTTCCCTCCATCTCCTATCTCATTGGGATAAACACCCACTAGTAGTATTGCTAAAGCCCAAAATAACCAGTTCAGTGACTTTTCAAGTATGGTTCCAACTTGTTTTCCAGAGTGGTTGAAGCCAAAATTGACAATTCTACCCATTGTTCACTGGTATAAGTGTTCCACCTCTTGTGATGATAGAAGGCATTCCCTTGGTTTGTCCGACCCCACACCCCATATTTTGCTTGTGTATGTTTAAGGATGTAGGGGCAAGGAGGATGAAAAGTGTGGGACAGAGTTCTCCCTCTCTCTCTCTCTCTCTCTCTCTCTCTCTTTCTCTTGGTGCTGGAGGGTTTGGGGGATTTCAGGTTAGGTATTTTTCTAGATAGGTGAGATTTTCTGTCCCCTTCATTTCCCTTTTTCATATATCTCCATTTTAATTAAAATTACATTGTTAAGACCTACTATAACGGACTCCTGATTTTAGAGTAAATTGTATTATGGTGATCACAATATTTTATTAATATTACATTTAATAATTCCACTTTTCATTTATTACACTCTCCAACAATTGATATTTTCCTCACTTGTCTTCTGTGTCAAATTCATGAGTAAGAGAAAACAGTGGTATAGAATTCATATATAAATATCTCTCTAGGTAGTGCATTAACTTAGGAAACATCAAATTAACATCATGTTGTATTGTTTTGTTTGTCTTGTTAATTATTTCACAGTTTCATTTTAATCTAGTTCATAGCATCTGAGAGTTTTGGTGGCTTGCCACCAGATGAGTTTGACAACTCTAAGGTAAAACCTCAGAGTGTTGTTTTGATTGTATTTCTCTTATCATTAGTGTCTTGGATCAACTTTTCATAAGGTTGGAGAATATCTTGAATTTCTTCATACAATGCCTACCTATTCATACCTTTGACAATTATCTACTGGGGAAAGACTCATATTCTTCTACGTGTGTCAATTTTTTTATATATTTACTAGTAAGCTCCTAAAACGTAACAATTATTTCATTCTTTTTTATTTGCATCCCTAGAGCATAGTATAATGCTTATGAAATAGTTAATTAAGAGCTAATTAAGTAATCTGGTTAATTAAGAATAGCTTGTTAGTCAAAAGTAAGGTTCCAGCATGGGGAGTTAGAAATATACCTGAGGAGCCCTTAAAGAAATGAAGAATTCTTAGGAGGCCAAAGGGATGGAATTCCCAGAGAAACTCTAAGGAAAGAGTTATTGGGATTTTACCAGTTGCTCTCTTCACTTCACTCTGGGAGGTGGACGCTCAGGGAGGAGGAGTGCGATTTTCCCTGTGATCCCTCTGGGAAAAATTTGGAAACTAGATCTGGAAAGTTAACAGCTTGGAGAGAAGAAAGTTTGTTCGTGAGAGAGTCGCCAGTAAAGAGAGAGAAGCAGATGGCAGGTGGAGCTGATCTCCCCAGACAGGGAGCCTCAAGTTTAGACTGGGAATGCCTTGGACCCCTTGCTGTGTGGACTCCCCATTGTGAGAGAAGAAAAACCTTTCACTTTACAAATAGAGGAAAGATTGCTAGAGAAGTTTATTATATAAGAAAACTATATTATTTAAGATATATTTTAGAATTGATTGGTAAGGTAGATTTATTTTAATAGATAAGAAAGGGAGAGAGGTCAGCCTTGGTTTACCAAGGAAGAAGAAATTTCTTGCAAAACAGTTTGGGAATGGGTTTATAAATAGAACTTCTTATAGGATAATACATAAAAACCTCAACTCAATTCTACTACTTTCCTTTCCTTTCTCTTACTTTTAGTAGTTCAATAAATCCGAATACCTTTTTTATAACTAGTCTCCAGCAATTCCCACTGTTGATTCCCTCAACAGTCAATAACTAGTGATAGTTATGGATACTGACCAATAACCAGGGTCAATATTCCCTTTTACACTTGACACATAGTAGTTATGAAATAAGTGCTTGTTGATTGATAATTAGACTTTAATCAGAGATGTCTGAAGAGAGGATCTTTTTTGTAAATTAAAATTTTCCCTTCTGATTCCTAGTACATTTTTCCTTGCACAAAAGTTTTTTTATACAATCAAAATTTTTTATTTTATCTTTTCTTTGTTTAGGTCAGAATTCTTTCTCAATATTGTAGCTATATCTCTTCCCTTTGTCCTCCACATTTTTGTGATAGACCTGTTATATTTAGGTGATGTGTCTATTTGGTTTTCATTTTGGTATATATGATACGCAATAAATACCAAATACCATATATGTGAAGTATTATAAATGTTTTAGTCTAAACTTAATTTTGCTAGAATTATCTTTAGTTAGTGTCATGGGGAACTATGATTTAATAGGGAAATTAAAAAATAAGAGTTTATATAAAACAATGAGGGTACTTGAAAATATGCTATATAATGAATGGCTGAAGAAACAAAGTATATAAAACCTGGAGCAGAGAAGTCTTAGGAAGAGCATGAAGAGCAACTTCATATTTTTGGAGAGTTAACACGGTAAAAGGTTCAGATTTGTTCCATGATGTTCCTTAAGAGCAAAACTAGGGACAGTGAGTAGAAGTTATAGGAACTCAGATTTTGGTTCACTCTAAGAAAGAATTGTTTAAAAATAAAAGCTGTCCAACTGTGGTCTGTGCTTCCCTGTTAAGTAGCATATACCTCATAACTGTAAATGTTCAAGAAGAGATTGCAGAACCATCTTTCAGATATATTATAGAAAACATTTCTTTATCAGGTAATAGATTGAAGTAGATGTCTATAAAATCTATTCCAATTATAAGATTTTATGATCTATGATAATAGATCTTTTCCTGAGAGTAGATTTTGATTCAACAAAGAGAGAAGAGAAAGCATAAGGGAATTGGTTACCTAAAGGGGATTGTATATTTATGTAGTAGGCATAACAGAGTATTCACTGATAAAAATTCTATATTTTTTTATTTCAGGCTTAGCTAAAGGGAGATAACAGAACTTCAGTGATCAGAATAAGTGTAATTGTTTTTAGGTGTTTGTGGAATCCACTAAAATAGCAGGTTTACACAAAAAAAAATCTAGTTTGCCACAAAAAAATAGAATGAGTGGAAAGAAAAGATGGAATGTTTGTACAAAAAGGAAACTTTCCTCTTTAAGACTTCTGTAGGAAATAGCATTCAGACTGATCTAGACCACTCCCCAAGAATGACAAATTTCTTTCAATTTCCTTACTATGTTATGGGAGATAGGGTTTTGATTTTCCATTCCTCATATATCTTTGAAAATACATACCACATGGTTCCCAACCCACAATGAGAGAGATCTTTCTATCCCCACTGTATATCCACAGGGAGCACAGTTAATGATCCTTTAAAAAGGAGCAGTGTCATCGTGAAAATTAACAAGATTCAAGGTGAAGTTACCTATAGAGCCTCCAGCCTATACAGGGTAGTTTCAGGAACACGGAAAAACAGCTGCTTTATCTCTTTCCAAATAAACCTCCGCTGCCCACAAAATACTATAATATTTCAGAGGATTTTTGACCTCATCCATGTTGGTATTCATTAATAGTAGATAGCACAATCTTCTTATCCAGTGTCACTCTTGTCCACGTTCTTCTATAATTCCCCCAAACAATGACTTTGGGGGTGTTTTGTGTGGATCCGAAGCAACTTCATTTAGAGAATCATTCCATTTTGTTTGGCCATGTATATCTGTACTCTTCCATTAGTGCTTGCAGTGCAGGTAACACAGAATAAAATGTGTCACAGTATCCTGTTCTGCAACCTGCTCTGAGCAATAGCCTAGTTCCATCGCACCCTGTTATACTCTATTCTGGCAGAAACCTCTAACCTTGAAACTGGATAAAAGGCTAATTGCATCAGATCAGCTTGAAGCCCCAGCAGCAGGAACCTTGGCAAGTCAGCTTTGCCCTGTTCTTTACTCTCTAAGACCTATACGAACTTCGAGTTCTCTATTCATCTAAAGAATCTGTCTTCAGGTGAGACTTTCCTGCTGGTGAACTCAATAAACTGTAGCTGGTCCAAATTCTGTTTCCCTGCCAATCTATTGTTCCCAGCACCAGCAGGGTGATTGGCTAAACTTCTTAACAATAGTTAGACAATGCAAATAGAGAGAGATCTTAACTCTTAATACTTGGTCTTCCCAGGTTTATATCCAAAGAGATTTTTAAAAAGTGAAAGGACCTACTTTTATAAAAAATATTTAGAGCAGTTAGGTGACAAAGAATTAGAAACCGAGGGGATACCCATCAATTGAGTAATGGCTGAAGAAATTATGGTTTATGATTTCAGAAAGAGTTGGAAAGATCTACATAAACGGATGAAGAATGAAAAAGTAGAACCAGGAGAACACTGTACAAAGTAAGAATAATATTGCATGATAATCAACTATGAAAGACTGGCTATTCTCAGAAATACAATGATGCAGGACAATTCTGAAAGGTTTAGACAAAGACTGTTCTCCACCTCCAAAGAAAGAATTGTTGGAGTCAGAATGCAGATCAAAACATACTATTTTTCACTTTAATTTATGCATTTTATTTTGTGATTTTGATTTTATATGAATATTCTCTTACAATAATGAAGAATATGGAAATATGTTTTGTATGATAATATATGCACAACCCATATCAAATTGCTTACCATCTCCAGGAAGGGGAAAAGAAGGGGGAAATAGACCATTTAACTCTCATAATTGCAGAAAATTCATGTTGTAAATTATTACATGTAATTAGGAAAATAAAATCTTTTAATAAATAAATAAATAAAATGCATGATCTTCCCCCTCCACCAGTCAAATAGCTCTTTATTACCTGTAAGTAAATTCATTTGGATTCCTTTGCAACAGAGATGACCAGAAGAGATCTTCTAAACTGCCAGCCCCATATAGATGATCACCTGTTCTGTATTTGAGATAAAAGAAATAGCAAACAATTAGCATTTTTAAACACTTGCTCTGTGCCAGGCACTGTGCTAAGCACTGGATATACAGAAAAAAGGACAAAAAAATTCAGTACCTGTCCTCAAGGAGCTTACATTTAATGATCTAGCTCAGTACTAAATGTCTTGTGCTTTAGGAAGAACCAGTAATTCCTTATTGGCCCTCTCTATATTCATTCTTTGGGATTATAATGGATATCCTCATACATGATCATTGGAATGTCCCTAGTAATACCATGGTACAAGTTCTCAGGAAGCAACAAAACACTACTATACAATCCTAAAGTGTAAATCCACGGGGACTGATGAGTTGCTGTAGTATTCTAGTTCTCCAGGACTGGGGCAGAGTACATTTTTCTTGCCAACAGAATCAAAGCACATGTGCTGAGCATCATGAGATGAGATCCAGTCAAGCAGACCACAGGTTCTCCCCTAATCATCCCTGTTACACTTTTAAAAGGGCACTAAGTCTTTCTATTCCAAAATTAGAGATTAAAACTAAATGAGACACTAGACCTGAATTACCATCCCAAGTAAGGTATTCCAGAAGAGGCAGATCAAAGCAGGAAACAACAGTGAAGATACATTGGTTCTGATGATTAATCTGGATTTATTTTATGATTTGCTAAAATTTATTGATAGCTTCAACTAATTTTAGTGGAATCCTTAGGATTTTTTTTTAATATACCATCAGATTGTTTATAAAAAAGACATAATTTTCTGGGGGGGGGGGAAATTATAACAAAGCTTTCTTTCAAAGATTTAATTTCCCAAATATATATAACTATATCAAATTTACAAAAAAAAAAAAATCAAGCCATTCCCTAGTCAACAAATGGTCAGGGAACATGAATAGGTAGTTTTCATATGAAGAAATCAAAACTATTAATAAGCACATGCAAAACAAAAAAATTCTAAATCCCTCTTTATTAGAAAAATGCAAATTAAAACAACATTGAGGTACCACCTCATTCAGACTGGCCAATATGGCAACAAAGGAAAGTGATAAATGTTGGAGGGAATGTGGCAAAATTGAGACATTAATGCATTGCTGGTGGAGTTGTGAATTAATCCAACCATTCTGGAGGGCAATTTTGAATTATGCACAAAGGGCTTTAAAAAATCTCCTGCCCTTTGATCCAGCCATACCACTGCTGGATTTCTATACAAAAGAGATAAAAGGGAAAAATACGTGCACAAAATTATATATAGCTGCACTCTTTGTAGTGGCAAAAAACTGGAAAATGAGGGAGGTATCCATCAATTGGAGAATGGCTGAACAAATTGTGGTATCTGATGGTGATGGAATACTATTGTGCTGAAAGGAATAATAAACTGGATGAATTCCATGTGAACTGGAATGACCTCCAGGAATTGATGAAGAGCAAAAGGAGCAGAACCAGGAGAACATTGTACACAGAGACTGACACAATCAAACGTAATGGATTTCTCTACTAGCAGCAGTGCAATATCCAGGACAATTCTGTGGGACTTATGAGAAAGAACACTATCCACATTCAGAGGAAGAACTGTGGAAGTAGAAACACAGAAGAAAAACCTATGATTGATCACATGGTTCGATGGATATATGATTAGAGATGTTAACTTTAATTGGTCTACTACTAATTGATCACTCTATTGCAAAATAGTAATAATATGGAAATAGGTTTTGAATAATGATGCATGTATAACCCAATGGAATTGATTGTCAGCCATGGGAGGGGGTAGGGAGTAGGGAAGGGAAAGAGCATGAATCATGTAACCATGGAAAAATATTCTAAATAATTTTTTATAAATCTAAAAATAAAAAGCAATAATTTTATCCCTTTGCCCATTCTAAGTCTTTCCATTTCTTTTTCTTCCCTTATTGCTATCACTAGCATTTCTAATACAATATTAAATAATATAAATAAGGGACATCCTTGTTTCATTCCCAGTCTTATAGGGAAGGCTTATAACTTATCACATTACAAATAATGTTTGCTGGTGGTTTTAAGAGTACACTTTTTATTATTCTAAGGAAAAATATATTCATATATGCTTTCAAGTTTTTTCATCAAAAGCTTTTCCTGTGTCCATTAATATAAATATATGATTTTTGTTGCTTTTTTGGTTAGTGTAATAAATTATGTTAATAGTTTTCCTTATTTTAAACCTTTCCTGCATACCTGGTATAAATTCTCTTTGGTCATAATGTATAATCTTTGTGATATATTGTTGTAGTCTCCTAGGAAATATCATATTTAGGATTTAAATTGGCTAATAATTTTCTTTCTCTTTTTTTCTCTTCCTGACTTATAAAAGGAGTTTGGCAGAGTTTTTTTCTTTACCAACTGTTCTAACCAATTTAGTTAATATTATAATTGCACGATCTTATAATTTTGATAAAATTGAACTGCAAAACCATCTGACCTTGATGCTTTTTTTTAGAAGTTCATTTATCACCTATTTAGTTTCTTTTTCTAAAATAGGTTTATTTAAATATTCAATTTCCTCCTATGTTAGTCTAGGCAATTTATAGTTTTGTAAGTATTCTTCCATTTCACTTGAATTGTTCAATTCTACTAATAATTGGTTTGATTTCATCTTAATTAGTGGTAAATTCATTCTTTTCATTTTTGTTGCTAGTGTTTGGTTTTCTTCTCTCTCTTTTTTAATCATATTAGTCAATGGTTTATCTATTTTGTTGGTGATTTTAAATAAAATCAACACTTAGTTTTATCTATTAATTCATTGGTTTTCTTATATTCAGTTTTTTTTAATCTTACCTTTAATTTTCAGAATTTTTAATTTGGAATTTAATTGGGGATTTTAAATTTGTTCTTTTTCTAGTTTTTTTAATTGTATACCCAATTTGTTGATCTGATTAAGTTATTTAGTCTCCAAATAATTTTTGCTCTACCATGGCCCTTTACCAAATATAATTTTATTTCATTATTATTTGAAAAGGATGCATTTAATATTTCTTATTTTCTTCATTTAATTTTTTGGGTCTTAATGTATGGTCAATTTTTATAAATGTACCATGTGTCCCTAAGAAAAGGCCATATTCATTTCTATTCCCATTCATTTTTATTTATTATTTGGTTAGATTTGTCCAGAGAAAAAATTACAACTATAAGTAAGACAAGGTTTCATATATACATTGATCTTTTTGTCAAAAGATGCCTTCTCTAACAGTAGGAGGGGAGAGAGGGAGGGAGTTAACTGGGTATTTTGATATATCAATCAAGTATACTAATTAAATTTTTTAATGGTTTATTGGTTCTAAAAGAATGATTCCTGATAATAAAGCCATAAAGCAAGAAGATAGACTATGTTAAAGAGAACAAGCTGCCAGACCTAGGTGTAAGGTCCAAATAGCAACTCAGTTATGTTTATGTGTTTTTCTGACCTCTCCTAGCAGTGACCCCTTTGACCTAAAAGACCAACACCTACAGAAATGGGCTTCAACATCTGTTGTGATTTGGGGGAGAAAGAGTAGAGCCAGGGGGAAAAATTGATGATGGCATGGATGGAAAGAGAAAAGGTTATCTGCAAGATCATATAAGGTCATTATTTCCTTTGAGTTTTGAGCTATAGTCACCCTTCTACTCCCTTTACTAGACTAATTCAAAGTAAGGAATTTAATTGCTTTATGCAGATTCAACTTAGCTTGTGATTAAACTATTAGACTGGGCACCGACAAAATTTAAAGTGCTATAATGACTAGGAATCAGGAGAATTGGATCCTTGGTTCTGTCAATAATTAGCTATTCATCCTGGAATAAATGGTTTCATCTGTGGCCCTCAGTCTACACCTATATGAAAAGATAGAATTGATTAAAACAATCTTTAAGGTTCCTTCCAGTTCTAATATAACTCAGTGATTCTGTCAGTTGAAGAGGTAACACAATAATTTAAACTTAGTCACACAGAGGTATAGGAAAATTTATGGAAAATATGAATGCCTGCCCTAAATAGAAGGAGCATTGTGTTTAGGATAGGGAGAGAGGAATAACCCTAATGCACTATATTTCTGAGATATAATTGCTGATATTATTATCAATTATATAGTATTAATCTTAATAATTAACAATAATAACAATAAAATAAAAATAGAGGCTGGAGTACAAAGACAAATGATGACTCTACAAACACTTCCTTGAGGCAACCAGGGGATACACTGCTTAGAACTCTCTATCAAAAGTCAAGGAAACCAGAATTCACTTTCAGTCTCAGACTCTAGCTGTGTGACCCTGAGCAAGTCAACTTTTGCCTACCTCAGTTTATCCAGCTGTAAAATAGGGATAATAACACTACCTACTTCTCAAGGCTCCTGTAAGGATAAAATAATATTATAAAAGGCTTTATAAACCTTAAAACGTTGTACAAATTCTAGCTATTAATATTAATAATTTTATCCTAAAACTATCTGTGTCAAGCAATACTAAGGTAACTGCTATAACATAACTCTTAATCACTTTGAGAAATCTAAGAAATGGAAAAGCTAAATTTCTTGTCTAGAATCTTAGAATGAATCAACAGAAGAGGAAAATCCACTTTCTTCTGCTCCATTGTAAAGATACCTTCCACCAAAATAGACTGGCATCTTATCTGTAATTTGTAGTGTTAGTGAGTTGTTCTGGGGCAGTGAGATGTTAAGTACCTTGTCCATATTCTCATAATTAATATGTCTAGTGCCAGGACTTGAGTCCAGTTTTTCTTGAATCTCTTTTCACAATTTCAAGGTACTTTTGACCATCATAGCTCAAAAAGAAACTAAAAAATTTTTGTTTTCTTAACTTTTCTCTGCAACTTCAATTCATTCTAAAATTCTGATCAGTATTGTGACAAACTTATATTCACCCTCTGTTATATCCCTCAACTATCATTCTGTACTTTTATTCTATACCATACTAAAGAAAATTCAGAATTTAAAGCCTTCAGGACAGCAATGACAATAAATTTACCAAAAACAGCAAAGCACAAAAATTTCAAGATATATAATAACCTACTCGAATTATACATGATAATAGACATCTAACATTAGATTTCAGTAATCTCCAGAAAGATTTCTTTAGAGATGTTTCCTCAACCTCTGCTATGTCAGTAGACCAACTGAGATAAGAAATAAGCCTTTCCTATGTGTAGCTGGATATAAGTGGACTTTGTAGAGAGATCAGAGATCCTGATGAAAAAGATGAATAATCCTTGTCTTGAGAGGTAAACAGAAGCAAGTTCTTTAAGTGGCTAAACCAAATTTATATCACTCTTCCCTAGTTCTCTAAAGACCTGACTATAGAGAAAGTAAGGAGTATAAACTGGGATATCTGTGACCATAAGTCAGATATCCCCAAGTCAATGAGAAAAAGAGTAAACAAATTATGTTCAGTCAAAAATCATCCTTAAGATAACATAGTCTATGAAAGAATAAACAACAAAGGAGTTTTGTCTACTGATTCCCTTTTCACTTTAGCTAGATCCAAATGGCACAGAACAATAGAGGCTTGACTAGGGAAAAATTGGAGCTAGCAATCATTCTTTTGTATAATTTCTTTGGGGAACTCAAAAATACCAGTTGGCTATTTACACTGCTTTTTATTAAGGCCAAAATTTATGGTGCATGGTGTACATTAGGTAGTTTCCTGCACAGAATGAAAGAGAAATAAAATAGGGAGCTGTGACAGTATTCTAAGATTTCTTTTTCAAAAAATGAAGAAATGAGGCAAAGTATTCTTTTTAAACATATTTTATTGATATCTTTTTTATTTTGCCCAAATCTCCCCCTATAATCTTCTGTATATCTTTCCAGAAAGCAATCCTTTATAACAAAAAATTTTAAAAGAAAGAGAAAAATCAGCTATATGTACTATCTCTCTCTCTCTCTCTCTCTCTCTCTCTCTCTCTCTCTCAGACACACACACACACACATATATATATATGTACCAGAAGTATGTATATATATATATATATATACTTGTAGACATCCCCACCTCCAGGCTGTACAAAAGGGGTGAGGAAAATATTTTCTCATATCTTTTCTTTGGGCCCAACTTTATTCTTTGTACTTATACTACTTTCATTTCTTATTGTTTGGGGTTGTTGTTCTTTCTATTACATTGTTGAATTCATTGTGTATTTTGTTTCCTTAACTTTACTTCCTTCACATTGCATCAATGAGTTCATAAGATCTTTCCATGCTTCTCTTTACTCATTGCTTCTTGCAGCATAAAAATATTCCATTACATTTATGCACAAAAAATTTTTTAAGCTTTCCTTGATCAATGGGATACTTTTATAACCCTTTGCTACAACAAAAATCTTTATAGGTGTGTGTGTGTATTTATATGCCCTTTTTAAAAAAAATCATTGACCTCCTTGGGCTATTTGTCTAGCAGTGGAATCTCTGGGTGAAAGGATGAGGACATTTTATCCACTTTATTTATATAATCCAAATTGTTTTCTACAAAATTTCAATAATATATAGTTCTATTAAGTATGCTTTTCTTTCTAAAATTCAAAATTGACTATCTTTTGCCATACTGACAATTTGCTGGATTTAAGGTAAAATCTCAGTTGTTTTTATTTGAATTTCTCTCAGCATTAGTGATTCATAGCATCCTTTCATATTTTTATTAATAGTTTGTTATTTTGGGGAAAATATTTATTAATATCCTTTGACCAGTAATCTACAGAGGAATGGCTTTTAGTCTCAAACATTTCTGTTAGTTTTCTATTATGTCTTATATTTTAGTCAGTGGTTTTTTAGTCATTTCTGACTCTTTGTGGCCCCGTTTGAAATTTTCTTAGCAAAGATACTGGAGTGGTGTGCCATTTTTTTCTTCAAATCATTTTACAGATGAGAAAACAGAAACACCCAGGGTTAAATAACTTGCCATGGGGCACACTGTGTGAGGCTGGTTTTGAATGGATGAAGATGAGTCTTCCTGATTCCAGGTCCAGCACTCTATCCTCTGCCACTTAACTGTCCCAGATCTTAGATACCAAGTTCTTATCTAAGATACAAAGAAAAAAAAATTTCCGGTCTACTATTTCCTAGTTACTCTGAGCTTTATCAATTTTGTTTGTACAAAAGCTTTTCAATTCCATGTAAGTAAATTATCTATTTTATCTTTTGTTATTACTTCTATCACTTCTTTAGCTAAGAATCTATCTCCTAGAAACAAAAGATCAATAATCTTGAAGGAAAACATGAAAAAAGTGGGAAGGGAACCAAGCAGTACGAGATCTCAAAATATACTATAAAGTAGTAAATACAAATTATTATAAATTACTCATCAAAATAATTTGGTACAGGTTAAAAAATAGAAAGGTTATTTGGCATTTAAGTACACAACATACAGAAACAAAGCTAGTAGGCTAGTGTTCAATAAGACCAAAGATTCCATCTCCTGAGTAATGACTCTATCTGACAAATATTGCTAGGAAAACTGGAAAGCAGTTTGGCAAAAATTAGTTTTATATCAGTACTTCATACATTATAGCCAGATAAGTTCCAAATATATACATGGCCTAGACATTAAAGGTCACATCAAAAACAAATTAAAAGAACATGGAAGATATTCTGTTTCAGATCTATGAGTGGGGGAAAGTTCATGTCTAAATAAAGAATAGAGAGGATCACTAGGCACAAAAGGGACAATTTAAAATTTTTATGCTCAAATGAATTCAGTGCAGCTAAAAGAAACTATTAAAAGTGGAAGGAAGAATTTTGTAGTCAAGTTTTTTCTGAAAAAGAATTTTTATTTCCAAGATATATAAGGAAATGATTCAGATTCATAAGAATAAGAACTATTCACCAATTGATTGGTGATAGCAACAATAGTTACTAGTATATAGTGTTTGGGGGTTTGCAAAGCTCTTAACAAATATTATCTCATCTTATCCTCACAACAACCCTGGGAGGTTGATGTTATTATTATCCCAATTTTTGGATGAGGAAATTGAGGAAGACCAGGGCTAATTGATTTGCCCAGGATTATACAGCTTATGTCATAGTTTGGATTTGAACTCAGGGCTTCCTGACTCCAGGTCTAATGTTCTAGCCATTGTGCCATCTGGCTGTCTAAATAAGTGGTCAAAAATGTAAACAGGTAGTTTTCAAAAGAAGAGAAGCAAGTCAACTATACCTAAATGAAAAATGATACAAACAACTAATAATTCAAGAACTGCATATTAAAACAACTTTGACGTTACACTTCATAATCGTCAGGGTATCACAGTTGACAACTAAAGAAAAATAAAAAATATTAGAGGGAATGTGGGGAAATAGACACATGTACTGTTTGTGAAGCTGTGAGCTGATGTATCCATTCAGAAAGTAATTTGGAACTATATCTATAGACAAACTACTATTGTTAGAAATTCTATTGCTAGGCCAAAGAGATCCAAGAAAGAAGAAAGGGTTAAATATGTACAAACATATTTATAACCATTTTTTTAAAACCCTTACCTTCTTTCTTGGAGTCAATACTGGTTCCAAGGCAGAAGAGTGGTAAGGGCTAGGCAATGGTGGTTAAGTGACTTGCCCAGGGTCACACAACTGGGAAGTATCTGAGGCCAGATTTGAACCTAGGACCTCCTGTCTCTAGGCCTGGCTCTCAATCTACTGAGCTACCCAGCTGCCCCATATAACAATTTTTTTTATGGCATCATTAAACTAGAAACTAAGAGGATGTCCATCAGTTGGGGAATGGTTGAACAGAACATGGTATATGAATAAAATAGAATACTATGACACAGGAAACAGTGACATGATTCAGAAAAACCTCAGAAGACTTGTATGTACTAAAAAAGTGAAATTAGCAGAACCTGGAAAATAATTTATACCATAATACCAACTTAGTAAAAAAAAATAATTTAGAAAAATTTTAGAACTCTGATCAATATAATAATCATAATTCCAAATGCTGAAGTTATTCACCCTCTTACTAAACTATGCATTTATACTCCATAACCTCAACTGCACTCTCACTATGACAAAAAAAATCTTTTTATACCTCTCTAATTAACCCTCTATTCTGATTGCTTCAAAGTCTTTTCCAAACCTTTTCATCCCTTTTCAAATCTCCCATGTATTCCATTCTGTCTGGCCTTTCATTTGAGAATCTTGTCTCAGAATTCACTGAAAAAAAATTGAGACCATTTGTCCAGTTTGCTCAGTTTTCCTCCTCATCTTACATGGCCCAGGTAACCCCTTCATCCCTATTTCACATAAATAGTCCTTGCCAAGTCAAATATTTCTGCATTCACAAGTGATTCTGTTTTCTCCAGAAGATTCCCCCATCTAGCATCCCCACTCTCTCATTTATATTCAATATCTCTGCCTACTGTCTGTTTCTCCACTGCCTACAAAGATATCCAAGTCTTCATCATCAAAAACCCTGCATTATCATCTCTTCACCCTTATGTGGCTAAGCTCTTTGAGAAGGCCAGCTACAAGGGAAGCCTCCACTTCCTTTCTTTTCACTCCCTTTTTAATTCTATCATATGACTCCTGGCCTCATTATTCAATCAAAACTACTCTGTCCAAAATTATCACTAATTTCTAGATTTCTAAATCTAATAGCTTTATCTCTTCACCTATACTAAACTCTCTGTTGCTGTCAACACTGCCAATCACCTACCACCTTTGTAGTCTTTTCTATCTAGGTTTTCAAGGCAATACTCCCTCCTGGGTCTTCTTCTACCTAACTGCTACTCTTTCTCTTTTGCTGGTTCATCCATGTCATGCCTGCTAAGCATGAGGGTCTCCCAAGGCTCAGTCCTTGGCCCTCTTCTGTTCTGCCTCTATGATGTTTCACTTGGTGATTTTATTAGTACTCATGGATTATCACCCATTGCTGATGATTCTTAAATTTACTTATTCCTCCCTGACCTCTCTGTTGAGGTTCAGATTCAAATCTACATATAACCATTAGATATAGACATTTCAAACTAAATGTTTCATTAACATCTTAAATTTGGCATGTTCAAAATTCATTATCTTTCCTTCAAAACTCTCCCCATTTTGAATTTTTTCTATTATTTCTAAAGTTGCTACCTATCTACTAGTCATCCAAGTTCACCACCTGGATATTGTTAGATTTTACCTTTGTAAGATCTCTCATATACACCATCTTCTAATATTACCATGACCCTGGTTCAGGTCCTCATTACTTCATACACGTGCTATTACAAAATTCTCCTGGTTGACCTCACTGTCAAAATTCTCTCCCCTCAATTAAGCTATCAAATTAATCTTTCTGAAGCACAGATATGACCATGTAATCTCTCTATCCAAATTCCAGCATTTCTCTATCACCTTCAAAAACAATATAAGATCTTCTGTTTGTTTTTCATAGTCCCTTACAACTTGGCCCCTTCCAACCTTTCCAACAAACTAGCCCATATATTCTATGATCAAGGGACATTGGCCTCCTTTTCCTTTCTTGAATAAGACAATTTCCGTACTCTAAGTATTTTCATGTTTAGTTCCAGAACTCCCAAAAGAAGCTCCTGGACCAAGCAAAGAAGTTCCTGGATCCAGTAGAGGAACACTTGAACATAGCAGAAGAGTATCTAAACCAAACAGAATTCTTGAATTGGGTCTCTTGAATCCAACAAAGAAATATCTGGAACCTCAGAGTAATGGCATATAAGAACAAAACTGTGTTTTTTTTCTTTTTCTTATTTATTTTCTTTATCAGTCCTGTGAGTTACGTGGACTATATAGGTCCAAAGCATAGTAGAGACAGAGAAGGAGAGATTAAACTCTCAATGGTCTCAGAATGCTTTCCCTCTAAGTGAAGAAGAGGCAAAGTAGTAGTAATGGTCTTAAGGGATAGGTTCCTGGTAAGGAAACTCATGAGAGGGTTTGGTTACTTGACTTTGTAGCAACCAAAGTTATTCTATTTGCTTCAGTGACTTTGTAGCAACCAAAGTTATTCTATTTGCTACAGTTGTGACAAGGGAATCACTTTAAAAGACTGATATATATTAATTTAAGGTCGCCAAGGAATTCAGCTATGTAATTCCTAAATGAAAAACTCAAGTCAGCAGTCAGCCTTTTTTGGAGTTTAATTACAATAGGAGCAAGAAAGGAATTAGAGATAGAGAGAGATAAAAAGGGAGAGAAGGGAATAGGGCTTAAATACCCCTTCTGTTTAGGCTGGGCCAAAAGGCCCAAGCCCTTAGATAGCTGGGGCAAAGAAAAGAGATCAGTCCCTATCACTCACGTGAACAAAATGGAGAAACAGTCTCAGAGGCCCCCACCTTCAGCTTCCTTCAGCGCAAGCTTCTCCGAGTCTACCGCAATCACCCCGACCAAACTCCTCAACCACCTCCAAGTCTCCAGACCCTCCTCTCTTTCAGGAAACCATCCAAGTTCCTCCTCTCAGTTCTCCCATCTACCAATCACTGTTCATCAATTTCCCTGTGCCAATGGAGGCTCTAGCTTAACCCAGGACCGCCCAGAGGTTTCTGGCTTTTTCACATGTCTGTTGAAGATCATATTTTCAAATGATTAAATCTTTGATCTAGGCTGCAGCCCTTACTCAATCCTGTTAGGACTGAATAGGGTGGAGATTTATTCCAAGTATCTCCATTGTATCAATTCTAAAATCAATCATGATTCAAAGAAATTCCTGTTCTATGCTTAAGCATAGGTCAAAGTCCTTTCCATTGTTCAGCAAAAGGTTTCTGTCCTAAAGTAATCTGAAAAAGGGAAGAGAAGGAACCTCCCATGCCAATGGGGTTCCCATTCCAATAGACTATCAGTAAGAAATTTTCCAAGTATGAAATATCCCAATGGTGAAATTTCCAACATTTATAAGTCTAAGGAATTTTGAGGTTTACACAGTACTATCAGCCTAGACTCTATTCATAAGTCTAATGAGGCTATATCTATCTCTGCTTCATTAGAGAGGGAAAGAAAGTTTCTTTACAATTTATCCATTTTTAAATTCAGATTTCAGGCCTTTATGGGATTCTAGGTTTAGTTTAGTTTCATTTCGTTTCGTTTCGTTTCGTTTCGTTTCGTTTCGTTTAGTTTAGTTTAGTTTAGTTTAGTTTAGTTTAGTTTAGTTTAGTTTAGTTTTAGGCTGGTTTTTTTTTTTAGAAGAAATGAACAAAATAAAACCCACCCTATATTTGATGTTTTATTGGCTTCAGCATTTACACGAGAGCTAAGGACATTTTGGCCAAATTTAGAAATTCACAAAAGAAAATCAGGATGTGGCCATGTTCCAAATTTTCAATACTCAGGTTTAAATTAGGAAGTAAAGGAAGTTTCATCTACCTAAGATAAAATCGTAAAGCAAAATAGTTGGGGATTTTCCATAAAAAAAATAACAGGTGTTAAACAGAAACTCCACCAGTAAGCCTCAATCTCCAACTCTCATGAACTGATGACTAAACAAACTCTCTCCTGGATACTCTCCTCCATGTGTTTTTGTGACACTGCTTCCTCTGGTTCTCTTCCTACTTGTGTGACTACTCTGCAGCCTCCTTTTTTGGCTAATAAAATAGTCTATATCCCACTCGCTAATTGTAAGTGTATCACAAGTCTCTGCCTTGAGCCTTCTCTTTTTTCACTTGGTAACTATATCAGGGTTATGGGTCAGCTGGGTAGTAAAGTAGATAGAACATGAAGGCCTGAAATCAAAACTCATCTTTATGAGTTCAAATCTGGCCTTAGATATTTATTAGCTATGAGACACAGGGCAAGTCACTTACCCTATTTGCCTTCTTAATCAACTGACTATTAGACATTTCAGATTGTATGTCCCATAGATATTATAAAATCACCATGTTCAAAACAGTACTTAATATATGTCTAACAAAACCTACGTCTCTTTCAAGCCTTCCTAATACTGTTAGGATAACATTATTCTTTCTGTCAATCAGCAGTGATGGTGGTAAGGTGGGGATTTTGAAAATGGCTAACCAGCCATGGGCATGTGGTTTTTATTTTGTACCCTCTTTATTCCTTGATTTCTAATGATCATTTAATAAACCTCCTTAAAAATAATATTTTTATTATTGAGATATAATTTTAAATTTTATATAATAACCCTGGGAGCAGGTTCTATTATTATATCCATTTTATAGATGAGGAAACTGAGGTAACCAAGGTTAAATGACTTGTCCTATGAAGATCAGTTTGACTCAATCATAGTTTCTATGAAGCAAAGTAATATAGAATAAGGTCTTAAATTTAGGTTGAGACTAAATCATAAATGAATTTATATGGCAGAGAAGTTTGTATTTAATCCTTGAATAATAGGGAGCCACTGGAGTTTATTAAGGAGTTGAATGATATAGCCAAACCTGTGCTGTATTGAGTTATGTACAACTCAAATTTTTATGCCAATTTTCTCCAACAATATGAAATACTTGTAATCACAAAATCTCTGAAAAATCAACATTACTCGTGGCCCAAAGGACAATTGAATAGTCTACACTGGGAGTAAATAGACTCAAACCCATTATCAATTATTCATAAGGTACAAGAAGTGTCATAAAAGTTATATAGAGCTGTTGCACAATCAGAAAAGGAACCATATCAGTAATGAGATAACAGATGAAAAGAATGAGATTATTACATTGTAATATAGAATGTTAATGGACCTCAAATCACTTATCTATAATAGTCAACAGAATCATGAGAAGAGATTTTACTTTGTTGCTAGTTAACAGCAATCTTTTGGCTCTAGTTGAAACTTCTGCTTTCACTCTTTTTTTTTTAATTTTTAAAAAAGTATGCTTTAATGTCCACTCAGAGTTCATCAGTTCTCTCTCTCTCTGGAAAACAGATAGCATGTTTTATTATGGGTCCTTGGAATTGTCTTGAATCACTGTCTTGATTAGAAAAGTCAAGTCTTTCACAGTTGATCATACTCATTGTATAGATGTTACTGTGTACAATGTTCTCCTGGTACTGTTTACTTCACTTTGCAATAATAGTTCACATAAGTCTTCCCAGGTTTCTTGGGAAGTTTTCTTGAAACCATCCTGCTCATCACTTCTTAAAGCACAATTATATTCCATCAAAACTTGTTCAGTCATTCCACAATGAATGGATACTCCCTCGGTTTCCATTTCTTGGCCACCAGAAAAATTGCTGCTATAAATACTTTTGTACAAATATGTCATCTTTTTTGATGTTTTGGGGATATAGATCTAATAGTGGTATTGTTGGGTCAAAGGGTATGGGCAGTTTTATAGCTCTTCAGACATAGTTCCAAATTGTTCTCTAAAATGGTCAGACTAGTTCACAACTCCATTAGTGTCACATTTTTTCCACAATCCCTCTGGCATTTATCATTTTCCTATACTATCATGTTAGCCAATCTGATAGGTGTGAAATGGCATCTCAAAGTTGTATCTCTCTAATTAATAGTAATTTAGAGCTTTTTTTTTTATGACAAGCTTTCAAATGGAAACACCAGAATCTCACCCCCTTACTGTGTCTTCCTTTGGAGAATACAACCTCTCTTTCCCTGTCAAAATGTTTCTAGGAATTCAACTAATTCCAATATGGCATGACTTCAAGGTCCTTCAATAACTTGGTGGTTCTCACTTGGACATACCCCAGTTTATCAATGTCCTTCCTATAATATGAGAGCCACAAGTGAATACATCACTCCAGATGTTGAATAACCAGAACAAAGAACTGTAGGAGTCTTATAGATGACCATTATCTTCTAAGTGAAGGAAGCTGGTTCTGAGAATTATGAGATTAAAAGGTGTAGCTGGGGATTATTGGGAAGAAAAAGACAGGAATAGTCACTGTCTGGAATGAGATAAGGAGTTGATATGATCCAAGTGCAAGGATAACCTAGCAGTATTAAGGGACCAGCTGGAGTTATAAACTAAAACTTTGTAACAGGTAAAATCAACTCAATTTCTTTCTACAGAGAAATCCAGAAGCCTTGATGCACGACCAGAGAAATCAGATGATGAGGGTCTCCCAAGGATTAGCAAGTAAAGATGGAAGATTGGGAAGTAAAAATATTCTAGGACAGTAGTTAATGAAACCCGGAGGCTATGATATGAAGGCTTGAAAACACTCAAATGAAGCTTGGTGACTAGAGAAAGGTCAAGGCACTAAAAGTCCTAGTGAGGTGTAGAGCCTGTGAATGGGACAGATGGAAGGAAGAGAGGGTGTAGGATCTCAGAGTTCTAAATCTTGGAGGTAACATAACTCTGAGAGATGGTGAGATCTCTGGCATGAACCTTTTGTTTTGTGACTGAAATAGAGTAGAGAAGATCACTGTAATCTCTCCAATGCACAGATGAACAAATATGGCCATGTCTATTATACCAGGTAGAGCAGGAAGTTTGAAGAATAGAGAGGGAAAGCAGGCTAGATCCCTTTTCTGGTCTTTACTATAAGAAGCCAAAAAAGCTCATGTATTTTGAAATGAAAGGCCTTCTTGTCCAATCCCTAGAGTCAGAAGCCTTTCTCTAAACTTGAGCCAAGACGACCTAGGAGTCTGGAACTGAAAGCTGTTTACTGACTTTTTCTGTAATGCCATTCACAGCAGGACAAAGGCAACTGATCTGTGAAGAGAGAAGCCTTCGATTCATCGGTCATTTCTGCAGTGACAGGGGAAAGTTGGGTCAACTTGTTCCTGTAAAGTTCCAAAGCAATATTTTATCCTTCTCACTCTCTCCCAATGAGCAATTTTTTAAATCTCTCAGATTCTCCTGGGTTGTTCTTTGGCTCTTCGGGTCAGACTTCGGGATCGGTAGGGACCCCCTACCCGGAAGTTCGGCCAGCTGTTTGCTCCAGGGGCCAGGACCCACCGGGGCTGGAGGGCGCAGGGGCAGCCCCGGCCCCTCCTCCAGGGCCTCGCCTCTGAAGAAAATGCCCTGGGCCTGCCCCCTCCACGCCTCAGGCCCCGCCCCGAACCGATTAAGCCCCCTGCTTTCACTCTTTCTGTGAGTAGCTCAAAACCTAAAAATCTAAACTGACTTGACTATTAGATGTCTCAAAGTGGAGATCCCAAAGATACTCTAAACTCCACATGTTCAAAATCTAGCTTATCCTATTAAAAAAAAAATGCTTCCCTACCAATATTCTCTAGTATTATTAATCACACCCCCATTGCCCTGGTCACCCAGGCTTTCAGCCTTGTGAGGTATGGTCTTTGATTCTTACCTTTCTTTCATCCTACAATCTGTCAGTAAGTCCTATCAAATTCTTACGTGCACCTTTTTCTCTCCTCTATCATTGTCTCTAAGCTGGTATCATTTAGTGTTTAAATTCTTGCATTAACCCACTTGGGATTTCAAGTCTCTTCCCTCTCCATTCCATCTTCTACTCAGCTGTCTTAGAAATCTTCCAAAAGAATAGTTATCTCACCGCCATTCAATAAAATTTAGCAGTTACTATCACTTCCAGGATCAAATATAAAATTCTGTTGGCATTCAGAGGTCTTCAGAACCTGTCTTAAAGTACAAGAATACTCTCTGTATTCTTGCACTTTACCACCTCCACTTATTCTACATTCTTCCATCCAGGGACACTGGCCTTCTTGCACAAAATATTCTATTCAGCTCTGGGCTTAATTCACTGGTTATACAACATGCCTGGAATACTCTCCCTACCCATCTTCACCTCCTGGTTTCCCTGTATTCCTTCATGTCTCAGCTAAAGTCTTCTAAAAAAAAAAAATCTTTTTTTAATTCTATTGCATTCCTTTCTTCCATTGATTATTTCTAGTTTATTCTGTTTGTATTTAGGTTTGTAAATAGTTATTTGAAATTTGTCTCTCCCATTATACTGTATGATCATTGAGAGGAGGGACTCTCTTTTGCCTATATCTGTATCTCCAGTGCTTGACACAATGTCTGGAACATACTAATAGTTTAAAAAGTAGTTGTTAACTGACTTAAAAACAATTTTTTTAAACCCTTACCTTTCATCTTAGAATCAACACTGTATGTTAGTTCCAAGGCAGAAGAGTGGTAAGGGCAAAGCAATGGGGGTTAAGTGACTTGTCCAGGATCACACAGCTGGTAAGTGTCTGAAGTCACATTTGAATCAAGAACCTCCTATCTCTAGGCCTGGCTCTCAATTCACTGAGCCACATAGCTGCCCCCATTGACTGACTCTTCCATTGCCTCAATGAATAATCAAGTCCTCCTAAATGTTTTTCCTGCTTCCAAAGTCTCTCTCCTTTCCAATTCATCTCTGCAAGATCTAATATATTTCTCCGATTATAACAGTGTCCTGATTCAAACAAAGCCAATGGTTTCTAAGAACAGAATAATCAACTACAGGAAAGATCAGCACAAAACCTTTAAAACTTCCTTTCATTTTTTGGTGTTTTGAAAACATGTGGACATTTTTTAAAAAACAGAATGAGGGAAGGAAGCTCATTACAACTTGGAGCCTAGGTGAAGTTTTAGGGAACTGGGATTTGGTTTTCTAACTTCCTAAAAATGATTAACAAAGAGAAGAGGAAAGGAATCTTCTTACAGTTTCTGACCAGGAGAAGAAGAGAAATCACACTGTGAACAGCAATCCAAAATTTCTAAGAGTACAAACATGGTCTGGAACTACATGGTAGTCTGGCACGGAATTCAAAAGAACTCTTGAGTATAACTCAACATTAAAGAAACATGTGAGGTACAAAAAATGGTGCTATAACTTGATGGGGGAGGGCAAAGTGAGATAAGGGTAGGGACATAATTGTATTTTAAATTTGCCAGCTTTACACAGTAATTCCCAAGTAGTTACCTAAAGGTGGGGTGAGGGGAAACAGTAGAGAAAGTCCTCCAGTATGAGGGAAATCTTGAAAATGTATCTATTTCTAATCCAGCAATAGATAATTATTTAGGATGCAGAGAATATTTTATGAAAAGCAAATTGTAGCTTTAAGCCACTCATATCCATCCAGGAAAAAAAAGAGGCTTTCCAAATTATGTAAAAGTTATGTCACCAGTCCTGAATGATTGACATTTATATGGAAAAGATGGCTAAATATATCATCCTGATACATCAACCAGTTTTATAATACTCTAAGGGATTTGGCACATTCCCTTAGACTATTGTTTTAAAATATTCTAGGGATCAATACTAAAAGAGTGTGTGTGCATGTGTATGTTTATACATATAAAGCTCTTTTAGGCATGTATATATTAATGCATCAGGTACTCATTTGCTTTGGGAAGTACTATGTCTTCCACTGAAAGTGTCAAAGTAGAAGTGAGTTTGGGGAATTTGAAATCTCAGGCTTTTGATTTTTTGTATATGTGAAGAAGTAGACTGCTGCTGATGCTTTTAATGATAAAAAGATAAAGAAAATAACCCTTGACAAGATTTCAGTAGTCCAAGTCTAAGAAATACACATATTTTGAATTAGGAATGTATTGATGACTTGAATTTGGTATTTAGAGAATTTGCTTGAGAATTATGACATTTTGAACAACAAATGAACTGGAACCATGAAAGTAACATAAGCAATATTTTGTTAATGCACATTCTTAAAGGCATAAATTTTCATCTGAAAACTGCTTAGCAGAATCTCAGAAATTTTAGTATATTGTCTTATCTTTCACATAATTATATATTTCCATGATTTCCTTCTTTGACCCACTTATTATTGAGGACATCGTTTTGTCTCTATTTAGATGTCTTTTTTTTCTCTTGAGTTAATTACTATTTTATTAACATTTAAAGAAATGTTTAGTATTTCTACATTTTTATGTTTGTTTATAATTTTCCTGAGAGCTATTTCTATTTCTATAAAGGTAGGAAGTTGTGCTGAAAAGAGGGGGAAAACTTGTGTGTATATTTAATATAAATGTATGGATATATATGCTCTAATTCAGAATGTGCCATAAGTCTTTCAGTTTTAAATAATCCAAAAGTTTATTTATTCCTATTTCCTTTTTCTCTTTCAGTTAGATTTGTTTAGCTCTGAGAGAAGAACATTAAAGTCTTACAATTATAGCATCACTATGATTTTTTTGTATTGCAATTAACTTTTACTTATGAAGTTAGTCTATGTAATTTAGTGCATATAATTTTAACATTAAAATTGTGTTTTTATGAGTCCTTTAAGCATAATGTAGGTTTTCTATTTTCCTTTTTCAGTGTCTGTTGGGTTTTTTAATTATTTTTGCTTTGTTTGATAGCCCAATTGAAATTCCTTTTTAAAAATCACCTGAAGTCAGGCCTGGAGACGGGAAGTCCTAGGTTCAAATCTGACCTCAGACACTTCCCAGCTGTGTGACCCTGGGCAAGTTACTTGACCCCCATTGCCTAGCCCTTACCACTCTTCTGCCTTGGAGCCAATACACAGTATTGACTCCAAGACAGAAGGTAAGGGTTTAAAAAAAAAATCACCTGATGCATAATAAATTTTATTTCAACCTCTCATTTTCATTCTACATTTTTATTCCTTCCTCTACCAAAAAAATAACTTTATATTTATTTGTTATGTAAAAGGCAGCAGTACATAATGGATAGAGAACTAGCCTATCAACCAGGAAGAGATAGGTTTAAGTCTTCTGACTCATAGCTCTGTGACAAGTTGTTTAATCTCTTAGTATTATAGGCAACTTATCTGATAAATTGAAGAAAAGGTACTAACCTTCACTGGTACAGGAAATATTTTTATTGAAGAGTTCTCTTTGCCAATGAAGTCACAGATCTAATCCTTATCATCTTGCCTGGCAAATCATAGCTGCTTGCTTGATTGATTAGTTCAATCCTTTTTAGCTTGGGAGAGAGGAGATTTTATGTATCAAATTGCCTGTAATCATCTGCTGAATTATTCCTTTCCTCTGAGAGTAAAGAGATTTAAATAAAGTACCTATTCTATTCAATTGTCTTTACTGGGCACATGTGTATATATTGTTTTATGAAATAAGAGGAGGAGTGGAAATTTTAGGCTTAAAAAAAGAGGATGTGGCATTATTATATAAAACTTTAAAACCAGCAATTTGGAAAATTTCTTCATTATAGTCTTACCTATGTTAATGGCACCAAATACCAATTCTGAGAGCTATTCCATTTTTTCAGAAAGATTTGAACATTCAATTCAAATGCTATGATTTCCTATATAACTTATAGACTTATGGTTACTGGGTTACCCTTAACCTCTAGTCCCATTTCCTTCCTAAAGAGTAGTTTTTATAAAGTAAAGTGAACTAATCTCTCTGGAATTGTTTGACAGTATATAAAAGAGAGAAGTGTTAGCAAATAATCTTTTTTTTTAAAAGAAAAGAGAGGCCATTAATTTGCAGAGCTTCATACTAAGAAAATGTCTGCTAGTGGAAAGGGGTGAATAAGGCCAAAGGAAGCATTCTGTAGCAAGTACTTTAAGCTGTTGCACCCTTAGGTTGATCAACTGACATCTAACACAATTTATTATCTTAGTCCTCCCTAAGCCACAACAGAAGCTATTCCTTCAGAAGGCTGGCAGGGCAATAGGTGAAAATTCAGAATTTGCAGCAGGAAACTTAGTTCTCTACTATATCCCCGGAGTCAAAAACTGGGTCAGAGGTTCAATTCCAGCTTTGCCAGAATTACCCAAGCCAAATTCCCTCCAGCAAAATTTAGCCCATTATTGGATTCTAGCTGATGCAATAATATGATTTTTATCTTGCACTAACAAAAACTTCACAGAGACTGTAAAAGAGAGAGATCCTGTCAGCTGACAGATTCTCAAATAAGCAAAATATATCCCAGGGAAAAGATAACTCTTTACCGTGAATGATGGGGATTTTAAGGAAATCTAGATTTAGCAGTTTGCAGGATCATAGAGTTCTCCTACTCAAGCTTCCTCATTTTACAGAAGAGTAAACCTAGGTCCAAGTGAGTTGGCCAGGATTATTTAGGTAGTAAGAGGCAACACTGAGATTTGAACCCAGGTCTTCAGACGGCAAATCCAGCCCTCTTTCTACTATATCACTGCATTCTCAAAGAACAAGACAATAGAGATTAAAACCATTTTAGATCTTTTGTTAATGGCCCCTAGTTTTACCTCATGTATTTTCTATAAATATGCCATTCCCTGTCCTCACCCTGTTTACCCACAGTGACCAGAGAAAAGACATCTAGAATGGATGAAAAACAGGTCCTTCATTTCTGCTGATGTCCTGTTCTCCCCATCCCAACTACAGTACTATCCTGTCTGCTCTGGTTCTTCTTGGTGTGTGTATGTGTGTGTGTTTTGTTTTGTTTTGTTTTTATTTTTTGAAGTGTGTATGTGCTGAGGGGATAGAAATCCTCTCTGATTAAAGTAATTTTGCACCTAAAACAATTAACATTAACATTAATAAAAGATATAAAATAGTCTGGGTTTTGTCTTCATCCCAAGTGTGTTTCCTCCTCTTTTTTAAAAAAATTGTTAGAATAAAATCTCTCCAAGTTTCCAAATGTCAAGGCAGTCTATCTTTGAATGTTTCTATACCTCACAGCAACCATGAAATAATCTGCCTGCTATGCTTAACAGTACTCAGTCTTCCACTTGAGTACTTTGTCCATCATTTAATTAGAGAATGAAGAACTTGGAAAGAAATTGGGAAGATGAATACGACCATAATTATGATAAGCATTTACATATCACTTTAATATTTGCAAAGCACCTTACTTATTATATAAATTGACTCACTTGATCCTCACCACAACCCTTTGAGATAAGTGCTACTATTATCTCTATTTTACAGATAATAAAATTGAGACTAAAAGAGGGTAACTTGCCTGGGGTCACCCAGCTATTAATTGTTCCAAGTGGGATTTGAACCCAGATATTACTGACTCCAAACCCAGAACTTTATCAAACACATGAGCTAAATGGAAGACAAACACAGTCTTGTCTTCTAATACCTAAAGGACTATGATTGGGAACAATTTCTAATTCTGATTTGTTTCAGAGGTCAGAAATAAGAACAATGTGTGGAGATTGAAGATGACAGATTCAGGCCCAGTGTCAGGAAGAATTTAAGGAAACACACATACACATTTAAAAAAAAAAACTAACCCTTCTTAGTAATTAAAACTTTCTAAAAGTGGAATAGGCTACTTTGGGAGATGAAAGATTTCTTCTCTCTGGAGGTTAAGTGAAACCTAGATTACCAGTAGTAGGGGAAGACATAGAAAGGATTTTTGTTTAGGTACAGATGTACTAAGAGTTCCCTTCTACCTTTAAGTCTCTTCAATTCACAGTGAATCAAAAATGATTTTAGCTAAACATGCCCCATGAGAAACATCCAAAGTAATTGTGTTTGTGCTCTCTGAAGAGAAATCTGAAGGAGGTCTAAATAAGTATACCAATATGTAAAAGTATATATTTTTGGTAGAGCATCTCAAAAAACAGGAGACTCATCAATAGATCTGTCATTAGAACATACACAATATGATTTCTCTCCTGGTAGTCTGAGTTAAGACTTGATGAGTTAGTCATTCTGGAAGAGTCTGATGGAAGGGCCTCTCTTTCCCTCATCATTTCAGTGTGTATTCGGGTATCCTGACTAGTTCTTGGTGATGATAATTCTTTTAAATGACTTCAGAACCAGAACTGAATGTGCATATGAAAATCTGAAATAGACTAACACTTCTCTGTGAATTTTCAAGTGAATCGAAAGAATATGGAAAGAGTAGTAACAGGCCCTACCATCAGACACCTCTTTGTGTCTGTGAACCCACAGCCATGCCTGTTTCTCAGTCAGTGTTTCCTGATCTGAAGTATTTGAGTATCAGGGTTAGACTGGTCCTGATTATAATAAGAGCTACCAGAAGGCCTGCAGCCAAAGTCCATAACAGATGTGAGCCTGGTGGGAAGTCAGTACTGAGTTATCAAACCTCTTCATTTAGCCCAAAAATGAATGAAAATAGCAGTCAACACAATCCCTGCAAGCAAGGAAGTGACTCATCTAATGGCCATGTCACAACCAGAAATGAACTAGTGGTTGGGGGAGAGATCCTCTGTCTAAACCTTTAAAGTGAACTTTAAGTTTGAGCTCACTGTTCTCAGAAACCAAGTATTTATATAGTGAAAAAAAGTGTGGCCTGGTTTGGGGAAATGTCATGTAATTCTGTCTTTATTATGCTTTCTCAGGACACACTCCTTTGTTAAGGTCATTCATGTTAATCAGTTAGATAATATGGAAGTGGTAACTGATCGATCGGCTGATATTTGGACAATGATGATGGAGGAATTATAATTGGATATAATATTGGGGCATACACTAGATGGAGATCATGAGTTATAATATTAGAGAAAGCATACCAAACAGTAAAGGTTACCTCGAGATCTCTGAGGAAAGAGTAACATTTCTCTGGGGATCCACCCTGATAAATGGAATATGAATTGGAAGAATGAATGAAGAACCTTTAAGTGTTTCACTCAAATGACCATCATTTTCTCTGATAAATTTGAGGAAAAATACTATGAAAAGCATGAACTGAAGCTAAAAGCAAAAAAGGGAATAGTGTTAAGAAGTCAATGACCACATTAAATACAGTTTTAAGTCTTGTCTTCATGTCATCTCTGTGATTTCCCAAACCAAAATACTCCACCTAGATCACTACTCCCTTATATGTATTGACTCTTTATATTAGAATGCAAGCTCTCTGATGGCAGGAATCATCAACATTTTTATATTTGCAGTGCTTGTCACACACTAAGTGTCTTTTTTTATTCATTCATTCATTCATTTATCCAGAGTACTTTCCAAGTAGATACAATGTTGGACCCAGGAGTCAGGAATATTTGAATTCAAATCTGGCATCAGTTTGCTATGCAACTCAATTAAACTTAAGTGACTATATAGGCAACACACTTAAATACTTTCTGTCTCAGTTTCCTCCTTTGTAAAACACAGATAATAATAAAATCTACTTTTCAGTGTTCTGAGGATAAAACAAGATAATATTTGGAAAGCTATTTGCAAACCTTAAAGTACTACTATGATGATGATAATTGTTGTTAATCTTTTGTTCTTTATATAAATCCTTTTATTGAGATTAGTTTGCTAAATAGCTCACATATACATCACACTCATTCCTGTCTAAATACACAGTAAGAAAACTATAGCATAGCAGTGGTTTTTTTTAATTGCTCTGTTGTATTTGGTGTTTTGCTATGTGTAAAATCCAAAATAATATTTTTAAGAAGACTCCAGCAAGAACCTAGAAAAACCTTACAAAGATCCATAAAATCAAGATGATACTTTTTTTTTCAGGCATAGGGAAGGGTTTTTCATTAGAAAAGCAGCTCCCAGTGGAGGAAAGGTCTATATTTTCTCTTTCTCAATACTTTATTTTTTAAAAATTCATTTCACTGTAAATACACATTCATGTCTGACCACTGTATTAGTATCCTCTACCCTAGTTCATTTGTTAAATTAAATTATATGGTTTTCACTTAACAAACTTTTCTTTTCCTCCCACCTCCCCCACATAAATTGAAAAAAGAAAATCAAAACCCTTATAATAAATATTCTCAGAACTGATCTGAGTATTTTGGAGAGCAATCCGGAATTATGCACAAAGAGTAATAAAATTGTTTATACCTTTTTACACAGAAATACCACTATCTAGTTGGTTCCCTAAGGTGATCAAGAAAAGAGGTAAGAAACTATATGTTTTAAATTATTTATGCCATCTCTCTCTGGGGTGGCAAAGAACTAGGAATTGAGGAGATATCCATCAATTTGGTAATGACTAAACAAGTTGTGGCCTATGATTGTAGTAGAATACTTATTGTGTCAAAAAAAATGATGAGCAAATTATTTTTTTTAAAACAGGCAAAAGCTTATATGAAATTATAAAGATCAAAATGAGCATAACCCAAAAAATGTTACCTAGAGTATCAGAAATATCACTTGAAGAATAACTTGTGTATGTCCACCTCCAGAGAAAGAACTGATGAAGAAAAACAAACAAGACATAGTTTTGTATATGCATATATCTTTTTGTCAAAGGATGGAAACTCGAGTGTGAAAAGGAGGAGGGAGATATCTGGGAACTTTAATGTAACAAATTAATTAGTTAATTAATTACACAATATATGTCTCATTCTGCATTTTGAGTCCATAAACTCTTTAACAAAAAAAAAAGAGTAATATTTCTTATCAGCATTACTTGGGATGGTCAGAGATATTAAGTCTTTCAGTATTGTTCATTTTCACAACATTACTATTATCTTATAAATAGTTCTTTTGTTTCTGTGCACTTCACTCTGTTTCAGTTAAAGCATGCCTCCCCCAAAATCATTTCTTTTGTCATTTCTTATAACAGTAGTCCATTATAGTAATTTTTTATAATTTTATAAATTACATAATTTATTCAAAAATTGCCAAAATGGTGATTTTTATTTATTAGCCATGATGAAAAGAGGTGCTATAAACATTTTTGTATAAAGATTTTTCCTTCTTTTTTTTTATCTCTTTGGAGCATAGGCCCTCTTGTTTCTAGGTTAAAGGGAATGCATAATTTTGGACATTTGGGGGCATAGTTTCAAATTGCTTTCCATGATTATTAGATACTTCCACAAATACACCAGCATTGCACTGGAGTATCTATTTTTCTACAACCCCTTCAACACTTGTTACTTTCTTTTCTTGTCATCTTCATCAATCTTATGGATGCAAAGTAGAATTTCAAGTTGTTTTCAAATGCATTTCTCTTATAATAAATTATTTTCAACACTTTTTATATGGCTATCCCTTGATAACTGCCTTTTCTTATCTTTTAGCCATTTACCAATTGCACTTTTTCTATAAACTTGAATCTGAGCTTTCTATATTTTGAAATTGAGCTCCTAAGTCAAAATTATAGGGTTTTTATTATTTAATGAAAGAAGCAAAAAGATTTAGTAATGTGCCTCTACAAATACTCTACTAAAGTACTTTACACACTAATGCCATCTAATGCCATCCTCCCAAAAACCCTAGAACATAGTGTGGAAGTGAGAAAATGAGAATGATTTTGTAGCAGGAGTTTGGAGCAGCTAAGTGATGACTTTTCATTCAAATGAGAATATTCTGATTTGGAATGTTACTGGGAGAAGCAGTTGGAAGAAAGAAACAGACCAAATGAAGGATTATATCTTTAACCTTGAAGACAAAACGGAGGTGGCATTTTGGATTTTTGAAAACAGAAGAAAGAAGGACAAAAGTCCAGATATATCTCTCTCTGACTTGCTCTATTGATGATAGTGACTGAACTTCCAGACCCATCAGTCATTTCTCCCAATTGAAATATTCCACCATCCTCCAAACTGAGACTCATTGTAGTATTAGGGAAATCCCCAACCCTTTTACCTCCATTCCTTATACCTTCCTGTTTTCCCCAAATAAACCCCTTACTTAAGATAAAAAAGAGAAAGAGTATTTCATTTGAAACATCATAAACTCACCCTGAGTTGATTTAGAAAAGAAGGAGAAGGAAAGGGGGAGGGGAGAAAAAGGGAGGCTGAAGGGAGGAAGGAAAAGGGAGGAAGGGAGGAAGAAAGTAGGTAACAGCATGATCTGTTAGTTATCAATTACCAACCAATATATAGTCCCTTATTACTACTTATTACAATGGGTACAATCTCCATTTTACAGTTGAAGAAACAGAGGCAAACAAAAGTTAAGAGACTTCTCAAGGACCACACAGATAGTAAATGTCTGAGGGGGGCTTTTAACTCAAATTCCTAATTCTAGGTATACTACTATGTCCATTTCACTACCTAACTGCCTTCCCTTTACTCTTACCTGTGTTGGATTTGTTTATGCAAAAACCTTTTGATTTGATGTTGTAATGATTAAAATTTAGGGGAGAGGGGGAGACTGAGGCATCTGAGGCAGGTAGAAATTAGTTTCTCTCTACAAGGAGTATTATATTTTTTAGAGGTTTATTAAAGTTAAAGATTAAGAATATACAAGTAAGAAACATGTGCCTAGGCCAAAGGCCTAGACAAAATAACCTCACATCATGGAAGAGACGCCTCTGCTCCAAAAACGGAAGTCCAAAAGCCCCGAGCCCTTCAAAAGCCTTTGCTTAAATATCTTCTCGATCTCGGCCCAGGTGAGATTACAAGGCATTCTGGGGAAGTGGAGCAAAGGCTCATGGGGATTGTAGTCCTGTATTCGAGTCTATTTTTTACATCCCCCCGTGTGATCATTTGTGGAAAAATTAATTTTTCCCCAAAAGGATCATAAAAACATAATAAACTTAAAAGATTACAATAGTGTGAGGATAAGAGAAAAAAGAATAAAACCAATAATTTCTGAACACATTGACAAAAAGCCGTTAGGGGACAGTCCCCTTTGGCATAAAAGTATACATACAAATAAATGTTCAATCAACCACACCCAAAGTTCAATTTTGTGCAACTTGTGGTCTGGAGGCTTCTTCATGGTGGCTTCTCCAACAGTTCAGTTCTGGATTCAGAGAGGTAGCATCTTCTTCACCTAAAATTCTTCTCAAAAGGAATTTAAACTTTGCAATTTGAATAATGATATTTTTTACATTCCCCCGTGTTGTGGGTGATTGAAAGATTCAGAATCAGTTAGGGATGCATGGCTGAGGTATGAGGTATATGAATCAATTGGCAAGAGATATTAAAAAGACATCAGAAAATCCAAAAGAAAAGAAAAATTTCTGGATGAAAATATAGACTATCAAAGTCTTATGTGTAAAAATTCAAAGTAGAAGAAAAATAAATCTATAACAGGTCCTTGAATCAGGGCCCAATCAAAATGATCTAAGTAATGATGCATTTACCCAGTCAGTGCCAGGACTACAGAAAGGTACCACACTATGAGAGGCAGAAAAGGGGACCAGAGTATATAAGCCAAGGTTCCGGGAGCCAAGTTTGAGGTACTTGGTAGAATGTGGAACAAGGAAGACCTGCTTTTAACACATGTTAAACAGCCGCAACCTCGAACCCCAAACACGTTCAAGTCCTCTTTGTCTAGGCTCAAAGTGACATCAATTTCTCCAGGATTGGTTGGTCTCTTTGACCTTATGCTCTATTGGCACTATGCAGTGGCTCTTTTGTGTATATCTTGTCCTAGAATCAGACAGAATCATTAAGCAAAGTCCCATAATTTATTTAAATAATTAGTGGCATAATTTTTATAGTCACAAGCTTTCTAGGGCATGCATTAGCAAATGTATTTCAAACTTGTAGCACTGAAAAGTCAAAAAGTTAAAGAAAATCTTAATACTGGTGACATGTGCTTCAAATATAAAAAGGAGAGAAAAAATAATTAAAAAAACTGAAAAAGTATATTGCACATGCAAGAAAAATATAACAATAAAAGAGCTTTAAAAAATTCAAAAATATAGCTTACAACCATTGACACTCTGTGTCAGTTAAGAAAATATAAAATACAAGGCTTTCTCACCAAAAAATGAGATCCATTTCCTCTTTGTATCTGGCCATGATCACTGTGAGTAGAAGGCAAATGAATTGAACAAGGTTAACAATTTTTTTCATTTTTAAAAATACAGTAGTACAAATATGTAGTATCAATATCCCCAAAATTCTCAATAGCCCAATTAATTACAATAGCAAACAAACACACTTTCATATTTCACATAAGTTGCTGTATGACATTTTTAAAACCTATGAATTGATGGACATTTGTCACAATTTTTACAAACAGAGCAATCCTTCAACCTTGGTATTTAAACATATTTTAAAACAAAGTAAAACTCATCTTGGGTTTAGAACATAATCAAGAAATCTATATATCATCCTGGTAGAAGTAAAATAGTGAGCTGAAGAGCATAAATAAAGGGGTGCTCCTTGTTCTTGGAGGCTTTTCCCAAGGGTACAAATGCCCTGAAATTAACTGCCCAACTTCCATTCACACGTGGGAAGGTTGGGGGTTATAAAATACATTTCACTTCAGCTACTAGAATGGGCCTTACCTCGTGGCAGGGGCAGGCAAAATAACCAGATTGTTAAAAAAATTCCAAAATCATATTTAAAAAACCCTTAAAATCAAATCATTTGAGGTATTTAGCACATTAAATTTTCCAAAGGTTGTTAATACAATTATAACCAGTTCTGAAGTCCATCTATCCTCAGCAAAATAGAAAAAAGCTGTTTTTTCATATATGGGCTTATTCACAATAATATTTTTTCAAAAGTTATAGTGGAAAAACAACAGAATTTTAAAACTCAGTACATTCAAAATAAATTCAATCAACCTTCAGTTCACAGAATAATATTCAATCCAGTAATATATGAACTTAAGATCACAAAGATAAACCTTAAACAAAACAATGCAATAGAATACAGAGATTTTTTTTTTTTTTATAAACCATTGGAGTCTGAAATGCCTTAGAATATAGCCTTTAGTCTCTTCAAAGTTCCTTGGTTTTTTTTTTTGTTTGTTTGTTTTTATTTATCCATTTAAATGTCTATTGTCCGAAGGTAGAGTAGTAAAGGCTAGGCTAAGGGGTTCAAGGGATCCGTCCAGGGCCCCATAGCTGGGACAAATCGGAGGCCAGACTTTAACTAGAGACCTCCCGTCTCTGGGCTTGGCTTCCAGTTCGCTGGGCCACCCATTTTCCTCCCCAAAGTTAAAGTTGAATCTTTGGGCTGAGTCTGCTCCCAGACAGGCAGGTAAAATCAATGAAACTGCCAGAAGAGTCAAAAATCCTTTTAAACAGCCCATTGCTATTAAGTTTCTGTTTGAAAAGATCTGTTTCTTCTCTTTAGTCTTTTCTGTCTTTCCCCTCTCTGATACCCCTGTGGCCAATACCGCCAGCCACGTGGAGGCTTAGCCTAAGGGAAAATTGCCTGGTCTCCTTTCCCTCTGGTCTCTCCCCTCCGCCCACGTGGCCAATACTGTTACCAGCTGGTCGCAATGAGTCCTGAGCGATCTGCTCCAAGGATCTGGGTGATAAGCCGGCTGGGGTCACGCTCGAGGGTCTTAGGCGCAGAAATAGGCAGGCAGCGGGCCGGTGAGAGGCCAGGAGCTGGAGCTGGAGCGGCTGCGGGGGTGGGCAAGGCCGGGACCAGGTACCAGGTGAGGACAATCAGGGCTGCAGGCTGAGGCAGGAAGCGGCGGTACCGAGCCAGGTGGGGTGGGCAGCAGGTCCGGAGCCTGTAGCAGCTTTGCGAGGGTAGAAAACCTTGGCCAGTGAGATATGGCTCAAAAAAAAAAATTTCTAGGTACTAGCTATTAAAATTGAATTTAAGATCAGAAAAGAAATCAGAAGACTGAGTTTTTTTCCCATTAGGTCGCCATAACTGTAATGATTAAAATTTAGGGGAGAGGGGGAGACTGAGGCATCTGAGGCAGGTAGAAATTAGTTTCTCTCTACAAGGAGTATTATATTTTTTAGAGGTTTATTAAAGTTAAAGATTAAGAATATACAAGTAAGAAACATGTGCCTAGGCCAAAGGCCTAGACAAAATAACCTCACATCATGGAAGAGACGCCTCTGCTCCAAAAACAGAAGTCCAAAAGCCCCGAGCCCTTCAAAAGCCTTTGCTTAAATATCTTCTCGATCTCGGCCCAGGTGAGATTACAAGGCATTCTGGGGAAGTGGAGCAAAGGCTCATGGGGATTGTAGTCCTGTATTCGAGTCTATTTTTTACAATGTAATGACCATTTTTTCTTCTGTGATCTCTTGGATTATCTCTCTAGTATCCTCTGTTTGGTCATGAATTTTTCTCCTTTGTATAGATTTGAAAGGTAATTTCTTCCTTGTTCCTCTAATTTGTTTAAAGATGTGACCTTTAGTATCTAAGCCATTTATTGGATTACAGCTTATTTTAGTATATGATATGAAATGTTGATCTAAAACAAATTTCTGCCAAACTGCTTTCTAGTTCCTTTATTAAAGAGTAATTAGGGTCTTTATATTAATCAAATAAATGGTTCATTTGGTTCCAAATGTTGTGTACCAAGTCTAACTGGTCATAATATTTTTAGCCATTACTACATTATTTTTATAGTCATTGCTTTCTAATTATATATATATGTGTACATATATATATAGTTTGATATCTTGTATTACTAGGGCCCTCTTCCTTCTCATTTCTTTTCACTATTTCCTTTTAAAATTCTGACTCTTTTAGTCTCCTATATTAACTTCATTATTTTTTCCATCTCTATAAAGTAACTCTTAGGAAATTTGATTAGTAAGGCACAGAAAAAGTAACTTAATTTAGGTAATGTTGTAATTGTAATGATATTGTCTCAGACCACTCATGAAGAATTGATATTCCTCCAATTGTTTAGGTCTTTATTTATATCCATAAAGAATACTTCACAGTTTTATTGTTTCAGTGGGTCTCAGAATGTAGACATCCAAGTATTTTATACATTTTATAGGTTTTTAAATTTAACTTGTCGTTATAGTGATCCAGATGCATTTTGTGAGCAATATACATAATGATGGTTATTTGTGTGCATTTATTTCATATCTTGCTACTTTGCTTAAGTTATTGTTTCAATTATCTATTAGTTTATTCCATAAGGTTCTATAAGTGAAGCATCATGTTATTTGCAAAAACCAATAATTGTATTTCTTCTTTTCCTTTGTTCATTCCCTCAGGTTATTTTCCCAGTCATTGTTATTGCTAAGGTGAGTGTTTTTAAAATGATAGCAAATAGTAGAGATAATGGATATGATTTTCTTTTCTCTTCATGTCACTGGCATTGACTCTTAGTTTTAGTTATTACTTATATTAAGGAAAGGTTCATTCATTCCTATGTTTTCAAGTGTTTTTAACAAAAATAGATGTTGCATTTTTCAATAATTTTTCTGAATCTATTGATATAGTCATATTATTTGATTATTAATGATATTAATAGTGTCTGTTATATTTCAAAATGTCCTATGTTGAAACATGCATTCATAAATTCAAACTGGTTATAGTGTACAAAAATTTTGGCATGTTGCTACTATCATTTTATTTAAATTTTCTGCTTCAGTATTCAATTGTGATATTGGATTATGGTAGAGGTTCTTAAAATGGTGGGAATGTTAAATTTTTTTAATATATTGATAATCTAATCTTAATGAAATTAACTTCTTTTCAATGCTATATGCTTTATTTTGTGTGCTTTATTACTCTGAGACTGTCAAAGGGATATATGGTACAAAAAATATTTTTAAACTACAGTTAGTATTTTTTGTCTTTATTTTCTGATTTAGGGATCAAGATTATATTTGTATCAAACAAAGAATTTAGTAGAATTCCTTTTTTTTACAATATTTTTAATCAATTTAGATTTTTAGCATTGAAGTTAATATTTGATGAATGTCACTTGTAAATCCATCTAATTCTGATTTAATTTTCCCTTTATTTTCCCATGAAAATTCATTTATGGTTTATTCAGTTTCTAAGCTCTGACCATAAATGTTAGCATTTTATATATTTGTAAATAAATATACATCCATTTCATTTGAGTTGTCAGTTTTATGGACACATAGGCAAAATAGTTTTAAATAATTACTTTTTTATTGATTCATTATTAATTCTCCTTTTCCTTTTATATTAGATATTGTGTTCCTCTTTATTTAATTTTAATAAAAATAAATTAATAGATGTTATTAGGTTTTTAACAAATTCCTAGTTTTATTTATCGTTTCATTGAGTTTTATTTCCAATTTGGCTAATTGCTAATTTTCACAATTTTTATTTCATGTTTAATGGAGGAGTTAATTTGTTGTTCTTATAAAATGTTTTTAATTGCATGTCTAATTCACTGATCTGTTCTTTCTCTCTTTTGTTGATGAAATTGTTTAAAGGTAAATTTTCCCCTTAGCATTAATTTGGCTGCCTTTCCCAAATTTTGGTATTTTGTCTCATTGTCATAATTAGTTTTAATTAAATCCATTTTTTCTGATTAGTTCTTTGACTAGCTAATTCGTTTGTATTAGATTACTTTTCTTCAATTAATTTGATTTTGGAAACCTTTTTATTTAATAGAAATTAATTGCATTATATTCAGTAAAATAGGCATTGAAAATTTTCTTTTCTGCATTTTTGTGGGGTTCTTATGACTTAATACATAATCAATATTTGCAAAGATGCCATGCACAGCTGACAATATATGTATCCTTTCTATTCCCATTCAATAATCACCAGCAATTTGTCATATCTATTTTTTCTACAATTCTATCCAGGTCCTTCTCTCTTCTTTATTTTGGTTAGATTATCAAGCTTTAAAAGAGATATACTGAGATCTCCTATTATTATAGTTATACTTCCCTATAATTTATTTAAGTTTTCCTTTAAATAATTAAATGCTAGGTCATTTGGGGTGTAATAAGGGACTATTTTGATTGGTAATTGATAACAAACAGATCAGGCTGTTACCTACTTCTTCCTCCCTTCTGACTGTAAGGGGTAAATTTAGGAGTTTTTCACTAATATATTATCATTATGGTTTCCAGAGACTAATTCAAATCCCAATAAAAATACTAAAGTCAGTTTGGGAATTTTATGGTGGTTTCATTAATATAGAGGGAAGGAATTAAGAAGAAGAGAGAGGGAAAAGGCTATAAGATTTCTCCAGCCTAGCCTGAGCCAACAGGAGTTCAGAAACCTTCCAGCCACGAGGCCTCCTCCGAGATGAGGGACCTCCTAGGAGGATGGTGTTTTTAGTAAAGGTAAAGTAAAATAAGGAATCAGCCTAAACCCCGAGAAAATTCAGGGAAGACACCTCACCTGAACCACACTACTAAGCTTCTCCCAGTCACCGCATCAAGGACCCTCACTGCCAAACAGAGCTGCAGCCATGCCAAGAAGCCCAGCTCGAGAAACCCTGCTGCCAAGCCACCTCTCCATGAAAAGACTGCTGCCAAGAAGAAGTGCCGCAAATATGTAGACTTTTTTTTTACATCACTTCCTGCATCTCACATGTACCAATAGTAGCTTAAGCTTGACTTAGGACAGTCCAGGGAGTCTGTCAGTTGTTTCTGATTTATCACTTGATAGCACATGTCAGTCATAGGTTAACCTCCTCAACACTTAATCCTTAAGTAGGGGTGTAGACATTTCTGTTTTGCTAGGATTTTAAAGATTTAATCAGGGTGGAGAAAATCTAAAATTACTACTCCCTTTTCCTCCCTTCCTTCAGCCTCCCTTTTCCTCTCCTCCCCCTTCCTTCTTCTTTTCTCTTCTTCTAAATCAACTCAAGGTGAGTTTATGGTGTCTCAAATGAAATCCTCTTTCTCTTCTTTATCTTAAATAAGGGGTTTATTTGAGGAAGACAAGAAAGGATAGGAAATGGAGGTAAGAGGGTTGGGGATTTCCCTAATCCTACAATGAGTCTCAATTTGGAGGATGGTGAAATATTTCAATTGGGAGAAATGGCTGATGGGTCCAGAAGTTCAGTCACTATCACAACTTAGAAAATCAGAGAGAGAGCTTGACTTTTGTCCTTTCCTCTGTCTTCAAAACCAAAAGACAACCTCTCCTTCCTGTCTTCAAAGTTAAATACATAACCCTTCACTTGGTCTGTTCCTTTCTCCAACGGCTTCTCCCAGTCACATTGCAAAAAAGAATACTCTCATTTGAATGACAGGTCATCAGTCTCAGCTGCTCCTGTCTTTTTGCATGCTTTCCCAATTTCTCTCTTCTACAGGGGGGGAAGAGAGAGGGGCAAGAGAGACAGAGACAGAAATTGTTTAAGAGATCTTTCATCATAATATTTTTCCCAGTTTATCTCTCAGTCAAGACTGTTTGATATTGCTTTGCCTGAGATTTTTGTTGCTACCCTTGCTCTTTAACTGTAACTACAGCATAGGGCAGCTAGGTGGCTCAGTGGATAGAATCAGGCCCAGAGATAGGATGTCCTGAGTTCAAATTTGACCTCTCAGATGTCTTAGCTATTTGACCCTGGACAAATCACTTAATCTTTTACCATTCTTCTATCTGATGATTCTAGGACAGAAGCAGGGGTAGTATTGTAGTTTCAGCATAATAGATTTTGCTCTAGCCTCTTATTATTAGATTATATCAGGGAACCACAAACTATGGCCCACAGGTCACATGCAGCCCCCTGGGGCCATTTATCCAGCCCTCACTGTACTTCCGGAATGGGTACCTCTTTTATTGGTGGTCAATGAGAAGAGCACTGTATGTGGCGGAGTCACAAAGCATGAAGTTGCTCACATACAGTACTACTTCCGGTGACATAATCCTTTGCATGGCACCATGTTCTGAGAGTAACTGAATGAGAACGAGGTGCCATGCAAAGGATTATGTGGCTGCACAATGGAAGACATCAGCATGGTGAGCAGCGATCTGGGGGGAGGGAATTCTGCACTGTGTATACTGCTGCCTGGTATAGTGGTGGCGGTGATGGGCCTGAGAAAGGTGTGACAGACCCATCACAGCCAGTGCTGCAACCTCCACTATCCCAGACAGAGGTATATAGATTTGTTCATAATTTTTTTATAGTCCGGCCCTCCAACAGTCTGAGGGACATTGAACTGGCCCCCTGTGTAAAAAGTTTGGTGATCCCTGGGTTAGATAAAGCATCTATCAAACTCTTACTATATTCTAGGTACTGTGAGAGAATACAGGCCAGAACACTTTCCACCCTTAAGTAGCCTGAATTCTAATGGAGGAAGATTGCATAAAAAGGAGATGAGAAGTGGGAAGAGAGAAAAGGATGATACCTATAAGGGTACAGATATCTCCAGAATGGGAAGTCTACTGTATTAGAGGTGGGAAAGTTGTCCAGAGAGTCAAAACCAAAGGCAGGTTGGAAGAATTTTAACATTGTATAAGTTTTCATGTTTCCGGTTTGTGTCTTATATGCAGCATATTATCTTTAAAGAAATTTAGAATTCTTGTAGTCCACCTGCTTCCTACCATATAAATTACTGGGAAAACAGGTAACTTAACCCCAACAAATCATATTATTTATATATAAAAATATAATGATATTAAATCATGATTAAGATTTAATTTCTGTTGATAGAAAAATGTCAGACAGTATAGCTAGGGCAAAGCATGTAGAAAAAAATGCTTTATAAGAAAAATGTAATATAAATCATATCATTTTTACCTCAAAACAACAATATGATATAGATACTGTAAGAGTCAAAAATAGTTTGACTAAATTTATCAGTTATAAAGAATTATTGTGGTCACCATTTATAAAAATTAAACTATGAGTGTTAGTAGTTTTAGTAGCTTTACGACAGCAGGGTAGAGATAGTAAAGAGAGAAATGTAGGAAGGAGGCAGAAAATATTGTCAACTAAATACCTTATAATTGCGGATCTGAAGAAATCCAGCTCAACTCCAACAAAGGCTCCCTCAGGTCCCAATCTCCAACCAGGAGTCACAGTAGTCTCTTCAGCAAGAGGCTTACCTGCACAGAATCAATCTCTGACGCAGAAGTCCAAGGCAGAAGAATTGAGACACCAACACTGAAGTCCTCCTCAGCAAGAGCCACAAAGGAAGTAGAAATGAATCAGAATGCCCTCAGCTGACTTTTATAAGCAGTTTCTCCGCATCGCTTCCTATTTCTCTGGTTTCTCCTTCCTTTCACTGTGGGCTGTGCCCAGGGAGTGGGGCAGTGCTTGCAGTCTTTTTAGGACTAAGTGTTAATGACTCAGGAAGTGCGAACTCTCTTTGCTAGTGATTTACTAAGTGTTAAGTAGGGCTACTTCAAGTTCCTGATTGATTAACTTAAAGGCCAGAAGAACACACTTTCCACCCTTAAATAGCCTGACAAAGGGAATAAAAAAAATTTCCTTTCACAATACTAAATGTTTCATTCTTTCAATTTCACTGATGAGAAAAGAGGTCAGAGTGATTAAGCAATTTATTCATAGTTAAACAGCTAGCAAAGATCAGAGGCAGGATTTGAATCCAGGTATTCCTGGTACAAGTCTAACACTCTATACACTATGCTATGCTACCTCTATTAAGATGTGACATAAAACCAACTGATGTTCTTTTCACTCAATTCAGGAGTGTCAAATTCATCATGACATCATTTGGGGAGTTCTTGCCAATGATACTGGAATTATTTGTCACTTCCTTCCACAGCTCATTTTACAGATAAGAAAACTGAAGCATAGTTAAATTACTTACCCAGGGTCACATAGCTAGTAAGTGTCTGAGTTTGGATTTCAACTCGGATCTTCCTGATTCCATCTTTAGGGCTCTATCTGCTGTGTCATAATTAGTTTAATGAAAATAATAGCAGTCCACTTTTTTTTTTCTACATGCTTTGCCCTAACACCACTGTCTGACATTTTTCTATCAACAGAAATTAAATCTTAATCATGATTTAATATCATTATATTTTTATATATAAATAATATGATTTGTTGGGGTTAAGTTACCTGTTTTCCCCAGTAATCTATGTGTTAGGAAGCAGGTGGAATACAAGAATTCTAAATTTCTTCCCAAATCTTTGATTATATAGTTCTATAGTATAAACTCCTAAGAGTAAATGGTCAAGATAGTATCCAATATGCAAAGATTCTCCTTCTGGGCTATTACCCAGCTTCTGGAATGTCTCAGTATCTCTCAAGCTTATATTTCAGTTCCAAACTTGAGATAGTCAGGTAGATTAAGTAAGGGATGCCATTCTCTCTCACCTCTCTAAGATGCTCCATCCTTCTCTAGGTATCTTGTGCCTCTGTAGAAACACTTACTACCCTGTGTCCTACAAGGCAAAAAGTCTCTCTTTCTCAGAAGTGCCCTCCCTCATACCCTAAAATCATCCTTCCTCTTATCTAATTTATCTGTCTTGGGTCTAATCAGAGTATAAAAGGAATGAGTGGAACTCATTTAAAGTTCCTTTAAAGCTGAACATATAATCTTATAATGATGTGACTCTCAAAGTTGTCTCCGATCTCCCCCCAGAACTACAGATTTGTACTTCCTGTTGTGAATTAATAGCTCCATCTAAAATCCTCTACTACCATCATCTGAGAAGAGTGATGTCGCTGTAGACAACATGATACTGACCTATGATTTCAGTAGGATAGATAATTCCTTCTGTGGAAACTTTCTCATGAGAATAATTAACTCCTTTGCACCTTGAAAGTCTTAAAGAGTTATCTGGGGAACTTAGATATTAAAGAACCTGCCCACAATCACATAGCTACTATGTGTAAATACGGAACCTTAACATCCTGATCTCAAGGCCTTCAATAAATTAATGAAAGATAGAGCATTTATTAGGCCCTCCCTCTGATCAAAGCACTGTGTTAAAGGCTGCAGATACAAATAGAAAAGGAAGACAGAAAGAAAGCAAAAGTCTTTACTTCCAGGGAATTTACATTCTAATAAGAGGAGACACCATATAGGACAATATACATACTGGACATGTGTAAAGGTCCAGTGGTCTTTAGAGCATGACAGAAGAACCAATGGTAAATCCAAATAGTCTGAATAACCAGGGATCCAGTTTGACTAGAATCATCATCATAATAATGATGGCTACAATTTTCATGATAACTTTAAGGCTTCCAAAGTACATTATATATCTTCTCTCATCCCTGACAATAACCCTTGGAGATAGATGCTATCATTTCCCCCACTTTATAAGTGAGGAGACAGAGGCTAAGAGAGTTTAACTGACTTGCCCAAGATCACACATCAAGCACCTAACTAAAGGAAGATTCAAACTTATGTCTTCCTGACTCCTGACTCTACATCCAACATTTTATACATTGTACCAAGTTCCCTCTTAATATAGAGCAGAGATGATATTAATGTACAAGTATCTTCTTTATTGCCATTTTGACTAATAAACCCATATATATTTCTAATATTGAACCATTTGACACTTCCAAGAACTTTGGTAGCAGAACTTTCTTTTTCAGATCTTCAGGAGCTGTGGCTGCTAAGGAGGCAATAGCTATATTATCTACCACGGAAAATGACTAGAGCTAAAACTCCACTAGAATTGCTTCTCTGGATGATAACACACAGGGTTATGGGTAGCCACCTCCAACCAGAGCCTGAGAGGGAAGGAAGGACTAATTAAGGTGATGATGGTCTCAGCACTTCATATAGCTATGAAATTAAATCTGTCATCTGTCCAAACTCTTCCCTTTCCCCATGGCTTCTGGTTTCTGTTTATTTTCCTCTCAGTAAGCCTGATAGAAAACCTCAAAATCATTTTTTACTCTTCTGTCATTTTACTCATTTCATTAAATGTTATCAAAATCTTTTCAGTTCTAACTACAATATTTATCAAATCTGTTCCCTTCTCCCTCCCTCCCTTTTCTCGTATCCATGGATCTTTTTAAATGCTTTTTATTTTATTTATTTTATACATCGGTCATTTCCTGATAGATTCTCCTCCTTCCCCCTTTTCACTCCCTACTCCTGCTAATGTAAACTTTCCTTTATGTCAAAGATTAAAAAAGAAAAAGAAAAGAAAATCATTAAAAGTGAAACAAGCTCTAACTGCTATTTATCACATTTTTCAGAGAAATGCCTTCCACACTAGTAACCCCCCACCTCTCCAATAAACAAGGAACACTAAGTTCTTTGGCTCTTTTCCAAGGCCAAATATGCTTATAATTCAATCAACCAATCAATAGCATCTATTAAGTATCTACTATGTGAAGCACTCTGGGAATACAAAGAGAGAGATAGACAACCTAATCTTAAATATCTTACATTATATGTCATGAAAAAGAATATATGAGAGAGAGAGAGAGAGAGAGAGAGAGAGAGAGAGAGAGAGAGTAAATGGAACATATGAACTACATATACAAAATAAAGATAATGTATTTAAATTACTAGGTAGTTAAATGACTAGAAGTTGGGAGTTTAAGAAAGGCATTATGTAAAGGTGGTACTTGATCTGAAATTTGAGGGAAAAGAAGTTTTTCATTATGAGGTAGGGCTGAGAAAGGGAATATTTTAGGCATAGGGAACAGCCAGTGCAAAGGCATGGAGACAAAAATATAGAGATAGATCTATGTGTTTGGGGTAACTTGTATCTGAACTGTAGGATTCTCTGATAATTACTGTCCTATTCCTCAGCAGTCTCAAATGGTCAAACTCTCAAACAAGCTCTCATTGGGTGAGCTTTGGTCTCTCTTCACCCACCAAGGAATCTAATAACTTTAGTCATTTTTCAGTTGACCGTTCTGGCTATCATTTCTTTACTCACTCAGATGGAGCTGGAATATTTACCCATTACTAAGTCTTTCCTTCCCTTCCTTCCTTACCTACCAAATTCTTGAGCTCTTTAGCCAGTCTTTTCTAACTTCTTTTCAGAGTGCTTTCAATGTTTCAAATTAATGTCTCAAAGTATTCACATACTCTTGTTTATGAATTAAGTTAAAAATTAATCAAATCTCCCATACAAAATGAAGTCTTTATTTAATCACCCATTAGTCTCCATACAACTATATGATTTTTATTTGATTTTATCATTTCTTAAAATAACTATGTGTAAATGAGGGAGAGACCACAATATTTTGCAAATCCAGCCATTTATCAGTTTTCAAAACTGTTCTTTTACATAATGTCTTTATCACACTTACACTTGAAAATTTTAATAAGGAAAAGTTCTTTATCTCTTGCTTTTTTAGCCATCAAATTTTTCACATATAAAAGAGGCATTACCATCCTTTACAAGATGATTTAAGCCTTTTTTATACCACCATTTATTTTCTATACCTAAACTACTCAAATACTGTCTAAAAATTGTATGTCTTTACTCATGGATTTTATCAGTTTTTATTCAACTAAAGATCTTTTCCCTAATGAACTGGAGGAATTTCATGTGAACTGGAATGACCTCCAGGAACTGATGCAGAGTGAAAGGAGCAGAATCAGGAGAACATTGTATACAGAGACTGATACACTGTGGTACAATCGAATGTAATGGACTTCTCTAGAAGTAGCAATGCAATGAGCCAAAATAATTTGGAGGGATTTGTGAGAAAGAACACTATCCACATCCAGAGGAAGAATTGTGGGAGCAGAAACACAGAAGAAAAACAACTGTTTGATCACATGGGTCGATGTGGATATGATTGGGGATGTAGACTAAAAGATCACCCTAGTGCAAACATCAACAATATGGAAATAGGTTTTGATCAAGGACACATGTAAAACCCAGGGAATTGTACATTGGCTATGGGAAGGAGTGGGGAATGAGAGGGAGGGAAAGAATATTATTCTTGTAAGCAAGGAAAAATATTCTAAATTGACTAATTAAATAAATTTTTCAAAAATAAAAAATAAATAAAGTTATTTTCCTATTCCTTTCAATTTATTCAACTACAAAAGGAGTGATATTTTATTTTGTCAATTGGTTTAACTCTTTTTCTTTACATAAGAGAACTTTCTCTTCTTCACATCTCTTACAGATGAAAGGACAATGTCTTTTTTAAAAATATCTTTAAAATAGTAAATAATTAAAATGGTGAAAAATAAAATTCAATTTCAATAAAATAAATCACAAAGTCACTCTTATGGACAAGATAAAAAGATAAGGGCTAGATTTAGCATAGTGTATATTATAGCTGGAATAAATATGTGTCAAATTACCAGATGCAGAAAGAATGTAAGTTTCTTGATATCTAAGACTCTTGTTTTTGTCATTATATCCCTAGCTGCCTAGCAAGACATATAGGATTTAGTCAGCATTCTTGAGTTGTATCATCTCATGCACACATATCTTGTAACAAATATTAAATACCTAGAAAATTTTAATAAATGTTTATTTCAGATTTTCCTAAAACTGCTCATCTTCAATCCAAAACAAGGAATCATCAATGGTAAGAAAATCTGGTCCTGTGGATTTGAGGTGACACTTGTAGATAATCCCTAAAATTATGATATGCAGCCTCAAAAACGTGATTTCTGCCACTGAAACTTAACTTATTCCTCGTTGAAAACCTCCAAGAAACTTTTCATAAGCTTGGAGATATTTAATAACCCTTATGAAAGAATGATCACTCTTCCTTAAATTACTGGTATAGATAGCTGGCAGCAGTAGAGTATGTGAATGAAAGTTGTTGGCTCTTTACAATAAGCAGATAGCCCATTGTGAGGTTTCTGCTTGTTCCATCATCTCCCACCTCCACCCACATACTTCATTTATTCTTCAAATGCCCAACCTATTTCTCACACACTAATATATTCATCTAAATATATTCACCCAATCAGTCCACTTATCTAACCATCATTTCATTCAACTTCATATCAATTATTCTATTTTTAAAAATCACACAACTAGGCTATTCATTTTTCTAGAATCACATGGTAACAAGTGGGCACAATTTCAAAACCAATAAGGGAAAAATAGCATCCATTGAGAAGGCAAGTCTCTTGTTCTTTAGCAACCATCAATTTTGCTGCTGTCCAGGGTCCTACAACAGACAGCTCCATAACTATTCCTTTGCCCAAGTGCATTTCATTTTTCTGAATAGGAGAAAATTATTCAGCAATAGTTGATTTCTTTAAATAAATGTATTTGGCTCATCAGATGCCACTTTCTCCATGAAGCTTCACCTTACTTTCTTTTCTCCTGGATCTAATTTTTCATCTGTCCATCTAAACATATCTTTTGTACTTCATTGACTCTCCCTTGTGGCAATTTGTATGTAGTTTTGATATTCTATTAGATCAGAAGGCACTTTAGAATGGAGATCAATGGCCCTTGGAAGTAAAGTGGCAATAATGGATAGAACACTCAATGTGGAGTCAAGATCTCAGTTCAAATACCTCTCCCCCTAGGCAATTACTAGCTGCAAACCCTTTAGAAAATCATTTAATCCCACTTGGTTTTTGTTTTCCCATTTATACAATTAGGATACTAATTGCACCTACCTCACAGAGTCATCTTCATGAGAATCAAATAAGATAATTTAAGTCAAACTAAATAAAGATATAAATATGCAGGCATAAATATACATTTTATCAAATAAGTTAACCTTTGAAAACCTTAAAAATATTAGCTATTATTGTTGTTTCATCACCCAAACCTAGTTAGTAGTAAGTTATTGGTGCAAGAATGAATGAATGGAATTAATGTCTGAAAAGCAAGCAAATTTCTTTCTCTTAAGTCTGCTCATCCTTATGACTTCAGTCTACCTTGTTCAAAATAATAGCATCAGGGAGAAGCTGATCCACTAAGCAGTGGATTGAGAGCCAAGCCTAGATATGGGAGGTCCTGGGTTCAAATCTGGTTTCAAACACTTCCTAGCTATGTGACCCTAGGCAGGCCACTTAATCCCCATTGCCTAGCCCTTACTGTTCTTCTGTATTAGAACCAATATTGGTTCTAATATGGAAGGTAAGTGTTTTAAGGAAAAATAATAGTAAAATAATAGTGATTATCTTTGATTCTTCCTTCACTCCTGACATCTAGCCATCACATCCTTTTAATTATATTTTCTTTTTTAAAAATGTATTTATTTATTTAGAATATTTTTCCATGGTTACATGATTCATTATTTTTCCCACCCATCTTCCCTCCCCCCCCCCCAGAGCTGACAAGCAAATCTACTGAGTTATCCATGTATCATTGTTCAAAACCTATTTCAATATTCATATTTGCAATAGAGTGATATTTTAACACCAAAACCCCAATCATATTGAACCATGTGATCAATCATATGTTTTTTCCTTCTGCATTTCTACTCCCACAGTTGCTTTTCTGGATGTTCTCATAAGTTCCTCTGGATTGTCCTGGATCATTGCATTGCCACTAATGGAGAAGTCCATTGCATTTGATTGTACCACAGTGTATCAGTATCTGTGTACAATGTTCTCCTGGTTCTGCTCCTTTCACTCTGCACTCTGCATTTTTGGAGGTCATTCCAGTTCAAGTGGAATTCCCCCAGTTCATCATTCATTTCAGCACAATAGTATTCCATCAACAACAGATACCACAAATAGTTCAGCAATTCCCCAACTAATGGACGCCCCACCCCCATTTCCAATTTTTTGCCACTTCAAAGAGGGCAGGTATAAATATTTTCCTACAAGTGTTTTTCCTTATTATCTCTTTGGGGTATGTAAGGGGGAAAAGGGGTTATTTTTAAAAGGGTTGAACTGTATTATTTAAGAGTGTGGTCACCAGGAATTTATATTAATTCCAAAGAGATTTCTTTACAAAATGTAGAAAGAGGGAAGCAAGAAAATCAGAGAGAGGATATGGTAAGATATCTAGCTTAAGCACTAAGTAATTTACTTCCAGTCCCCAGTCTAACCCAGGCAGAGAGAGCTGGTTCTTAGTGGCCACAGCAAAGCTGAGAACCTGGGGGAAAACTATCTCAAGAAGCTAGTTTCTCCTGAGGCTAATTTCTTCAGAAAATATCCAGAAAAGGAGTCAACTCTTTCACTCACCACATGTTGGTGCAACAGTCTCATCAGGAACAGGGTCTCATTTCTAGTCAGCAAATGTCTCCTTCAGCCTCCACTCCAAAGAATGAAGAAGTCTCCAGTTTCCCCTTCCAAAGAATGAAGAACTGTCTCTCACAGGAAGTGACAGCTCCTTTTAAAGACACTTCTTTTGCGACACTTCCTATGTCTTCTCCTAATTTTACATCAACCAATCACAGTTGAAGCTTTCCTTTAAGACTGCCCAGGGGCAGTTAATTTAATTCTGATTCGTCACCCACTATTGCACATGTGGGTCACAGACCTCTCACTTAATGATTAAGTGGAATGTTTACACTTTTGGTGATTAAATTCTAAAAATAGGCAGGGATTACAATTTTAATCTTCACAATCAGGAGAGAGTTAATTTTAATCTTCACAGGTACAAACCCAGTAGTGGTATGGCTGGACCAAAGGCCAGACATTCTTTTAAAGCCCTTTGCATATAATTCCAAATCATCCTCCAGCATGGTCAGATTAATTCACAACTCCACCAGTAGTGTATTAGTGTCCCAATTTTGCCACATCCCCTCCAACATTTATCATTTTCTTTTGCTGTCATATTGGCCAATATGCTAGGTGTGAGGTGGTACCTCAGCATTCTTTTTTATTTGCATTTCTCTAACAGGAGTTTTTCATGTGATTATTGATAGTTTTGATTTCTTCATCTGAAAACTACTTAATCATATACCTTGACCATTTGTCAATTGAGGAAGAGCCCTTTAATTATATTTCTTCACTATCTCTCATAGCTATCTCCCTGCCTTTATTTTGACTGCCCTGTGGAAGAGGAGAGAATTACAAGAGATCTCAGAGACTTTGTGGAAATGAAAAGGGCAAAGGTCCCAGCAGCAGTGGGGGATGGGATGGAGGGATTTGGAATCTTAAGGAAAAAGGAATCCAGAGAGCGGGCAGTTGTGTCTCTGACTCACTCTCTGGCTCTGAGACAGCTGAGGTGAAGTCCAGTCTTGGCTGGGCTGATCCCAAGAAAACCTTTTCCTGAAATCCTGATTTTCATCCTCTAAAACCCCCATAAGTGGATAAAGACAGAAAGAAGAAAAGTCCTGCTGGACAGAACTGAAGCCAGGGTTGAAGACTTTGAACCCCTTCTGGGTCTTGAGGTCAGTGAGCCCAAGTTCCCCACAACTTTGGAGGGGGGAAGAGTTTAGACAGTTAGGGACTCCTTCTTCCTCTTCCTTTCTGCCTCAACTTACCAACTTTTCCTCACTCTATCCTGTTTTATTACCACAGAATAAATTTGTAAACTTGTATAACTGGCTGAAGACTGAGTAAGGGGCAGCTTAAACTACGTGAAGGGACTGCTCTCCCCCTAGGAAGAGGAGCTTGCTAAACAGCAACAAAGTGATAGAGAGGAGTAATCCGCAGGCTATGTGAAGGGCCATAATTAGGGAAGGCTGAAGGGGTAAACAAGCAGACTCACTCTCCTCCTTCCCGGTCAACCTAAACAACTGATACCCCTCCATTGCCTTGCCTTGAGGGGGAGAGTACTCCATTCCCCCTCTCTGGTTCTTTACCTCCAATACACCCTCTAATTAAATTCTTGTCTTCTTAATGCCATTTTCCTGCCACCCCCATCACTAGTCTATCCTTCACATTGTTAGGAATAGGTCTAAACATATTCTTTGCTAATAAAATAAAAACTTATGTGACTCCCTTTGCATGGTATCCAATAGACTCCACAATCTGGCACCATCCTAGCAAGTCTAACCTTATTTCCTATCTTTGTATCCTATCCTATCATTGCTAAAGGATAGGGCTATGTTACTTCCTGACACAGCAAGCTCCAAAGGCTCCCTATCACCTCTTGGATCAAGGGAAAACTCATTTGTTTGGCATAGAAAGCCTTTCATAATCTCATGGAAGCCTACTTTTCTAGATACCAATAAATCTTTGTGAACTCTTTGTTTCCACTGCTTTGTTTTCCAAAGTCTGAAATTCTGGGATCTTGGGAATCCTTTTAAGTTCTAAAGTAGTATGACTTCATGGACTATTTAATTATCCATGATACTCTGCTCCTCCTTACAATTAAAAAGGCATATATACTATTACATTCTCTTAATGTATAAGTACTATTGCTGTCAGTGTGTTACCTCTGGAATACAAAAATATCTCACTTGAGACCAAGAGAAATGGCAACTTGACCTCTTTTCAGAAATGTCATATGAGCAGGGTCACTGAAATTGGTCCACTTTAAAGCAATGATAAAATGGATCATTTCGACATTCGAGTTAAGTTTGTTCCAGTTGAAAGAAAACCTTATCTATTTCAGAATACTTGAATTGCTACCCAGAAGACATACTCTGACACAACCTCTTTGAGAAAAGCCCTTTAAATCACAGGAGAACTCCAAGCTCAAGATCATGGAAGCATCTCAATCCTGTCTTCAAATCCTAGAACACCAAGAGACTTCTGGGAACTTCCAGTGAGGCAATGACTCTTGAAAAGAAGAAGCCACATTAAACTTAAAGTCCCATACTGACTCTGAGATACTGAATGAGAATTCAAAGAATCCAAGAAATTCAACATTTGAAGTGACCTCAGAAACCATCTAGTATGACCCACACCCATATAGGAATCCTGTATTAAACATAGTCTTTGCCCAAAGAGCTCTAGTGAGTGGGAGGAACTCAATATCATGAAAAGCTATGTATTCAGCTTCTGAAAAGCACCAATTGCTAAGGAGACTTTCTGTGTTCAAATCTGAACTCAGACACTTACAGGCAATGTTACTGAGGGCAAGTCACTTAATTTCTATCAGGCTCAGTTTCTTCATATGTAAAATGGGGTGAATAATAGCACCTACCTCACAAGATTGCTGAGTATCAATGAGATAAGACTTGGAAAGCACTTAGTACAGGGTCTGACACTTAGCAGGCGTTTAATAAATGCTTGCTCCCTTCCCCCTTCCCTGATTCCTTCTGATACAAGTCACCTACAAACTTTTGTGGAAGCAAGGAGATGTGGTGGATTTAGCCCTAGACTGGAGTCAGGAAAACCTGTGAGTTATTCAGTGGCCAAAACAAGCTTAACTCCATGCCATATGCATTCTTGACAAAGAATCAACAAAAATAAGTAATGCTACATAACAACAATAAAACAATGCTACTTTTTGGGGGCCCCACTAAAACCTCTCCTAAACACTAGACTACTGTAACTTGGGCAGTAAATAAACCACTTTGAGCAAAGGAAAATTAAAAAAACACCCTTCTTTTGGTCAGGAAAAGGAGCATATATAATACAACAGTTCCAAATTGATACTTAATTCATGCATTCAAAAGGACTGCTCTTGAGATAAAGCCTAAACAAACCCTAAAGAAACCCTCGTGCTCTTCACAGGGCCCAGAATTCCTGACCTAGTATAAACTGAAATTCTTGAAATGCAGTATTTTCCTGTTCTCCACCTTCTTTTTGCTCTCCTCTCCAAATGACTCCTCTCTGTTAGCCCATTGTCTGTGAGACAGAGGGAGTGGGACTTAACAGACAGTCCCATGAAGAAGCTTGGAAGTAGTGATGTCATCCTAAGCTTTTCTGCTCTTTGAGTACCATATCTTTTTCTGTGCTGTGTCATGTCACTTCCAAATACATACTTCTCTCTCCCCAACAAAATCAAAGTCCCAATGCTCCATGAAAGTGAGGATTAAGGAAGAGTCAAAGTAAATGAAGTGATATAAAGCTGTCACAGTGGGACAATAAGATCCTAAAAATCATGTCCCTGCCAATCAGATATATGGAAATTAATAATACCTGTTTAGAATATAAACTCATTTCTAAAAATAATATAGGTGTTAGATTATGAACAATGTTGCATTAAAAACAGTGAGAAGCAAAGGGAAAATAAATTACTTCACAGAAAACTTTACAAGAGACTCAACTAAATGAAATTAACATTTTAAGAATAAAATTGGAAAGACCACAAACAGGTTGAAAATGCAAAGATCTGTCAGTTATTCATCAAGTATTTATGAAGTACTGCTACAAAGAAAGGGAAATATATAATCCTTGCTCTCAAGTAAATCAAATTCTAATAGGGGAGACAAAATGCAACTAAGTAGGTGCCTACATGATTCATATAGTATAAGTGAAAAATAATCTTGGAGAGCAGGAATAGGGGCAGGATAAGGAGATGGAGGGGGGCACATTAGCAAAGGCCTCCTACAGAAGATAGGATATGAGCTGAATCTTGAAAGAAACCCATAAAATCTTTTATAACAAATTCTTTTCTCTATCAACACTACTACATTTGATCTCAACATCACAGTATCTAGTAAAATGATATTAAGGAAAACAAGGATGAAAAAAAGCAGCTAGAATGAGCCAAATATATACCAAGAAGAATTCTTTGCTAAAGATGATACAGTTTTGAGGGTACTGAGTAATTGATTCTGTCTAAAATGGCGAAGGATACCAAAGACTGAGGTGGTAGAGAGGTAGAATTTAACTCTTACTATTAACAAAAATGAGTGACAATGAATCTTCATGACTACTATCACATACCTTTATTTCCCCTCTTTACAAAATTTAATGAAAATAATCCTATGAGCACATCTTTGCAGAAGGTATGATAAGTACATAAATAAGCTTTCACCAACAATATTCTCTACTTCTTTGTGGGCATAAATTTTTGAAAGACATAAAGAATATAAAGTCTCACTGTGTTTATTATTTTTTGACTATGAAAAACATTTGATTCAGTTGAGCAAAATGATACTTTAATGTCTTATAACAAATGGTCTCCATATCAAAATCATCTCGGCTTCTTTGAAAGACATCATAAAGTTAGTTTACTTAAAGAACATCTGCTTATTAAAGTCATTGAGGATTTGCAGGGCAAAATACAAATGGGAAAGGAAGATTCTTAGTCTCAGGGATATGGTATATATAGGTCTTGAATATTCTAGGGGAGAGATGGTAGAAGTGAGATTTGACAGTTTTACTCTACATCTTCCTTTTATTCCATTGCCATAAAAGTGGGGACAACCAAAAAAAAAGTATGTCAAGGATTCAAGATCTTCCTATTTTCAAATGACATTGAGCTGATTGAATTAAGTCCTACATCATTGCCAACTCCCTGAGTACTTAATCACTTAAAAATATCTACCCCAGTTATTTCCATAAGAAAAACAAAGGAGTTTTTAAAAATGCCTTTTGTTTAAATAATGATATGCAAGTGAATGGACATCTCATTGAGCTGGTTCAACAGTACATATATCTTAGAAAGATTCTTTGCAAAAAACAATGGGCTGAGTCCAGAACTGACTAGTAGAAATTTTATTGATGTGTTTTGTATTTACATTACAAATAGTTCCAAATATTATATTTGTAATGTACCATTACATAAGAAGTATCTTATAACAAAGTAAAATAGATCATTAAAACTAAAAATAATTTCATCTGAATTTGCATGCAACATTTCTCCTTTTTCTATATTTTTAATGAACAGAAAAATATTTTCCTCCTTTCTCCCCCATATTTCATTGGAAAAGAAAAAAGGAAAAAAAGAAATTTCTCATAATAAATATGCATAGTCAAACACAACAAATTCCCTTAATGTCTGTATGTTACACATATATAATTATGTACCCCAAATCCAATCCTAATAAATGCTTTTTGGTTATTGGATATCAAATCCATCACATCTCTGTAATAAATAGCATGTTTTGTCATTGGTTCTTTCAACTTGTTAAACTCAAAGTTGTTTTTATACTGTCATTAGTACAGCATAAATTGTTCTTCTCTGCTCAATTCACTTTTCATTGGTTTATAAAAGCACTCAAATTGTTTGCTTTTATAATATTGATGCTGTAGCATAAACTGTTCTTTTTCTACTAACTTACTCTACATCAGTGCATAGAAGTCTTTTCAAGTCTTTTTTAGTCATCTATTTCCTCATTTCTTACAATACAATAGTACTTTATCACATATATGTACCCCAATGTATTCAGCTAGTACTTCATTGAGGAGCAGCATTTTTAAAAGTCTAAACTTCTCTCTGAAATAAAGGCATATTTTTAACATTCCTCTCCTATAGGAGTAATGAGTCATGAAATACCATAATCTCTGAAGAACAAAAGTTTTGAGTCAATCATGAGGCAATGCAATGACGTAAAGTGGGTGGGTGTAGCCAATAACGCTTTATCAACAAAAGAATTGTACAACAAATGAGCAGAACCATTACAACATTGTACATAATAACAGTAATATTATATGATGATCAACTATGAATGACAACTATTATCAGCAATTTAAGGATCCAAGATAACTCCAAGAAACAGGATGAAAAATGCTGTCCACCACCACCATAGAAAGGACTGGTGGAATCTGAATGTAGATAGAAACATACCATTTTTCACGTTATTTCCTTATTATTTATCTATTATGTGAAATATGTGCCTTCTGTATTGCATGATAGCAAATGTATAACCTATATCAGACTGGTTGCCATTTCAAGGAGAAGAGAGGACAGAGAGGGAAGGAGGGAGCAAATTTGGATAATAAAGTGTCAAAAGCATGTTAAAAATTGTCTCTACATGTAATTGGGGATAAAAAAATACAATGAAAATATTTTTAAAGAATTGTGTAAGGGAAATAGAATAAAAGATATCATCAAAAAGGTATATGGACAGAAAAAAAATGCAACAAGAGCAAAAGATAATCCATTGGTAACCAAAAAAAGGGCAAGAATTATAGACCCTTAACTTATTGAGTTGGCCTCTATGAAGGATTTAGTAAAAGATATAGACAAAAATTCTACAGGATGAGAAGACTAAGAGATACATTGTTGAATTCTATATCCACAAGATCACAAACCTAAGTACAAAAATCCTACTAGTGACTCATATTTCACTTTCAAACCTCCAAAAACCTTTACATTTTTTTCACATAGACTCTGTCTAGTCATGCCTCCTCCATCTTGAATTTTCAAAGTTGAATTTTTAACCCCAGTATAAGATTTTATATTTGTTTAATTAAATGTGATCTTGTTGGATTAAGTCCAGTTTACTCTCATCCATGCTAGCCATCTATCACAGATTGACGTCATCTGAAAATTTAATAATGATTCCATCTACCATTCAAACCACTAACAAAAATATTAAACAGCACAAACCAAGGACATATATCTGGAAAGCTCCATTAGAAACTTGTCTTTAAGTTGACAATGACTGATTAATAACTAGTCTAGCTGGAGGTAGCTAGGTGATTCGCTGAATACTGTGCTAAGTCTATAGTCAGGAAAACTTAAATTAAAATCTAGCCTCAGAAACGTAATAGCTGTTACCTTGAACAAGTCACTTAACTACTATCTGCTTCAGTTTCCTCGATTGAAAATGTTATGAACTTCAAATGAGATAATAATTATAAGTACTCATCACAGAGCCTGGCACACAAGGTACTTCTTCATGAATGCTTGTTGCCTTCCCTTCCCTTTGGGTTTGGCTATTCAACAAATTCCAAATCAGCTGGTTATTGTTTAGCTTCTGTCTTATCTAGGAGGCTGCCTTGAGAGAAGAGCAGAATTCTATATGAATAAATCTATGTTGCATTCAATCTCAGGGGACTTAATTATTAAAATACCATAGAATTTTAACAATATTTCTACAATCTACTATCTCCCAAAGGTATTGGACTGTGGAAGTGTGGCAAGTTCCCAAAGTATAGTGCTTCTCTTGGGGACTATTAGGATTCTTCAAATAGTCCATGTGAATTTTTGATTTGTTTGTGCATTTGTTTCAAGACTAGGTCTCCCTCTCTCCCCAAGCTGGAAGTAAAACCATCACTTGCAGTCTCTGCTCCAATTCCCTCATGGGTCCCTCCTTAGATGGCAGGTCACTTAAAATCTCTGAGTCTCAATATCCTCCTATATAAAAGGAGGACACTAATAGCACCTACCTCTCAGAGTTATTCTAAAGATCAAGAGAATATATGCAAAGTGCTTTGCCCACCTTCAAGTGCTTTAGAAGTACCGGGCTTGTTGTTATGTTATTATATGTTAATACATTCCTCTCACCTCACACATCTCTTAAATTCTATTTTTCAGCCCTTACCATCTGTCTTAGAATCAAAACTAAATATCAAGACAGCAAATATCCAAGGCAGAAGAGCATTAAGGGCTAAGTAACTGGGGGTTAGTGACTTGTCCAGGTTTAAACATCTAGGAAGGGTATGGAGTCAAATGTGTACCCAGCACCTCCTGGAGCCATGAACTCATCTAAGGTGATGACTAGTCATCCCTTCATTCCCACCTTACAGTCTTTTGGACTCCCTTGGTCTTTTCCATCATGCCCTTTCACAAAGTACATTCTCACCTTCCACCCACCCTTTTCAGCTTCCTCTTATATGTTACCATTATATTGTAGCCTCCTTAAAAGCAGGGACCATCTTTTTGTTTGTTACTTGTGTGTGTAGCCTCCTGGCACATAGTAGGTACTTAATAAATGTTTTATTGATTGATACTATAGGATTCTTATTATTAAAATGTCTTTGGTGAATTGCATTGTGGAAAAATTGCCATTGGGAGTACTGCTCCTAGGATTCTAAATAGTTGTTTCCTCAGTGTCTACAAAAGACTTGGAATGTAGGAAATAAAATACAATTGACCACATTATAGGGACCTCAGTGATGCATCAATGAACTGCTCTAGTGGAAATGATAAATAATCTCAGTACATGAGCTAGGCTTTACATACTACATGTAATTCCTGTGTGACTTGGATAAATCACTTAATCTCTCTGTGTCTGTTTCCTCATATGTAGAAGGAGGGGTTTGGACTAGATGACCTTTGGGATCCTTTCTGGATATAAATCTGTTATCCTATACTAAAACCACATTCTAAAATACCAGGTACTCTCCTGTTTTCAGCACACCATCTGTGGATTCTATGCCATTGCAGAGGTTGTCTCCCATGACTAGAAAGGGCTTCTTTCTTGCCTCCATCTCCTAGAATCCTTAGCTTCCTTCAAGGCTCATCCCAGGTGCCTCCTCCAAAAGAAAGTCATTCCTTGTTCTCTTTAGGTGTTCCTGCTCCCTCCTCAAGTTATCTTTCATTTACATGATGGGTCTCCTCATTAAAAGAGAAGCTCTTTGAGAGCAAAACATCTTGTTCATTTGCATCCTTTTATCACCAGAACCTAGCTTCACAATACTATTTGTACATAGAAGGTGCTTAATCACTTTTTAATTTAAGGCCCAATATTTATATTATACTTGTTTTCCAGATGCTTGTTATCTAAATAATGTGTGCCCGTGCCTACATCTCACTGCAGTTTTAAAATTCAAAAGGAGGCACAAATATGGAACACAAAAAAATGAAGAAATGTGATGACCTGTGAAATTAACAGGAAGTTAGTGCTTTAAAGAATCCAAGTCAGTGCTATTGTCCCCAATATGTAGACAGACTAAACATAGCTCTTTGACATGAATCACTGAAACATCTGTTGGCAATTGGCATATTCCTCCTCTTTGCCCCTTGGAGAGATCGTTACCCTTTGGAAAATAGGTTATTCTGCATTTCAGTCTTTCCTCTTTCAGTTTAGCTTGGAGTAGTGATGGTGGCAAGAAATATGAACATTTATTTTGACAGGAAGTGCTGTGAAACACTAATTTAACTCCCTGCTGCTTCCCGCATTTCAAGTGCAGATCGCTCTGACAACATAATCAAGCCATAACCAGATGAGAACAGTAATGAGTTGCAGTGCTCAACAGAACCGTTGCATACTATGCTTATGCTATTTTCCTCTATCTGTCAGCATCACTAGCATTTCAAATGTACTTAAAAGCAATATGTGAAGTTCCTCATCTAAGTGTCAGGCACATTTAAACAGTGGAGTCCTCTGTGAATAGGAGAAGGACTAGTGATAGAGGTGGAAATAGAATGCAGTCAATTAACTGTTTACATTTGCCCATGTAAAAGACTATAAAGGGATGGGGACTATTATTTCCTTCCAAACCAAATCAAGATTCCTGAGAATTTATTCGGCAAATTTAAGTGAAATTTGTTTCTTTGTATCAATGGGTTCCTACAGATTTTGTATTTACCATCATCATCTTATGCCTAAATTCTTTGTGATCCTTCCAGTAATGAACCGGTGTGGCAATGCTAATATGATGAATTGTTCTAAAATTAAACATCTTGGGTATTCATGTTTATTCACATGTATGAATAAGTGAAAGCCAAGGCAGCAGCACAAAGTGAATAGACAGCTGGTCGTGGAGCCCAAAAGACATGAATTAAAATCTAGCCACTGACTCTGACTGTGTAGTCATAGCCAACTCCCTTATCCCTTCAGTCCTCGGGCAACTCTAAATCAAGATCACACAGAAATGTTAAGCTGGGAGGTTTCCTTTCCAAGGAATTCCCTATACCACTGAAATCATGGGTCCAGTCCCTAGGCCTTTAGAGTGAATAAAAATTATATCTGAACCCCTGCCTATCAGATCTTGAGATCTTTATCAATCTTATAATGTTTCCTCCAGAATTTTTCCCACCATTCTGAAAATTTTGTTGTTCAAATTCCAGGCCTATTTTGAAAAATATTTCTCTTCTAGTTCTTAATTTTATATGACACTAACAATAGCAAATGATTGGTGTGACTCTTCATTCAACCCACATTGGAGCCATCATTTTTTTTAATGTAGTTTGCTAATCTCCTTAAGTAGAGGTTCTGTGGGGAGGAGAGGAGGTCTTTTTTCTTTAGCTATACTACTTTTTCTCTTCTCTTTCTATTTGCCTAATGAATCAAAATGATTCTTTTGATTGATCACCACTGAGGTATGGGTGTCCCCATAATGATGTTAATGAGTTTGCTACTATCCAAAGATCCTGCTTTAGTCAGAATTTATAAAGATAATTTGTTTCTTCCTCCCTTCTAAGCTACTTTAACCCAACCAAACTTTTTGGACATTCCTTGATTTGGAGGAGTTCTGGTCTTTGAGTACATCTGATCTTTTGGTAAGTTAGATGCAAGCCTGGCCTTTCTTTCCTCAAGAGTGTCTGATGATGTAGCAGTCTCCTAATCCAATTCTATCAATCATGCCACAAGCTCAAGGGAAATAGTTCACTGCAGAATGAAAGGGGCATTCAAGAGGCACAAATTAATGCCACTTAAATATCCTTGAATACTAAAAATGTACTGCTGAATTAAATACTTAACCATGGGAAAATGTTGTGCTTTATTGTCCAAGTAATTCTGGCTACCCTGTGAAAATAATATGCAGCTTATCATAGTTTTAAAAGTCAGCAAAACATGAACATGTATACATGTGGACATACAATCTTTAAGTGCTTTCTTTGCACACATTAATTGGACCACAAATTACCTACTGCATGATCTTTAGAATTAATGATTCCCTATATTTTTTTCTGGACCTATATACCAAATCCTATTACAGTATATTAATTCCCACTTAAAGCTGAGGGAGGTTTATAGTTTCCTAAATAGCCAATTTAATAGTCCTATAGGAATAGGAATGGACTGAATGAATTTCCCACATTTGTCCCAGGAGTCTTACAATTCTGGTGCAGAATGATAGCTTAACACAGATATTTTGTTAAAGAATTGTTTCTATCTTTCTTTTTCTAAATACCATCTCTAATGACCACTATTTATTGTTTCCTAGACTTCACTGTGTCAAATACACTCAAGACAGTTCTTCATGAGTCACTTAGAACTACAGCTTAAGTAAAATGTCTGAGACACAACCCTCAAATTGAGATGCCAGCTCATGACTTCATTAATTTGGAGTCTTGTACTGGTCACTCACTCTCTCAAGGTTGGTTTCTTCACGTTCACTAGAGAAATCACTATAGAAATTGTGAGGAAGATTTAATAGAAATTATTCCTAAAGTTCTATGCAAAAGACAGTCTCATCCAAATGGTGATGTTGATGGCTTTATTCTCATTGCCCATTTGGAGGATATCAAAATAAGAACAAAGCAACCAAAAGTAAAAATATATCTCAGAATGGGAAAAAATGACTCATTATTTTAAGGAGAACAGCAATGACAATGACAGCAACAACAACATGAGAAGCAAGTTATCTGGTATGATGCTTCTCCTTTTTTATTATAAAGTATATATCATAATAATATATCATCCCATCATAATTCTTAAAAGATTTCAAAATTTGTTTTCACAAGTAACATTTTTTAACCCGAATCATGATAGTGCTATAAGTTGTAAGCAACTGGATTTGATAGTCTTACATAGATAGGATGTGGCTAATGAGGGATCAGATGTCTTACTTGGGATGCATCTAATGGATCCCAACTTTTTAATTTTATTATCCTCTCACTCGTGGCATGTCTCTTCTTTGTTCCTACCAGCAAGACTTTATAAAACTTTCTAGTACAATGTGAATTCTATAGTACCAAGAATCCTTTACTGTCTTCTTGAATATTCACCCGGAAATCTTTTTCCTAACAAAAGGGATGAAATGCATGGTTATACCCCACCAACCACCTTTCAGGTACAGTCGTCTGTATAACACTCATTATCACAATTTTTTACAGTCATATTTATACATGAATGAGGAAAGTTTGGAAAAAAGGATTTATGGTAGAGGAACAGCACCTTAAATAAGCTAAAAAAAAAATTCCCCTTTGCCTTCTCCAACCAGTTCATTTATAAAGCAGATGCAGAGGATCTAGAGGTGGCTGAAGAAAATCATGATGTTCCAGACCCACAAAGTCCTTTAAAGATTTTTGGAATGTAGTCTCTCTAAACTGTTATGGGGTGTGATTCATGTTGACAAAAAGGAAATGACTAGAGTAAAAGGAAAATTTCTAATTCTAAGTCAGATGGAGTCTTGGGACAGTTATTTTGATTCTGGTAACAGGAAGAAATGAAGATCAAAGACAGAATAAATATCTGCAAGTTTTAAATAGATGACCAAATGATCTGTTTTGTGTGGAAAGGAATTTAGACTGACAGTTTGTGGAGGAAGGGCCCAACTGGGAGTGGCAGTGGGGTCTTGTGACTAGCACTTCCTTCCTGCCCAGTGGGACTTGCTTCTGGGTGTTGGAGGAGAGAGGAGCTTGTTCAGCCCAGTCTGGAGTGGCATGCTCTTCTTGGTTCAGCTGGAAGATTCAGGCCCAGTTGCTTCTGAAGGTTAGACCTGTTCTTGTTTGCTTTCTATCTACTGCTAAGATTCTGAAGTATACAAAACTGGACTGATATAGAGGAGACAGAAGTGGGAAAACCCTCCGCCAGCCTCTAGGGCCTGGCCCTATACTCTGAAGCTAAGGAAAAACTCCAATTCCAACTGGATTATTAAACTTTATATTATTTTAATTCGCAGTCAGATAAGTGGACTATCTTTTCTGATCATAGAGGGAGCTGAAAATCAGTTCAGTCATCAAGGCAATAAAAGACCTTATCGTACCCCTGCTGTTTCCTCTCAGCAGAGGGCATCTCCCTCCTTTGCCTCTCCAAGCAATATACCCTCTCTCCCCTCAACTACTCCATACCCCATACAAACCTCCCTTTATCCCCCATTTTTCCAATCCTATTTCCTTTCCCAATAAATATTACATTTGTGAAAAAGTATAGCCCTGGGTTTTAGACCCCAGGGGTATAGAAGTCTTTGTCTTTATTTGTCTTAACACCGCTGGTATATTTTTCTCTGGTCCAATAATTACCTTTTCATCTAACTAAAAGAATTGAAAATTTGCCTCTGGATTATAATTTTTTAAGTTGGCAGAGCCAATTCCTCTCTCTGGGTAGCAGCAGCTAGAATAGCCCAGAAGTAGGTAAGATCAGAATAAACATGATATACTCTGCAGACACAATCATGAACAATACAACATCACCAGGAAAGATTGACAGTACTACAATATCAGAAGCATGAACTGTCCCTCCACACATATGTCTAGGCTACACATGTGTTTGTTTGATCCCCTTCCTACTTGATTTCTTTGCACGACCCTAGACCACCCTTCCATTTATAATATATAGATAGAAATGTGTCTGTATTCATTATATATGTATATATACATATATATACACATATGTAAATATGTGTGTCTGGGTATACATATCTTCATATGTATACACACATTTGGGGGGAAATGAGTCCATTTTATTGGGAGGAGGAAAAAAGGTTCTGTTATGTTGCTACTTTTCTTCTTATGTTATCTCATAAAATTCTTTTGCTTTGAAATAATTATGTCCCTCTAGTTTACTTATAAAAGTAAACATCATCGGGAGTTTATGAGCTATAGTTTTGAGTGTATTTTCAGCAATAGCTTTTTGCAAACCCACATATGAAAAAGAGTACTATATCTACTACATAGTATTCACTCATGTCTATGTTCATTTTGGTCTTTTTTAAGTTGGAAAACTGAAAAATCTCTCTGTTCCTTTTAACACCTAGCATTATTGTGAATATTCAGATGCTCTGCAAATACAATTTGATAAATTATACAAGCTGGTCATATTTAACCCACACACACAGAAGAGACAGGAAAGAAATTATCAAAAGCAGTCAAAATAATTGCTTATCTGAGATGTTTAACTACAAAGCACAAAAGTAACTATCTATCCTGTCTTACTTTTGATCAATAGCCTTAGGTGCATGAGAGTTTTGTTTGCTTGCTTATTTAAACCCAAGATTGATTCAGTCATAAAACTTGCCTGAGCTTAGGTAGGAGTGAAGAGGGGAAGAAGGTACAGAGAATTGTTGAGAGTCAGTCTACAATTCTAGCAAATGTAAAAAATGTAAACAGTTTCTGGTTGGATCTCACATGTACTATAGAGTTTGGGACAAATGGTATCCAGGGTGGCATTGTCACAAAAATAACACATTTGCTTGCTTGCTATTTTCTTTGTTTTGATTTCATTAAAATACAAATAGATAAGTTCCCTGAGTTATGAACTATATCTAGCTTCCTAGAATTCATAAATGAACAACACATTAGAATGACCTTACACCTGTAAACCTTTAAATTTCTTAGACGATTTCCTTGTCACACACCAAAGTTGTTGAGGTAGTGGATTTCCCATTTTAGTGAGAAAGCATAGATTGATAATGTTGATAATGGTAACCAAATAGATGGCTGTTAACTAAATCTCTGTAATAAAAAAACAAACAAACATTGAACCTATGAACATTTCCAGTCATAGGAAATAAATATTTTAAATTAAATTTCCTAATCTTGAGAACTCAATACTCCTCCATTGAAATCCTCTGCAATAACCAAATTATCTTGCCATTATTTTACATGTCTAGTTCCTGTCTTTGGAGAACTCCAATTATAGCACTTGTAAAAATAATCTAAAATTATGGCCACAATTCTGTTTGCCTCTTATTTCTATTCTCTGGGTTAATAAATTAGGGTTGTAAGCTGCCTTCTATAACTTAAAAAATATTGTCATCTAGATGTTATGTGCAAATAGAGTCTCATCTCCTTATCCCTTATACACTTTGCAGCAAGCAATATTTAATTCAAATGGAAATTTTTAATAATGAAATAGATGAGATTTACTAGGAGAATCTTTGTGCTTCATCTGATTTTTGTATGACCTGAAAAAGAAAAGGGAATTAGATCTTAATTTGTAGTAGCTGTATTTTCCCAATTATTGAAAAAAATAAAATAAAAATGAATAGTCAGAAAAGGCAATTTGGCAGTCTTCAAGTCTTAAGACAGGATCATGAATGACCAAGTAAATATGCTTCTGCAATCATCAAGTAACTGTGCAGTGACTTGGAAAGATTCCATCTGGCTCTTATAAATGTGCTATATCTATGTTTGAAAAATCTTCAAAAATTATTTAGAGTAGTTTTGTGGGTGATATCTTATTTTTTAAGTGAGAAAAAAACATTTTTTTCAATTAGATCACACTACTTTTCTCAGCTCTTTCCCAAACTGCTCCAATCCATTCTACCTTCCTATGTCCTTCATGCCAGCTCTGACCTCCCACCACAAGGAAATTTGTTCAAAGTCTCTTTAGGCCAAAAATTTCAACTAAGTCACATCTAGAGACATGTATTGTGTCCAATAGCCTCTAGGAATAACCAAGTCTTTTTCCTTTCTTCGGTTTCTGAAATCCTATATATTCCACAAAGCCTCCTATACCTAACTAGAAGAGAAGTAGTAAAATATTGTGCAATCTCTATGATTCCATTCTCTCTAAGTATTCAGTCTATATGACTTCACTTCAAGAGGCCCCTACAATATGTATTTTTCATTCTATATACCATGGTAAACTTGGAAGATTCAAGAACCTGGTCAAATGAAGTGACCAAAATTCTCTAGTTTACTATTGTCTTCCATGGGATTTGAAATAGATTAACTGGAATTCATAGGTCCCCCTAACCACTGGACAGAAAGATACTTGAAACACCACAGGATTATATAAAGGCATTGCTTGTTTTCCTATGACTATACCAATGTCCCTTTATCCAACTTCTCAGGGTTCAGGGAACCTAGGTAGTCTGCCCAACTCAAGTACCTGTGTCTCCCAAAGCTTCTTTTATCATGCCTCTATAGAAGAGGCAAAAAGAGAGTTTCAACAATAAAATTCAATATGATTATGTCTTCTATCACAACAAGAGCAATATAGAAATATGTATTTCATGAAAGCACTAGCATGACATATCAAACTATTTACCATTTTAGGGAACAGGGGAAGAGGGGAATAGGAAAATTTGAATCCTAAAATGTCAGAAAACACTTGTCAAAAATTATTTCTGCATGTAACTGAAAAATAGACAAATATTTTTAAACTAATAAAAGTTAATATATGCCTTGTTTAACTTGTGACTTGGCTTAGCTGATGATACATTCTTTTTAAAAATAATTATATTTTATTTTACATTCATTTTTTTAAAATTTCAAGCTTCCAGTTCTCTCTCTCCCTTTAGGTCTTCCTCCACCCAAGCAATATTATATCAATTATCCATGTTAGGTCATGCAAAACATATTCCCACAACAGCCACATTGAAAAAAGAAAGTATGCTTCAATCTGCACTTAGAATTCATTCATTTTCTCTGGGTATATAGATGGCATTTTTCTTTATGAGTCCTTTGGAATTATCTTGAATTGTATTCTTGAAAGTACTAATCATTGTTACAATTGTTACAATATTACTTTCACTGTGTATAATGTTGTTCTGGTTCTGCTCACTTCACTTTGCATCAATTCATGTCTTCCCCAGGTTTTTCTGAAACCACCATCCTCATCATTTCTCACAGCAGTATAATATTCCGTCACAATCAATATACTACAATTTGTTCTGTCATTCTCCCAAATGATAAACATCTCCTCAATTTTCAATTCTTAGCCACCATAAAAAAGATATGTTTCCTTTTTATTTGATCTCTTTAGAATCCAGATGTAGTACTGGTACTGCTGGATCAAAGGATATGCACAGCTTTAATAATTTTATAACTCTTTAGGTATAGCTTCAAATTATTCTTCAGAATGATTGGATCAGTTCACAACTCCACCAATGGTGAATTAGTATACCTATTTTTCTATTTCCCCTCCAGCCTTTGCCTTTTGTTCTGTCACATTAGCCATTGAGGCAATACCTCAGAATTGCTTTATTTTCATTCCTCTAACCAATAGCAATTAGTTTAGATCAATTTAGATTATTTTTCATATGACTATTGATAGTCTTAATTTCATTCTCTAAAAACTGCTCATGAATATCTTTGGATCATTTATTAATTGCAGAATGGTTCTTTTTTTTTATAAATTTGATTAATTTCCCTATGTTTGTGCCTTCTTTATATCTTGCTAAAGCAGTACCATTACATATAGATTATAAGTTCTTCAATGTCAAAATTGTGGCATTAAACAGACTTTGTTAATAATAACATATCTTCATAGTGCTATGCTGCTACATTGTTTCCCAGAACTATTAATCAAATCAAAACCACTACTCCTGAACCCTAATTTTTTCTTCTTAATTTCTCCTGATTAACCCAAATTGGACATTGGGTTTCATAAAGAGATATCGACTTAAAATAAAATGCAAGTCACATATGAAATCTATATCATATTGCTTACCCTCTCATGAAGTAGAAAAAGGTGAGAGGAATGGAGAGAATTTGGATATTAGTTCAAAAGCATGACTTGGGGGTTTCAATTGATAGTAACTAGCTATATGACCTTGGTCAAGTTACTTATTAACCAGATCACAACTTCATTACTTCTATAGTAAAGGGACTGAACTAAATGATGTCCAAGTTTCCTTCCATTTTTGAATCCTGTAATCTAATCAAAAGAGTCTAAGGAAAAGATAGAGAGGCAGGTCACAGATATAAGCAAGTATAAATATGTTTTCCAAAGTTATTGCCTCAGTATATGAGATCAATTTCTCCCTCACCTTCATCCTATCCCACCAGAGTACCTTTGAACCTGAGATAGCTTTTGGAAGAGTCACAAAAGAGATAATATTCCCCAGGTGGTCCATTTACAATTTAGTATTCATTTATGTCTATATCCATACCTGCCATTTTAGACTGCAAAATGAGAAAGTTTATATGCCCTCTGCAAAACCTAGAAGAATTGTACATACATGGGTACTCCATCAATACAGTTTGATAACTGATGCTGCAAGATTATAGTGTTGACTAAAAAAAAGCATTTTGTTTGATCAATTAAAACAATACCTTAAAAGGCTTTCCTCCAGCAAGATATATCCCTTGGACATATCAAAATTATATATAGGATATGGGGGAAGAGTCTAGGTCAGTGAAGGCAAACCTTTTAGAGATTGAGTGCTCAAACTGCAACCCTCCTGCTGCATGTGAGCCTCACCCCTACCTTACCCCAGATAGGGGAGGGAGGAAGCATTCCCATTGGGCTTCTGGGCAGAGGGGTGGGTGAGGTGAGAATTGTCCTCAAGTGCCCATGGAGAGGTGGAGTGGAGCAGCCCCCTCAAGCACTTATGCCATAGGTTTGCCAACACAGGTCTAAGTCAATTGATAATCTTAATGCATTGAAAGTCAGTGATAACATTCTGTACTCTAATACTTTAGCCAGGTGAGAACATTTTTCAATTGAATCACAGCAATAAAAGGCCAGATTTTCACTAGATTTGGAAATTTCTTATTTGATTGATTTAGTATTGGTGGTTAGACTTTTCTCACACCAGATTCGTGTCTCCTTGATTAACTTGTCCATTCAAGAAGTCTGAGTTATTTATAATTATCAAGATGGGAGCTCATGACACCCCTCTTAATCACATGAGATTACTTAAAGATACAACAACAGAGATATGATTGTCCAACAGCCTTATGAATAGAAATTCCAAGAAAAGCATAAACCAGGGAGATGTATACTTGTCAACGTATTTGGTATAGTAACAGAGAATGTCCTGTAAAGAATCCAAATAAAAGAGAGATGCCTATTGACATTCCTCTAAATGATGGGGACTGTTGATAATATTGGACTGATTGTCTTAACCATCAGAACACCATGAAGTAATAAGTGAAACTGACAATCAATCAAAAGAGCTCACCAGTATCCAGATAGGGAAAATGAGATAAATATTGTCTACTGTCCAGACACTGATATTCCATTGGATGGATAATTCATAGATCTGGCCCATCAATCCATATCTTAATCAAACACTACATATGGATAATTAACTGAGCTAAAAATTATATAAGCAGAAGACATTAAGCTCTCATGTCTTTTGAAAATTGTATAGGGCAGTGTATTGAATACTCCCAAGTTCCTCTCCAAAGCAAAGACCCATTTTTTTAAGGACATTATTCTTTATTCATTATTATTTAAGGGCATGAATCATAGAATATGATGGATTCAGAAGAAATAAAGTTGAGAGTCATGCAAAGGACAGAGCAAAGAGGCAAGAAAGGTGTGATTTAGACTGTGCCAAGTAGCCAACAAAAAAGCTGAAAACCAAAATGTATGTAAAAGCCTTCTTCAAAGAAATATATTATTAGAAAAGAGGTAGATGAGTCATAGTAAGGGATAGATGTCATACTCCATTAGTGTTCCATGTAGTTTAAAGAGTTCTGTATGAAGGATCCCAGTACATTGAGTGGAAATCTGAGAGAGGGTTTAAGAGACTAGAGTCCCACACAACGTAGAGGCATGAATAGATTACAATTTGCTCAATTGAAGGGAGTGCCTATAACATTGAGATCACAGATACATCAAAGCACTGAAGTATCAAAGTGAATAAAATTGAAACTTAATTAGTAGCTATTTCCCTCTCCTTTGACGCCAGAACAGGAAGAAATTAGTTTCAGCTGCAAATTGAAAGAATTTGGTTAGATATTAGGAGAAATTTCCTGACTATGAGAGTTATTAAACATTGGAATAGATTTACAATGGGAGACTTCAAAAACATGATAAATACTCAATGGTAGGGGATGTTTTAGTCCTCCAGCTGGTTTTGAAAAATCACTATACAGACAAAATTTGCTTTGATTCTATTCATATTCTCCACTGTCTTTTCTACAGTCAGTCAATAAACATTGACCAAGCACCTACTATGTCCAGGTACTGTGCCTAACTACAAGGGATAAAAAGAAGGGCAAAAGGCTGTCCCAGCTCTTTTTTCTATTCCCAATCTCCCTACTACTTCTCATACTATTTAGACTAAGAAGACACCCATCTACCCAGAGCAAATATATTAGGACTCCTTTAATGACAGATTCTCAGAGAGGAAGAATGAAAGGCAATGAGAATCAAAAGGCTAAAGTAGACCATACTCATTAGATAGGGGCTGGTGCCAGCTTTTTAATAAACCTGTCCTAATTTCATTTAGGCACTGGACACAAAGACATCATTTTCATCAATCAGTCCATGTATCAAGCACCTACTTTGTATTTTTTCTGCATAGAGATGATACAAGGGCATCTGAAGGTGTACAAAAGAATTATGAGATGGTTTTTGGAGTTGTGCCATGACTGGTTTGGAAGAAAGCTACAAGGATTAATTAACAGCCTAATTTGGTATAGATGAGTGTATGAGTATGCTGGCTGATTCATTTTAGAACAGGACTTGGAGTCAGGAAATGTTGGAGTTTGAATACTGTCTCCAGTGCTTCCTTGCCATGTAACTCTAGGCTGCTCAATTAGCATGTTACATAGAATATCTTTAGGGGGAAGGAGAGAATATTCAGAAGGGAAGGAGAAGAGGATAATAATAATAATAGCACCTACTCCACATTCTCTAGCTAGGAGACTAGATCCTAGGGTCTCATTACTTCTAATTATCCCCCTCACAAAAATTTCTCAAATTTAGGGCTGCTAGGGAGGAAAGTCTCAAGAACTCTACAATTATTGCTGCCATTTCATGGACTAAACAAAATCATTCTGAGATCTCTGATCTCTAATCTGTTCTTCATAAAGAGGGAAAAGAGAGGAAAAGTAGCTGGGAACTTTGGATCTAAGAACAGTCTTCTCAGGCAATGTGGATGTGATCACTTGTTTTCCCCTGAAGGGCCTTCAAAGATGCCATTGGTAGAGATTCCCAACACCACTCTCCTCTGCCCAATCACATCTGCTATGATTTCAAGATCTCTCTATAAGAAAAATGGAAAATGAAAAAAAAAGGAAAAGGATGATCAAGTTCATCCTGCCAGCTCCTTTTTATTTTTGTTGTTCAATTGATTTATAGTCATATCCGACTCTTTGTGACCCCTTTTAGGGTTTTCTTGGCAAAGATACTAGAGTAATCTGCCGTTTCCTTCTTCAGCTCACTTTACAGTTGAGGAAACTAAAGCAAACAGGGTTAAGTGATTTGTCCAGAGTCACACAGTAAGTATCTGAGTCCAAATTTGAACTCAACTCTTCTTGACTCCAAGCCCAGAACTCTGTGGCTGTGATACCTAGCTACTCTACTTGATAAGCCAGTATAACAGGGTGACCTCCCAAAGGAGCTCATCCTCCCAAGAGTCTGAACTAACCAGTTCATCTTGAGGGGAACATTCACCTTTAAAATCCATCCCCCAGGAAATGCCAATGAACATTTCCATATCCTGCAAAGAGAGAGGCAATCTAGAGTCCCAAGTGGTTATCTTGTTAATTCAGGAAATTCCCTTAAACACTCCTCTACACAGAGAAGAGGGCATTTAGATAAGGAAAGTAGGATTCACACTGTAGTTGTTTTCAGAGAAGTAAGAAATAAATAGAAGCCAAAGTAGTCCAAAATGGCTTTTTAGAAGATACGAGGCTTGGAAGGAGCCTTGAAAAATGGATCGAATTTGAGTAAGTGAAGAGAATAGACAAAATCCTATTGTCCCATTCTCAATTCACACTAGTAATTCTGGTGCCTGGAAATAGCATGAATCCAGGGATACTCTGCAACAGTAGGAATAGATATGGCCTGTGTGAGGTTTAAGGATACAAAACTGACTAGAGGCAAGAGTTCATGTTTTGGAGTTGTGGTGATGGTAGTATTGGTGAGTACTTTGGACTTCTAGCCCTTAATATGATATCATTCCCTCACATATTAAATAGTCTATCAGCTTGTACTTTATTTATCAGCACCAGATCCCTATGAATTTCTTACCTTTTATGTAACAGAAAACATTGCTTTAACATTAATACCTAAAACTTGAAAAATATAGGTGTTTGGGGCTGGAAAATTGAGCAACTTATCCTAGTAACCAAGTTGTGTTGTGATTTCACACAATCATATAATCCAAGACTGGATCTTAAGAAATCATTCCATTCCATCTCCTGGCTCTTAGGCAAGCGTGTGCCTGTCTCCCCAGTAAGTAATTTATCTAAATAATCTCTGGAGAATAATGCTCACAGCCTCCTTCAGTGATGCATTTTAACTGCATGGCTTGGTCTGATTCTCTGCTCCTAAGCAACAGTATTGGCCTTTCAAATTCAGTAGAGCCCACTTATTTTGTTCCATCCAGCTCTGTGGTGAATAGCTTCTTTTAAAAATGATGGAACACAGCCTCCAGAGGCAGGCCAGTAAGTGGGGCATTCCTCAGCAACGTGCCTGGCAGAAGTAGAGAGACAAGGAAGGTGTTTCATGAAGATTAACTTACTTTGGCATGACTTAAGGAGAGATGATATGGCTCCCTTGCCCAAAAGCTTTGCCAACACTGACCTTGCCTTGATTCAGTGTTATTTAACATTTGTATTTATAACATATAAAGTAATAAAATGGCACAAAGCAGGAAGGAATAACTAATATTTTGAATGACAGAGCTAAAATCCAGGAAAAGCTCTACTGGTTAGAAAATTGGGTTGAAGCTAATAATATAAAATGGAATAGAGATCAATATGAAGTAATAATTCAGTTTTTTCTAAAGTACCTGTTTTACAAGATGAGAAATGTGGTTAGACAATAGTTAAAATAAAAGTTGTCCTGGAGTTTTGTTGGACTGCAGGCTTAATATGAGTAAAGATTTAATGAGAATTTTTTTTAAATGAGACCCTACACTATATTGAGCCAAGCAAAATGCATATATATCAGCAAACAGAAAACACATACAAAATATATGAAGCTGTCTCTGCAGGGAAGGCACTAGCAGCTTCAGGACTAGGAAGCATTTCTTGTGGAGGAGATACTTGAACCAAGTCTCAGAGGAAACAAAGAATTTCAAAACATAGGGGTAAGGAAGGAGAACAACCCAAGCATAGAGAAAATGAAATGCCAAAACAGGGAAATGGGGTGTCAAGTGTGAGGAGCAGCAAGAAGATCAAGATGACTTGACCATGGAATGGATAGATGAATATAATTTGGGGAAAAAAAGGATGGAAAAGTAGGACTGATCAGATTTTGAAAATGTTTTTCGAAACTCTAGGTGAGTTTAGAGTTGATTCAAGAAGTAATAGGGAGCCACTGAAATTGAGAAAAGAGGTGGTAAGGATCAGACATGTTTTCTTATGACTTCCTTGAAAATAAAGTGGAATGAGGAGATTTATAGCTGGAAGATCAAGTTGGTGGCTATTGCAATAATCCATGTAAGAGATTATGAGGGCTTGAACTAGGGTTTCAACTCTGTGAGTAGAGAGAAGAGAATATATGCTTCTCTTTTGTGAGGATAGAAAAGTCAAAATGTGGTAGCTGAATGGATGTTTGGGGTAAGAGAAGTGTTGAGGATGGCACTAAGGTTGCAAATCTGGGTAACAGCAAGAATAGTGGTATCCTTGACAATGACTTTGAAGTTAGAAAGAGGGGCATATTTGGGAGAAAAGATAATGAGATCTGCTTTGGAAAAACTGAGTTTGAGTACTCTATAAAACATATAAAACTGCAAATGTCCAATAGATCATTATGGAGCTCAGGAGAAATACTAGGAGTGAATATATTGATTTGGGAACATAGGTCCTTATAAGGTCATCAAGTGAAAGAGAAGAGACTTGGGGTATACCCACAGATAACATGATGAAATCTAGCAAAAGAGACTGAGAAGGAGGTAACTGAGTGATGGAGTAGACAGAGTACTGGGCCTGGAGTCAAGAAAAGCTGAGTTTAATCCAGCCTCAGATACTGAAAGATTGTAGTTTGACCGATAAATGAGGTTAGTAACATAGAAAGTTGATGTAGCTGTTTCCTCCCAGGCTCCAAGGGCAAGATGGCTACCCTCAGGTCTGGCTCTCTCAAAAACACAAATCTGACTGCTGTGCTCTTGATAACAACGGGTTTAATGAGTGAAAACAGCAAGGACTGGGTGAGGATGGCAGGCTTAGGGGTCCCTAGACTATTAACACTAAACTTTCCCACAAACTATGAGACTTTCACAAGTGTCTCTTCTGTTTCTTGTATGCTATCTGAAAACCCTTCCTGACTGCTCTCTGTTTCTCAAATTCCCTGACTCTAGCTACCTATTCTTAGCCCATCCAAAACAGTTCTTGGTAAGGTGCAAAGATAGTTGGCTGGATCAGTCTGGTGACCAAAGTGGTCTGATCACCACAGACTCTAGACTGAGCCTGTTGAGGTAAAGTAGCAGTTCAGATTAGTCAAGCTGGATGGCTGTCTTCCAAGTAGTCAAATAGAAGTCCCTCAGGTCAGGAAATGCTGTCAGGAATCTAGTAGACCAAACAGGATCCAAAAAAGAGTACACAGGACACTCTGAGGCATGATCTGAGGAGAGGACAGTCTAGGAGCTGTGAAATCTTCTACTGTTCCCAAAAGACTCCTTCTAGGGCTGGCTGTTCCACTGCCTCAGAGCCCTTGCACTCCAGCACAATCCTGCCTCTTTACTCTGCCACACGTTGCATTTTTCCTTTTCCCTTCATTTCCTCCTTTCAATACTTACTAGCTGTGTAACCTTGGGCAAATCACTAAGTCTGTCTGCTTCAGCTTTCTCAACTGTAAAATCGTAATAATAATAGTCCCTACCTTATTGTAAGGATCCAATTAGATATTTGTAAAGTGCTTAGTACCATGCCTATCACATGGAAGGTGCCCAAAAGATGCTTATTTCCTTCCTTCCTTTTTGAGGAAGCCACTTAACCTTTCATTGGTAAGTCCCAATTTCCTCATCTATAAAATAAGAACAAAAATAGCATCCACCTCACTGCGTTGCTGTAAGGATCACATAAGAATACATGAAAAGCAATTTTCAACCCTTAAAGATATGTGTAATTCCTAGCTAATATTATTATTGTTAAAGTAGAAAAAAATAATAAAATAAAAATAATAATACATTATTATTTGTTATCAAGTAGATAATAAATAATAATAAATGTTATTTAAGAGATAATAAATCAGAAACACAGAAAAATAAAACAAACAAAAGTTAGTATCTTTATGAAGAAATGGCTGAATCTAGGAGTGTTCCAGGAAGGACCAAGACTTAAGTCTAAACTTTAAGATCCCTGTAGTGGGTAATGCAATATTTTCATTGTTCATAATGGGTATTTCAGTTTAAAAAAGCATGACCATAACTGAGAGAAGCCCAGGAATTTGTAGGCTACAGCAAAGATAATGACACTTGTGCAGAGTCATCAATACTCAACAGAGGTCAGGGAAAACTGCCCTCTACCACCACCCACTCAGTATTTCTTGGCCAAATATCCAGGAACTCTTCCTTCCAGGGGGAGCCTCACAGAACCCTGGGGGGAGGTGAAAATAAAATATTTTCCTCATGGGAAACCTCTGAAGAGTTACCATTTTCTCCTATGGGAAGAGTGACCTTTTGCTTTCCCCTAATTGCTAGAAAGCAAGCCCTCCTCCTAACAATGCCGCCCTTTTTCCTCCAGTCCCTTACTTGGAGGAGTCATACCATGATCGCTGGGTATTTTCCTGGCAACAATGTGAAGAGCCAATCAATTTTACATTACAGTAATCAGTGGGCTTCAATGGACCTATCTCATCACTGCACTTGCCAGTATCTACTCTTTCATCTCTGAGCTGTTACTACCACTGGCAGCTGTTCCAATGCTTGCTACCATTACAGCTAGAGTCTGCAACTACTACCCCCTGAGCAGGGTTCAGTTCTCATAACTGCCCTTTGCTGGGACAGAATATTATGGAGGCCTGAGCTCTCCTGGCCCTACTGGGTCAATAACTTTTGAGGAAAAACTGCCCTAACTTGCAAGAAGGCACAGGGCAGAATATTGCTCCTAATACACCCACAAATGAACAACTTTCTCCAAATACTCCTGTGGTTTCAGCAACTTCTCTTGTTTAAGCATTTAAAAGGAGGTGATTTATAGACTACTTTTTCTCATCACTGCCCATGTGCTTAAGTGAGAGGGATTTATAACCACTTTTGGTTTATTAAAACACTCTCACATACAGCAACTCCTTTAATTCCTACAATAATCCCATGATATAAACAAGGAAGGCATTCTCATTTCACAGATGAGGAAACTAAATTTGAGAAAAGTCAGTTAATTTGACCTTCAGGAAACACAACTAGTAACTAACAAGCCACAAATGAGCAAGAAATCTTGAATTTGAGTCCTTTCCATTACATTAGACTATGACAAAGAATTATTTTCCACACTTTTTAACTTATCCAGAAGTTTATATCAAAGCACAAAAGAGGGAAAAAATAAATTAGTTTTTTTGCCATTATTTTGTTTTGGGTTTTTGTTTTTGTTTTTACTTAACAGGAATCAGAAACCTAAAACTTTATAAGGTTCCAACAGCATGAAGGGCAGCTACTGGAAGTGACTCTTCATGATGAGCATTAGTGAATCAGTGACCTACATGGAGACACGATTTTTAATTCTTGGAACCCATTAGCATTCATTGAAAAATCAAAAGGAAATCCATCCAAGCTTTGTTCACCAAAATTAGGATGACCACAATAATTATTGGGTGAAACTTTAAAAAGGAACGCTCGACAGAAAACTGGAAAATAGAACAATCACTTGAATTGAAAAATTAGGACATGAGAAAATAGAGAGTAAATCATGGGCCAGTGATCATTAAGAGATTAGTGTGAAACACTAGGTCAATAAGCCATTCCTTCTCCATTGCTCCATATCCTTCCTCCAATTTTAATTTTGATTTTGAGAGGCTGAAGCAGGAATTTTTGTCAAGGTCTTACGACTTTCAAACCCTATCCTTTCCTGAGTTGACAGAGTCCAAAGTGATTAACTGTGCCAATTTAACAAACATTCATTAAAAAGTTATTGGGTTCCAGGAAAGATAGTAGGCACTGGGGCACACAAACAACAGAATCCTCCTGCCCCTCAGAGAACTTGGATTCTATTGAAGGGAAGCAACATGAACCCAAATAAATAAATAAAATTATATACAGAACAAAGTAAAACTCATGTCCAGAGGGAAGAACCTTAGCAAGTGAAGACAATCAGTGAGGGTCTCCTGGAGAAGTGGCCCTGGAGCTGAGTTTGAAAGGAAATGAAGGATTCTACAAGCACAGTGAGAAAGGACTTTGTTCCTGGCATGAAGAATAGTCTGTACAAAGGTACAAAGACAGGAGACAGAATGTTATATAGGGAACAATAAGAGGGCCAGTTCACTGGAACATCAAATCAGTGAGCAAGAAGCTGGCGTGACTTTAAGGTTTGGGGACCATTTTGGACATTCAGAACCTGACAATAGCATTTTATTAAATGAGGTGACAACTTCATAGAACATATTTATAATATATCTGTACTTTCTTTACAATAACCCTATGAGGTAGATTATAGGAGTATTATTATTCCCAGATAAGGAAACAGTCTGTAAATAGTGAAGTGTTCTTGTTAAGGCCACACATCTAGTAAGCTCCTGAGCCTGGAATTGAGCACAGTTCACCTGAGTCTAAGTCTGGCTCTCTTTCTACTGGACCACATTACATCATAGTCAATCACATCACCATCAGTTGTAGTCTAAAGATCTACATAGATTTCATTACCTTCTTCACCCCTTCCTCTCACTGAGGGGTGTTGAGGGAGATACCACTGAGATGAAGATTTGTTAAGCCCTTTACAGTGATGCTCATCCACCTTTGGTGTGCACCTGGCTCTTAACTCTCATCTGTGGCTCCAAGAAACTCTAGTATGTGCAGTGGCCACACCCCAGTGAACCATCTTGCTGAATGAGCTAAACAAGGTTGAGAGTAACTGACATGCCTCAAGCTCATTAATGCATTTGGAGTCGGGTTGGGGGAGGGGGGTGATGGGAATGATGGGGAGGAGTGTCTATCGCAGATGTGTGAAGACTTCCCCTAGCAGAATGCTGGATGAGAATAATTTGTTCCAATGGCCATGAAGGTGGCAGAAACAAGTGATGTGAGGTACTTAGAGCTTGGTCAGATATTGAAGACACCAAGGACATCCATTGCATCTTGAACCATTCATTGCTAGTCATCTTGACTTTTGTCTTGCCACTGGACTTCAACGATTCTGGAAGAGAGAGCGAAGCTGATGACTTTGTATAACTCTGCCTCACTTAAATCCAAGTCATGGGTGAGTCAAAACATCACCCCATGATATCATTCCTCTTCAAAAGGGAAGAGGAACAATGCCCTCATTGTAGATGACTTTATTACTCGCTTAAAGTAGATCTCATTAATCTCCCAAATATGATCCCTTATCCCTGCTGACATCTCTACCCTGCCCTATTGGCAAGAATGGCATAGTTATCTAAACAAATTATCCTTTTTCGTAAGTTTTCTCTTCTATATGTACCTGGAATCCTATTTTCTTTTATGTGCTAAAAAGTATACTTATTTTTTAGATTCTTCCACCTTCCTTATCTTCAGCCTTTTAATCTCTTCTGTCTCTTTCACCTGAATTAAACTAATACAATCAGTTCTTTTCTACATACATATTATATTAATATAAAATTATAGGGGGCAGCTGGAGAGGTCCTGGGTTCAAATCTGGCCTCAGACACTTCCCAGCTGTGTTACCCTGGGCAAGTCACTTGACCCCCATTGCTTCTGCCTTGGAGCCAAGACACTGCATTGACTCCAAGACGGAAGGTAAGGGTTTTTAAATATATATAGAGAGAGAGATATATAGATATATATAATTATAGAATCAGAACATTTGAGTTGAAAGTGATCTCAGAGGCCATCTAGTTCTAGCCTAACTTAAATAATGAATCCTCTATATAATGTCTCCAACACGTGGATATCTAGACTGTTTGAGTTCCCCACTTAACATGAATTCACTATCTAATGAAAGAAACCATTCTAGTTAAAAGGCTATCACTGGTATTTCCCTCTAACTAGCCTTTGAACTACTTAAATATATTATAAAAGCCTACTGTATACAATATGAGACACTTGAGTCACTACATTATTGGCAGAAATCAACATGGGCTCATATGCTTCCATGCTTAAAACTACAGAAAAGCCTTGTACCACTACATTATCTAATGAGATGATACATTATCTATATTGTCCATTGTTGGCATTCTACTCAAACCACTCACCAAAATGATCTCAGAAAGGTTTTCCAGCATATATTTTGGGGATCTTCTCATGCTGCCACATTATGCCATGTAACAATGAGCTTACCTGCTTACCTAAACTGGCCAGATATTGCTCAAAATTATTTTTTAAATGAGAAATCTAGGGATTCATCCCCAAGCCACAAATAAAATCTCTCCTTTCTGTCAAAGGAATTCTACATTCACAAGACATAGACATTTTGCATACTGTAACTACATAGATTAATAAACTGAGCACACAAAAAAATAACATTTGTCTCCTTTGTGGAAACTTTTGTTCCAAGGTCATGAAAAGAAGTTAAAGGAAAAGGAACATGTATCCAGATCTATGATGTCAGGTCTCTAACTGTATCAAGGGAAATGAGGGGGCATGCAGGAAGAAGAGAACTATATTCCCTACCATCTCACCAACTAATGGTATTTCAGTTTTTTAGCATTTTTAAAATTTTCATATTCACTTCTGAATGTAACCAGAAAGCCTTCACTTAAAACAAAGGTTCTTTTTTAAGCAATTGATCATAAAGAACCCATTCATTGACCATATCGGTAATACATATACTGATAATACATGCAACATTTCAGGTCCGGGGTCCATGGTCCTCCTTTCACCTCTGCAATGAAAGGAAAAAAGGTAGACTTTCTAAACCCTTCTCTGGGAACAAGTTTGATCATTTTAATTATGTAGGATTTGGAACTTTTGTGATTCTTTTCATTTACATTATTAAAGTAATTGTGTCTGTTTTTCCAGTAATTTAGTGATTAACAATATTTTAATGAGAGAAAAGTAGTTGACTAGGCTTCTGTTTTTTATTAGTATTTTTGATACAGTAGTTCAAAAGTCTGGTTTCTAAGTTTGGTTTATTTTGATTCTTGGATTTTTTTTAATATTTATAGTTTTATTATTTGGCAAATATTTCCATGCAAAAAGAATAGAAAAAGAGAATTGTACATGAAACTCTGAATTTCTATCACATAGTTAGACTGTTTTTATGTACTCAAGTAAATCAATGAAATCATCCCATCCCATTTTAAAGTAAATGTCAATTTCCTAGATGATGCCATGAAAAGATATTAACAAGCAAGAAATCCAAGTTATCAATAGCTATATGAAAAATGTACCAGCACACTAATAGAAGTTCTTCCCTATATTTATCAGACTTCTAAAGTTGACAAAAATGGAAAATGATAACTGCTAGAGGTGAGGACAGACACATTAATGAATGGTTGCTGAAGCTATTCACTCATTAAATCATTATGAAAAGGAAATTAGAACTATGCCCCAAAAGTCACTAAATTGTGCTTTCTCTGTGATCCAGTGATATGATTATTAGACCTATACACCAAAGAGATCAAAGGAAGAGGAAAAATACCCACATAAACAACAAAATTGACAAGATTTCATTTTGTGCTGGCAAAGTACTAGAAACTAAGAGAGTATCCATCAATTGTGAAATTGCTGGACAAATTATGGTAAATGAATACAACAGAATATTGTTACACCACAAATGACAAAAGGAAGTTTCAGAGAAAACAACAAAAATATATATGAACTTATGAAGAAAGAAGTGCACAGAATTAGGAGAACAATTTATACAATAATAATAATATTGTGAAAAGTGAATAGTTTTGAAATCCTTCAGAACTCTGGTCAACATAATTCTGTTGTTCCATTGTTCTAGTCCTGTCTAACTCTTCATGATCCCTTTGGGAGGATTTTCTTGGCAAAGATACTGGTGTGGTTTGCTATTTCCTTCTCCAATTCATTTTATAGATGAAAAAACTGAGGCAAACAGGATTTAAGTCACTTGCCCAGAGTCATGCAAACTGGTAAGTATCTGAGGCCAGATTCAAACTCAGAAAGATGAGCCTTCCTGACTTCAAGGCTTGCATTCTATCCACTGTGCCACTTCGCTGCCCAGTCATCATAATAACCAAACACCATTTGAAGAACAATAATGAAGGCTAGGTTATCTATCTCCTCAGAAAAGTATAAATATGTAAATGTATCTTCCTTGACTATTCATTTTAATTTGTACCCAAGGCTCTGCATTTTTTTAAAAATATTTTATTTTACCAGTTATGTGTAATAACAATTTTCTGCATAAATTTTCTGAAGTGATATGATCCAAATTGTCTCCCACTCTCCCTTCCCTTCCTCTTTCTGGAGCTGGTAAGCAATTTGGTATAGCTTATACATATAATATCATGAATAACATTTAGATATTGTTAATTTTGGTAAGAGAATACTCATATAAAACCAAAACCCCAAATAAACTCAAGTGAAAAACATATGCTTTGATCTGCATTCTTACTCTAACAGCTCTGGAGGTAGATAGCATTCCTTGTCATAAGTCCCTCAGAACTGTCTTGGATCATTACATTGCTGAAAGTAGCTAACTCTTTCACAGTTGATCATTCCACAGTATTACTGTTACTGGGTACAATGCTCTCCTGGTTCTGTTTATTTCAGTCTGCATCATTTCATGTAGGTCTTTCCAGATTTTTCTGAAAACATCTTGTTCATCATTTCTTACAACACAATAGCCTTCCATAATTATCATATACCACAATTCGTTCAGCTATTCCACAATTTATGGGTGTCCCCTCAATTTCTGCCATATATATATGTGTGTGTGTGTGTGTGTGTGTGTGTGTGTGTGTGATAGATGGATGGATAGATAGATAGATAGATAGATAGATAGATAGATAGATAGATAGATAGATAGATAGATAAAAACATCAACTCTAAGGGGAATATTTTGAGAAATGCTGCAGAAGTACTTCCAAGAGCCATGAGTTAACCTGGCCTCTTTTTGCCAAATGAGTTTTTGTTTGAGGTTCCTTTACCCTGAACTCTATGTACTGGTGGGAGACTATCTCATAGACTGGTGAGTTGCTTTGTACCAAATGTTCTTAATGTACTGCCGTAGTAAATGCCCTTTTCTTTAAAACACTAGTTATCTAATTAATAATGGATAATGACTAGTGGGTACTAATTATAATTGACTAATGGATACTAATTATAATAAATGGAGGAAAAATATCTATCAGAGCACATAAGCTATAGGCCTAGAACCACCCAAACCCTCAAATACTCTGAACTTTGAGGGAATACAGTTTCTGAGCTCTGAGGACTGAACTTGACAGTGTTTGGGAGAGTCGGAATTGGGACTTCCAGACCCCACATGGTCTAAATACTAGTATATAATAAATTCAGTATGGCAGACCCAAAGTTGTCTTATTCGTGTCTTTCTCTAAACTACTTTTACCCAAAAAAATGTGGTAAATAGTGATGGCTAGAATGTGTATTTCATTCTCTATCTCTAGACTTGTGACAGTAGGTAGGAGGCATACTTCATCCATCTTTTAAACTCATGATTTGTCACTGCTTTGATCAGATTTCTGAAGTCTTTCAAAGTTATCCTTTGTTATTGTACAAATTATTCTCCTGTTTTGCTTATTTCATTTTGTATCAGTTCATCCCAGAACTCCCAAGTTTCTCCAAATCCATATTAGGCTTTTCTTAATACACAATATTATTCTACTACATTCAATTTGTTGAATCATTACCCAATTCAAGGACACCCACATTGATTCCATTTCTTTGTAATAACAAATTTGCTGCTATAAATATTTTCTTGTCTAGAAGTGCTTTCCCTTTGTGCAAAATAAGCTAAGTATAAAAATCCAATGCCCCTGACTACAAGTTTTAAATGAGTTTCTCTCACTGAGCACCCCCCTTTAATGTTTTTCCCTTTGCAAGAAGGACAGACCAAACTCTTCTGACTTTCACTTCAAGTTCTTGCCAGTCTCTTTGGTACCTCATGCTGCTCACTCAAACAGAAGCAATAATATTCCAATGAAGATTCATTAAAAAAAATAAGAAAGTAGGCACACTGCTAGATTCTGTTCATCTGCATGGATTCAGGATATAAAAAAGACTCTTCTTTTGGCTTCTCTAAAAGCATGGTAACAGAGGTCAAAGTTTAAACATATCTTTCACAGGTGAACTATGGGATAGCATCCTTTTGGGTCGCCAATCTCCATAATACTGCTATCTAGAAATGAGAAGTCAAAAGCAAAACTATATGAAGTTATATTTTCACATCTTTTTCCTGTAATGCCATACTTCCTGGAAAATCAAAGAACTAATTTTCTTTATTAATAAGTACTAGAACAGTAATTATTTACCTATAGTTCAGAGATATGCCCCACCCCCTCCATAGAGGGCTATGGACAGACTTTAGGAAATGTGTGAGTTTAGTTATTTCAGATTTTGACAGGGAAGAGCCAAAATAACAATAAAAGCACTGAACCCCCCAGTCCAACTCTACAAAGAGTAACTGAATCCCAGAGCAAAGTAAGTCCATAGCCCCTGGCCTGTGTAAGCCCAGAGTGAGTCCCAGATATCCTACCTAAACTCAAGGCAAGTTTACAAGCCTCAGCGCAAGGTACTCCACAATGTGCCTAACCTGGAAAAGTCCAGAGTAAAGCCCAACGCACCTGCCCAAGCCAGATCCTCTACCCAGAGTCCCAGCACAAGGTAGCTCACAGTGCTCTGAATTCTGCAAGCATTTCATGGTCCCAGGGGGTGACTGAATCGCCAGTGGGAGATGTCTTTCAGAGCTCCCAGACCACAGGCCATCACACCACCTTAGAAGAACTGAAACTTGCAGATACCCAAAAATAGAGGTACAGATAGTAATGAGAAAAAACTGGTCCATGAGAATGGCCTCTCTACTCTGGGAACAGAGTTCACCTTTAAGATAAAGGTGAAAGTAAAAAATAAAATAAAATAAAATAAAAGGCTGGGGAAACGAACAAACATTAAAAAACCTAACCATAGAAATTTTTTATGGAGATAAAGAAGACCAAGACACAAAAACAGAATGGGACAGTGAAAGCAAAGCAAATACATGCAAAATTTCAAAGAAAAATATGAATTGGTCTCAAGCTCTAGAAGAGCTCAAAAAAGATTTCAAACTTCAATTAAGGAAAACAAAGGAAAAATAGGAGAAGTGTGATCCTCCCCAAATCTTCAATCCCCTTAACTCTGTTGTTTAGAGACTAGCCCAGACCTAAATCTTAAATATTAAGTGACTTATTTGAGGTTCAAGCAAGGAAGGGGTGGCAAGTATATCAGGTAGGAAAATGGGTAAATAGGGAAGCCCTACAATTAGCCCCTCTAGAAGACTGGCCCTAAAAATTCTAGGGGTTCAGGGCTTCTCAGCCTTGATCCCTCTTTCTTGACAACTGCCTTTTAGTCTGTACTCTTTTTTTTTTTTTTTTGAGAAGAAAAAAGTAGTCTGTACTCTTAAGCTAACTAAAACTTAAATATAGGAGTCCAGGGGCAGGTAAGAAAGAGAGAGGCAGAGAGAGAAATCCTTGGAAGGGATCTGTGGATGGATCTCTTCAAAAGTCCCAATCCACAATTTCACTGTGGACTTCAGATTTCTGTCACTGAGAGTTTGATTTGAGGTATTCAGTGGTTCAGAAGGGACAGTAGATCTCCAATGAGACAGGCTTCTTCTCCTTAGCTTTAGAGAATCCACCTCTCTCCTCTCTTTCCCTATGTCAGAAGTGAGTTGCCAGTTGGATTTCCAAGCCTCTGTCCTTCCTTAGAACTCTCAAATTTTTTTCTTTCCTTTCCGCTGCTCTTCCTTCAGCAGGTCTCTTCAAAAGATGATCTCTTGCCCATTTAAAATCTCTCTTCTCTTATCTTACAAAGCCTAGACATCCTATTACAAGAAAACTGGCCTAACATTCTTGAACAAGAGGGTAAAATGGAAAATGAAAGAATCTATAGATCACCTCTAGACAAATCCCCAAATGCAACTCCCAGAAATATTATAGCTAAATCCAAGAGCTACCAAGACAAAGAGATAATACTGCAAGCAACTTGGTTTTAAAAGATTACTCTATTATAAAAATAAATAATTAAGATTATTATAAAAATGAATAATGTGGAAATAGGTTTGAGTGAAAATATATTATAACTAATAGATCTATTATAACATAAATTTCTGGAGAAAATGCAGTAGGTATAGAAAGAAATATACCTTCTTTTCACCAATACATGGCACACATGGCACAACACATGGCTTAAAAACTTCACAAACAAAGGCAGAAAAGCAGAAATATTAAATACATCTTTTTAAGATCATGAAACAAAAATTATAATCAACAAGGATTCATGGAAAAACAAGTCAAAAATTAATTGGAAACTAAATAATCTAATGTTAAAAAAGGGTAAGTCAAAGAGCAAATTATAGAAATAATCAAGAATTTCATTAGGAGACTGACAATGAGGAGACAACATATCAAAATTTGTGGAATATAGTCAAAGCAGTACTTAAGGGAAATTTTATATCTCTAAATGCTTACATCAATAAAATGGGGGAGGAGCAAATCAATGAATTGGGAATGCAACTAAAAAAATTAAAATACCCAATTCAAAACCCTAAAAATTAAAGGAGAAATTAATAAATTGAAAGTAAAAGAACCTTTGAACTAGTAAATAAACTAGGAGTTGGCTTTATGAAAAAAAATCAAATGGATAGAATTTTGGTTAATTTGACTTAAAAAGAAAATCAAGTAATCAGTATCAAAAATGAAAAGAGTGAACTCATCACTAATAAAGGAGAAATGAAAGCAATCATTAGGAGCTACTTTGTCCAATTATATGCCAATAAATCTGATAATGTAAGTGAAATGGATGAATATTTGTAAAAATATAAATTGCCCACATTAACAAAAGAGAAAATAAAATACTTAAATAATCCAATCTCAGGAAAATAAATTGAACAAACCATCAATGCACTACCTAAGAAAAAGTTCTCAGGACCAGAGAGATTCACAAGTGAATTCTATCAAACATTTAAAGAATAATCAATCCCAAGATGATATAAACTATTTGGGAAAGTAGGCAAAGGAATCTTACAAGATTACTTTTATGTTACAAATATGGTGTTGATGCCTAGTCCAGGAAGGGCAAAAACAGAGAAAGAAAAGAATAGGCCAATTTCATTAATGCATTTAGATACAAATTTTTTTAATAAAACACAGCAAGGAGAATACAGCAATATGTCACAAAGATCATTGACTATGACCAGGTGGGACTTATACTAGTAATGCAGGGCTAGTTTAATATTAGGGAAACTGTCAGCTTATTTGACCAATTCAATAACCAAACTAACAGAAATCACATAATTATCTCAATATATGCACACACAAAAACTTCAACAAAATACAACACCCATCCCTATTAAAAATGCTAGAAAGCATTGGAATAAATGACCATTACTTAAATGATAAATAGTATTTACCTAAAACCATCAGCAAGTACCATCTACAAAGGGAAAAAGTTAGAAGTTTACCAATAAGACCAGGAGTAAGCAAGGATGTCCATTATCACCACTATTATTTAATTTTGTACTAGAAATGCTATCTTTAGTAATAAGAAAAAAAAGAAATTGAAGGGATTAAAGTAGGCAATTAGGAAACTAAACTAATACTCTTTACAGATAATATGATATATTTGGAGAATCCTAGAAAATCAACTTAAAAACTACTTGAAATGACAAAATAGATCTACATAAATCCTCACCATTTTCTATAGATTAACAAAATTCAACAGCTGTGCTTTGCTTACTTTCAGGCTCCTTTTTTTTTTTTACAATAAAAACAGTTTATTTGTGATCCTTGTTTTATACTCTATACATCCTTCACAAATTTAATTTTACATAATCTGAGACTTCATTTAAAATAAACTTTGATCGGCTAGTTTTTCCTCTAGAACAGAAGGGCTTGTATAAATTATCGGAAAATGAGGTAATGTTTCACAAAACTAAGTTTTTGATGGGGGTGAGGGAATGGAAGGTTTGTATGTATTTTTTTCTTTCAAGTTTTAGAGACCTAAATTTGCATTTGTTAAAATTAAAAGTAGGAAAAGATGTTCTTTACAAATCATTTTTGTGCAAGTTATGTGTTCAAAGGAAACCGGATAAAAAGGCTTGTTCTCTCTTCTAATATTCGAGACTGGACTGGATTGTTACTCAATCAATAGGAATTAACTTCAGCCATTTGCTAAAAGAATGAGTAGTGGGGAGCTGGATAGGTTGGGAATTTCATAAGGACAAGAGAACCATTCTCTTGGGCAAACCATAGGCTAGAGCATCTGTGCTATAGACATAGGGTGTGCTGGAACCTGGAGCTATGTAACCAGGGACATCTGCAGCTCCAAAAAAAGCTCCTCTTGCAAGGATTCCCCTACCCACCCCCTCAACCCCAACCCCGGCCCCCCCAAAACCCTCACCCCCACCCACCCCCCTGCCTGGACAGCCACCCACATAGCTGCATTTACTATACCCTTGATCTGAGAAATAATCTTCTTTTTCTTATTATTTGCTGCATTGGGTCCAGAAAATAGCTTCTTCAGGGCAGCTAATGCTGCACTGGCTTTTGCTACCTTCTTATTTGGACCTGCACCACGGAATTTCTGTCCATCTACTTCTACCTCCATAACAAATCGTTTATCATGGCTTCCACCCATTTCAGAGATGAGTTCATATTTAAACCCTCTTTTTTCATTCAGCTCCATGACAGGGTTCTTACCACTTGCTGTAAGAATAGGGCCCTGGGTTGTTACCTCTAAGGTACTGGAGGTTTCAGTTGTAGAATTTCCAGTATTATTGCTTGAGTTTGAAGACACTATTTCATTTTTGCCTTCATTATCTGACTTTTCATTGGAGCTCATACATTCAATATCTGCATCAAAGCCTGTTGGATAGCCCATGGCTTTGCAAGACCTTCACTGCTACATTATGTTTTGCAGTTTTCTTGGATGGCTCTGATGCTTCATATATTGTGCCATCCACATCTACAGACATTGTAGAGACTGGTGCATGAACAGGGCCAGACTGGGATAAGAGTTTTTGCTGGAGTTTATACAGAATTTATACAGGCTTGATCTGGCTTAGCCTCATCAGGGCGTTCATTAGATCTGTTGCTTTACTGTCCAGAATCTTCCTTAAGTTTCATTTCATTTTCTTATTGGGATCTTTATCATCTAATCCATCTTCAAAAGGTCTCTTCAGAGCTGAGGAACCAGCACCTTCTTTATCAGTAACAGACCAGGACTTTTTCTGGAAAGGTTAATTAGATGGGAGGGGATCCATCTCCAGCACTTTGTAAATCTGACCAAAAGCTGATAGTCTGAGTGCATGCTGGGCACTGTGTGTAATGTCTTCTTTTTGCTGAATTGTCATATAACTCAATGCATCGGTTAGATCCCTCTCACAGGGATCATGGAGACATGGTCCTCCAGGAAGAAGTATTCCAGATGCCAAACACTCCATTATTCATCTCAAAGCCTCCCCAGCACCCAAAGGTCTATTACAGGTACCTATAGACTTTTCACATATAAGCTCTAGTGGCCATCCTTTTAATGGAGCCCATGTGGGTACTCTGTTGCACAAATCATACAGGATGTGGAGGACAATTACACATGACTTTAGTCCATTTGCCCTTGCCTGAAACCATTTGGCATGTCAGAGAGATGCCAAGGCGTTCATGCATTTCTGCCTGTCCAATAAGTCTGGAGGGTCTTTCATCAAAACATTTTCTACTCCATCTTTCTTCTCCAATTCATCCCTAATTAAAGGGGAAGTAAGTATCACCTTCAGCATTAACGTGAGCTTTTTTGTATTTCAGATAATAATAGATGCCTCTTTTATACACTGCTCCACTTCATATATTTATTCTGTAAGTTTATGAATTTGAATAGGAAGATTGTCTTAGTATATAATAGACTTTCTGTGGGCTTATCATTGCACATCAGAACCAATTCAAGGTCCATATCACCTTTTATCAGCAGGCCTTTGGCAACTAGGTCAATTCTCATTACACCACAGAGTGTCCAGCCACCTTGATCCTTGGCAGAGTTTTCTTCTGCTTCATCCTTCTTCACATCTCCATCTCCCTCTGTTTTCCCAGATTTACTCATTTCATCCATCCAGTCTGAAATATGTCTAAGGGCACATTCAACAGTGGATTCCATGTTCTGAACAACTTCAAGTTCCTCTGGAGATGGATAAATTGTTGAATGCTTCACCATAACATGGTGATCATCATTAGCAAAGGATCAGATAGATCTCATGGTTTGCATTGTGGGATGATCAGATGTAATTGACTTTGCTACTAATAATACTTCAATGATCCAGGGCAACTGAGGGACTTATGAGAAAGAATGCTATCCACATCTAGAGAAAGATTTGTGAGAGTAGAAATCCAGAAGAAAATATATGATTTATCACTTGATTTTAAAAGATTACTCTATTATAAAAATGAATAATGTGGAAATGGGATTTGAGTGAAAATATATTACAACCTAGTAAAATTACCTGTCAAATCCCAGAGCAGGGAGGGAAGAGGTGAGGGAGATAACAAAATGTAACAAGAAGATATAACTTGTAACCATAGGGAAAAAAATTAAAAATAAATAAATAAAATAAAATAACTCTAGGCACTATAAAATAACTGGGAATATACTTGCCAAACACAAGAATTATATGAACACAATTACAAAACACTTTTCACACAAAAAGTCAGATCTAAACAATTTAAAAATATGAATTGCTCATAAGCAGACTGAGCTAATATAACAGAAATGACAATTTCTTATAAATAGAAACATTTATATATTTCTTATATATAGAAATAATCACCCCAGTGGTCAAAGCAAGAGAAATAAAAGGACTCAATAGACTTATAATAAAAACAAAAATTTCATGAACATTTACTCTTCAACAATAATCAATTAGAAATTATATCAGCAAGAAATGACCACTTTTTCTTTTCTTTTCTCATTTAGATTTGTCCATGGTTAAGATTCATGGTTTCCTATCCCTCCTCTTCCCCCCCCCCAAAGCTAACAAGCAATTCCACTGAGTTATACATGTATCATTGTTCAAAACTTATTTCCATGTTATTCATATTTGAAGTAGAGTGCTCTGTAGTCAAGGAATACCTCCTCTTTTCTTTATTTGTATTTGCTTAAGATAAAGTTGTGGACTTGCTTGTCTTTGCTTCAGACAAAGATGAGGATTGACCTTCACCCATCCTGGGACCAAGGATGGAACAGTAAACATGAAGGATGCAGGATAACATTTATGAGAGGCAAATTGCGATTAGGTGGGCTCCTATCCCCTTGTCTGCCCCTCTTCCCCTTGTTTGTATTTGTAATAAACGAAGAATGTAGGTTAACCTTTGAACACCTGCCTATCCCTGGACCAAGGCTAGGGTTTCTGGAATGAAGAATCATAAATTCCTGTGGGTTTTGTCTAAGTAGTCTTTGCCTATAAAAGTTCTGTGTGAAGCAAATAAAATTGGCACTATTTCTCTCTTTTCATATAGTGTCCATCTCTTCTTTTGTTACTCTTCATTTTTCGTTACCCCAAACAGGATGTCACAGGACTGGCCGACCCTGTGGATGAGTCTTGTAAGCCATAGAGTCTTACAGTGCTCTTTTAACATCAAAACCCTAGTAATATCCCTATCAAACCATGTGATAGATCATATATTTTTCTTCCAAGTTTCTGTTCCCAGAGTTCTTTCTCTGGATGTGGATAGCATTCTTTCTCAAAAGTTCCTCTGGATTGTCCTGAATCATTGCATTGCTGCTAGTAGAATAAATAGTCTATTACATTTGATTATGCCATAATGTATCAGTCTCTGTGTACAATGTTCTCTTCTTGGTTCTTCTCCTTTCACTCTGCATCAATTCCTGGAGGTCTTTCTAGTTCACATAGAAATCCTCCAGTTCATCATTCCTTTTAGCACAATAATATTCCATCACCATCAGATACTGCAATTTGTTCAGTCATTCCCCAATCAATGGGCACTCTCTCATTTTCCAATTTTTTGCCACCACAAAGAGCATGCCTATAAATACAAAACCAGTAGTGGTATGCCTGGATCAAAGGGCAGGCATTCTTTTAAAGTCCTTTGGGCATAATTAGAGATTGCCCTTGTGGCAGTTAAAATGGTTGAGGATACAAATATAAGAGAGGGTATATAGATACAGATATAAGAGAGGGTGAGTAAATTGTGACCACAGAAAATATGCTTCACTACAGTGTCTTGGTTTTTAAATCAAATATAAGGTGGTCGCCAGGGAAATATTCCCAATTATTCAATATGCCCAAGTCAACTGGGTTTTATAGAGAATTTAATTAATAATACAATGAGTAACCAAAGAAAGAGAGAGAGAGAGAGAGAGAGAGAGAGAGAGAGAGAGAGAGAGAGAGAGAGAGAAAGGAAATAAGTATGAAGGGCCTTAAGCCAACATAGCCTAGTCCTGAGTCTTAAGAGAGAGATCAGTCAGTCAGTCTTTTATCACTCACCACAAGGTCCGTCTAAGCAAGGATTCTAGGGACACCAGGCCAGCTCCATCTCAGCTGATTTCACCAGAGAGAGTTCCAGCCAGAGTCCTCCTCAAAGAGAGATCCAGCCAGAGACTGTTTCAAAAGGCCTCTCTCCAGAGCCTCCAGAGGGACAGAGTCCCCTCAGAGAAACTCCAGCGAGACCTCCTTAGAGATTGTCCTCCAAGAGCTTCCCTTCTCCAGAGCCTCTCTCAAGAGATTCTTCCCAAGCAATCCTCATAAGAGCTTTCACCAAAAGGATTTATCTCCAAGGATCTATCTCCAAGGAATCTATCTCCAAGCATCTCCAAGCCTCTCCAAGCCTCCAAGGATCCCTTGCTCAAGAGATTCCTTTTCTTATATAGGGTTTTTTTTCCTATGTCACCTCCCCTAAGTTCTTCCATCTACCAATCACCGTAGATGTTTTCTAAAAGGACAGCCCATATGAATTCCTGCTAAATTGACTAATCTAATCAGTAAGTCTGAACCAGAGAAAATGCTGCTGTGTCAACTAATCCCCTCAGTAAATCTGAACCAGAGAAAACACAGCTGAGTTGACTAATCTCATTAAGAGAAAACTTGCCCGACCCTTTTAGGTACCTAGCATCCCATTGTATCAATTCTAAAAACAAGCATGGCTCAAAGAACTCCCTGCCTCATCATAAGCATGGGTCCAAGTACTTTCGTTGTTTAGCAAGGAGTTTTTCTCCCCTAAAGCAGTCTTAAGTACGGGTGGAGTAGAGGTCCTCCCATAGCAAGGAGTTTTCTCCCCTAAAGGAGTCTTAAGTACGGGTGGAGTAGAGGTCCTCCCATTTCTGATCCTGGTGAGTTCTCACATCAAAATGGAGAATGTTTCTAGTAGGGAATTTGTTCCAATAGAGGATTCCTCAATGTGGAAATTTTTTAACATTCACAAGTCTGAGAAATTTCAAGATTTACACCCTTCAGAATGATTGAACCAATTCATAACTCTATCAATAGTATATTACTGTCCCAATTTTGCCACATCCCCTCCGATATTTATCACTTTCCTTTGCTGCCATATGGGCCAGTCTGCTAGGTGTAAGGTGGTGCCTCAGACTTGTTTTAATTTGCATTTCTCTAATCAAGGAACGGAGGTTTAGAACACTTTTTTATGAGCTCATTGATAGTTTTGATTCCCTAATGTGAAAACTGCCTATTCATGTCCCTTGACCATTTGTCAATTTGGGAATGGCTTGATTTTTTGTAAATTTTACTTAGTTCCTTATGTGTTTTATGAATTAAATCTTTGTCAGAGAGTTTTGTTACAAAAATATTCTTCCTTTTGTTGCTTTCCTTTGTAAAGATGATTTTAGGGTTGTGACTTAAAAATCTAGATCTAATTGGTCACCAAATAAATACCCAAGTCAGTCTGGAATTTTATGGTAATTTAATTAATATAGAGGGAAGAAATTTAAGGAGAAGGAGGGAAGAGAATATAGGATTTCTTCTGCCTGGTCTATGTCAGGGGGAGTTTAAAATCCCCACCTCAAGGTCTCTGAATAAGATTAGAGGCTTCTAAGAGGATAAAGTTGGAAAGTAAAGGAGGAAACTCAGCCAGAAACTCACCACTGAAATGGACAATAACTTGTAACTATGCTAAGATGCCGAAAGCTCAGCACGCTGCTCTCAGCTAACTCTCCTCTGCCAATCAGGGAAAGAGTGTTAGCTGAGAGACAAAAAATCCCAAATATATAGACCTTTCACCCTTGTGTCTCCTCCTCTAAATTTTCACATCTATCAATCACATCAAAGGCTTTCTCCAGGACTGCCCATACCTACTTCTCATCTTCTTTTGATTAGATTATATCTTTAGAGTTACTTAACACTTCTTTGTTAAGTTCACCTTTTGTGAGTTACTTGACCTTTTAGTGATTAATTTAACCTTTATAGTTACTTAACACCTTTTTGTATTAAGATCTAAAAATGGGGGGGGGGCAGCTGGGTAGCTCAGTGGATTGAGATACAGGCCTAGAAACAGGAGGTCCTAGGTTCAAATCTGGCCTCAGACACTTCCCAGTTTTGTGACACTTGGCAAGTCACTTGACCCCCATTGCCTAGCCTTTACCACTCTTTTGCCTTGGAGCCAATTGACTCCAAGATGGAAGGTAAGGGTTTATAAAAAATAAAAAATAAAAATAAATTTTTAAAAGATCTAAAAATAGACTTAGCTTAAAGTTCTATCTTTACTATAAGGTGAGAACTAAGTACCTTCATTGTTCAATCAGGAGATTACAACTTTATCTTCCCCTAAAGTACGGTCTAAGTAGGGTGGAGTAATTTTAAAGTTCACACCTTATAATTTTGGTTGCACTGGTTTTGTTTGTTCAAAATTTCCCTTATATTCTTGATCTTTTGTTCTTCCAGATAAACTTTATTATAATTTTTTTTCTAATTCCATAAAATAGTTTTTGGTAGTTTGATCGGTTTGGCACTGAATAAGTGGAATAATTTGGGTATGATTGTCATTTTTAGTATATTAGCTCATTCTACCCATGAGCAATTAATTTTTTCCCAATTGTTTAGATCTAGTTTTATTTTTTTTTATTTTACATTGTCCAGAGTGATTTTAAATTTCTTTTTCTCTTTCTAACTCCTTCTGCTGAGTTTTATTGGAAATATATAGCACTGCTGATGATTTGTGTGGGTTTCTCTTATATCCTGCAACTTTGCTAAAGTTGTTATTTCTACTAGCTTTTTGTTTCATCTGCAAAGAGTGATAGTTTCTTCATTGCCTACTTTAATCCCTTCAATTTCTTTTTCTTCTCTAATTGCTACTGCTAGTGTTTCTAGTACAATATTAAATAATAGAGGTGATAATGGGCATTCTTGCTTCACTCCTGATCTTACTGGGAAGACTTCTAACTTGTTCCCATATTGCAGATGATACTTGCTGATGCTTTTAAATATAAACTGTTCATTATTTTGAGGAATCAGTAAGTATCTGCTTGTTGTATTTTATCAAAGGCTTTTTCTGCATCTATTGAGATAATCATGTAATTTCTCTTGGTTTGATTATTGATATGGTCAATTATGTGGATGATTTTCTTAATATTAAACCAATCTTGCATTCCTGGTATGAATCCCAGCTGGTCATAGTGGATAAGCCTCATGACAACTTACTGTAGTCTTTTCACTAGTATGTCATTTAAGATTTTTATGTCTATGTTCATTAAGGAGATTGGTCTGTAGTTTTCTTTCTCTTTTTTTGGTCTGAAAGGCCACTTTTTAAAATAGCTAATGTGTAATAGAGAAGTAGTATGGAGTAGCGGATATAGAACAGCTGGCCTCATAGCCAGAAAGACCTCAGTTCAAATCTAGCCCCTGACATGTACTACCTGTGTGACCCTGAGCCATTCAGTTTCTCAGTGCTCTAAGCAACTCTTTATGACTAGATGCTGCAGAGAAGGTTGTTTTGGTAGGAAGTGCTTTCTTCCCTGTACCAATGAAATTCAAGTCCCTTTCTATTTTGGTATACAACTGTGTCACTGTGTAAGTTGGAGTTGACTGAGACAAGAAGTCACTCCATCCTACTTAGCCACCATCTTTTTTATCAGATGAGAACACATATTTATTGGTTAATCAGAGGTTTGAATAAGTTTAGATACTTCCTTTGGTAAGACAGGAAACCTTTTAGTATTAATTGAGGGACTTGGTCAAATTCAGTGAGGCTTATATAAAGTTGGCTAATTTGGTCTAGTTTGTAGTTGTTGCCCATCCTTTGTTTTCAGAGAGGACCAATAATATTATAGGGTGTGACAGAGGCTGATGCTAGAGAAAAAATACCAGCTGAAGAGTGTGTGAAACTAAGCACCTCAATGGGGGAGGGGCCCCAAAGGATTGGAATCTGGAGGAGGAGAAGACTCTGACTGGGAGAGGAGTTGGTTTCTTAGTCCTGAGAAGCCAAAGAGAGAAGCTGGTAAAAAACTTTCTCCGGAGTATTACCTACTTTTCCTGCTGGTGACTGGAAATCCTTCCCCCCAACATCTCCCAATTGAAGGGACTTTCTGAAGAGAAACCTGAGCAGACTTTACCTCAGCTCCTGTTGCCCAGGGGTGAGTCAACCTGACTTTCGGGGGGAAGGGGTGGAGGCGGGGCTCAGGCTGCCAAGGCCTGAGTTCCCCCCAAACTCAAGGAAGGAGGAAAAGGGTTTAGATAGAGACAGGGACCCCTATTCCCCACTTCCCTTTCACATTCTTCCCTGCCCGTTATTCCTTTTGTATTACTTGATTGAGTGAACATTAGTTATCTGTTCTCCAAGCTGTGAACAAGTGTGAGTGAACAGATCAAGGGGAGAACCTTTAGTCTCGAGTAGTAGAGGGGGGACAAGAGACACAAACCAATCTGGGAAAGCAGCCATAGCTAAGGAGGGAAGGCAGAAGAGGGAAAATCTTCAAACTCCCTCTCCTCTCTCTTCTGCCTTGGAACCCAATTCACAGTATTGATTCTAACATGGAATATAAGGGTTTTAAAAAAAGAATTCTAACAAGCTAATTATTGGAACAGGGTATGACTTTTTACTAGAGTGAGGAGAGGTCTGTGGCAAATGTTTTCTCCTTTCCAGTTGCCTGCATGATATCACTACCACCATCACAATCACTATTTCTACTACTAATAACAACAACGAAAACATGGGGCTTTTTAAGATGTGTAAAGTAGTTTACATATAAAGATTCTTGTTCACATATGAATTGAACTCAATGATCTCTAACGTCCTTTCCAACTCCAACTCTGAAATTCTGAGATTTTGTGATTCTATGGAGTGGTTCTATGGTTAACTTTAAAAGAGAAAACAGGAAAGTAAATACGGAATTCTGCGTTCTAATGTTTAATCTATGCATTTGACCATGAATCTGAATGTTCAAAATATTTATTTCCCATGAATCCTCCACTCTCTTAGCATTCAAGCTAGTCAGTCGATAAGCATTTATTAAGCACCTACCATGTGCCAGGAATTGTGCTAAGTGCTGGGGATACAGAGGAAGAAAAAACAGCCCCACTTCTCAAGAAGTTCAGACTACTGGAAGACAACAGGCAAACAATTATATACAAATAAATAAATAAATAAATAACAGGATAAACTAGAGATAATCACAGAGGGGAAGCACTAAAATCAAGAGGCATTGAGAAAGGCTTTTCACAAAAGGTAAAAATTTTGTTTGGAACTTGAAGGACTCCAGGGATGCCAGGAGGTAGGGCAATTTCATATCTTCCTTATTCTTGTAGGACTCTTTCCACTAACCCTGGGTATTCACATATAATTTAGAAAGAACTATTTTGTATTAAATCAAATCCACATACTTCACACTCTAGAGACCACTTTCATATCATCTTTATCAAAGCAGATTGCTAAGTCCTTTATGAGCTCATTGGTCCTTAAAAGTGACGGTGTTCATCCACTTGTTCCCAGGCTTGTGATGGCTCTCCAAATTTAGCTAGGCAAAATCATCCACCATGCCTGATGGCCTCACTAAGGCTACATTCCAAACTTGGAAGTTGCTACCAGAACTTGTATCACCCTGGCTAAGTACTGAGTATTCCTCATCAGGGTGTGGTATCATAGGAAGTCTCTAGAGAAAGGTAAGGTGCCAACAAACAAAAATTTAATAAGACCATCTTTAGTTCACTTTGGCCAATCCTTGAGACACCTAAAAATCTCCAGTAATATCCAGAAAGTATATCTTATTATATCTCAAACTTCTTACCTGGGTTTAAACAAACTATCACCCTACACACATAGGGAAACCAGCCTCATTATTAAACAGTTCAGTTCTCTGAGAGCCATTGTCCACAGCTGGGAAAACAAAAAGAAAGATAAAAGCTAATAAACAATGGTAACCTAATTTGCAGAGGTTCTAATATGTGAAACAACAAAACATAATTAACTAACAGCATTGAATATGTAAACATTAATAGAAATCTTCATTTCTGGATCCACTCTGCCACAAAATGAAGATTGATTCAAATGTTACCTACAGTAATCATGAGCAAAGAAATTGTTCTTCCAATGTCCCATTAATCGACAGTGAATTATGAAGTGAAAAATACTTCTTAAGTGTAATATGACCATGGAGATACCTGTTTGAAAAAGAAAGTAAAAAGCAGTCAATAATCTTAATGAACTGCAAACAAAGTATAACCAAATGATATCAAAGTGATAATGATTGGTCCAAAATCACACTGCTAACCATTAGTGGAAGATGCCAAGTTTCCTGGCTCCTAATTTGGAGCTCTTTCCACTATGTCAGGCAGATAGATAGATAGATAGATAGATAGATAGATAGATAGATAGATAGATACAGATATATAAATAGAGAGAGAGAGAGATTTATATGTTTATAGAGATAAATTTAGGAAGAGTTCTCTCTTGCCTTAGATACAAATCAAGAGTTCTTTTGGGCCTTACAAAATCTTTGGACCCCCAAGTAGCCTTTAATCCAAGAAGATAAGCAAATACCCAAGGAATTATCTTTTTTTTTCATGTGTAGTCACTTTAAGGTTCGACTTAAAATTAATTTTCTGATTAGTTCTATTGTGCTTACTAAATCAATCAATTAACCAACAAGAATTGATTAAGTGCCTATTTTATTCCAGTTATTGTGCCCAAACATTGGAGATACAGAGTCAAAAAAAAAAAAAACAGTCCCTACCCTCAAGAAGCTTACATTCTCTCAGAAGAAACCACAAAATATATACAAAATAAATGCAAGTTAAATGAGGGAAAAGGAGAACCAGCATCTAGAAGGATTAGAAAAAATTTCACATGGAAAATGGAACTTCAGTAATTTAAAAGCGAAGTGATTCTAAAAGGAAGAGGAGGTAAGGTGGAAGTGCCTCCTAGGCATGAAGGATTGTTAGTACAAAGATGAAGAGATAAAAGATACTTTATAAAGCAGAAAAGTGGCAATACATTTTACAATGGAAAAGAAATAGGAATAGGAAAGGGCATAAAAGGAAGAAAAAATTATAAAGGTATAAAAAGAAAAGGTGTTTGTTTGTTTAATACCTTTATATACCTCCAGGTTATAGTTATGAAAAATCGTGATTAAAGGTAGCAGTCTAATAACAACAGCACTAACTAAAGGCCAACCAATAATGAATGTAATATAGACCCAAGGACTCTCCATCTCTATGTGTTTCCATGGAATCCTTGGCTGTGGGGCTCAGCACTCAGATGCTGCTGCTATTACAAGTTCAAAAGGGGCAGTGAGAATAAAGGCCCTTCCTTTCTCATTTCTGAAACAAATAAAGCAAAATTAGAAACCAGTCTGTTGGGGGAAACTGCCCACAGCTCCCCCAAGAGAGGAAAGATATAAAGTTATTTCCTTGGGGAAAGGAACTGAGCTGTGGGAGTGGGAAGAGACCAGACACTGTATGAAAATCGAGCTGCACAGACCTAAGCTCCACCTTCTCACTTCACTAGGAGATGAGACAGTGAGAAGACCTTAAAACAACATCATGGGAATCAGAAATGAGTTTAGAGATCAGAAGAGTGGAAAGCCATGGGCCTCTTAGAGTCAGGGCTCTAAACAGGGACCTCTCAGGCTAGAGGAAAGGAGATTAAGAAGGAAAGGTGTTTCAGAGAGATAGAGGAAGTTCCATGAGCATAGCCGAACATGGCCAGAGGCCGAGCTCCAGGAGGGAGAGAGATAAGGGGTAGTGGATAGAAGTGAGGTAGGAAGCTAAGTGGGCAAGTGAGATGGGCGGTCCTGTGTGCTCATCCTTTATTGACATTCATATGCAAAGATACATAATGCATATTAATTGGAGACATAGTGGATTGTCATTGGTTCAAATGTAAATCGCGACAAGATAAAGGCGCCTCCCCTTTCAGCCTGGTGAGAACAAAGAAACCTGATTTCACACCTAAACCTGTTAGGATCAAAGGTCAGTGCCTTTGTTGCCATGCGCAAGACTGAGCATGTGCTCTCCTAAGACAATCTTCACAGATTGATTATTTTCCTTGTGTAAACACAGGTGTGGACTGCTACACAATCTGTCCCCATGTCACAAGTGTATGTATATGCCCAATTCTTTAGGGCACAGTGATGAAGGGGAAACTACAGAATAAAGACATAGTGCTGCTGACCTTTGGAAGAGAATAAATAGGCTAGAGGATTGAGAGCCAGGCCTAGAGATGGGAGGTCCTAGGTTCAAATCTGACCTCAGACATTTACTAGCTGTGAGACCCTGGGCAAGTCACTTAATCCCCTTACTGCTATTCTGCCTTGGAATCAATACACAGTGATTCTAAGATGGAAGGTAAGATTGAGAGAGAGAGAGAGAGAGAGAGAGAGAGAGAGAGAGAGAGAGAGAATAAATAGGCTTAAATGTCTTTTCTCAAAAATAAGATACAGAGAAAAGGCATATTGGATCCCTCTCATTTCTGCATCACTGGATGTAGGGTATATTTTATCAATATATCTGAGTAGCTACTTGTCAATAATAGTTTTTGAGGGGGGGAAAAGATTGAAGGGGGGTGGAGGGATTCATTCAGAAAGCACTTTTCCTCTTTTTTAAATATATAAAGGCTGTCAAAATGATTTCATTTACTTCATCTCATTCTTTATTTTCCCTTTCCACCTCTTTCAAGGAAGTAAATCAAGGAAAGATGAAGTATTTCTAACTATAGAATATATACCTATTTCTATCACATAGAGAACAAGAGCAAGAGACTGAAAGGCTCTGGGAACCCTTTGTTTCCACCACCTTGTGCAATCAGACAGCTTTAATGTCAGGGCCTTCTTCAAACAATCTCTGGGAAAGAACTTTCATGTAGAGCATTTCACTTAGCTGCAAAACAAAATGGCTCATGATGTACAGCTGTCTATTAATAAAATGGGAAGCTGGGGAGAGCACGATCTAATGAAGGCAACTGAATATTCACCCTGCTTATGGCACAGTCCATCATTCAGTCAATAGTAAATAAGAAGGAACTAAGCATTAACTATGTGCCAGGCACTGGAAATACAAATACAAGCAGAAAGATAGTCCCTACCCTTGTGAAGCTTATATTCTAATTGTCATAGATAATACAGAAAAAGGAAACTAAGGGGGAGGAAACCCCAATAGCATGGAGGAGAGAAACAGTGTGGGAAGAATGCCCTTGTACAAGGGCAAATTGTGATAGAGGTTTCAAACTCTAGAACTGGAGTTACAGTCTGAGAAATTGCTGGAACCTCAGCCACAGAGGGGGAAGGGCTTGAGATGTTCTGGAATCTTAGGAGAGCAAGAGTTTCTAGCTCCTGGTGCCCTGGGTCTGAGAGGTGCTGGGGGGGGGGGGGGGGTCAAGACCAGGGTCATTCAAGCCTGAATCTCTCAGGGGCCCAAGGCTGCCAAGGTCTGGGTTCCCCAACTTGAGGAAGGAGGTAAGGGTAAATAGAATAGGGACACCTTTTCCTCTTTCCTCACAAAAACTCCTTCCCATAGCCATTTCCCTGTGTTATTCCCAAATTGATCAGTTAGAATAAAGTTTGTTGTCTTTCCCCAGTTGAATCTAGTGAGAGTGGAAACCATTTCCAGCTTGAGGAGGGGAGGGAAACTCTCTCTCTGTCTCTCTCTCTGTCTCTCTCTGTCTCTCTCTCTCTCTCTGTCTCTCTCTCTCTCTCTCTCTCTCTTTCTCTCTCTCTGTGTGTCTGTCTGTCTCTCTCTCTCTCTCTCTCTTTCTCTCTCTCTCTCTCTCTGTGTCTCTGTCTCTGTCTCACTCTCTCTCCCTCTCTCTCTCTGTCTCTGTCTCTCTCTCACTCTCTCTCTCTCTCTCTCTCACACACACACACACACTCTCTCTCTCTCTCTCTCTCAGGAAAGAGTTTAGTAGTAGAGGGAAGTCAAGAGGCAGTTTGGAGTTGAGCAGCCATTGTTGAGGGGAGGCTGAATGGGGGAACTACTCACTCCTCTCCTCTCCCTTGGCCAAGTTAAACAGCAACTGTCTCCCCTGAACCCTGCTTTGAGAGGGGAGATCTCTACTCTTTCTCCCTCTCTCTTTTTACCATCAGACTAACCCTCTATTACAAATAAAATAATGCAAATAAAGCAATTTACTAACTTTAAAGCATTATGTGAATGTCTATGATTACTATTACACTGGAACTTTCTTTACTGAGGAAAATGTTATGGAATAAATCAAAGTCAGAAAAGAAAAAAGAAAAGAGCACTCTATTTAAATATTTTCAATATTAATTAAATTAATGTTATTATGTGTTTATATTTGCATATGACTCTAGGGAATTAAAACCAAAGTATATAGTTTTTCATTAAAATCTAACCACTCAGAGATGTTTTTTATTCAAACATTTAGCTAGGGTGACAGTGAGAAAAGAGGTCTAAAAAAGACTCTTTGGAGTACCTTTTTTACATTTCTGCTTTACCAAAGGCTTCACACTTCCCTCCCTATTTTAACATCACAAAAAGTCTCCTGGACACTGTGAACAGCCCTATCTTTTTTTCTCTTCCCTTCTGACAGGATTTTCTTCTCTTTTAATCACCTACAGTGAGTTGTTTTTTTTTCAATTAGAACCAGGATCAGTCCTTCCACTTTGTAAATATCGATGATGTGATCCACATTATGGTTATGTGAAGAAGAATCAGAGAAGATGATGGCACTGCTGACAATCTCACAGCAAAAGTGGAAGAGGCTGTTGTCTACTGGCTCAGTGAACTCTCTCCATAAGATTGGAGAGAATCTCCAATGAAATGAGGCCATAAGATGTTTAATGGAATGTAATGTAGCATAATGTAATATAATGATAAAGTGCTCCCAGAAGATAATAAGCACATTGATTTAGGGTGCATCTAAAAAGTATCTAGACTTATTTTAAAGTAGAGTGTGGTGAGGTCGTTTTTCCCCTCCCAATGAGCTGTTCTTTGTATTATAGGCACATGCCTATGTAAGCCTCACACGGGGCTTATTTTAAAGGCTGTCAGATGAAAGAGAGGTTAGGCTTGATGTGCTTGGCTCTAGAAAAGCAAGGGGTAGAAATTGCAGAGAGACTGATTTAGACTCTAAATGTCCTTAGAGTTATAGTTATTCAAAAATAGAATGTTTCTTTTCAGGAGCTAGTTATGTTCCCTCCACCAAGATTTCTGAACAAAGACTCGGTGACAGCTTTTCAGGTCCCTTATAGAGTATGTTATGTACTGCTGCTGAAATTATCTTCATTCTGTAGATGAGGAAATTGAGGCAGATGGAGGTGAAGTTAAAATCCTGCCTCAGACATGTCTTGACTGTAATGACCCTGGCAAATCACTTCACTTCTGTCTGCCTCAATTTCCTCATCTGTAAAATGGGGATAATAATAGCCCCACCTTTCAAGGTTGTTGGGAAGATCAAATATGGTAATAATTGTATGTTATATAGCTCAGTGCCTGGCATGAAGTAAATATTATATAACTGTTATTGTCATTATTATAAGGTTTTCTTGTTCAGGGTCATTCTAGATGCCATAATAATAGCAAATAGCAAATACACCAAAAACACCAAATAATGAAAATAATAATACCAAGCATTTGTATTTTTTTACATCTTACAAAGAACTTTACAAATGGTATCTCATTTTATCTTCACATCAGCACCAAGAAATAGATGCTATTGTCATCATCTTCCTTTTACAGAAGAGGAAAATGAGGTAGACAGAGGTTAAGTGACTTGTCTAGGGTCACAAAATAAATATCTGAGACAGGATTTGAACTTAGGTCTTCCTGACTCTGGGCCCAATGCTCTATGCACTGAGTCACCTATCTGCCTTAGTGAACCCTAAATCTCTTTCAACTATAATTCTCAGATTCATCCTACCACACACACACACACATCCATAGCACTAAGCTCAAGAATTATTCATTACAACATTCACTGCAACTAATAATAGTCAATAAACATTTAGTAAATGCCTGCCATATAAGCACTGGCTACACATATATGAAAATATGAAGACAGGCTGTCCTCAAGGAGCTTATAATCTAGTGAGAAAAAACAACCCGGAAAATAACAACATCGGGGATAATGCAAACATTTACCATTGACCTCACTTTACACTATCCCCCAGCTAAAGAAAGCATTATATGCCATCATCACCATTCCGGATTCTCTCTCTCTACAGATTCCAGACCTTGCCTGTAATGATCTTTTTCCAGCACAATACAGTTTGGAAACATATTTCAGACAGTTCCTTCTCACTGTTCCTTTTTCAATTCTCTTTAGTTTTTTAAAGGGGACAGATTAGGTCACTTAGAAAGAGTGAAATTATACTTTTAAAAAATTTCTGCACCCTAAAACTGACAGGAAAGAAAAACAATATCACAAATTCTTGTGCAATCTGCTCATACTAACGTAAGTGCATGGTTACTGGGCAACATCTGGCACCTTTTCTTGACTATTTAAAGCCTAAACCTAGTTTTCATTTTTAAAGCTTATGATGCAAATCAACTTAAATAGAAATTCTATCACCCTATTTATTCAGGGGTTTCCATTCTTTTTTGTTTCTTATCCCTGATATTCACATCATCATCATCACTCATAGCATTAAACACCTGCTGAATATCTGTTATACACAAAGCACACATAAACATAAAATGAACGATCGGGTCCTGCTCTCATGGTGCTTGAAATCCAGTTCGGGAGACAGAAATAGATAGCTTTAATAGCTTAAACTCACACTAAAACTTTTCGGATATGGACCTTAAAAGATCTCATGTTATCAGATTCCTAATTAAGGCAGTAAAGAAACGAAAGCATAGTTGAGAAGATGTATAATAAACTTTTAATGGTTCCCTGTCCTTCTACTGCTCCAGAATCTCTCCATTGTTCCTTCTTGGCATCCTCCCCTGTCCCCTGTCCCTCAGTATAAATAATAGAGTTTCCTATACTTACTAAGAAAGTAGTTAATATAAGAGAAAGGGAAAATATACATGGAGGAACAAAAATGGGGAGAGAGGATCCTAAACTGAGAAAAGTATTAATTATTATTTCCATCAACACATTACATATCTCACAGTATTGCACAGCCAAATTCATTTATGAAGCACTGGCACAGACACAAATAAATATATGACAAGGAAGGAAGGAAGGAAGGAAGGAAGGAAGGAAGGAAGGAAGGAAGGAAGGAAGGAAGGAAGGAAGGAAGGAAGGAAGGAAGGAAGGAAGGAAGGAAGGAAGGAAGGAAGGGAAAGAGGAAGGGAGGGAGGGAGGAAAGGACAAAGAAATAAACAAACAGCTTTACTGAATCTAGAAAACGTTTTATATGAATTAAGGTAGCTTTTCCATTGCTATATACATTAGTGCTGCTTATGGATAGGGAAAGAAGAACAGATAAAACTATAAATAACATATAGCATGCTATAGTTTTAAAAGTTAATACTCTGCAACAATACTTTGAGGTAGGTAAAGCAAATAGCATCCTCATTTTACAGGTGAGAAAACTGAGGTAGAGACAGATTTAAATAATTAACTCAATCACACAGGTAACATCATCAGTGCCAGAAGTCAAACTCAAGTCTGATGTCCCCAAGTCCAATGTTTTTTCAACTATATTACACCATGTCTTGCAATGAAAGAACTAGGGAAAAGTGAAGTAAAGGAGGATCTCAATGTTCCATTTACTTTTTCAGTGGACTGTTAGGAAGAAAGCAAATATGATGAGGAGTAAAAATTGTATAGCATCAGAAAGCTTATTCAAAAATATGATATATTTATAGATGTATAAATGCCCTGTTTATTTTAAATAAGGAACTTTATGAAAGTCAGACTATCTTTTCTGTTTCCAAAAATATCTTGAAAGCAAGGATTTTTCCTAAAGAAGAGCCAGTATATTGCAATGGAAAGAGCATTGAATTCCAAGTTCTGAGAGGATGTGGAGTCAAAACTTAGAAGACTGGATAAACTTAAACAAGTCACTGGCTGTGTCTTAGTTTCCTAATTTATTAAATGAGTGTGTTGGAGTAGATAACCTCTGGGGTTCATTCAAACTCTTCATCTATTATCCTATTCCAAATACCTTTTGCAATAGTTGTCAGCCTCTCTCTCTTCCAGAATCATCATCTTTCACCCAGTAATGCTGTTAAATTTAATTGTGGTTGGACTCTGAATATTTTAATTATGTGGTCGCCAGGGATTTAATTTCTAAATCCCAAAATGAATTACTAAAGTAAAATGAATTTATGGTAGTTTTATTTATAATAGAGGAAAGATATTAAAGAATGAGAGAAAGGAAACTCTGGCTTCCTCTGAGCTAGGCAGAAATATTAAAGCCCAAATAAGGAAAAGAGTCTCAAGATGATGGGCCTTTCTTTGGAGGCTTTACACCTCCAGAAAGGTGGGTTCACTAAGTCAGCCTTTCACTCACCTACAGTGACTGTCTAAATGGAAAGAAATCTGGGTGTCTGTCTTCGGGTTGCTCCTCAAGTGTCTGTCTTCCAGTCTCTCCTCCAAGTCAGAGAGCGCTCCAATCTCTTCGAATTGAATCGAATCAAATATTTTCTTCTGGCCTCTGGTCCTCTTTTTAAAGATCTTTTTCTCTTGTGTCACCTCCACTAAATTTCACATCTACCAATCAGAGCAGATGCTTTTCTCCAGGACTGCCCACTCTTTTAGTTCACATCTTCTTTGGTTAGATTATACCTTTTGGGGTTACTTAACACCTTTTTTTTTTTGGTTAGTTCACCTTTTGTAGTTAAAATGGGTAGATCTACTTAAAATACTGAGTTACCACCTTTTTATAGATTAAAATCCAAAATTAGATTGTGGATTACAATTCAGTCTTCCCAATAAAGGGAGAGCTAAGTGCCTTCATTGTTACAATCAGGAGCTAGCTAAATCCAGTCTTCACAATGCCACTGTTTGGTTATAGGGGTTCTCTTTGTGATGACAAAGAGCTGGAAATTAAAAGCATCAATTAGGGAATGATTAAACAAGTTATGGCACATGAGTGTGATGGCATAAGAAATGATGAGCAATTTAATATTTTTTTAAAACATGGAAAGACCTACATGAAATTATGAAGAGTGAAATGAATGGAATCAAGAGAATTTTTTTTTTCATTTTATTTCTTTTTTTTAATTTAGACTCTTTTCCCATGGTTACATGATTCATGATTCCCGCTCCCCCTCACTTCTTCCTCCCCACCTCCTGGGACTGACAAGAAATTCCACTGGGCTATACATGTATCATTGATCAAAAAGTATTTCCATGTTATTCATATTTGAACATTAAAACCCTAATCATATCCCTATTCAACCTGTGGAAAGGAAAACTGTGAATCAAGCTTTGGCATTTCTGCCCTGAGGTGTCTCATTTAGATCCCTAAAAGGGGTCTACCTTGTCTCACTCCCCTTTCCCTGACCACTCATGAGGACTTTTCTACTACTCTGATCTCCTTATACTATTCTAAACCCAAAATATATTCTAAATAAACCTATTTCTAATAATATCCTTATACATAAATCTTAATTTATTGCCTCCTATTAAAATTCAGTTCAGTTCTTCAACTATCAGCCTAGCAAATTTCTCAGGCTAGGTCCTTTCTGAGCCTTGATAGACCTCAGAAAACTGCCTCTAACTTCCAGCCACTCTGAGATACAAAAGAGATCTTTCTTCTGTTGGTCTTCTTTGTTCAGCAACTCTCCAACTTGCACTTTATCTCCTACCCAAACTGTCATTCTGGTTTTCCAAGTTTCCCAAGAAAAGGTATCCCAAGAAAACCAGAGAGGAAGGACCAGTCTCTCAGAACTCAGGTAAATTCCAAGAGCCCCTTTGACAATTGATGTCTCCCCTCTTCAAGTCCCTCAGAGTTCCAAGCCTAAACTCTGGTTAAATATTCCAAAGTGGGCTTCAGGTATTCAGTCTTTTACCACCAAACCCCTAAATTACCCCAAATTCCTAATTTATTCTTATAGCCTTACTGTGTGCTTAATTTATTAATTAAACTTTGTCATATATGTATGTACAAGAAAATCATGTTATATATGAGATCAACAGATGTTTACTCATATTTTCAACTTCAGTTATCCAAAGTAGGTCTTGGAATTTATCTCCTGCATATATAAGCACTCTTCTGTATTTTTACCTAAAACACAGGTCTTACTGTGTCACACTCCTATTCAGTCAACTCCAGTGACTCCCTATTACCAGAACAAAGTACAAAATACCCTGGCTTTTAATCGTTTCATAACCTGCCCTTCTTCTACCTTTCTAGTCTTCCTAAACTTTACTCCCCTCTCTCTCTATTGCACAAGTTGGTGATGCTGGCCTTCTTGTTCCTCTGATATGACATTCCATCTCTTGACTCAATGACTTTTTTACTGGATTCCCCCATGCCTGGAATATTTTCCCTTCTAATTTCTGCCTCCCAGATTCATTGGTTTACTACAAGACAGGTCAAATCTTATCTTTCTTCTTCAAGAAATTTTTCTCATTCATTCCTTTTCATACCTCTTCAAATGTCCCAAGGCTTCCTTTCCCCCCACCCATGAACTGAGAACTTTGCCTCACATTTTACAGAATTAAAAAACTGAGGTTTTTTGCCACGATTCCCTTTTCTTCCCTCTTCCTTAGATTATTTTAGTTATATGCCTTCTGCCACTATCTTGTCCTCATAAAGAAAATGGCCCAATCCTTGCCAAGGCAAACCACTCCACCTTTACAAGTGATCCAATTCCATTTAATCTCCTCCAACAGATTGCTCCCTCAAGCATACCTACACTATCACTTATCTTGAATCTCTCCCTACCTACTAAATCCTTCCTTACTACCAACAAATATCTCCATGTTTCCTCCAAATTCAAAAAACCCTAGCTTTACCCTTCCATCCCCACCATCATTTTATCTTGTGCCCTTTGTTGGTAAATTAATTGATCAGATTATCTGCAATAGGTACCTCCACTTTTGCTCCTCTCACTCTCTTCTAAGCCCTTACAATCCAACTTCAGTCTTCATCATTCTACTAAAATTGTCCTCTCCAAAGTTACAAATTGCCAAATCTAATCATTCTCAACCTTTCTGCAGCCTTTGACATTATTGATACCCTTCTCCTTAAGAAAGGGGGAAGAGATGAGTTAATAATAGTGATGCTCCAAAGGGATGATATTTTTAGTGCACAGAAAATAATAGAATGCAGCAAGACAATTTGGAAAGTAATGTGAAGAATTTCTTATGTACACTAAAAAAGTAAGTTCTATGAAATGGAGATTGACAGTCTCATATAGAATCCTCTTTTGGTGACCTGCTGCATATATGAAATGCCATTCTTTGGTTTTAAGTTCAGAATTTTTAAATATGGCATATCTAATATATACACACATCACATATATAGATATAGATATAGATTTAATAGGGCCTCAGCTCTGGATCTGTGATTTGCAAAATATATTTATCAGTGGTTCAGTGGGCAGATATTTTTTTTTTCCTTTTATTAAATAAAAATGTAAAATAAGATAAAATAAGGGGTTTAAATCTCTCTAAAGCTTTTATAAACTAGGTGCTGGCTATGCAATTTAAATACAGGCAACTCACATAAAATACCTGTACCATAAATCTGGAAATCAAAGAGAAACTGTTTATGGCAGGTATAGTGACTGCCTGGTTTGTATGAAAATGTCTATTATACAGGATTTCTTAAGTGGGGGTGGGGATAATAGCACTTATTTCCCAGGGTTTCTATTAGGATAAAAAGAGATCAATTTTTTTAACCCTTACTTTCTGTCACAATCAATTCTAAGCATAAAGTCCAAGGCAGAAGAGCAGTAAGAGCTAAGAAAATATAGTTAAATGGGCAAGTGCCAAGTCACACTTGTAGGAAATATTTGAGGTTAGAATTGAACCCAGGTCCTCCCAACTCCAGGCCTGGCTCTCATCTATCGAGGCATCTGGTTGCCTTTGAAACGATATTTGTAAAAGTACTTTGCAAATGTTAAAGTGTTATATAAATTTTGCCATAGGTATTGTTGTTGTTATAATAATTATATCTATTGAATTCATACCATTTAAACAATCATCAATATTATGATCTGGAATCTGGGCTTTGTACTGGAAGACCAAATACCTAGATGCTTTTAATGCTTGAAGATTCATTTCAAGGCTGACCCTGGCCCAAAGTGTGATAGCCCAACTATATCGCTCAACAAAGCATTGTGCCCCACTGTAAGTGATCATCTGGGTGACTCATGATTGCTTGAGGAAAGCTCACCATGGGAGGCACTGATGAAGGAGCAGCATTAGTTCGGATGATGTCTCAGCACTCTGCTCACTTCAGAAATCTCAGAATTCATTTTAGTTTCCAGTCTGTTGCCTTCTGTTTATTTGGTTCGATAAGTCTGGGCTTCACCTAAGCATGGAAAATATATGTGAACTGTTGTATCATTTTTAATAAAATGTAGATGTTAGATTTTTTTTAAATAACTCTCATGGATTACTGTTATTTCACAATCTATTAGGTCAGTCCTTAGTTGAATGCCTTTGCTAATCCTTTAGCTAGAAGTGATTTCTCCCTTCTTGAATCTCACTTTGCTCTATTCAGATCTCTCATGTATTTATAATATAATTTATAGTACAGATATTTGAGGTCTTGTATGATCCACTTGATAGATTTTTAAACTCCTTGAAGGCAGAAACTGCACCAGACTTTTTTTGTATTCTTAGTGCCTTTTGCAATCAATGAATATTTATTAAGCACTTTCTATATGTCAAGGGCTGTACTAGGCATTGGAGATGCAAAGAGACAAAAGAAGGTCAGTGCTCTCAAGGAGCTCATAATCTAATGCAGGAAACAAGGAAACAAATATGTACAAAGGAGCTATTTGAAAGGTTTTAAAGGGTTTTGAACACCAAATAGATTCTGTATTTGATCCTGGAGGAGACAGGGAACCACTGGATTTCTAGAATAAGGAAATGACATGATCGAAATTATACTTTAAGACAATCACTTTGGTGACTGAATGATGGATTGAAGAGGAGAGAGACTTGAGGCAGGCAGACCCACCATCATGCTATAGCAGGAGTCCAGATTTGAGATAATGAGGGCCTACATGAGAGTGGTAACAGTGTCAGAAGAAAGAAGAGGATGCATTTAAGAGACGTTGCAAAGGTGAAATCATTAGGTCTTGCCAACAGATTGGAAAGGGGAGGTAGGAGATGGTAGAGATTCAAGCATGGCACCTAGATTGTGAACCTGATGGTCTTGGAGGATAGTGTTGTCTTTGATATTAATAAGGAATTTAGGAAGAGGGGAGGGTTTAGAAGGAAAGCTAGTGTATTCAGTTTTAGACAGGCTGCATTTAAGAAGTCTACTGGATATCCAGTTTGAGATGTCTCAAAGGAAGTAAGATATTTATGATTGGAGGTTAGCAGAGAGATTGGAACAGGATAGGTAGATTTGAGAATTGTCAATATAGCCTTGGTAATTAAATCCATGGGAGTTGATGAGGTCACCAAGTGTAAGGGGTAAAATTAGGGATTATTGACTGATTATATTATACTAGTGGTCACCAGGGATTAATTCAATCCCAATAAATTACTCAAGTCAGTTTGGGATTTTTATGGTGGTTTTAATTACAATAGAAGGAAGAAATTAAGAAGAAGAAGAGAAAGAGAGAGGAAAGAGAATTTAAACTGCTCCAGTCTGGGCTGAGCCAGGCAGGAGTTCAGAGGCCTTGGCCAAGGGGCCTTCTCAATGTAGCTTAGCTATCAGCCACGAGAGATGAGGGGTCTCCTAAGAGGATAGCTCTTTAGGAGATAAAGGAAAAGAGTAATCAGCCTAACCACTCACCAAGCATGCTAAGAGCTTCTCCCAGTCACCTCACTGGCAAGCTGCAAATGCCAAACTGCCGAGATGTCAAGCATGTGGCACGAGCTCCCAACTCAGCAAAAGCCCAATGTCTCTGCAAGAGCACCCCAAGAGAGAAAGTCATGCGAATATATAGACAGTTCTTTATATCACTTCCTATGTCTCACATGTACCAATGGTAGCTTAAGCTGGATTTAGGACAGCCTAGAGGGTCTGTTAGTTGCTTCTTATTTGTCACTTGCTAGCACATGTTGGTCATAGGCCATCCTACTCACAGTTAATCCTTAAGTGGGGTTGTATACATTCCTTGGTTGCTAAATTTCTAAGACTAAGCAGGGTGGAGAAAAATCTAAAATTCACACAAGTTAAGCAAAGCTAATACACAGTAGTCACCTCTAAAAATGCATGCCTCTGTAACTTGTGTCCATCATCTATCAACAAATTGGTATAATATTTTAGTGTAGATCCAATAATATTGTTGGTAATTCCATCCATCAAAGTCCTTAAAGTTTTCCAAAGTTCTTTTTCCTTTAAAATATTGTTATCCTAAAATGAGTCATGTAAACATGGAAAAATATTTTTAAAAATAAAATTTAAATGAAAAAATTAATATTTGGCATGCCTGCTAGGAAAAAAAGAAAATAAAATATTGGTTTCCTTAAGTGAATTGTTGTTCTACTTCTGTTTATTTCACTGTCAATTCATACTCCTCAGGATTGTCTGAAATTGCTTCATTCATCATTTCTTATAGTAAAATAATATTTCTTTATATCCATACACTAAAACTTGTTCAGCTATTCTCCAGTTGCTATTGAGTTCATATTTATCACCCAATCTAGAATCTGCTGACCTTTGTCTCCTGATCTCTAGGACACTTTCCTTACTTCCTCGGTGAGTTCAGTGCTTGATGCTTAGTCTCTCTTCCCTAATTCCTGTCCTCCTACTGAGGGGCATCAACATTTATTTTGATAATCCCCCAAACACTTTAACCTCTCAGTTTCTCAATTTGTTGATTTCCCATGACCTTCTCCACTCCCCTCAGATGCATATAAGATGGTCACAACCTTGATCTTGCCATCACCCACAAAGGTGCCACCACTTCCATATTCATGAACTCTGGAATTCCTTTATCTGTTCATAATTTGTTGTCATTCCATCTGTTTTAAAATTCCTCGTTGTGATTCCCAATTCCTCCACCCCTCAGTTTTTCTAAGGTCAACACCACTATACTCTTCTCTCTTCTCTGTTTTGACTCCTTGATGAATCCATTTCCCTCTATATTATACTCTTCCCTAGAGTCCCTCGCCCCCTTACACTATCACTCATCTTACTCTGCCAACTATGACTGTTCCTACTATCTGCTATCTTCACTTCTATTTATATATATTCTTTATTTATTGCTATTAACTATAGTGACTTATCTAAACCTTTTCATCCCTCCTTTCATCTCTCATAGCTCTCCCTTCCACCACCTTCTCAGCTAAGAATCTTGCCTCGAATTTCACTAAAAATAAATGACATCATTCACTATGGGCTCCCTTGTCTCCTCTCCTCTCATCTCACATATTTCAGATGCCTTCCTACATTATCTGCTCCTTCATCCTCATCTCACATTAAGAAATGCCCTTCTCCTTGCCAAAGCAAATTCCTTTACAAGCACAAGTGATCCCATTCCATCCCATCTTCTTCACCACATTGCTACTCTATCATCCCCACTCTCTCTGAAGTAATCTTCAGTCTCTATCTACTGGCTGTATCTCTGATGCCTATAAACATGCTCATTTCTTGTTCTTCTTCAAAAAGCTCTGACTTTACCCATCTGTCTATGCTATCCATAATCCAATGTCTCGCCTTATTTTCATGGCTAAACTCCTTAAGAAGGCCCTCCACAGGATGTGGCAAAGCAGGGACATTAATTCATTGCTGGTGGAGCTGTGAACTGATCCAACCATTCTGGAGGGCAATTTGGAACTATGCCCAAAGGGCGACAAAAGAATATCTACCCTTTGACCCAGCCATAGCACTGCTGGGTCTGTACCCCAAAGAGATAATGGACACAAAGACTTGTACAAGAATATTCATAGCTGCGCTCTTTGTGGTGGCCCAAAACTGGAAAACGAGGGGATGCCCGTCAATTGGGGAATGGCTGAACAAACTGTGGTATATGTTGGTGATAGAGTACTATTGTGCTAAAAGGAATAATAAAGTGGAGAAGTTCCATGGAGACTGGAAATCACCAAATGAAAATGCATTGGAGGAGAAGAAGCTCCAAGACAGAACCTTGGGGAAACAAGGTTACTAGGTGCAACCTAGATACAGATCCAACAAAGAATGTTTTGATGAAGTGGTCAGTCAGGCATTAGAAGAACCAAGAGAGAGCATAAAATACTAGAGAGAAGAGAGAACGGAAAAGGGCAATTAACAATGTCAGGGACTGCATAATGGTCCAGAAATATGAAGAATGGGGGACAACTGGGTAGCTCAGTGGATAGAGAGCCAGGCCTAAAGACAGGGGGTCCCAGGTTCAAATTTGATTTCAGACACTTCCCAGCTGTGTGACCCTGGGCAAGTCACTTAACCCCCACTGCCTAGCCCTTACCACTCTTCTGCCTTGGAGCCAATACACAATATTGATTCCAAAAGGGAAGGTAAAGGTTTAAAAAAAAAAGAAATATAAAGAATGAAAAAAGGCCATTGGATCTCATGATAAAGAAGTCCTATAGATATCTTAAACATGAGATGTCCAAAAGTGAATGCAGTATTAGCACCTCCCCCTCTCCAAACCCTTCCCACTTACTAAATTCTCTATTAATATTGAGGGTAGGGGCAGCTGGGGGGCTTAGTGTATTGGGACAGGCCTAGAGACAGGAGGTCCTAAGGTTCAAATCTGGACTCAGATACTTCCTAGCAGTCCACTTAACCCCCATTGCCTAGCCTTTACCACTCTTCTGTCTTAGAACTGTCAACGTGGAAATCTAGAGATCCCCAGTTTATTTAGTTGGGAGGTAGAAACCCCAGGTAGAAATCCACTTCAGGTGGGGAGGTAGACCCCATCAGAAGTCAAGTAACTCTTTTGTCTCCAGAAGCCTTTCCCAGTATATCACACCCCCCTTTCGAGGATCAAACTTCGGCTTGCAAGACTGATGTGTTACCTACTGCGCCAAAACTGAAGTGGATGTCTATTTGTCTGATGAAGTGGGACCTTCCCTCAGTCAAAACCTGGGGTTTCTGCCTCCCAACTAAATAAACTGGGGTTTCTAGATTTCCACGTTGACAGAACCAATACACAATATTGATTCTAGGGAGGAAGGTAAAGGTTGGGCACAATCATCCTTCCAGTCACCCAGGATTGCAACCTAGGAGTCTTCTATTATATTAATATATCACAATTTGTTAAGCCTTTGCCCAATTGTACATTATGCCCTTAGATTCTAGTTTTCTGACAGGGTTTAAACTTTCCCTTCTCCCTCCCTTTTTGAATTTCCTCTTCAGAACCAGGAATTTCATTTTGTTTATATCTATGCCCTCCCTATTATTATCCTTTCTCTTACTCTCCTTTCCCCAAAGCAATCCACATGTGTTTCCCTATTGTCTTACTTCTCTGATGCCTATCTATGCCAAACTATGTGTGCATTCAACCCTCTTTTGTCTATTTAATATGAGAAGGGATCCTCTGATGTCCACTTCTTCCACCTCTTCCTCTATGTTTCTATTCTTTACTACTCATACACCCCAGTCTTGAGAGAGAGCAAGTTCTACTTTTCCTCCTTTCTCTAATAGTTTATTCCTAGAACATTAAGTTTCTGAAGTGATGCTTATTTGTTCTGCCTATTAGACTATTAACAATACATCATCATAAGCTTTTTCTAATGTTTCAAATAAACATATCTTTCTAGGTTTCTCTGGACAAATGTATACATCAAAGTTCCTACTCAAATCTGTTCTTTCTTTTCATTTAATTTTTATTTTTCTCAATTATATATTAACAAAAATGTTAACTCACTTGTTAAAATTTTGAGCTCTGTAGTAAGCAAAGGAAGATTGCAAAATGATTCTGCAAAATGAATTGCATTAGATTGACAGGGACATGTGACAGAGAATCAACATGGGAGCCTCCGTCAAGATTCTAAGATCCCAACTGAAAAAAAAAAAAACAACTTCTGGGAGAAGCTTTGGGAGTTAGCTGTGATCCATCTTTCTACAAGATTTCTGGCACTTTGTAAGATACCAGCACTGAGAGGAGAAAACCTGCTTGAACTGGCTGCTGGCAGCTAGACAGAAGACCAAAGAAGAACCATTCCTTCTCTGCTGGACCTATTATGAACTTTATCTCTGGGGTCTTGGTTCATTTACTGGACTCTGTTTTGTGAGGTTCTGTTTGGGGGGAAGTTAACTTATTTAACCTAGATAAGTTAGCCATTGGGATTGTATTAAGGGAATTTAAGTTTGGGGATAAGGTTAAGAACTTTTCCTACTCCTTTGTTACCCTCCTTCCTCTCTCTTTCCCCATCAATAAACTTAAAATATTTAGATGTTTCCCTCTTGTCTCTTTCCCTTAAACAATCCCATAATAACAGCTCCTGATTCTTTCCCTCCCTCCTAGCATAAGAGTATAAAATGTTCTTCATTCTAGCATTATGAATCACATAAAATGAGTGACATTGGGAAGAATGACAATAATCTTCCTGATTTTTTCCTTGTATTTGGATGGATTTTTTCTCTTCTTTCAAATAATTGAAGGCAATTATATCCTTTGCTCTGTAGATATAAACATTTGGCAGAATAAGGGAGCATATGAAGCCTTACACAAACATGGTCATTACTTATACTTCAAAAGATACATGATCTCATTACTCGCGTATATTTGCTATCTAGAAAATTGCAGCTCTTCCATATTTTAGACCATATGTTAGAAGAGGGCCTTGATGAGTTGCTGTGGTCAAAAATGTTTATTCAGCACTGGTCAACCTTTTTGGTGACAAGGTGCTCCCAACTCAGCTAGACTGAGCCTCGGATGACAGACAAAGCCTTCTGTCACTGGGCCTGCCCTTGAATATTTCTTGGTGTAAGATCTACCAGAGCATGTCCTCTACTGGCATGTACTTTAAGAACCCAGTTTTACTTCCATGCCATGAGGACATACATTGGGGTAGCATTTCATAGGGAGATCATGCTTCTAGAAATTATTACTACTATTTACTATCCTTTTATTTTACATAGTAATTTGGTCACAACACAATCTCATACTCATCAAGGGTATTATTAGAACTCACTGAAGAGAGGTTGGATTATAGGATTAATGCATCTACTCTGTTAAAATTGGGCAGTGGAATAAATAATACCAAAAAATGACTTGGCATCATTCATGTCTAATTTTATTGGCTACCTTCCAAGTAGCAGGCATTCTCTTGATCCAGAAGGGGAAGGAAAGGGAGGGAGGGAGACTATTTGAATCTTATAGTTTCAGAAAATATATGTTGAAAATTGGTATCACATATAATTGGGAAAATGAAATATCTTTGAATAAAAAAAATGTTAAAAAGAATAAATATTCCATTTTGTATGTCCCAAGAAGCTAGAACAATGTTCCACAAACCACACACCCTTAATAAATGTTTATTAGTAATGGCTATACTAATAAAAGTATCTTGTTGGGGAAATTAAATATGCACACTTGAAAAGTTAATTAACAATATAGTGAAGTAAGGGATATATGCCAACTGCATGGTGTGAAAACCTTACTATAGTATTTTTTTTAAACATTTAGCTTCTGTCTTGGAGCCAATATTGGTTCCAAGGCAGAAGAGCGGTAAGGGCTAGGCAATGGGGGTTAAGTGACTTGCCCAGGGTCACACAGCTGGGAAGTGTCTGAGGCTAGGACCTCCCATCTCTAGGCCTGGATCTCAATCCACTGAGCTACCCAGCTGCCCCCCTGCAGTACTGATGAGAAGGAAGAATCATTGGTTATATAAAGGAAGGCTCCAGTAAGAAGATTAGGCTTCCAAAAAGCCTTGAAGGATGGTTAGGAATCAAAATGGCTCAGGGCAGGTGAAGGAATATCTCAAGTTGATCAAAGAAACGAGCCCAATGAAATGCATATAATGAGGGGTCAGCTGGGTGGCTCAGTGGATTAAGAACCAGACCTAGAGATGGGAAGTCTTGGATTTAAATGTGGCCTCAGACACTTCCTTATGTGATCCTGGGCAAGTCACTTAACCATAACTGCACAGTCCTTGCTCTTCTGTTTTAGAGTTGTTGCTAAAATACAAAGTAAGGGTTTAAAAAAAACCTATGATGTAAAATGCGATTTTGCATATATTCATGTAACTATGCATGTTATGTACATCATACGTTTATATAGTGAGACAGTGTATTGGATCTAGAATTTTGTCATTCTTCTACTGAGGAAACCACCTGTCCCAATAGGGATCAGCTACTGCAGTGGGAGAGTAAGTGAAATGCCCCCAGTCACAAAGGTGTCAGAGGTAGGGTGCACACTCTTGTCTCCTTCACTCTAAGTCGGCTCTTCAACCTCACACCACGCTGCTTTCTAAATGGGCACATGTATGTGATACGTGTAAATATAGCTAACATTTCTATAGTACCTTCACACAACAGAAGGTTATGATTTGAAGAGTTCACTCATTTATCCCCACAATGATCCTGTGAAGTTGTTGCTATTATCATTCTCATTCTATAGATGAGGAAACTGAGGCAGAGGTCAACTTATTTGCTTAAAATCATTTTAAAATACTTAGTAACTGAAACAGGATTCAAACTCAAATCTTCCTAACTCCAGAACCAAGGCTTTATCCATTGTGCCACCTAGTGGCCTTAAGTATATATAATATATAGTACATACATGTTCTGTGCAGAATACATGCATGTTTGTGAGCCATTTTGTATGTAATAATCACATATACATTTGAACAAAATTTTGAACTATGACATAATAGTATGGCTTGAAACCATAATGTATTGAGGCAAAGGTTCAAAAACTACATATCACTAACCAAACATGCTCACAGATTTAAAATCATTGGGGAAAAGATTAGCTTTAAGGGAATCCAGTCCATTTTAATTAATATAAGGTCTTGTGAAATACCCACCATGTATATAGAGCGCTGTGCAGGATGCTGCCCAAATGCTTACTTTTTAGAGGTCTCATAATCTTATTTATGCTGTTGACAGATGGGGCAATAAAAGTTTTATATTAATTTACAAATTATCTTCCCTTAATAGCTTCATGCGTCTTCTTGGATATAAACCTCCCAAGAAAAGGAGGCAATTAGAGGGTAAGTCTTCCTCAGTGCTAGAAAGTACACTGTGTATAAAATACTTTGAAAAGACATACTAATAAAAGAACATTGTTTCAAAAGGAAAATCACTCTAACCTCATGAATATGCAGAAGGTCTCAGAGGAAAAGATGTTCCTGTCTAGCAGGTTTCTAAAGCTTCCCCACTATTGGAAGCAGCCTGATTTATTTCTTTATTTTAGAGCTGAAAAGATATATTTGGAAAAGAAATGCAAGGCCCTGTGGTGTTTGCTACTGTGTGAATTTACTACTCATCAGCCTGCCCTGACTAGGAAACCACAAGTACACATTAATCTGAAAGACAGATCCAGAACACTGTGCAATCACCCCTAGCATGAGCTGGGCTTGGACTACATCAGCTTTTCTTTTAGAAAAGGCCATGAGATCATTCTTCTCAGGATCCTTAACACTTTGTAAAACTCATCATCTCATGTTTTAGCACCTCTTAACATTCTACCCTTCAAGAAAAGATTCAAAATAACACGAGGTCACTATTTTACTGACCTGTGATTGTATAAGTGTGGACACTGTCTTCACAAATGGGACTAGAAACCCCTCTTAGCTTAATAGGCAGTCTTTGAAAACTGTTATGGACCCTGGAAAAAATATCACTTGGTGTCTATATTTGTGGTTGCTCATTCCTCAGATGGCAAAGGCAATGGCAGGACTAATACTCATCATTCCATCGTGGTAGGATTCAACATTTGTATTTGGTCTGCATAGGCTTCAAGAACCAAGGCTGTATTCCATAAAGAGTCAATGAAGTAGGATTTAAGCAGAGAAGTTGAAACAATAATAGTAGCTAAGATTTACTTGGCCACTCATTTCTATGTAAAAAAAAAAAAAGCTCTTGGAAAAAAAATCATTCCTTAAAACTTGGAATTAAGGAACTTGAAGATAATGAGTTCATTAGACATTAAGAAACAATATGACAAAATCAAAAGAATGAAAAACAAGAAAAAAGTCATGAAATATCTTATTGAAAAAACAACTGACATGGAAAATAGATATAGGAGAGACATTTAAGGATTATTGAACTACCTGAAAACCACAATCAAAAAAAAATAATAAACCTAAACATCATAACAAAAGAAATTAGCAAAGAAAACTGTCCTGATATTCTTGAAGAAAAGGGTAAAATTTATTAAAGAATTCACAGATAACCTCCTGAAATAAATCCCCAAATGACAACTCAAAGGAATATTATAGCTAAATTCTAAATCTCCCAGACAAAGGAGAAAATACTGAAAGCATTCAGAAAGAAAAAGATTAAAATACTATGAAGCTACATTCATGTTTACATAGAACTTAGCAGCCTCCACATTAAATGACTGGAAGACTTAGCATATGATATTCCACAAGGCAAAGGAACTAGGTTTACAACCAAAAATCACCTACCCAAAAAAACCAAGTATATTCTTTCAAGAGAAAAAAAATGGTCATTTAATAAAATATATTTCTGAGCATTCTTGAAAACAAAAACAAAAAAAGACAAGGAATTCGAATACATGATTCAAGAGAAGCCTAAAAAGGTAAATAAAAGAGAAGAAACAGTTTATATTTCTATATAGAAAGATGATAGTTGTCATTCTTAATTTTTTTTCAATATTAGAGCAGTTAGAAGGAGTACAAATAGACAGAAATTGAAAGAGTAAACTGTTTAGGATGATGATATGACATAAAAAAATCAAGGAATGAAAAACAGTATTGCACTAAGAGAAAATCTAAGGGAGAGGTGAAATGAGGTAAATCACCTCACCTAAAGAGGCATGAAAAACTATTACACTGGATAGGAGGATAAGGGTGGTAACATACAATGCTTAAACTTCAGTCTCAGTGTAATTGGCTCAGAGAGGGAATAACAACCATCCTCATTGGAGCACAGAATCCTGCCTTACTCTATAGAGAAATAGGAGGGGAATGAAATAAGTTTGGGGGAGGAGAAGGAACATAAGGCAGGGGGAAGTAGGGAGTGATGATTAAAAGCACAACAATTCTGAGTAGGGACAGAGGGAAAGAAGAAAGAGCAGGATTAAAGGGGGGAAATAAAATGGAAATTACTACACAGTTAGTAATCAGAACTGTGAATGTGAACAGGATGAGTTCACCCATCAAAAGGAAGTAGATAGCATAATGAATTAAAAACCAGAATCTGAAAATATGTTGTTTATAAGAAATTCATTTGAGGCAGAGAGATACACACAGAGTAAAGGTAAGGATATAAAGCAGAAGTTACTGTGCATCATCCAAAGTAAAAGAAGCAGGAGTAGCAATCATGATCTCAGACAAAGCTAAAGCAAAACTAGATCTAATTAAAAGAGATAAGGAAGAAAATTACATCATGCTAAAGATACCATAGACAATAAAGTAATATCAATACTAAACATATATGCACCAAATGTAATCTTCCAAATTTTTAAGGAAGAAATTAAATGAGCTTTAGAAAGAAATAGACAGTTAAATTACTCATCTTCCCCATTTCAAATCTAGACAAATAAACAAAAAAAAGTAAGAAAGAAATGAAAAAGTGAATGAATTTTTTAAAGTTATATAGCTAATAGATCTCTGGAGAAAATTTAATGGGAACAGAGAGAATCATACCTTCTTTTCAGCCATGCATGGCACCTACACAAAAACTGACCATGTATTAGGGCACAAAAAGCTTTACAACTAAATGCAGAAAAGGAGAAATAAAAAATACATTCTTTTCAGAATATAACATAATAAAAATTGTAATCAATAAGAGTCCATTGAAAGACATAAAAATTAATTGTGAACTAAATAATATAATTCTAAAGAAGGGATGGGTCAAAGAACAAATTATAGAAACAATCAATAATTTAATTAATGAGAATGACAATTAGGAGACAACATATCAAAATTCATGGGATATAGCCAAAGCAGTACTTGGGGGGAAATTTATAGCTCTGAATGCTTACATCAATAAAATAGAGAAAAAGCAAATACATGAATTCATGCCACTAAAATATAACTAGAATAAGAACAAATTAAAAATCCCCCCAAAAAATAAATTGGACATTCTAAAAAATTAAAGTAGAAATTAATAAAATTAAAAATAAAAGAACCATTTTACTAAAAAATAAGACTAGAAGTTGGTTTTATTTAAAAAAATAAATCAAATAGAGCACTAATATTAATGTGATTCAAAAGAGGAAAGAAGAAAATTTTAAAAAATAGTATCAAAAATGAAAAGGTTGATTTTGCCACCAATGAAAAGGAAAATAAAGCAATCAGAAAGAATTATTTTACCCATTTATATGCCAATAAATATGACAATCTCAGTAAAATGGATGAATAGTTACAAAAATACAAATTGCTCAGGTTAACAAAAGAGGAGATAGAATACTTAGAATATAACTCGGAAAAAGAAATTAAACATCTCAATGGACTCCTTAAGAAAAAATTACCAGGGCCAAATTAATTCACAAGTGAATTCTAACAAACATTTAAAGAACAATTAATCAAAATATTATATAAACTTTTTGAGGAAATAGGTAGAGAATGAATCCTACCAATTTTATGACACAAATATAATGTTACCTAAGCCAAGAAGAGCAAAAATAGAGAAAGAAAATGAAAGTTGAATTTCATTAATAAGCATTGTAAAGATTAAAATTTAGGGGAGACTGAGGCAGGTAGAAATTAGTTTCTCTCTGTAAGGAGTATTATATTTTTATGAGGTTTATTAAAGATTAAGGATTAAAGAAAATACAGGATAAGAAACACGTGCCTAGGCCAGAGAGGCCTAGACAAGATAATTTCACATCATGGAAGAGATGCCTCTGCTCCAAAATGGAAGTCCAAAAGGAGCGCGAGCCTATTCACAACCAAGTTTAAATACCTTCTCGATCTCGGCCCATGTGAGAATTCAGTGAGATTACAAAGCACTCTGGGGACTTGGAGAAAAGGATTCTGGGGATTGGAGTCCTAAATTTGAATCTATTTTTACATTTCTCCATTTGATCGTTTGAAAAAAATAATTTTTTTCCAAAGGAACATGAAAACATAATCAATTTAAAGATTACAATAATTTGAGGATAAGAGAAAAAAAAAGAATAAAACCAATAATTGCTGAACGCATTGACAAAAAGCCAGTTATGGGGTAGTGCCCTTTGGCATGAAAGTATACATACAAATAAATGTTCAATCAACCACACCCAAAGTTCAATGTTTGTGCAGCTGGCTGGTCTGGAGGCTTCTTCATGGTATCTTCTCCAACAGTTCAATTCTGGATTCAGAGAGGTAGCATCTTCTTTACCTAAAATTCTTCTCAAAAGGAATTTAAACTTTGAAATTTAAATAATGATATTTTTTACATTCCCCCATTAAGAGGGTGATTGACAAATACATGATCACTTAGGGATTCATGGCTGAGGTATGAGGTATATGAATCAATTGGCAAGAGGTATTAAAAAGACATCAGAAAAATCAAAATAAAAAAAGAAAATACTGGATGAAAATATAGACTAGCAAAGTCTTATGTGTAAAAATTCCAAGTGAAAAGAAAAATAAATGTATAAAAAAATGTATAAAAATCAGGGCCCAATCAAAATGATCGAAGCAATGATGCATTTACCCAGTCAGTAGCCAGGACTACAGAAAGGTACCACACTATGAAAGGCAGAAAAGGGGACCAGATTATAGAAGCCAAGGTTTTGGGGATACTCGTCTGTGAGTATCTTCAGAGTGAGTGTGGACACAAGGAAGGCCTACATCTTAACAAAAGTCAAGTGTTGCAATCCCAAGTCTCACACTAGGTTCAAAACCTTTATATTTGCTTAGAAGTGCATCAATCCATCCTGGATTGGCTTTTCTTTGGCTCTGTGCAATGGCTCTTGTGTGTATATCTTGTCCTGGAATCAGACAGAATCATTAAGCAAAGTCCCATAATTTATTTAAATGATTAGTGGCATCATTTTTATAGTCACAAGCTTTTTAGGGCATGCATTAGCAAATGTATCTTAAACTTGTAGTACTGCAAAATCAAAAAGTTAAAGAAAATCTTAATGCTGGTGACATGTGCTTCAAATATAAAAAGGAGAGAAGAATAAAAAAATACTGAAATAGTATATTGCACATGCAAGAAAATATAATAATAAAAGAGTTTTAAAAAATTAAAAAATATAGTTTATAATCATTGACATTCT